>NW_027509219.1:7180000-7810000 GCF_051911475.1 Siphateles boraxobius | reverse complement strand
ATCTATTTAAATCTTAAGTTGTAGTTTATTTTAATCATTGTAATTTTAAAAAGAGCTATTACAGCACTTTTCTGATTCTTGATGTCTGTGCATTTGCTGCAGAGCTTGCAAGGCAAGGTGACGTTTGTGCATTTTTGTAGCATCTGAAATGTCCGCAGACTGGTATGAGCCCTGAGCATGGGGAGCCACAGCAGCATCCTGGAAATGGTGTAGTGCCATGCATGAGACCCTCCATCACTCCACCAGCCCTTATTGCCTCATCTGGCCCGGATGCTGCTGTGGTCTCTTCATCCTCTGTGAGCCCAGAGCCAGCAAGAGCTTCTAGAAAAAGACCAAAAGACATTGAGGATGTGATTTTGGTCACGTTTTTTCTGCTGGTTTCTGTTCTTACAATGGAGCCCAACTTTCAGAAGCTTCAAAAGCATCATCAAATAATGTCATGAAGCTTCTGGAAGTCGGGCTCCATTGACTGATATTGTGTAGTTCTTCAGTAGTACCCTGAAGAAATAAACTTTAAGAAACAAGCAGCTTTATTAAACGTTTGTGTCCGAGACACTTACAAAAAAGGATTTACAAAAATCACATTTACATTTACGCATTTATTTTAACCTGTTTAAATGTTCTACCATGTAGTCATGCTCATGGAGAGCAGGCACACAAATGTTTGGAGCAGACACAGTGGCAGCCAGATTGTCCTGCACATGTTCTCCCACTCTTTTTCAAAGTTAAGGGGGGCCGTCATCATGGTCTTCCTCATCCTCTGGCCGTGAAGAAAATAGAGCACCAGTGTGTTTTCAGCATGCCAAAGGCTCGCTCTACTATGCTTCTCTCACGGGAGTGCTTGCTGTTAAAGCGAGCCTCACAGGGTTCAGTACAGGCTCTCTGTATGAGGTGATGAGGCAGACGGTGCACTCAGGCAAGGATAACCTCAATGTCCCTTTCCCATCCATGATCAGATTCCAGTCTGACTGCAGCAATGATGGACGGCAGAGACAGGCGAAGGTGGGCATGGTGGTCAGCTGATTTATCAGAATAAAACTGAAGAATGAGAACAGCTGTGTTGAGATGGCAGTAGGATGTGGGGTTTACCACCTGTAAATACATGATTGTTAGAACAATTAGTTTGAATAAAGCTATGTTTCATGAGTTGTTATATGTATTCATTTACAATTTTTTTATTCGCTTTGGTACTATTTTCACAAGATGTACATTTTCAAAACTCTTAGTGCTAATATGACAACAGATCATCAAAAGTGCAATTTTTTCAAACATTTCATCATGTTTTCAATTGTGTTAGTACAATTCACAAAATCACAAAGTATCCTTTTCACAACACAAAAGTGTTTCATCAACATAAATGTTTCATTCACAGTAACTGCCTTTCATAAAGCTCTTATTATCAAACTTTTGATTTGCATCTTTTTGTTCAGTTTAATACATTTGTCTATTATTTAATCCAACTGATCTTAATGGTTAATCAATTAATCATTTGGTACACCTATAGATTTCTATAGATATTGATTCTATATACAGTTTCTAACTTGTTTGCAATTTCCGATATGGATAACCAATGTAATGAATTCTTTTTACATAAGTGATTTATAGATAATAACCACCACTATGTTCAAAGTGTGTGCACACGCATGTGTGTGTAAGAGAGATACAGAGAACACTGTAAAACAGAATAGAGTATAAGGGAGAGGAAACGGTCAATGACTGTAAAACATTAGATTGATTATAGATGCATCAGTAGAAGGGAGACAGATGGCATCAAATACAGCATTTTACATTTTAGTATGCCATGCATACAGTGATACTGTAAACAAATTACCATGGTAGAGACTGCCACATTACTGTCACTCAACCTTCATCTGTAAAGTACACTACAATTCAGTCAAATGGTATAGAGTGAAATCATTTACTGTATTGCCAGCAAACACTTTTCTAGAGAACCTCATGGCTGTGTCATACTTCATCACAGCTTTTGATAACTCACTGCAGATACTATTACAAACATTATGGATTCAATTACATAAGTTAGGTAATGCACGTGTATTTTCTAATGTGGCAACTGTAGCCTGTATTACTGTAATTGTGCCGTCCTCAATATGTTTACTTAATATCCTGACGGCCAGCTAAACTTTTTTCCCACACCAAGACTCTGAAGATTAATTCGTAGTTCGACAGGTTTATTGGAGTTAGATAAATTTGTGAAACTGCAACACAGAGCAAGAACAAATTAGTGTCGCGCCAATTTCATTCAACCTAAACACCACATGAATAAAGGCTAATTTACACTATTCCCGTTGCATCTCGTTTGTACTCATTTTACATTATTATAAGAGCAGAAATACATGTGAACAACATTCAGGTCCTTATAGCACATTTAACGTACAACAAAGACACACGCGAGAGCTAGCATTAACATAACCGTACATTTAGACTATCACAGATTACACTCTACGACATAAATTATTGTCAAAAATAATAAAGAAAAGCTCCAGACAATCTCACAAAACAAGATATACATACCGACGATGCTACGCCAGACACAAGAAGTCGACAGATACGGTGCAAAGAAATGCAGTTTTTAACAGACTTGAAACGCGCCTGAAGTGCGAGAGTTTTCCTAGGACTACGGGTCACGAGATAGGACATTTAGAACCATGCGAACTTAAAGTGAACATGACCTAAATAGAAACGCATAAGAAAAGAATATTCCTGGAACACATTATAATACTGAAATGCTGATTAAATGTAAAGCATGTTTATCTTAAGTGACTTGAACTTAATGCTTACTTATATATATATAAGTTTTTTTTTTTTTTTTACTCATAACAAAACACTCCCCGCCTGACGTGGAGACACGTCACCCCACAGTCCATACACAGTCCATTTACTAAACAGTCCATTACTGTGCCTCTGGAGGTAGGAGGAGAACTATTTCATTGACTGGCCTGAGAAAGAGACTAGTCCCGCCTGGTTTGATGATCTTCACCTCAACCTGGCACACTTTCCCATCTTCGCTAGGGAAGGCCTGTGTAATCAGTCCAAGAGGCCATTCATTCCTAGACGCTTCCAGACTGAATGTTTGGCTGAGTGGACTGCCATTTCTTGCGGGCCTGCAGTGTTGGGAGGAATTTTTTCCTCCAGCGGGCCCAGAAGGTGTTGGACAGGTGCTGAACCTGCCGCCACTGGGACTTGTAGAGGTCTGCAACTCCAAACACACCAGCAGGAGCAGGCACGATGTTCGTCTTTTGTGTGAGAAGAGCAGCTGGCGTGAGTATGAATGAGATATCAGGGTCCATAGTCACTGGAACAAGTGGCCTGGTGTTAATGATTGCTGCGACTTCTGCCATGAAAGTCACCAGTACTTCATGGGTGAGCTTGTCTTTCAGCTGGAGGAACATTGCGTCCAGAATCCTCCTCGCCAGCCCTATCATTCTCTCCCATGATCCACCCCAATGGGAAGCATGTGGGGGATTAAAGGACCAGATACAGCCCTTGTCTGAGAGGTAAGTTTTTACGGCAGTGCTGTCAATGTTTGAGGCTATCTTCAGTTCCTTACAGGCGCCAATGAAGTTCGTGCCGCGGTCGTAACGAATGTACTTGACCGGCCCACGCATTGAAATGAAACGCCGTAGCGCGTTGATGAAGCTAGAGGTGTCGAGGGATTCTATGACTTCAAAGTGCACAGCTCTTATGCTCATGCACGTAAAGATCACTCCCCACCTTTTACTTTGAGCGAAGCCGCCTCTGGTCTTGCGTGAGGAGACGTTCCATGGGCCGAACACATCCTACGCTGGAGAACGGAGGATCTGTTGAAAGACGATCACCTGGCAGGTTAGCCATTTTCTGGAGGCTGAGTGGAGCTCTGAGCCTTCTGCATGTTATACATTGGTGGATAATGCTGCTTACTCTTTTTTTTCCTCCGACTATCCAAAGGCCAGCTGAACGGACCGCCCCCTCAGTAAAGTGACGGCCTTGATGATGGATTTGCTCGTGGTGGTGTCTGATGAGCAAAGTGATGTGATGCTGGCCAGGAATAATCAGGGGAGTCTTTTCACTCCGATCGAGACTTGAATGATGAAGACGGCCTCCAACTCTGAGAAGGCCGTGCGTGTCAATGAACGGGTCCAGATTTCTGAGAGGGCTTGTTTTTGGCATCCCTTCCTGTTTCTGAATGCACTTTATCTCTTGGATGTAAACTTCCTGTTGAACTGCTTGGATGATAGCAGCTGACGCTTTCTCTGATTCCTCAACTGTGATTACAGCTTTGCAGTAATGCCAGCCCTTGCACGCTCTGTTCTCTCTTTGAGCTTTCTTGAAATGACAGGCTATGTGAACAAGGCGAGTGACTGCACGAGTTAATGACTTCCAGGTAGAGAACTTAGCAAAGCGGTGTGAATCCAGTTGCTTGTTTGAGGCTGTAGTGCTCAGGGCAGACACCATAGGGCAAATGTCTGAGTCTGTGCTCGGGTCAACAAGGTCATAAGTGCTCTCAGAAATGCTGGGCTCCGGCTTTAAGAGAAATTTGGGCCCAATCAGCCAATTGGTGTGTTTCAGTTGGCCAGCAGGGATGGAACGTGTTGCATGATCTGCAGGGTTCAGGTCTGTTGGCACGTAGCGCCACTGGTTGATCGGCTGGATCTTCGGATGCGTAACACCCGGTTGCTGACATAGACATAAAAGCGCCTGGTCTCATTGCAAATATAGCCCAAGACTATTTTACTGTCTGAATAGTAGGTTACAACATCAACCTGTAGGTCTAGTTCTGCTGAGACCAGGTCTGCTAAGTCAACAGCGAGCACTGCTGCGCAGAGTTCAAGTCTTGGCACTGTGTGTTCAGGGCGGGGGGCCAGCTTGGCTTTGCCCATTACAAATGCAATCTGGTTGTTGCCATTACCGGTTGTTGTCTGTCACTTTCAGGCAGCACACAGCGCCAATAGCTTTGACTGACGCATCACAGAAAACACACAGTTCTCTTCTTACCGCTGCTGACGGTGAGGCCTCTGTGTAGCGCCTTGGGATGGAAAGCTCAGCGAGATCGGACAGAGAGGCTCTCCAAGACATCCAGGGCATCTTCCATCGTTGAAGGTAAGGGCGCGTCCCAGTCACCGTTCTCCGCCTTGAGCTCTCGCAGGATAGCCTTGCCTTGGACTGTGACCGGCGCAACAAATCCAAGTGGGTCGTAGAGGCTATTGATTGTGGACAAGACACCCCGCCGGGTGTAGGGCTTTGTCTCACTGGAGACATTAAAAAGGAAACAGTCTGTCTTGAGATTCCAGTCAAGCCCGAGGCTACTCTGCAATGGCAGCGCATCTGCGTCAAGGTCAAGGTCTTTGAGGTCACTTGCGTGGTCACTGGATGGAAATGCGTCCATGACCTCCTTGTTGTTCGCTGCAATCTTGTGAAGTCTCAGATTCGACTTGGAGAGCACATCCTGTGTCCTTTTTAACAGGCTGATAGCAGCTTGAACTGTGGGCAGGGACTTCAGCCCATCATCGACATAGAAGTCATGCAACACAAAGTGCTGTACGCCTGGGTCGACCAGGAACTCGTTGCTTTGAACAGACTTGTGTAGACAGTGAATAGCCACCGCAGGTGAAGGGCTGTTGCCGAAGACATGGACGTTCATGCGATAATCCACGATGGCCTTGGAGAGGTCATTGTCCTGGAACCAGAGAAAACATAAGAAGTCACTGTCTTTTTTTCTTACCAGGAAGCAATAGAACATATGTTCTATGTCGGCTGTGACGGCGATGGCCTCTCTTCTGAACCGAATCAGCACTCCCAGTAGTGTGTTATTCAGGTCAGGTCCCGTTAACAACACGTTGTTGAGTGATATGCCGTCATATTGGGCACTGGAATCGAATACCACCCGGATTTTCTTTGGTTTTTCGGATGATACACCCCGAATGTTGGCAAGTACCACTTCTCTTTATCCGGGCCGAGAGGGGGGGGCTAACTCTGCATGACCGTTCCGAAACATGTTGCCCATGAAGGCTAGAAAGTGGTCTCTCATCTCAGGCTTTTTCTCAAAGTTACGCTTGAGAGACATGAGACGCCTCAGCGCCTGTAGCCTGTTGTCAGGGAGCCGTGGGCGTGGGCTCTTGAAAGGTAATGGCGCCAACCAACTGTTGTTTGGGTCTTTTTGTAGTCCTTCATCCATTATCTCCATGAACGTTGTATCTTGAATGGAGGGAGCCACCTGGTTGTCGTCCCTGGTCCGCCTGAACACCGTGCATCCAAGGTGGTCGGTTTCACAGATAGGTTGGTCCTCAGGATAAGTTTGAGGCGCACTGGTGGCCTGGGTATCGCTGAACCTCTCCTTCACATGGAACACGTTGGGGCACGCGTCAAAGAGAGTGGGCCGTTGCAGCTCCGTGGTGTTCGCTTGGAACGTTCTAATTGTCAGTGGCCTGTGAACATTACCTAAGCACACATTTCCAACAATGACCCACCCCAGGTCCAACTTCTGTGCGTAAGGCAGGTTGTGAGGGCCATTCACCTGTTTGCGGACTTTATGCGCTCTGATAATGTCCCGTCCTAAGAGAAGCATAATGGGGGCTTGCGTGTCAATGTCCGGGATGAGGTGTGCCACTGACCTTAGATGAGCATGATGAAGGGCTACTTCGGGGGTCGGAATCTCCTCTCTGTTGTTCGGTATGTCATTGCACCCTATGAGGCTTGGCAACGCGACGCGAACAGTTCCATCCAGAGACTGCACTTCATAGCCACTGGCCCTTCTGCCTGCTGATTGCTTCACTCCAGCACATGTTCTCAGGGTTTAAGGAGCGCTGGGACTTTGGTCGTTGAACATGTCGAAGAACTGTGAGCGAACAAGTGACCTGTTGCTCTGCTCGTCCATGATTGCATACAGTTTCACGGCTGACGAGGCACATTTTCGAGCATGAGCGATCGGTGAGTTCTCCTGCGCAGACTTTCGTGCATTTGCTGGTGACCTGAGACTGCGGTGAAGGTTCATCCTCCTCCCCGCCATGCTCAGAAACAGGGCCAGTCTCCTGCTGCCATGGTGCGGGTCCAGGGTGAAGTGCTGTGTTGTGCCTGTTGCTCTTACATTCAAAACACTGGACATTGAGCTTGCAATGCTTTGCTATGTGAGACGAGGAAGAAAGACATTTAAAGCACACATTGTTTTCTTTGAGGAGTGTTTTGCACTCATCAATGTGCTTCTCTCTGAATGCCCGGCACTTACGTAGAGAGTGTGGCTTTTTTTGCAACAGACAAAGTATGTCGCCATCGCCGGATTTTGTTGGAAGCTCACCCGTGTCAGATGTGGCTCTGCGTGACACCTCTGTCTTGTGGACGGAAACTTCCCGCTGTCTGTTCGGCTTCCACGCTGTCCTCTCTGTCCTGATGTCTGTGTTACCGATGAGGTTGAAGCTTGGGTCATTTGCAATGCATGCCTCTTGGCTGACAAAGTTGACAAAGAAGCCAAAGGGAGGATAGTTAACCTGGTTTTGACACTTGAAGGCTGCACCAGCTATCACCCACTTGTCCTGGAGACGAGACGGGAGTTTCTGTACAATTGGGTTGACGCCTCTCTCTGTGTCAAGGAAAGCCAGGCCTGGTAAGTCTCCCTCAGCCTTAGCGGCCTTCAGTTCCATTAGCAGATCACCCAGCTTAGTCAGCTTCGGTCCATCTCGGTGTATTATTCTTGGAAAGCTGTCGATGCGTTTGAACAGAGCATTTTTTATTGCTTCATTGGAGCCATATATTAGCTCGAGTCTTTCCCATGCCATGGCCAGTCCTGCTTCTGGCCGATTGATGTGTATTGCTCTTATCTGTTCAATATGCTCTGCTGACTCCTTTCCGAGCCACTTTAGCAGAAGATCCATCTCCTCACTCGGTTCCAGGTTTAGGCCTCTGATGACGGTCAAAAAGGAACGCTTCCATGCTCTGTAGCTTTGGGGTTTGTCGTTGAATTGAAGCAAGCCTGTAGCCACAAGCTCACGGCGGGCTAGATACCTGACAAAGTCATTTATGTATGAGCTGCCGTCATTTGAGTCTGGCGCTATGACATGGTGTGCGGGAGGAGGCTGAGTGTCGTGATTTCGTGTTCTGAAGTGATGTGCAGGAGAAGCATGCTCACCACTGGACTTGATGTGAGGTAGACGAACGTCTCCAGGCGTCATGTTGAATGGCTTGTGGCTGTCCTCGTATGTGCTGATATAAGGCTGCTGTGAGATGAGATGATGTGGATCAGTATTGTTCTGGTGCAGATAGAAGGGACTGGCTTCAGGCTTTAGTGGTGGAGGTGACACGTTGTGATTAGGGACTGGCGCTGTCTTTGCTTGTGTGTCACCGTTTTCACATGACTGGAATTCTGAATCCCTTTCTCTTAGTTGATCAAGCACATACTGCTTTGTGCGTTGTGAGGCTTCAAAAAGAACAGGAACAGAGTATATGTTCAGGTCATTGCTATATTTCTCACTTTTTACATCAGCAGCAGCTTCAAATGCCTGTGCTTCAGCAATAGCTGCTGCAGCCTCTTTTTTATGTTTTAGCATTTCTAAAGACACTTCCAATTTAGCTTGTTGTAATCTCAGATTAGCTTCCTCTTCAGCATAGCATAGGCGTGTCTTTGCTCTTTCCGCTCTCGCTCTTGCTCTGATTGCTGCAGACCCCTGTGACGATGAACTGGATCTCACTGAACAACACACTTGCGAGCGCGTCCTTAACGATGCACAGTGTGGGTTCTGCTGTGCTGCTGGACTTCCATGCGCACTCTCCTCAGTAGCCTGAAGCTCGTGGCGCGCGCTGCTCTGGTAACACTTGACTTTAGAGTATGGTCCGCTGATCGTCCACTGGATGCGTGTGACGACATGTCGGGTAGCTTCCAACTCGCTCTGCTTTATCTCGCTTGCTTGATATCCGTCGTTTCACTGTGCCGTCCTCAATATGTTTACTTAATATCCTGACGGCCAGCTAAACTTTTTTCCCACACCAAGACTCTGAAGATTAATTCGTAGTTCGACAGGTTTATTGGAGTTAGAGAAATTTGTGAAACTGCAACACAGAGCAAGAACAAATTAGTGTCGCGCCAATTTCATTCAACCTAAACACCACATGAATAAAGGCTAATTTACACTACTCCCGTTGCATCTCGTTTGTACTCATTTTACATTATTATAAGAGCAGAAATACATGTGTAGCGACAATGAGTCTTACATTAAATTAGCTCAAATTATATATAGGGAATTTTAATAATTAATCATGAATGATTAATATATTGCATATTACAGTTAAATTATCGAAGCTGAAAATAGATCGATTGTATATATGAATGATCACCATAATGGGTTATGGTTCGTCATTAATATATCAATAGTCTTATTACAGATCGATTATATGAGATAACCTTAAATGGAATTAATTTAGTTATCGAACAATCTGTTTGTCCAGCAAACGGCCGTAAGATTAACTTATCAATTTTCAACAAAAAGTATCTCTTTCTTATAATTCCAAAAAAAGCTATTTTCTGGCCACGAAAAATCACCTTCTTGTTATTATAAAATGTAGGTTACTGAAATAGTAACGAATTGTAAAGCTTTGTAGCAAAATGGTCGAACACTTCATTGACTTTGTAAAAATGAGAACTTTAGACAATTAGCAATCAAGAATATAATGGTTTTAATAAAATGAAACTACGGATACAGAATTCTACATTTAAACCCGGGATACATGTATGTACAATAAACAGTAAAACTAACGAGACAAACGAATAACAACGGGAGTGAGAGAGAGAGAGATTGAGTGAGAGAGAGAGAGAGAGAGAATATATATACATATATATAGAGAGAGAGAGAGAGAGCGAGAGAGAGATAGAGGATGAGAAAGTGAAACTAACGGTCAGGATGAGAGAGATCACCGGGGTGATCGCAGCATGGCAAAAATCACAGACAATAACCCTTAGAGAGGCAACAAGAAATCACATCAATCAAATCAAATCAATAACCTATACTTGCGAATGCGTATGGTTCTCTTTGTGTGAGCTGAAGAACGCAGAGTCGTATGCGTGTTTGTCCTTCGGCGCTATAGGCTTGTTCTCTCGTGTCTTTTAGTGGTGCAACGGATCATCATTGATCCGTGATCCGTTCGGATCAATATCTTCGGTTCGGCACACGCGTGATCCGCGGATTGATTTATGAAAAAAAAAAGTTGTGCGCATATTCAATCCACACACAGCGTGATCATGGCGAACGGAGGAGCTTGAACGCCCCGCGTCATTTAAAGCCCCTGTATGGGAGCATTTTGGCTTCCCTGTCAAATATAATGATGAAGGAAAGAGGTTAGTGGATAAAACCCGTGACGGTGTGTAGGCACTGTGGCAGCATGGCCACGCATTTGAAGCGACATCGCCCCGATGTTTCACTCACAGGAGTGAAAACGAAGGCTGCTCAACAACCGCTTATCACCGCGGCATTTAAGCAACCCCTTGTTGCACAATCAGAGCGGGCTAAAGCCATCACAAACGGCGTTCGCGCAGCACTACCCCTCGCTCGACCCTCTCTCTCTCGCGCGCACTCTCTCTCCCTCATGAGGTGCCATCTACGGCTTAAATCAAACTTCATTCACGCACATATATATGAAACACTTGCATACACCTATACTAAGTAGTCAAACACGCATGTATACTGCTGAAAGCTCAAACAAATACATATGAAATGCACAGACACACCTAAAGTCGCTCACTCACGTACACGCAAACTTTACACACACGAGATGCGCGCACACACAAACTCTCCACCCACATAATCATGAGAGACGCGCATACACAAACTCGCGCACACACAAACTCTCCACGCACATACTCATATGAGACGAGCACACACACACACAAACTCGCGCACAAACTCAATGAGACGCGAGCACACACACAAACTCTCCGCGCACATACTCATGAGACTCGAGCACACACACTAGCGCACATACTCATATGAGACGCATGCTCACACAGTACATGATGCATATGATTCTCAGTGTGAACATAAGTCACACATTGGTAAGTGCATTTTTGTTAACAGAGAATGAGAGTCCATTGCTTTTATTGTTTTTGGTTTTGTTCATTTATTCCGGATATTTAAAATGTTTTCAGTGTTAAATAGTCTATAGAAATAAGTTTATTGATCTTTGAAAGGTATACCTGCATTATTATGCCATTATCATTATTTTAGATGAAAATGGTCTCAGAACGACAATATTATCGTTTATTATCAATATTATCGTTTATCGCAATAATTTCTTGGACAATTTATCGTCCAGCAAAATTTGTTATCGTGAAAGGCCTAGCTATCAGTGTGTTTATAGGTGCAGACATGAGGCCATTTATTTTTTATTTTTTTGCTGATCCGAAAAATGATCCGATCCGTGACTCTGATCCGGGAAACGATCCGAACCGTGAGTTTTTTGATCCGTTGCACCCCTAGTGTCTTCCGGGGCGAGCAGACTCGCGGGAAGTTTTAAAGGTTCACCGAACGTGAAGTTACCAAGGAAATAGTTCAGAGTTCATCTCCCTCGGGAGGGAGAGGCGAAGAATGAAAATAAAACTTAGTAAAGAAAGGAAAAGAAAAGAAACGCGGTGTAATGCTCCCTAAGGAGCCATGGGACCGGACACCTCTCACAGGGAAAGTGCTGTCTTCTTTGAAACTCCTGTGTCAGTTTCTTATAGAGAGGAGGGGCTACGCCTGCTTCGCGTATGTGAACCAATCATCTTAGAGCATCTCGAGCGGGAAAAGTTCTTCTTTGTCTTGTCAGGATAATTGATGATGCTATAAAATTTTGTCATTTCTAGCCAGAAAGATTGTACACACAGAACAATACATTTTACTGTAATATCCTATGTATGACTGGTTTAGTCAAAACAAGACGGTCAAACAGGTACCAAGAATGGCCGGAAAGATTAGAAGAAACATAAAGTTACATTCATATGCAGAATTACACACATTTAATGTTCACTCACACGACTATAAAGCCATAATACCGGCTACCATGACCTAGGAAAGATCAAATTCATGTTTATACATTTCTTAAGTGGTTATACTTATAGAAAATATATAATTGCAGAGTCTATTCCTCTTTCTTTATCAGAATTCAAGTGGGAGCTGTGATTCCCTTGGAATTCCTTTTGGGGGTCATAAAGTTTTATGACCTAGCAAGAGGGCGAGTTACAGAAGATGATACTGTTAGGTAATCTTTCTTTAGAAATACACTTAAGATTTGAAGTTACAGACCAGTCTCCAATTACATCTATAGAATAAGACAAAACTAATTAGATATGCATGCATACAGGAAGGCTAGATACAATTCTGTGTTATATACATTAAGGACATTCCTATCCTAAGTTGCACACAAAGGACATTTGTGTGCGGGTATGTGTGGTGTGTGTGTGTGTATCCTTAGGGCATATTGTCCATCCGTGGTGTGCACCACGTGAGGGTTACGAGAAAAACGGGGACCTGTTTCTTGATTGCGCAATGCGTCATAAATGGAGTTAATCAATGACCTGCTGGCAGACATTGGGGCACCATTTCACATGATTCAAGGTTTTGTGAATTAAAAATATATGTGTTCATATTTGTTCAGTAGTGAAAGGAAGACAGGATTCGGTCAGTCGCTACATATTCCCCCTTTTCGTCAGATGAAGTCCCTGTGTGAACATCATCGGACGACAATGATCACAATGGCCGACTGGCAGGTGAATCCTGATGGTCATGTAGCAGGTGGGGCATGGTAGTAGGGTAGCAGGTGGAACCTGATGGTAGGATGGCAGGTGGAACCTGACGGTAGGATGGCAGGTGGATCTTAAAGCTGAGGATTCAGCTCGATGAGGTTTGGCGTGGTCTCTGACTTGGCACCCCCTTTCCGGGGATTCCGTCTGAGACCTTCAGGCACGGCTTTCGTGAGCTCGGCTGTGTCGCATCTGGTGGAGTCTTCTGTACAGAATGAATGCCACGCATAGTGTCAGAGTGTGGCTGATTACCTGTAGAGATGCACAGCACAATGTCGGCTGAGGTCCAGCCTAGGACCGCAGATGAAGTGTTCAGAACGGGCAGTCGAGACAGTGCTTGGATGGCTGTGTTGACCGGAGAAATGTCAATGAATTGGGACCCCCTTTCCTCGATACAGAGTTCCAGTTCTTGATCTAAGGTGAAGTTGTAGTTCTTGAAGGATGGGAGTTCCAGTGCTGTCTGGTACTCTTTGCTCGGAAGATGGTACAATGCCAGATCATCCAGGTGGAATATGGCACCTTTCGGGGCTTGAATCCACGTACTGTGGTTGGGCATGTTGACACGGCTGGTTGTGTCATGCTGGTCGTAAGTGAGAGTAGCTGTACGCGCAGGTGTGTTAACTAGCCACCTGTCACCTACAATCTCTGCTTGCATCTCTGTGACTTTTGCTCGAGGCTTAGCTTTGGCTGGGCAGCGTGTGTCGCTGACCAGGGGTTGCAACCCGCAGGTTCCTTAAGTGTTGTCTCTGAGGAAGGGTTTGCTAGGGCAGAGATAGTGAATGAATTTGGTGAGGTACACATGTGCAGGTTTGGGGCCAGGTGCAGCTGTCGTGGTAGGCCACCACATCTGGAATGTGTGCCTTGTTGTGGGTGTTGCTTTTCAAAAACCTGACATTGGCAATGTCTTTAAGTCTGAAGACTTGGTTTGACTCGCTGATGGATTGGTTCGAGAGCACATCCACTTCCCTCTGCTCGTGATCGACGTAGAGTAGGATGGCGCTACCCAGAGAGTAGGCCAGGTGTATTTGTAGAGGATCAGTTGGCCTGGTGATGGCGGAAACCAGCATAGTTAACACAAGGCTTAAGGGTTTCAAGTACGGTGGGATTCTACCCGTGGTTGGGCTGTCATTTGAGGAGTTAACCTCCCAAGCATGTCTGTTATCAGGGCTGTAACCAGCTGAGTTTGGGCAAAGTCATTCTGGAAGACAGTAAACAGCGTTTTCATGCAGTTCATGGTCTGATTCAGCAGGACGCTGTGAATGTTGAGAATGACCATGTTCTTCTCAATGTCTTGGAAAGATGCACTCTGCGTGGTGAGTTGCTCTTTTAGCTGTGAAAGTTCAGTCTGGATTTCAACCACATGCTGTTTCACAGTGGCTATGTTTGCTGTCTGGACACTTGGCATACCAGTGTCGAACAGAGTTCTGGCGGCAGCTACGGCTCCGAGCAACGCTCCCAGGAACCGTTTTGAGTGTTAGTTGGTGCTTTAGAGTCCTGATTGTGTAACAGTCACTTTCCCAAGTTGGTTGGACATGTGTTCGACCTTGGCCTTGGCGTGAGAGAGGGAGTCCTCTGTCCATCGGGCACTTGCCCAGCTGTATTTGGCTACGGTGCTGGGGTAGTGTGCTCTGTAGGCCTTGTGGGGCTGGATGAGTCGAACATGCGCTTGATGGGTGTAGGTCCTGCAGTCGGTGATCAGGAGTCTCAGTCGTTATCTCGGTGGCAGCTGTCCTCTGGATGGCTGACAGCACGGCATGGCAAACCACAGCAGCAACCTGGTACAGACAACAGGGTGAGAGAGAAAGAAAGGGGAGGGAAAAAAAAACCAGCGAGGGTTGTCTTTGGTTGGACTGGGCAGTCTTTTTATTTCATGGGTGGCAACTAGGTTTAGCTTGCCTTGGCCCATGTTTTGCCACATCTTGCTGCTGGCATGTCGCTTGCTTCAGTGTATTGTCAGTGGCTCTGGTGCTGTGGTTTGCTGCGCATGATGCGTCATGGACGTACATTGGCCTTATCCCCCCTTTGCGCCGTTGCATTACACGTCTTTGCGTTGTGGTGTCAGACGGTGCACACATAGAATGTAGCTCTGTGCACGCAGCATGTGCTAGGTGTCATGTCGTGTTCTGAGTAACTGGTTGTCAGTGAGTGTAGACGGCAGTCAAGGGTTGGTTGGAGGGGTCTGAGAGGTGGTGAAGCAAAGTCTTTATTGTGTCAGAAGCCCGCATGTTCGTTATGTTTGTGTTTGTAAACAGCGGAGCTAGCGTAAACTGCTGTGAGGTAGACAGTTTAGGTTGTAAAGTTCTTATGCTGTGTGTAATCACTTCAAACTTTAGGGTGGGTGGGCGGGTTTGAAGTGACCACAGCTAGTCGTTAAGTGCACCAGGCTTGGTGAGGGTATGGGTTTGGTCATTCAAGTCTTTGTCAAGGCCCGGTTGCCTTGAGTGTCCTTACACCTTTTTCCAGTAGACAATCATGTTGTTTGTTCTTGTGATGTCATCGCATGCCTGGAACCGGTGTTGGTGTGTGACAGGCATGTGGTTTGAAGTCTTACAGCCATTTCGTTTCCAGCCTGGAAGTTTGTATGGGAAACTGAGTCTGGCATAGTTAAAGTCTGTGCCCATAAGGAGTTCTTTGATGTTATGCGTCAACGTGATGTGCAGCGTTATGAGGATGGCTGCTACCTCAGCATATTGTGATGACTGCGGGCCCAATTTGAAGTATTGTGGTGGGCACGGTATGTCATTTACCTACAGCATGCCCGCACCCGATTGACGAGTGCCCTCATGGTGGTAGGAATATCCATCGATGTAGGGTGTGGGCATACCTTGACACGCATTCTCTTTAAAGTACCTGTGACAGGTCAGTTGTTGTTGTTGGGGTTCTTCTACATTCACCGTCGCAGCTGGTGTGTTATCAGAGCAGTTTTGGCAGGCTGCCAGGCCGTGGCCCAGCGCAGACTTGTGATTTTGAGCATAACGTGCCTCAACATTGCGCCCCTGGAGGGCCATTAACCATGTGGCTATGCGTGAATTGGTGACCACGCCATCTCGGATGCACTGGCTCCAATGTAGTTGGAGAATCTCTGGATGGCCCATACAGTGCAGAGCAGGGCTTTTTCACAGTCTGAGAATTTAGTCTCTGGTGGGAGAAGTGTCCTGCTGACATATGTAACGACTCCTTTGTCTTGATCATGCCTTTGGTACAGGCCAGAACTGGGACAGTGGTTGGAGAACCCAGCTTCTAGATAGAACTCTTTTTGTTGGTCAGAGTAAGCCAGACATGGAGCTGTGCATAAGTGTCGTTTTAGCTCATTCAAGGCATTGTCTTTAACTTCTGTCCATACAAATGGGCAGTCTGTTTTCAGAAGGGCAGTTAGAGGTTTCGCAATGTCTGAGTAGCTTTCGCTGAACTGCCGTGAGTAATTGCGCACCCATAGAAAGCTTGTAGTTTGAGATGTTGGTGGGTGGCTTGATGTTTTGAACAGCTTGAATACGGCTGGACTGCGGTTTCAATGCCTTGTGATCCGATGAGTGGGGCCACATAGTTGACTTTGGTTCGACACCACTGTCCTTTGTGGAGGGCGTTCTTGGCACCGGCAGTGGATAATTGGTTGAAAACATAGTCTAGCTCTTTCAGGTGGTCAGCCACTGTTGTGCTTTTCATGAGAACATCATCAACGCACATAAGGTTACCTCTCATTCTGGCATCTGGGCATGCCTTGTTCAGGAAGATGTTGAACTCAGCAGGTGCGTTGGCATAGCCCAATGGGTACCTGGTGAAAGTGAATTGTCTGTTGCCGAACGTGAATGCTAGCTTGTGCTGGTCTTCTGGATGCACAGGTATGGTCCAGAATCCAGAGGCCACATCAAGTGTTGAGAAGATTGTGGCTCCTCTGATTCTGGGTATTTCTTGCTCCAGCTGGATCATGGGCCAATGGGATGGGCCCAATGATTGGTAGTGTGAGTTCAAAGTCATGGAAGTCGTGGCTCACTAGCCATCCCACCCGATAGACTTTTGGAATGGTGGTGTCCATCGCCATGCAGTTGTTGAAAAGGATGTAGACTACACGCGATGACACTTCAGTAAGGGGTGTGGCTTCCAGCGTGAGTCCAAGTTCAACACATTCGGGTGAAGGTTGAAAGAAGCCCAGCGTGTGGTTTAGGGTTTGACCACAACACATGTTGAGCCGGACGGCGACCCCTTTGGTGTAAGCTGGTATCACAGTGTCCTGTTCGTTGATTAGGGTGCCAACCTCAGGAATGGTCTGACCTGACAGGAGGTTCTCAGTGTTGGTTGGAACAACAGGGGGCTGTAAAGTCAATGGGGCCCACACTACCTCATTAATGATGTCCACATGAGCCTTGAGGTGAGTCAGGATGTCTACCTCAATGTAGAAATCATGGGGCGGGTCCGGAAGGACCAGGAAGTAATGGGTCAGACACCGGTGGTTCCAGTTCAGGTTCAAAGCGAAGACACCTTTGGCCGTCATCATGGTTGATGGGTACGTGTTTAAAGGAAAACGGGTGCGCTTGCTGGCAGAAGGAAGGTCTGGTGTGTCTTAATGAGAGCATTGAATAGTGAGACACTGATGGCTGAGTTGTCTGCCCATAGTGCAAGTACAAAGTCAGTAGTGGTTACATCATTCAACTGCAGGTCAGTTGTGACCTTGGGGCAGAAGGAATCAGAGTCTTTGGTGAGCTGTAAGGTGCATGGTAGCGGATTCGAACCTACAGTTGGTGTTGAGTGTGTGTCTTCATGGCTGGCTGTGGGAGTTTCCGTGAACTCTGTGACTTGAAAGTCTGGTTTTGCTGGAGTTCCCGTGACCTTTGTGATCGACCGTCTGGCTGTGTCTGGAGGGGGTCAAGTTCTCGTACTTGAGCCCAGACTTTGAGCTGTTTCAAGTTCAGTAACGGTTCAAAGCGATCTAGCACGTCTTTGCCAATTAGAAGTGGGTAAGTGTTCATTTTTTAGGTGTGCACTGGGTGGATCAGACTCATAGAATCAATTGTCAGGTGGATGGGAGCTACCTGTTTGAGCCGGATGTCGTTCTGGCTGTGGGATTGCACGTTCAGTTCACAAGTTTGAGGTGTAAGAGTTCGATCTTGTCTCTTAGCTTGAAATTGGAGTCTTTTTGAAAAGGTGAGATGAGATCACCGTAAGATGTGATGCTGTGTGTTCCCTGCTCACTTCCTTTTCCAACGTGATGTTCAGGAGGAGTTACCGGCCCACCCCCTTTTCGACCAGGTTGCCCAGGAATGTTGTCATTGGGGCAGGTCTGACGATCAATGGGTGGTTAGGACCGGTTTTGTGTGGCTGTCTGCGGGTGCAGATAGCCAAAACAGCATTTTCTGGTACCTTGGGATAGTGGTACCTGATATGAGGAAGTGTGCTGTCTCATTCAGGGTGTGCAGCTGTCAGCTGTGGAGCTTGGGTGATGCTGTCACCTTGTGATGTGACAGTTAGCTCTGTGGTCTTTGGCTGACGAGCAGTGTTCGGGGTGCTTGGCTCAGTCAGTTGGTAGTCAGACCGGGCGTTGGTTTCGGTTCTTATGCTTAGACATAGATGTGTGGTTTTTTTACAGTCTGGTTGGACACAGTCTTTTGCTTGACATAAGCTTTGTGGGCCAAGTCTCGTAGCTGTTGGGCAGACATGGTCCGTGAACAGGCCAGGTGATGACTCACTGTGGGATGCAGATTTCGGAGAAACAGAGTTCTGAAGTTGAAATCCTCTTCCATACCTGGCTTGTTCTGTGCTCCGAAGTAGGCTTGTCGGAATCGGCCGTAGTAGGTCTGTGATGTTTCAAGTCTTGTCTGCTTGAGGTCCATGGCGATGGCTTGGTCTGATTCTGGATCAGAGAATGCTCGGATCAAAGCTTGTCGCAGCTGCTGGTAGTCAGTTTTGACAGTCTTTGTTTGACGGTCTAGGAAGCTGCGCACATCACCGCTGGATGTGATTCTTAACAGATACAAATTGTCCCAAGCTGTCAAGTTGGCGACAGTTTGCAAGTGAAAGTCAATGTCCTGTAGATAAGAGTGAATGTCATCACCTCCTGCAGGGTCTGGATTGAACGTAGGGATGTTTCTGGCCAGCTTGTCGAGTTCTTTGGGGGCCATGCCGTGGTTAGCGGCAGGGGTTGTCTGGAAGCTGGCTGGTGACATCTTGAGCAATGGGCTTTTAACCCCCCCTTTCAGCTTTGAGTTTGTGGCTGAAAGGTACGGACCGGCTGGTTAGGGGAAACTTTGTGGTGTGCGTTTCCCCTTCCCAGTCATTCTGCAGTCTATAAGAGTGTTTCAGCTCTCTGTGAACAATGTCAAGTTTTTTTAGATCGTGTCTCTGCTGAGTAAGCTCGTGGATTTCAGCTCGGGCTGCGTGCAAGTGGTTTTTGCAGGCCTTGGCTTTAGCGTCTCTTTCTTTTAGTTCAGTCTCTGCTCTTACAAGGAGAACTTCACCTTGTCGGAGTTTCTCGTTGAGTTCCTCTCTGGCGTTTCTCTCCGCTTGCTTTCTTTGGTATGTGTCGAGACGAAGATCACACAGGGCCTTTTGAAGTCTTTCCGCTTCTTTCTGTAGCGCTGGATCTGTGTCGTCCTCTTTCTCGCCCTGGTTCTGGGTCTCGAGGAGGAGCTGATCGAGGCGACTCTGGGTTCGGGCCTGGTGCTTCCGGGCCTCCTCCCTTGAAGCAGAAGCGCTGCTGCTTGTTGCTCCAGGTCGATGTTACTCCGTTCGCTGAGCCTTGCCTGGGGGACGAGGTTGTGTGCGATGCCTCCGACGATTCTGGCCCAGTCTTTGTAGTTGTAGCTCAGGGTTGGATCCAGGGCTATCAGCTTGTCCAGCTCGGTGTCCAGCTGCGTTTGGCTCAGATGCTGCAGGTCACTGGCGTCCTTGGGCAGGAAGGGGGTCGTCATGGCTCTCGACCATGACTGTAGGACAGGAACATACTGGCTCACTGTGGGCGAGAGGAACACAACATACACAAACAAAGAGACCAATGCAAGTCCGTTCTAAGCTTAACAAGCTATACTCATACGGGCTATGCCGTTCATGAGAATTTTGGGGCTAACTGATGTAAACAGTTAGCGAAGCCAATTGATTTGGGTCGACGAAGGACCCGAACTAGAGATTTGACAGGCAGTAGCCTAGCGGGTCACGTGATGACACCGGCTGCGTAATTGTCACTCTATTCTATTATTTAGCTTCCTTGGTGGCTCTCACAGGTTACTGTCTCTAAGTGAAATGAAAGAAACAAATCACAACAGAACACAGAGATAGAAGAGATCAGAGTGAAAGGAAACAATGAAAATGAATAGGTCTGAAATGAACTGGAATAAATACTAACACCGGAAGTGTTAGGGAGAATAAGGAGGCCTAAGCCGACTACCGCTGATAGGGTTTAAGATAGGGCCTACGGGTGAGTGGGGTTGTCGAGATAGCAACCTAAGAAAGTGTGGCTTGGAGAAGAGATGGGCCAAACACTTAAAATATCCGGGAGATATCTAGTATTTTGTGGCTCATAGTAGGTGGAATGGGTTTTTATTAAATTTAGTTTACCTGCGGTGAATTGAATCCACTCCGGTGAGAACCAGTGGCATGGTCAACCTCCCTGGCGCTTCCCAAACACTCAACCGCGGTGTCCTCGGCCCTCCGTTACTCTGTGTCGCGTTGCGCCCTCCCAAACAGCCTTTGTGACTTTAAACACAACTCGGCAAAGCCAAGATGTCAACCGCCAGACAACACTACAAAATTGGGCTGTTCCCCAGAACCCTCCCGGAGGAGTGGCCTCTTTTTAGGCCCCGGTTTAGGTACTGGTCCCAGAAATTGCCTTTTTGTGTCGGCTGGACTGGTTGACTACCTTTGGAGTGCCAAATTGCTGATGTCAGCACTGCGGGCCGCAACGACGGACAGAGATAAAAGAAACCGAGATTCACGCACAGTAGGGTGTTGGTAACGCTGGTCGGACAACCCTGCTGGCCGGAACACCACCAGAGATGACTTCAAATCACCAAGGGAGTACTACAATAGATACACAAAAGGATGAACAAGGGAAGCTTAAAGTGAATTAAGGCTTGTTTGTTTAAACCAAATTGAGTAATTATTTATGTAGCAATAAGAGTCGAAGGTTTTACTAAATAATAATAAAAAGAGGGAATTATGATAATGTTGGTAATTATCAAAATAACCTAACCCAAAAGAGAGGAAAAATAATTAAAATCAAAATATAAAGAGACAGGATTGAAACACTGTAGATAGGGAAGCAGGCCGCAGTAGTGGGTTTTCACCACGAGGGGGCGTATTCCTTCTCTGTGCTTTGCCTGGGTAAACAGACCACTTGATTCAAATTCAAAATTCAAAACTTTTTTAAATTTAAAACTTAAAACAAGCAGGAAAGAATTAAAAGGGAAATCAGAATGATATCCTATAATAGCTAATAACACCGTAAAGTATCATTAATAACTATAAAATAATCAAAAAGGGGAAGATGAGATAGATGCACAATTCAAAACAGAGTGAAAGGAGGAAAAACGTGATACCGACTTAGGGGGAAAGGCCACAGGGTGGCGCTGTTCCCTCCACATGGATATCAGTGACTGACAGGCAAACACGATGTAAATTTAAACTGGTTTAAAACCAAATTAAAATAAGCGTGAAAGGAGATTGAGAAATCAGGATAGAATTTTATAATAATTAACAACAACAGTAAAGTATCGTCAATAACTATAAAAAGAGAAAAGTAGAAATAGGCAATTCAAACAGAATTGGACAGAGAGACAAGGAGAGTTGAGTGAGCCGACTTGGGCTCTCTCTGGCTGTGCTGGGATTTAGTTTAAGTTTTAATTCAAATCTTGTCTTGAACCAAACTCAAAGTAAATGTACCAGTCAAAAGCAGGAAAATTTTTCTAACACAAAATAATATTCGCACGAGCAAAGGTCTAAATGCAAATAATTCTTAATTCACAGGGAAATGAATTCAGCAGTAAAGAGAGCATTATCTGAAACGGCCACAAGATGGCGTAATTGCGCTCATGCAGGCTGAAGTCAGAAGGCGGGGCGTAATTCGAGACTTCCTAAACACTTAAAGGCCGCCCTCTGGTGTTTAGCAAGCGGAATTACAACCGACTTTAATGTGATTCAAACTAAGAGCTTTCAGCTCGCGTCGTGCACTGAATTCCTGCAATAAATCACAAATAAACAAGCAGATCTCTGTGGATCTTTCGGTGCTGTACTGCACAAGAGCGTGAAACAGGATTTTTTCGCTGTGAAAACACGCAGATGTGAAACAACAGGAATTTCCGTCTGTTGTTACTCACATAAACATTTTTATGTATTAGATTTATATTTAAATGTATCAGATCTTTAATTGGGTAGCTAAACCAATTTTGACCAGGAGTTTACCGTTTTTGTTGAATATCACTGGGTTAACAACGAATTCAATAACGACATTATGGAAGGCCTTTTACCACTGAAGAGAGGAAACTCGCTCTCGATCAGATTTACGTCTTGCTCTGAGAAAGAGATTCTCGTCTTAATCAGGCGTTTAAATAATATTAACATATACCAGCTGCAAAGAGTTTGCTTCGTCTTTACAGGGACAGGTATAATATGAACTGCGTTGCGCGACTTTCACTGGAGCGCGCATAAAAAAAAATATATATATATTAATACACAATATACTCATAGATTGAAACTGAATTTGCTCATAAAACAAAGTTTGAAATGCCTGCATTCTCCACCAAACTGTAGCGACAATGAGTCTTACATTAAATTAGCTCAAATTATATATAGGGAATTTTAATAATTAATCATGAATGATTAATATATTGCATATTACAGTTAAATTATCGAAGCTGAAAATAGATCGATTGTATATATGAATGATCACCATAATGGGTTATGGTTCGTCATTAATATATCAATAGTCTTATTACAGATCGATTATATGAGATAACCTTAAATGGAATTAATTTAGTTATCGAACAATCTGTTTGTCCAGCAAACGGCCGTAAGATTAACTTATCAATTTTCAACAAAAAGTATCTCTTTCTTATAATTCCAAAAAAAGCTATTTTCTGGCCACGAAAAATCACCTTCTTGTTATTATAAAATTTAGGTTACTGAAATAGTAACGAATTGTAAAGCTTTGTAGCAAAATGGTCGAACACTTCATTGACTTTGTAAAAATGAGAACTTTAGACAATTAGCAATCAAGAATATAATGGTTTTAATAAAATGAAACTACGGATACAGAATTCTACATTTAAACCCGGGATACATGTATGTACAATAAACAGTAAAACTAACGAGACAAACGAATAACAACGGGAGTGAGAGAGAGATAGATTGAGTGAGAGAGAGAGAGAGAGAGAGAGAATATATATACATATATATAGAGAGAGAGAGAGAGCGAGAGAGAGATAGAGGATGAGAAAGTGAAACTAACGGTCAGGATGAGAGAGATCACCGGGGTGATCGCAGCATGGCAAAAATCACAGACAATAACCCTTAGAGAGGCAACAAGAAATCACATCAATCAAATCAAATCAATAACCTATACTTGCGAATGCGTATGGTTCTCTTTGTGTGAGCTGAAGAACGCAGAGTCGTATGCGTGTTTGTCCTTCGGCGCTATAGGCTTGTTCTCTCGTGTCTTCCGGGGCGAGCAGACTCGCGGGAAGTTTTAAAGGTTCACCGAACGTGAAGTTACCAAGGAAATAGTTCAGAGTCCTCGGGAGGGAGAGGCGAAGAATGAAAATAAAACTTAGTAAAGAAAGGAAAAGAAAAGAAACGCGGTGTAATGCTCCCTAAGGAGCCATGGGACCGGACACCTCTCACAGGGAAAGTGCTCTCTTCTTTGAAACTCCTGTGTCAGTTTCTTATAGAGAGGAGGGGTTCACGCCTGCTTCGCGTATGTGAACCAATCATCTTAGAGCATCTCGAGCGGGAAAAGTTCTTCTTTGTCTTGTCAGGATAATTATTGATGCTATAAAATTTTGTCATTTCTAGCCAGAAAGATTGTACACACAGAACAATACATTTTACTGTAATATCCTATGTATGACTGGTTTAGTCAAAACAAGACGGTCAAACAGGTACCAAGAATGGCCGGAGAGATTAGAAGAAACATAAAGTTACATTCATATGCAGAATTACACACATTTAATGTTCACTCACACGACTATAAAGCCATAATACCGGCTACCATGACCTAGGAAAGATCAAATTCATGTTTATACATTTCTTAAGTGGTTATACTTATAGAAAATATATAATTGCAGAGTCTATTCCTCTTTCTTTATCAGAATTCAAGTGGGAGCTGTGATTCCCTTGGAATTCCTTTTGGGGGTCATAAAGTTTTATGACCTAGCAAGAGGGCGAGTTACAGAAGATGATACTGTTAGGTAATCTTTCTTTAGAAATACACTTAAGATTTGAAGTTACAGACCAGTCTCCAATTACATCTATAGAATAAGACAAAACTAATTAGATATGCATGCATACAGGAAGGTTAGATACAATTCTGTGTTATATACATTAAGGACATTCCTATCCTAAGTTGCACACAAAGGACGTTTGTGTGCGGATATGTGTGGTGTGTGTGTGTGTATCCTTAGGGCATATTGTCCATCCGTGGTGTGCACCACGTGAGGGTTTCGAGAACAACGGGGACCTGTTTCTGGATTGCGCAATGCGTCATAAATGGAGTTAATCAATGACCTGCTGGCAGACATTGGGGCACCATTTCACATGATTCAAGGTTTTGTGAATTAAACATATATGTGTTCATATTTGTTCAGTAGTGAAAGGAAGACAGGATTCGGTCAGTCGCTACACATGTGAACAACATTCAGGTCCTTATAGCACATTTAACGTATAACAAAGACACACGCGAGAGCTAGCATTAACATAACCGTACATTTAGACTATCACAGATTACACTCTACGACATAAATTATTGTCAAAAATAATAAAGAAAAGCTCCAGACAATCTCACAAAACAAGATATACATACCGACGATGCTACGCCAGACACAAGAAGTCGACAGATACGGTGGAAAGAAATGCAGTTTTTAACAGACTTGAAACGCGCCTGAAGTGCGAGAGTTTTCCTAGGACTACGGGTCACGAGATAGGACATTTAGAACCATGCGAACTTAAAGTGAACATGACCTAAATAGAAACGCATAAGAAAAGAATATTCCTGGAACACATTATAATACTGAAATGCTGATTAAGTGTAAAGCATGTTTATCTTAAGTGACTTGAACTTAATTCTTACTTATATATATATATATATATATATATTTTTTTTTTTTTTTTTACTCATAACAAAACAGTAATTAATTCAGCAACAAGGGTGATTGGAAACATGTGTCTTGCATTGTTTGCTGTTGAAGGAACTGATTGTTAAAAGTACTAAATTGAGAGAAGATCATACTGTTGTGTTTCTGTGATTAAACCAAACGTTCTCATTACATATTACAATAATCTTGTGTTTGAAACAATGATTATGTGGACTGAAAAATGTATAACTGTAATGAAAGCATGGGATCATTTTTTGAAAGAATGACTAACTGCGTTACAAGTGTGATCAATTTGGATTTTTGTACTAAGAGTTTTGAAAATGTACACCTTACTTGTGAAAATATTACCAAAGCAAATAAAAAAAATGCATTGTAAAGGTTACTTTTATTCATTCTTTGTTGAAGAATTTAAATTCTTTTTCATATATTATTTCCTATGTCAGGAAATAAAATATAATTATTTCTTTAATTTATGCATTAATTCATTGCTTGACTGAAAATTGAGATTTTTGAAAATTGAGACACCTTGACTGCATTTGTCTTGTGTATTCATGCATAGCTATGTTATATGACAGAACAAATTACATTTTGCTTGTTTTACTAAAACAAAGTATTTGTCAGCATTTATCATTATTATTGTGTGTAAGTGTTGGGGTGGGCTAGCAATGCAATTCATTCTGGGGTAATCTTAATTTTTAAGTAGTGATACTTACATTTTTCAAGTATAAAATCAATCGTGTTCTCCAAAGGCGAGATCTTGGAGCATCTGCCCGACGTCTCCTTTATGCAGACATTACAAACATTGCAAACACTGAGGAAAACCGTACTAGGTAGGGTTGTCGAGTTACTGATGCTATGAGGTATTAGTGCACCTGTCGTTCATATCTTTTTTTT
The DNA here is from genome assembly GCF_051911475.1 of Siphateles boraxobius. NCBI lineage: Eukaryota > Metazoa > Chordata > Actinopteri > Cypriniformes > Leuciscidae > Siphateles > Siphateles boraxobius. The sequence goes on along the minus strand of NW_027509219.1, from coordinate 7,784,059 downwards.
TATTGCAGAACTTTAAATACTTTAAATAATTAAATACTTATAAATAAAGATCAGGGAAAGACATCTTTGTTGTACCTTTAACAATGAACAATCATAATAACAAAAAATAAAACCAGAAAAACTTAAATATCATGGTTTTGCGTACATCATAGTATGAAATATATCTTTGAATAATTCATCATAATGCATCAAAAACATTTTTTTATGTTTTGTTATTTATAAGTCTGAGGGATGAAACAAGAAAGTGGAAAACCAAGGAGATTTAAGCCACTTGCTTGTGGATGAAAATGTTTGCATATAAAATAAAGAATTTAACAACATATTCAAGAGATAACAATTTTTGGGTATCTGAAATAAAAAATAATATCTTTAAGGATAAAACTGTGGGTCACATTAAAAGGGTTAAAAATATAAGAATTAAAATCAACCCAAAATACTATACTACAATCACAAAATAAATTGGCAGCTGTTTCTTCAACAAGACCACAAAATGAGTAAGTTTCATGAATATCAAGATATTTACAGCCAGATGAATTAAACCTGTCGCTCATATGTTTTAAGTTGTTGAGCTTGTGATAACGCTGTAGGTCACATGATAACGTCAACATGGCGGATTATGTCCGGATCGCATTCATACTTCATGCTTTCATGCTATATAGTACCTACACTTTTAGAGCTCACTAAGTAAGTACTTATTAAAATGAAGTACCTACTCAGTGAGTGAGGGGTTCCGAACGCAGCCAGAGTGAGGAAACCAATCAGTATATATAGGAATGATCAGGAGGCCATGATGATGGAAAGAGGCCAATGGGCAAAATTTGGCCAGGATTACACCCCTACTCTTTTTTCGAAGAACATTCTGGGATTTTTAATGACCACAGAGAGTCAGGACCTCGGTTTGACTTCTCATTCGAAGGACGGTGCTCTTTGACGGTACAGTGTCCCGAACACTACACTGGGGAGTTAGGACCCACACAGACCACAGGGTGAGCGCCCCCTGCTGGCCTCACTAACACCTATTTCAGCAGAAACCTGGTTTTCCCAGGAGGTGTCCCATCCAGGTACTAACCAGGCTCAACCCTGCTTAGCTTCATTGGGCAACCAATCTTGGCCTACAGGGTGATAGCTGCCAAATATTTGTAACACAGAAATAACGATGTGGTTGATAAGAATGTTTGTGAAGCCGCTTCGTATCTATACATGTTAACTGCTCTCTCTGGGTCAGCACAGTTATTTGAATGTTGATTCTTGTTTTATTACGAGCTCTCACGCATTCTCTTTTTGCCAGTAGACTCTCCCCTGTTCAATGATTTTTTTTAAACAGGTGAATCCCAGAGGTCGAGATTTAGCGTGCTCCATGTAAACTTTTCTAGCTAACCTATGCCACCCGCACACACCATACATGTGTCAAAGAAGCAACTTTTATCTATTTAAAGATATGATGAGACACACACAGGCGAGTAACGTAAGTACACAATTTCCCGCGAAAACCACCCCAACATGTCTAAAATAATAACACTTATAATAGGCATACCATAGTAAATGAGGTTAAAAAAAGTTTTGGAAGAAGGATTGATGATGTATTGACACATATTTAAATTTACATTCAGTAGTGTACCTTGAAATTACTATATCGTGAAAAAGGAACTTTTCTTTTTGCTGAGTTTATAATATCTATCTATAATATGAGTCAATTTATTTAATTCATATAATAATTAAATTTATTTAATTATATTTATTTAATTGAAGCTGGGTGATTTGACAACTGCACATATTGCGATATCAACTTCATTTCGATATATAACGTGCAGCCCTAAAAATCATTCAATCTAACCTGTTTCCTCAGCGAGGAAGGTGAAGCGAACCCACTGTGGCCCTTGTTCTTGAACCAGCAGCAGTGTGATTGGCTGGCAGTCTATTCCTGCCTCCTCTTTGACCTCCCTCTGCAGTGCCTCTACAATGCTTTCACGCTCTTCCATACGACCTGCAGGGAGGTACCATCTGCCATAACAATCTCTCTTTGCCTCCTGAACAAGTAACACCTCCTCCTGTATAACACAAGCAAACACACATGCAAAACTTTTATGTCTGAAGAAGTTGACAATGACAATAATCATGGGTAGTGGAATTAGTGTCCACTTAGAGTGTAGTTATTATACATTGAAGTACTGAGTGATATGAATTAACTTCATGTATTTACTATAAGGTTAGGTTAAGGACTAGTGTTTGGTTTAGGGTATGTAATTATGCATAATTTATAGTTATTACTGTAGTAAACTACATGTAACGTGTAACAATGACACTGTTGAAGTGTTACTGAAATATTTAGCACATTTTTATGCTACAAAACTGTTTTGGCATGTCAAAGTTGTTTTTTGTTTTTACGTAAAAACAAACTCATCTACTTCTAAAAATATGCGCCATACTGTACATGCTGGTGAATTGCCATTATATAAAACATCTGCATTTTAGGTTAAAGATTAGCCATGAATTATTAAATAAAGTACATATCCCAAAATTTAAGTTGTGGGCTAATGTGTACCAGTGGCTCAACTAACAGCTAAATAAACTTGACAGTTGAATAATTCACTTAAAATGAAAATTCTGTCATAATTTACTCACCCTCAAGTTGTTTCAAACCTGTATGAATTTCTTTCTTCTGCTGAACACAAAATATGTTTTGAAGATTGTCGGTAACCAAACAATTGATTGACCCCATTGACTTCCATAGTTTTTTTTTTTCATCCTATGGAAGTCAATGGGGCCCATCAACTTAGTAAATTATGACAGAATTTTAATTTTCTAACTGACCGATTCCTTTAAATAAAATAAAATGTGAAATAAATGCTTTCATTTGTTCAGTCTAATAAAATAATCTTTTTGTTAACATATATATATATATATATATATATATATATATATATATATATATATATCCCTGTCATGCATAGAGGTCACTACAGTGGAAAGCTATTCAAAAAGCATTTTCTTGCATTTGCATGGGTTTTTATGGCATAGTTGCACATCAACCTCTACAGTGGACCCTGGTGCATCATCCTAGACATTGCAATCAAGTTGCAAGCCGTTGTGTGTCAATTTTTTCCCTCCAAACCAAGATGGCCAATGGCCAGTCAGAAATGGCAAGTTGCTCTGGAATATCCACACATTCCTTCTATCCTAGGAGACACTTGCAGGTACAAAAAATATTTTAGCATCAAGCAATATCCAATGAGCCATATCACAGTTAAATTTTCCAAGTATTGATTTTAGATTGGGAGAATATTCTGAGTAATAATCTATCCACTATTGGACCTCATGCATCAATGGCTATATTTCAGCTACAATTCCGTGAATGTTGTTTTTTGAATACATAATCTGCAGTAACCTTTTTGACTGTAAATAAATGTATTTGTGTTAGAATGTAATTTGCATTAACATCAAAAAAGTAATGTGATGCATAATGTATGTGACTTGTAATGCATTAATTTACTTGTTAGATCAAAAAGTAATCTGATTACATTAATGCACGTTACTTGTAATGCATTACTTGTTTGGTCAAAAAGTAATCTGTTTACGTAATGCATGGAGCTTGTAATGCATTACTTTACTCGTTAGATCGAAAAGTAATCTGATTACGTAATACAATTTACTTATGCATTACTTTACTTGTAACATTAAAAAGTAATCTGATTACGTAATGCACGTTACTTGTAATTAATTACTTGTAAGATCAAAAAGTAATCTGATTACATAATGCATGTGCAAATCTGTACAAAAACTAATTAAACTTCAAATCTTGTTTTTCATGCCTTAGGAGCAATACAAAACACATAGGAAAAAAATCCTGACTGAGGTTATCATAATTCATGCATGAAAGGGATATTTATCACCTATACTGATTGTCAACCATATAGTCAACAATATAGATTGTTGCAAAGCAGCAGCTTTACAGATATAAAAGGCAATTAATGCAACAAAGATTGTTTTGGCTGTACAGCAGCTCTAGAAAAAATTATTTGTCCAGTGTTATCAGCGTTGATTCATTTCCGTAGTATAAATCATTAGTTATCTGGAGAAAACAGTGATGTCCTTGTCCAGCTCTGTTCAGTTCTCATACAATGTTGTCAAAGCAGACAGATCAAAAATATTGAAATGTTCAAAATATTGAAATTGAAATTTATATATATATATATATATATATATATATATATATAAATCAATATAATATCATTATTATAATATATTATTTATATAATAAAATTAGAATTCATATTATACTTTATTTTTTTGAAAATGGAAAAACTTGAAATTAAAATAAAAAAAAAAGCATGAATTAAAATATTAAGCATATTAAAGTTTCTCATGGCTTGTATGGATATCTTAAAAACTGTGAATATGTGCAGCATAAAATAACTCGGGATATGGGATAGTGCATTTGAAGTGAAGTTTTTTTTTTTTATGTATATACTTCATATATGTTTTAAATGTAATTTGGCTAGCCAAAAATGACAGATCTTACAATATCTAGATCATGTCCAGGATGACCAAGAGTGTTTCTGTTTTTTTTCTAAATGGACACAATACTGGATTATGTGAAGTGTCAGAGAAAGCAACCTTGACTGTGTTGTCTACAGTTTAATGCCATGTTAGCTACTAAACTACTTTTTTTTGCCAGAACAAAAAAGAAATAAATGTCATGCTCCCAATGAAATTGTACAGCTCATTAGTGGAACTAATTAGGTGATGTTCGGCAGGGGCTGACTGTAATAAGAGGACACTGGACATACTCTAAAACTTCTAAAAAGAAGACATGCAAGAATGACGCAATCTTTACCTTTGAGTTGAAGATCACTGCGCTAACAATGTAACAGACGTTTTTCCTCAGTGTGACAGGCTTCACTTCCGGGGCTAAATCAAACTCTCTCAACTCAAGTCCCCCACCCTTCAAAATCTTCTCTAAGGTTTCCTCCAATATTTTTGCCGTTGAGTCCATGTTGAGGCTGCCTTAATTCCACTATAAAACATAATGCATTTGATTAATATTGTTCTGTTCTAGTTCTAGTGGCTGCCTACGGGGACAGCATGTTTAGGCATCATCACACTCAAAAAACAAAGCCTGATGCAACTGGGGAACCTTTAAAGTTCCACAAAAAAATATGTTATTCTCTATTTCTCTATAACCCATCTAATTTTAAATACTGGTGCTTAAAGAGAACACAATCAAATACAATGATGTGCATAACCTTTACTGTTAGCTATCATAAAAAACAACTGTTCAGTAGAATAATTAGGCACAGGGGCGCAGATGGCACTAGGGACGGGGGGGACATGACCCCCCCAGATTCATAGTGACCCGATCCGTCCCCCGCCCTCACTATCCCTACGAAAGGCGACAAAAATCGGTAAAACAGAGGATTAACCAGTGTTTTCGCCAAGTACATTAGCCAAAGTAGTGTCCCGGCCCGCCGCTGCTTCAGAATCGGGTCGGGGCAGACGCGGACTGACACACAATAATAATCTACACCGGTCACCATTACTTTGTTTGTACCCACGTTCTCACAACACGCTGTTCTGTTGTCAATAAACACACGATGCCATCATGCCACCGACGTTTACACTCTCTCTTCTGTGTGTGTGCTACGACTCCTGAGTGACGTCGCCGGGGTCCTATGAGGAGCTGGTAGCTGCCTCAATCGTGCCTGTAGGGGCGGGCCGGTAACCATAGTGATCATATACAATCTATGACTGAGCTGAGTCGGTGATTTTCTGAACTGAAAAAAATCGACTGTATAAATGCCACATAAAGGCAATGAAGAGACAAAAAACAATCACCTCATTTTTTCAAAAACAAACAATGTAAGTATCCTATGCCTGTTGACTTTCCAAGATGTGGCAGATTAGATTTATTAAGGGGAATAGCTAGTCTGACAATAATGGCAAGAAGGCTTTTGCACTTAGTAAACACAGCAAAATGTGGAGACCATAACTATGCATTTAGGTGAGTGGACAGAGACAAATAATGAATGAACACAAAAAGAATGGTTGGATAAATCAAACAATTTATCGTCGTCAGGAAATAATGTTTTATCTTATCATTTAACCCATTGTACTGTATAAATTGACTGAGGTATGTTCACTGTCGTGTAAGCCACTATAAAAATAATCATAATAAGTAAATTTGTGTGGTGCAAGGTTTATGCAAACAACAAATAAAGGCCTGCATAAACTTTTGACATCCTCTTATAGCAGGAAATCATGTTTTCTCTATTGTATGGACTGGAGGTTATAGATTCTTAAATTATGGGCTATGAAAAACATTTCTTAATTTGTCATACATCATTTGAAAGATATTTCTAATCTATAAATTGCAACAAACTTGTAATTAACACTTAAATTTAAAATTGAGTTATTCTTAGACATTTTTGAAATAGTAGTTTTAGCCATTAATTCTCAGGAATATGTTGTATTTCACATTGTTGTGAAATTCTATAGAGGTATAGAGGGTTAACTGAAATTATAAGATTTAAAATGATGTCCTCCTGGCCTGCAGGCGATTTCTGATGACAGTAAGGCAGGCCCTAGTCCAGAGGTCTTCAATCCTGCTCCTGGAGGTTCACAGTTTAGTTCCAACCTGCTTCAGCACACCTGCCTTTGTATATTCAAGCGATCCTGAAGAGCTTGATGAGCTGTGTGTTTCAGGTGTGTTTGATTAGGGTTGGAACTAAACTCTGCAGGACAGTGGCCCTCCAGGAGCAGGATTGAAGACCTCTGCCCTAGTCAGGCAAGTGAGGATCTGCAGGAGGGCAGCCACAAAACATACTTTGCTGAAGACATGAAGTTTTGGTGGGTGATTGGAATACTAGTCAAATAATAGTATGATCATGCATTGCTAGTGGTGATCAGGTAGGCCTTTGTTTACCTTTGTTCATTGTTGTTTATCCATGATTTCAAATAAGAATCCCTCAATGGCTTTTTAGTGCAAATCATTAGCCCAAATTACGCAAAGTAACTACTTGAGCACTAGTTAAAGCCCAAATTACGCAAAATAACGAATTTAGTTTAAATCATTTGCTGACAGCTTGGTCCCCCCCAGTTAAAAAATCCTATCTGCGCCACTGGGCTACTTGTGATATTATCTGGAATATCTTTCGAAACAGCATGCTTCTATAATTTGATAATTATCTATTAAAGGAGAACTCCGGGCAATTTTTAAGTTAATCTTGATCGTTAGAGCTTTGTGAGTACTGACTATAGAAAAAAAACGAACCGGATTGGTGATTGCTACGCGGAGCTGCGACCGCGAATGCCCAGAGCTCCCACCCAGCTAAAACGGCAGCTATGGGGGCATGGACATAAAGAGCGCTTTTGAGCCTATTAACAGACACAAAATGCAATTAAAATGTCTGTCCAACATGAACAGGGACCCTACATGTGAACAAGATGCGTTTAGCAACTTAGCCATTGTTTCAACTCACCTAAATAGTATTTTAGACGGCAAGCTGTAGTCTCGCGCTGCAGTCCCGTGCTGTAGCCGGAAAAGGTAAACAATGTCCAGGTGGGAGGAGCGTTGATCATGTGCGACAAGTCTTCGTACATGGAATGGCATTTTTCTTCAAACGGCCCCGCTGTGTTGAGTGTGTGTAGTCATCCTTGTCAAAGTGTTCAATGCAAATGCGGTAATCTTTGTTTGAACTCTCGCGATAATATGGGATACTCTACCTGTGGACTGAGTCAAATTACATTATTTGTAGTTTCGTTCTGTTTAATAATATTTCAGTATTTTTTTGCTTCCTTGATGACAATGATTAGATCAAGCTCACTCAAATGCAATTAAACAATAGTTGTTTTAAAAGAGAGAAACGTCGCAGTTATTCTCGTTAGAAAAATAGTTAAATGTAGGCCTATGTGTCATTTTTAGACTATCCCTAACTCATATTCTTAACTGCTAGCAACAATAGCATACAAAGAGTGTTCTTTTTTGCAAAAGCGTGGATATTTTTGTGGGCGGGTGAAAGTAAGTTAAACGCTCATACGAATTAGTGTTATAGTAGTTATATTGCTATATCAGGCTAAAGTAAAGGGTTAAAAAGCCAAACTGTTTCGTGACGCATGCTCGGTTTCGCCCTCTACAGACGGGGCTCATTGGAGATGCAAGTCCGAGCGAATTGCTTAATCCAAAGATTTCGAACAGATAACTGAAACGGGACCCTCTTTCTGATATACAAACACTTCCTGATCAGCAATCTGTAACGAACTGTTAAACAAACTTACAACAGAAGGATAAAGTGTAACAAAATGAGCAGGTAGCTGTAACTGTGCCGTATCTATTTTTTCTCCACGGGAACGTTATGTGGAGCGGGCTCATTGCCATTGCTTGGAGGACAACGCCTGGATAAGGAAGAGAGGGCAACATTTGACGTTACTTCGGAAGGGCATTTTAATAAGGATACTTTACAGACATGGTTAATGCAGTTTGTTCACGTCTTGTTAAAAACGCCTTTATGTGGTTAATGCTTCACGCGCTCATCGACAGCAGTGGAGGTGAGAGAACAGCAACAGACACCATTGCGAGTCATACATTGTCCACAACACTTAGGCTAACGTTACCAGTGTTGACTGTTTGAATGTATAGGCACCCATATGACAATCTGTTTTAGCATGTTTTCCGTAAAGTAGATTGTAGCTATCTTTATGTTAGTACTTTCTGAGAAATAGCAAGTTCTCCTATAGATAGTGTAGTGACTCGTATTTTTTCAGTTCCATTAGAAACTATAGAATATTGAACTATAGGTAGAAACTATCCACTAGAGAAACTACTAATTTTACTATAATTTATTCAAATTACTAGCTCCTAATCAGTTAGTCACTGGTAGCCTATGTATGTAGTATGTATTCATGTTACCTTTGCTTCTATTGTTACCTGGTAACAAACTGAAATTTTTAGCTAATTTAGTGAATTCTTTTAGAATCTGTGGCCAACTGTTCACTAGTATGTCTAGTTTTACTGTCAACTATTCATATGCATACTTGACTAGTATCTGTTCCAATTTTTCAAGTACTATTGGACACTAGTATCTTCAGTGTGTATTCCAAATTTTGGTAGTCATATTTCCATTTTACAACCCTTTACAGACATGCTGTAAAAAGAATCAACTTGGCTATTACATTTTTTTTAATTCTCTCTATATATATATACATTTTAAAATATTTATTTACATGTATATGGGATATTGTTTGAAAACATAAAAACATTTACTATGAACTTTAATAATTAGAACTAAAACGTGACAACCATTTATAAATGTAATGTAGGACTGCATATTTGTCATATGAAACACTTATTATTTGTTAAAAAATGCTTATTATATTTAAAAGTTATGAAGTTATGGTGCTTGAGACATTGTTTATTTAATGTTTCTGTAAAAAAAAAAGACTTAAATGATAGCCTACTTCATACTTAAAATAATAATAGGAAAGGCACATGACAGCACATGACAGTTCTGTCAACTGGCCCAGAAATGCTCTTCCATTGGCTGTGGGCCATCAGACCCTTTAAGCCCTGTGTAACAAGTAAACTGTGAGTCGATTTAAAAGTGTCTACTCTGCTTACACTTATTATAGCGTTTTAGGTATAGAAATAGTGAGACTCCTATTCGAGTGCTAACACACAGGCTAATAGAGGGGCATGTTTTGAGCTGAGAATGATTGTGAATGCCTGAAGATCAAGATAAATAGTTCTTTGAGAATTTTGGGTAAATGTTCAGTAAAGGGACGCAAGTATTATGAATCGTTCTGTCTGATCTATACCCTTTTTGGCAAAACAGCAAAGGAAGTCTCATCCAACTTGTTGACTGATGACTCAGGAGAGGGTGGGATGCCTCTCCTTCCTGATGTCTTCCTCTCTTCATGCCCGTTCAGCAGTTTCCACCAACATAAAAAAAACACTGAGCACTTGATTGCCAACCAGTCAATTGCACTCAATCTAATCACCCATGATCACAATAGTAGTTTCATATAAATATGTTTTGTTGAAGTGAGAGGAATAATCGAGGAAAATAGTTGGAGAAATAAATGGTAATTGCTTATACAGTGCAAGTTTTCCTGTAAATCTTGTATAATTCATTGTGTGTGTATTGGGCTTATGGGTAGACTGTGTTGTGACAGGACTGTTTCTGTTTATAGGCTCAATAGCCCAGCAGACCTCTCAACTCTCTTCTTATGAGGTGACTGTACCGAGACGCATCAGCAGACATAGAAGAGACCAGGACAGTGCAGATAAGGTAACTAACCTTACCAAACACAAGAGTTACTTGACATTAACTGTGTGGATAGAATCTTTAGCTTGTCCCTCTCATTCTCTTTACTTCCTCGCCTCCTTTTTCCATTTTTCATGACCTATCAATGATTTTGTTCTTATATTATATCCATCTACACCAGCTGTGCTTCAAAGATAATGCCACAGGAACCATCTGGCAGGCACACGTGCCCAGCAGCGTAGGCGTAGTTATTAAAGACCACGCTGAGAGACGCGTACCACCAGCATGGCACAAACAAACGCTCAATATTCCTCTGACCTCTATCTCATTGAGAAACAGTGTACTCAGAGTTTGGTAAATGAGAGAATGAGTTTGAGAAGAAGAGAATCAGTTTCGGAGAAAACAGATTTTTGCTGGCATAGCCTTGAAACCCGTAACTCCATTTATAAACCAGGAACATTCACACACAAAAATGTTGTTGTTGAAGAAATTATGAATTTTGTTATTTGATGACATTTATTTTTATTTGTACAAGAATATTTAAAAGTGGCATTTTCTACACTTTGGTATTTTTTCTTCCTGAATTCCAGTTGTAATGTTAATCAAGGTTTCTTGCTGCAAAACAATCATAATGGTACTTCTGTATCTTTAAAAAAGGTTAGAAATTAAAAATGTGTCTTTTTTCCCTTTTTGAAACACAAAAAGAGCTCTTAGGCAGAATGTCCAAACTGTTTTCTAGAAAGAATCAAAAAAGGAGTCGAAGATTAGCACAATAAAAGTTGTCCAAGTCCAAGCTTTATGCGAACAGACATATTTAAGCGGCATGAAACAGAAGTATCGATAGACTTTTCTTCTCTATTGTGATGTTCATCTCATATTTAGCTTTAATTTATATTTGTTTTGGGTTTTAGCTTTAGTAATTTAATAGCACTTTAGTACTTCAATTTATACCCTAATTTTAGTTTGGTTAGTTGCCACAGCAACATTTATATTGTTCATTAAAGTTTTTTTTAATCTAATATTTATATTATATTTTATATATTTCACCTTTATTTCCACTTCTATTTCGCTTTAATAAACAATAACAACTGTTTGTGACTATGAGGTGGTTTAGCATTTTCCATAAAGTAACTCTTTAAATCCATCAATTCAAAAGAATTTTGAAAATAAAAATAAAATCCCACCCTGTATTTTGTGTTGTTCGAGAAGTCGTTTTACTTGGATATATATCACAGTAGAGAAGAAAAGTCTATCGCAAATTCCTTTTCATGCCAACTTTAAAAAAAACTATGGCTTAGTGGAAAAAGAGTGTGGAAAGTCCTGTTTTCCTAAAAATATCTCTTTCCATAATATTACAGGGTTTAAGGTGAGACAAAGACATTTGTCAGATCACTGCTAAAATAGCTTCAAAATGTTAGCATGTTTAGGCAGGTGTAAAATTAGATCTTTCTTCAAACTCATGTCACACACCATGTTGGTAAAGCCGCCACCTTATGACACCCATCAGTCTTGCACTCTTACATATTGTTAGGGTGTCATGTAAATATTCACCCTTTTCATTTCAGAGTTTTTAGCACATATATTTATGTGTCGTGTGTATTTTGTTTATAAGCTAAAATATTCAGATCAAGTCTTGTTCAGATCAGATTTAGCCATACAGCACCCTCCATTTCTAATGATCTTACTGCTGGTTTAGTGTTATGTAAGAGCTTTACTCTTTTCAAATTTATACTAATCTGGTTTTGCCCCAACATTATTCAAATGTTGCTGCAGTTAAAGTTGTTTTCCCACTGTACAATAAAGGCAATTAAGTCCTAATTCAGTCAAGCATATCTGTTGTTGGCAATTTTTTTCTGTCCCTTTCTGACCTGATTAATTTCCTGCGTACAGAATTTAACAAGAGGTTTATAATTAGGGCTGCAACAAACGATTATTTTGATAATCGATTAATCTAACGATTATTAGAACGATTAATCGACTAATCGTCGATTATCTCACCGACTAATCAGTAAGTTTTGAACGATTATTCAGCTTTTTCAAATAGTTAAAACATTGAGTTATACATATTCTTACTATAATATAAAAAAATTAAATCAGTTCAGCTTTTGAAATAGTTGTTTTAATGAACTTTGAGCCAACTAAACAGGTCATTCTCTTTAAGTTTTCAGATTTCGGTCCAATTCAAATCACACACAAATGCTCTCTAAGCATTGTTGAATAGGCCCACTGCTTTTCTTAGAACTGAAACAGAATAAGGGACATTTACTTCAGGACACAAAGAATGGTAAAATATTAATCTGCAAACCATTATTATAAGTATAAAATAACAATCTTTTTTTTACAGGACAATTGAACTGACAGAGACGTTCTCGTTCACCTTTTAATTTAACTTACAGTATGAAAAAGTAACTGCCATGATATTCTTCCTAACATCTCCTTTTGCAAGTCAAGATTATGGAACAAAATACAGGCAAGTGATAAGACTATAATACCGAATATTGTTACAATAATAAAAACAGCCCTGACTCCGAAGCTCGATCAAGCTTTATTTTATGCAAAATAAATCATTACATTACTATCATTATACTATTATTGATAATATTATTAGTAGTATTGCATTCTCTAATAAAGAGATTTACCGCTAGTTAGTTAGCTCTAGCTGGAGAACACTCAATTCTCACCGGCTCCTCTTGTGCCGGGATGTTTCCTCTGTAAGTGCTCCCACGTGCATGTTGTGCTCCCGTGAAAAGCAAGTTCCCCCTTTCATGTATTGCACATGACAGCATTCTTGTTTTGAAGTTTTGTGAAACTTTCCCAAACAAACCTTGCTAGTTCGGATTCGTTTGCACTCCGTCATAATTCACGCTGTTTTTTCTTTTACCAATAGCATTTGTAAGGGCTGCTTTACACTCTAGCGCTGCAGCGTCGTAGCGGTCAAATCGCGATATTGCACGCCCTTACATTAGGTCACGTGGGATCAGACGACTACTCGACAACAAAGATATTTGTCGACAATTTTTTATTGTCGACATTAGCCTCGTTTCCATTCACTTTTTGCGCTGTTATGTTATCGACAAAGTGAATATGCGAAAAAAAACATTACGAAATTTTCCGTCTCCAGACTGTTTCCATTCAATTGGCCTTTTACCGATAAGATTGTGTGCGTGATGACGTCACGAATGCCGAAAGCGATTTGTCGCATATGTTTTGGTGTATCGCAAAAAAAAGTGCCCTTGAGCCGTTTCCATAGGCCTACATTTTTTTTTATCGCAAATTCTACCTTTTGAGGTTCCAGTCAGCACCCCCAACACCAAACAAACAAACCAAAAACAAACAAACAAAAAAAATGGAGAGAGTATTCAGGCAGTTAATTGAAATTTGCCAGCTTACTGTCATTTCAATTTCACAAATAATTGCAAGTGTCCGAAATATCAGAAGACGATGGCAGAATGAAGCAGTTGCTCATCTGATAGTGCTCGAAGTAACTACCCTTTAAATGCAACGAAGCCCAAGGGTCTGGGAGAGACCACACAATAAGGCGTTTTGGGAGGAAGTTGTGGAGACACTTTACAGAAAGTTTTTTTTTTTTTTCAACTTTTTGCCAGGCTCGATATTACACTAAACAAAAAAACTGGTTGAGGATAAATTCTTTAAAATTGGGCAATTCCAGCGTTATGGACGTGACATTTGCAGTCAAAACTTGAAATATAAATTCTCAGAAAATGCATTTAATACTGAAACGTCTGTTTATATATCCATACTCCCTTAATAAAGGAGTCCAGACATTAGAAAAATATCAGTCTACACATGCGTTTTATATTTAATATGAGAGAAATACACATGAGACATGACACAAAAAATCTTTAACTTTTAGGTGGCAAAATATTTTTTTGTAATTCTATGAATTATACTGCGCAAAACAAAAGTAGCCTAATACTAACCCGATGAAGAATGGTCAGCCTCCATAGAACATAAAATATTATCTTTATTAAATTTTTCGTGTTCGCATTTATGAGGAAAAAAACAATGTTACGGACGTGACAGTTCTCTGTTACGGACACGACCGCTCTGAAAGCGACTTTAAAACTTTCAAAGAGACCTCAAACAGAAAGCACAAAGCCTTTCTTTAAAGTGAATTTCGTTTTTTATTAATTGTATCTAGACATGTGCCGGTATTCGGTAATGCGATAAATCGCGGTAATGAATATGCACGATATTGTTATCGCGGGGACTTCGAAATACCGTGAAAAATAATAGATCCGAATTTAGATTTTTAGAACGCGCATCAGCTTATTTTCCATCAACCGCTTAAAAAAACAATGCGTATATGCTGCGCAAAACACGTGCGCACTTTGATGTAAACAATCTCCACATCACATGTATCACTGTGTGAATGCAGTGTGCACTCTAGTCTAATGTAAACAATCCTCACATGGAAAAGAAGCACGGCGGAAGGAGGAACGCTGCCGACTATTTATCCCCCGCATGGCTGCCAACTCTCACGCATTCAGCAGCTTGAGACTCACGCAATTGACACTTTCACACGGTCTCGCGCCACACATCCATTTTCTCACGCAGAGAAAAATCGCGGAGCAAAGAGGACACTGACACCGACAGACTAGACAGAGCAGGTTACTTTTGATATGAAAAAAATATCAGCTCTCAGGGTTTATAACGAAATTCAGACAATAAATACTGTTTTGGTGCTTGTAAATGACGTGACAGATCGCGCGCCTCAGTTCAAGTAAACAGATCATCTGTTACTTTTTATTAAAGATACAGTACAACCCACCGAAAGGTATACGTACTTTCGATCAATCAGTGTTTTTCAACCACGGAAAGAGGTCAATAACACTGCAGGAGAACAATTATGTCACAGAACGTTACATTTACCTCAGGAAAGCCATTTAATGTTAGTTGACTATAAGAAAATAGCTATAGAGAGGAGTATTTTGCTAAATATGTGCACTATATTACATATTTTAATATATGTTTACTTGTCATTATATAATTGTTATTATAATGAAAATTACGGCATATTACATTTTTATATTATTATTATTATATTTATATTGTATGCATTATATTTAATTTCTCTCTGTATGTTTACAGCATTATGTGAGATATATTTTTTCTTGAGAAAAAATTAAATGCAGGCTATCTACTGTAGCCTACCTAATATTTATCCAAATGAGTCAATATTGAATCAAGATTGAAATTAAATCCAAGAATTTAATTGAAATCATGAAAATTGTGTTAAGCAATAATACAAACAGTAGCCTCAGTAACTGTACCATGTAAACATTATAACATGTTGTCACTAAAAAATAAAATTAATGTTTTGACAATCACAATTACACATTGTGATGCAAGTTTTTTTTAGATACCCCCAATCCGTCTGTTTCTCTTTTGCAATTAAAATATCGTGATAATACCGTGATAAAAGCTCAATCAATTAATCGCAGCATGAAAATTTGATACCGGCACATGCCTAATTGTATCTTAATTTTAATCAATGTTTCATCAACCAATTGCAATAAATAAGAAGTAAATATAGTAGAAAAGAGATCATCAAGGCCCGTACGCAAATGGGAAAGAAGGCATTTCTGTATTCTTCACCTTCAGCATGAAATAGGCTACTTTGCAAAAGGACTTGAAACTCATTGAGTTAATCTCGCTAAATGCTTTTAAATCCAAAATGAAAGACTTAGAGGCAGATGCCTTAATGGAGGATAAATGCTCTTAGACTGTAAACATTATTTTAAATGCTTATATGAAATGTTAGCTTTAGTCTTCTGTGTTATTTGTCTGTACCTATGTGTTTGTACTACTGCTGGCTCTCCTGGTTAAATAAAGGTTAAATAAAATATCACGGAGACGCTGGCGCGTGAACTGGACTCTCGTCCCATAAATGAACCGAAACTCAGGGTATAATGTAGGCCTACTTGCACAGACCTGAGAAATATATAGAAAGCTTGAAATTTCTACTTGTAAACAGAACAATTAAAAACGAAAGAGTCCCCAAGTAAAGTCGGTTATTAAATAAACACCACCTTTCAAAGCAAAGTTACGCCACTGCCACCGACCACCGGTTTCGACACTAAAGCGGATTGCCATTGCCCTGTACAAGCTGGCAACCTGCGCCGAGTATAGAGTGATGGGCGAAACGTTCGGGGTTAGTAAAACAACCGTCCATGGTTTTTGTTGTGACGACTGCATCTTGCACGTGATGAAAATATCAAACCACATTTATTTGCGTTAAAGCCCCTTTTCTCGACAAAAAGTGTTTCCAAACTAGTTTTTCACGACAATTAAAGTATCGACAGAATTTATGCGCTAAAGTTAAATGGAAAAGGATTGTGTAGACATTTGCAAAAAAATATCGATAATTGCCATTTCCATCAGCTATATCGGTAAACATTGATGCGCTAAACCTTTTTTCGCAAAAAACCCTTGGATGGAAACCTGGCTAATGTCGACAATGTCCACTAATCGTTTCAGCCTTATTTATAATGCCACAGTGTATTCACTGAAATGCAGACTAAACAGGGGTTCCCAAACTATTCCATTCCAGGACCCACCTAGACAAGTATAATCTATCTCAAGACCCAACCCCCCATTTTTAAGTGAAGTATTGGGGAACGCAAAGAACAGACTCTTATGACTCTGAAAGATAGCTCTGAGTTGAACGGACGACAGAGTTTAAAGAACTGACCTGAAACAGCCTTTCATGACATTTGAAATCTCCGGTGTAATGAGAACGAGTTTCGTTAATAATGATAACTATAAAGCACGCAGCTAGCGCATATGTAAGGGATAATGTACATACAGCCAGTTGTTCTCTCAAAATTAACCCCCGATTCGCGTCAGGGTGTTCCATCAGCCTGAAGGGGGTATATTTTGAGAGAACAACCGGCTGGATGTACATTATTATTATTATAAATAATTGAGGAGATTTCAGATTAAACTGTTTTTAAAATCGTACCTGTTTGTATCTTATAATCCAACATTGTACAAAACAATAGTCACAAAATCGCTGCAGCTGCGTTTGTATGAAACAAGAGAGAGCGAGTCCACGATACTGGATGGCATCCTGGTAATTAAATAACTGTACACGAAATATTTATTTGACTGAGTTTTATATTTTATTAGCTCACCAAATGCAAAACTTCCACAAAGAAAAAATGTTCCTAGCAAGCGTATAGCGCTGCTGTAACCCGGATGAGCCTGTGTTATCTGTTTTGAACGGTTGTTATCTGGGAATAACTACCGCTTAATGGCGCGATTGAGCAATCAGAATCAAGAATTCCACAGAGCCGTTTAATAAATTTATATAATTAATTTGCAACATTTACGATTCGAATATAGCACTAAGCAATATTGGGGATTTCTATCTAATTTTGGTATGTCGTGCAGCCCTACTTAAAGGGGTGGTTTAGGTTTTGGACATCGGACCTCATTTCCAAGTTAACCTCGGTGTTATTTATCAGTGGAAACCGTTTTCAAAAATTTTCATCCAGTCCTTCCAGTTGCATAGTTCGCCGGTGCTAGGCTAGCGCGAGTCAACGGTATCTGCTAGCCTGCCATTAAAAACAGTTTTACCCACTCCACAGTACACCAAAAGCAAATAAATTATAATGCCATTTACGATGTAAATGTCTGTTGAAAGAATAATGTTAGAAATCAAACTACCCTTTCATCGCATTGCAATAGTTATACTTTGTTCCCTGTATTTATTAGCACAGTCTACAGCAGCGGCAGAGTGATATTAATTTACCTAGGCAACCGAGAGAGCCGGTCCAAATGACAATCACGCAAGTGTATTTGCTTCTGTAGTGATGAGTGTCAGCAGCAGGTAGAGTATATCACCATGTTGCCAATTCCTTCGTTTACAATCGAATGTTTCAATATCGTTGTTCAAGGCTACTACTAGCTTGCTAGACGTCCCGACTGTAGTACGCTTCTGTTCTGTGTTTTCTTTTCGGCACAGTACTACTAACCGGAGCAAAGTAAACCTCCGCCGCTGCTGAGAAACTAGCTCCTGTAAATGTAATGTGATCATTGAGATGCAAGAGTAGTTTGATTTCTAACATTATTCTCTCAACAGACATTTACATCGATAGTTTGGCATTATAATTTATTTGCTTTTGGTGTACTGTGGAGTGGGTAAAACTGTTTTTAATGGCAGGCTAGCACATAACGTTGACTCGCGCTAGCCTAGAAACGGCGAACTATGCAACGTGAAGGACTGGATGAAATTTTTTGAAAACGGTCCGCACTGATATGTAGCACCCAGGCTAACTTGGAAATGTGGTCTGATGTCCAAATACATCAGTGTGTCATTCACTGAAATGCAAATTTAGCTGCAGCCAAGTGACTGCAAGCGACCTTCCTTTTTCCCACTCTGCGACTCACAAATGGGTTTAAAAAAAACCTGGACTAAACAAAAGCTTCCTATTTGTTTTGTTTCAGCACAAATGTATTCCGTCAAACATAATTCAGTGGTGATAGGAAACAAATCACAAAAACTGTTGCATGAATGTAATGCTAGATGGGTTATGCTTTATTTCGTGAATTAGGACAGTATACTTACCCAAAAGACTTTCACTTATTACATTTATTTATTAAACTGCAAGAAAAGAATTCTAGACTCTTTTTGTGTTGTTTTTTTTTACCTGTAAACGAGTAGTGTGGTGATGGTTTCTGTCATTTTTCTCCCCTTTTTTCTAAGGTGTCATACACAATCCAAGCTCGAGGAAAAGAACATGTCGTCATTCTGGAGAGAAATGAGTGAGTATTTTCCTTCTGCTTCTTTTCCTTTCTCTCCTAAAGTCTTTAATACTAAAAGTAAATGTCAATTTCTGTTTTCAAAATATGTTTATTTTATTTGCACAAGCAGGGTAAACGGAGAAACAAATTATGAGATGTTCACAATGTTTAATCTTGTGGCCAAAATGTAAAAAAAGTGTTTTTACGATAGAAATTGTTAAACCAAGGTAACCTTGGGTTTACGCTGTGTTTCCCAAATCTTTTCCTGAAGGCACACCAACCGTACACATTTTGGTGGTCTCCTTTATGGTTTGAAAATGAGTACTGTTGGTGTGCCTCCACGAACAGGGTTAAGAAACAATAAGTCAACATAAGCCTAGGTTACTATGTTCAATGAAAAACATATGAAGCCAAGGCACTCAAGATTACGAGATCTACAAAGGCTTTATTTAGGCTACTGATGGCTTAAATAATTTAAAAACTGTTACAAAAACTGCACACCAACACGTTACGGCTAACAAACCTTCATCAGGCTGTGGGAAGTTAAAGGTTTAATTCACCCAAAAAATTCAAATTCTGTCATCATTTACTTACCCTCAACCTGTAAGACTTTCATTCATCTTCAGAACACAAATAAATAAAAATGTTTAATAAAATTTGAGCGATTTCTTTTCCTCCATTGACAGCTTCGCAAATAGCACTTTTTCACGCTTCAAAAAGTTAAAGGGCATCTTAGTGCTGGGCGGTTTGACCAAAAATTGATATCATGTTTTTTTTCAAAATTATGCCGGTTTCCGGTTTATGACTTTTTTTTTTCATGCATAGTCAGGTGTTCAATGCATTTTCTACTGGTTGAGAGAGGAATTACTGCAGTAAATTGACTTAGGATGGTCTATTTTACTGTCGTTAGTGAATATTGTAGAATAATTCCACACTAGTAATACAGGTTTGCATGGCCCCAGAAAATTATGCTGTTGTTTACAAAAAATGGCCATTCATGATTCTAATGAAGTGAGGAATCAGAATGCAAAGACAATTGCAGTCAAAATACAGAACTTTTATTTTAAACAACACAATTAAAACAACTTGGAATACTTTTGCTAGTTCAAGTACAACTCCAGGAACATTACGTGCATTCAAGTAAATATAAAAAGAAAACTTAACCTTGTCTTGCATTGCTTTTGAGGTCTATAAAAAATAATAGTAAAACAAAATTATGCAACTTGCATTAGTTATTCCTTCAAAAGTATTGCTTCGAAACCAGAACAAACATAAAATAAATATAAAGTGCAACTTGGCACACAGGATTATCCTGTATAATGGATGTTCATGTTGCCGCCTTTGACGAGAATTTTAGCCCGACAGCACTTACATAAAATGGTTGTTTGGTCGACGTCGGATTTTTGGAAACCAAAAAACCTCCAAACAACAAACCCGGCTCCTCTTTTTTGCGCAAGTTGTTCTTCTGTGTCATGTTGTACTAATTCTTCAGCATCCATCGTCCATGTAACGTAACAGAGCACTGCTGTTTGTTTACCCTCACTCGTCGCTGCTTAGAAGTGCAACATTAAAGGGTCCGTTTGAAACGGTGTCGCGTAACGTTTGTTCCGAACGTTGTGTAATTAAATACACCGGTATGGCGGTTTATTCAAAATCAATATTGTGACGAAAATATAAACTCGTTTTCGCTTTGAACCGGTTTACCGCCCAGCACAAGGGCATCTATTATGCCCCTTTTCACAAGATGTAAAATAAGTATGATGTTCCCAGGGTGTGTAAATGAAGTCTTAGTTCAAAATACCCAACAGATCATTTTTTACAGCATGTTTAAATTCTCACTTTTTGGGTCTGAGTAAAACGCGCTGTTTAATTGTGTATGCCTTTAAATGCAAATGAGCTGTTCCTGCCGGCACAGAGGGCGGAGCCTCACGGAATGATAGTATCAAAATAGAAACTCTCAGTAGTGGTGTTCATTTCGACCCAGAGTCGGTGTTCATTTCGACCCAGAGTCGGACAATAATGCCTACGGGTTATAATGTATTTGTCATCTGCTTTTATCCACTATTAGTACAAGGCTGCTATAGTGGACCCTATCTGAATGATGGTCAAAAATATACTGATGAGTTCAATTAAGTTTATTGTAAATCACACAAAAGATGAAGCATCAGTTTTACTCCAGAAAATCACTGTAAGAGCTGAATAAACACAGTATAAGAAGTGCGCATTAAAATCTTATACATAAACTCTCGCTTTCATTATCCTCAACATACACAGCGAATTATACAAAACACTCATTACAACTAACAGTAAACAAATATATACACACCTTTTCAGGGGGTGCTTAATAAACTCGTAAACTTTATGCGCTCACCCTTTCATTTCTGCCGTGCTCACTGATGATCAGTAACGTTAGGCCTATCGCTCCAGAGACTATAAGCTGGATCACGAACAGTTCGTACATCCATCCTCGAGTAACAAGGAGAGTAAATGAAGATAGCTATGTTCATCCTTACATCCAACAAAACACCTCAATCGCTAAGGAGACATTCTTGTCTACAGCTGCTCAAACAATTGTGGACTATGTTTAGCTCACTCAGGGCGGTCTATGCTACGACAGCAGTGTCAACAGTCGTGGGAGGGGCTTCTTCAAAAGTACGTCACACTGCCCCGAATCTGAGAACAGGTTTTTCTGAGACTGTGCTTATGATTTATGGGGATTCAAAAAAAGCACTGGGTAAATTTTTATCATTTTTGGGTGGTTGTGTACACACTGTCAAAACACATTATGTTCAAACACCATGTAAAAGTGAATTTTGCATAATAGGTGCCCTTTAATAAAAGATCGTAAAACTAATCCATATGAATTGAATGGTTTAGTCAAAATTTTCTGAAGAGACATGATCGCTTTATATGCAGATTTAATTTGGGCTTTTATTCACATACAATACAAAAGTTATTCAGTCAAGAGCAGTGAGTGATTTTTCAGCATTATTAGAATGATTTCTGAAGGATCATGTGACACTGAAGACTGGAGCGATGGGTGCTAAAAAAAATCAGCTTTGCCCTTGCAGGAATACATCACATTTTAAAATGTATTCATATAGAAAACAGATATTTTAAGTTGTAATAATATTTAATAAGAAAACATTTTATTTGTAATGCACCTTTCTTAGACTCAAAGCGCTACAGCATGTACAGAACAAAATAATCAAACATTTGGAAAAATATATATATATATATATATATCAAAAACTGTAACTTAAGTCACGTTATAGGAAAAGGCCCTTCCAGTTACAATACAATATTACAATATTATATAGATGAATTTTAAAATTAAATGAAATTATATTTATAAGGTAAATTATATAGACCTGTATATAATTTTTTTATTAAAATACATTATTTAGTTATTAACACAATTTAATGTGTTTTAATAACAGCCAGGTGTTTTGATCATTTGTGCCATTGTTGTTAACTCGTTATACTGTAAAGTGAGAGATGATAATATGGTGGATGATTTGAAAAATATCCGTTAATCATCTGTAGGAAGCGTATTCATTCGAATATAATAACGGTCGCCTGAGGGCGCTCAACAACCACTGTGAGCGTGAGAGTTACAATTTCAATCGATGAAACTACAAAGCTGGCACAGAGGTATATATAATTACAAAATAAAGTCATTATGATTGTTATTGTTGTTAATCTTATTTTATAAAGTAAGTAACATAAGATAAAAGGAGTTTTATCACTACGTGTGACGAAGCCTTTTCTGCACAGTGTAAACGTCAGCGTCCGAATTCACTCACTTCATTTCGTTCACTCCTTGCAGATATAGTGCACTCAACTGCCATACACTATATAGGGATTAGTGAATGAGTGAACGAGTGAGCGGTTTCGGACACCGCTTTAGATACTTTTAAGCCAAGCTCAAAGATGCTAATCAGGACATGGTTAGCTAGCACAGTTCTGAACAGTTGTAGGCCTACACACAAACAAACAAACTAAATTTTATGGAATAACACCCAGAAAAGTTTGCAGATAAAGGGTGTTTGGTAGTGACGTTCCTTAAATTTACACACGGGTTTTGAGACTTTTTAACACATTTATCTAAAAATGATGGGCCCCATCTACTCATCTTGTAGCTATGAGTGAGAGGGATACAAGAATATTTCCTGATCAACTGTTTCTGGAGTGACATGAAAATGCGGGACACATTCTCTAACAAAGTTTCATGATTTACAAAGAAAATATAAAATAAATACCTTTATTTTTAAAATAAACCTTTTTTTAAAAAAACAACAATGGAAAAAATTGCAAAAGTACCCTCACCATAATCTGTCACTTAGATCTAAAGATATTCCCCATGTTTTTATAACACATAAAACACCACAGCGTCTAGCAGAGTTAAAAAAAAAAAGGTAGCTATCACATGGCTTTTTTGCTCGCAACTTCAGGAAACATGCTCAGATCATGAAAAATGGTGCATCATTATTTATAGCAGATTATCCCGATTAAAAAGAGGCCAAACTCATAATCCATTACTCAGATCTAAAGATGTTATATTTTGTGTATGTCACTGAGAAAACAATACGTATAATTCTCAAAATGCCTTCTGGGTGTCATGAGCTAAACAAGAAGGCTACCTTGGTTCCAAATGCTGTAACTTTTGATTACTTTAGGCTAGAACCACAAATTTTTATCCCGATACAGCTCATATGTAGGGGAACTTTACTAAAAAAGATTTCCTCAAACATTATTTATTGCTATTGCATGTCAAATAAGAAAGATATGTAAAATTTCCCTTTAGCACACTTTTTTCTCTTTTCTCAGCAGTTTCTCAGCATGAGAATGTCCAAATGTAATAACTTTATATTTTCTAAAAATGTAAAAAGTTGTCTATCAAACAATACCTACCTTTTTACTCTCCTTGCTATAGTTTTGGAGTTATGAGTCTTTTGTTTGCCATTTAGAAAATAACTACTCTAAAAATGCCTTCAGGGCTTAACATTATAAAATAAATATGTACATGACCCCTTTAATGCTATTTTATCCATTCTGAATAAAATATTTATTAATACTTTAATATAAGGTATTAATATCTTTTTAAAAAAAATACTGACCAAAACTTAGATGATAGTCACCAATTTTATGTATCTACAGATAATCTATTCCTGTCTATGACAGTCTGTTTGTGATGTGAGAGTATATTAAATACCTCAATGAATCCTTACAAAGTGGTGCTTGTGTTTTTCTTTTTTTCCTCTCAGATTGCTTCTTCCAGAGGATTTCACTGTGTACTCTTATGCCAAAGATGGCTCGCTGGTCAAAGAGAGACCAAACATGACGGTAAGTCACCAAATGTCACATCAGCACTTGTCTCTATTAAAAAGGGGAAAGTGTGTAAAAGAACACTCAAATCAGGCACTTTATAAATGCAAAAAACAAAGCACTGACAATCACAAATGTAATGCTGATATATTCTTTCGTACAACAAAAATGAAACGTACCACTGCTCTCACCTTACAAGGTGTACTCTATTTTCACCTTGTTAACAGCTTTTCAATGCACAGAATGCAGGTGAGAACAGCTGCCATGTATCATCATGTGGTATTGTCTGCTGTTGTAATTGTTGATACAATTTCCTCAGAGCCGTGACCAGACACACATACAGCATCTGATGCCAAGAGCTGTGGTGTAGTTCTGGGAAGAGCTGCATTACTCACACTGACAGGACTTCAGTTTTACACCACTATAAGACGTGATTGCTCGTAAATTTCACAAACAATTTCAAAGAAATGGCAAGGAACATTATGAATTCTTGTAAAACATACAATAGTCCAATAGTCTTTGTTTTATTTACAACTTTGAAAAATACTTTTAGGTCCCACTTTATATCAAGTGGCTTTAAGTACTATGTACTTACATCGAAAAATAAGTACAATGTACTTATTGTGTGGATGTTGTATTGTAAAACACTTTTGCTGCTATTGAGGTGTGATACTGGTAAGGTTAGGGGCTGGTGTGGTGGTATGGGTAGGTTTAAGGGTGGGTAAAGGTGTGATGGAAGGGTCAACAGTGCAATTACAAATGTTATTGCATACATTAATTACAGCTGTAATTACATGCAGGTATTTTCAAAATATAAGTACAATGTAAAAACATATATGTACACATCAAATCTATTGTATCAAATTATTAATTAAATGTAAGTACATAGTACTTAAAGCCACTTACTATAAAGTAATATAAAGAAGGACCTATTTTTACAGTGTGGAAAGAGTGAAAGGAGAGTGGGAAGTGCTTTCCCAATGAAGTTCTTTATCGTTGTGTTCACAGATGAATGTCTGCTTAGAGATGTATTATGAGTCACTGGCCCTGACCTGAATGAAGTCACTCAGTGATTGCTACGTGCAATTGAGATTTGTCATGCCTTTTCTTTGCGCTGACTTACTGTCTCAGTTCACCTACACTGTAAAACATTTGGAGTTTGGTTTACTTGGAAAAAAGCTAAGAAACAATTTCCACTCATAAATTGGTTGTAAATTTAACAGCATGGTTTCAAGTAAAATCTACACAAAATTCTTTGGTTTAATTTAAAATTCTCAAGTAAAGTTTACTTTGTTTAAAGTAAGTTTTACTCGCACGTTGTACATTTAAAAAAAAATATATAAGTTTTTAATGTTAGTACATATCTTATTTCAATTCATGAATAATGTTTACTTGAGGTATTTTATTTTAACATTATTTTTGAATCACGTTTTTTGAATCACAATGTCTGCAATTTAAAGGTGCTAAAAGCGATGTCAGGCGTTTTTTAGGGCCAAAACATTTTTTGTCACATACAACAAACATCTCCTCACTATCCGCTAGCTGCCTGTCCCCTGAACACACTGTAAAAAAAAACACGTTCTCTGCAGACACTCCAGGCTCCACAAATGGCAACAAAAACAAACTGGGCTTACCCGCACCACGAAACAAAACAAACTGTTCCAGCCAATAACCGATAAGAAGGGTTTGTGGGTGCGGTTTGGGGGGTTAGTGCGCGGAAGAGGAGGAGGGAGGGTCTAGTTAGCCTTCGTTTTGTTTGACAATACTTTAAACGTCAACAAGAAGTGATGTCACCCGACATCGCTTAGAGCACCTTTAATTGCATAAATATATGCATTGCATGTTTCGCAGTGAAGCACACGTGTGTGTGACTTGTAAAAACAACTAGTGTGCATTACACCGGAGAATTCAAATGTTACGAAAGGCTGTTTGAGGTCTGTTTATTCATCTCTGTTCAACTCTGTGCTGTTGTTTTTCCCTCGCGTGCGCTTTGGCTACCTACCAATATATAAGGAAAATATGTCTGTAAAAAGCATTTTACACAGAACGAGCATGAGAGTGTTTTCTTCGCTGAGCACCACGATTAGTTAACCAAAACTCGCAGCGCGTTTATAACAGTTCATATTCCGCACCGGCGTGAGCTTGTTTACGGTTTATGGACATATTTCATCTACTCTAATGCTCCAAACATAAACAATCGGTGTGAATGCGCACAATTCAATTCAAACGTGATGACATAATAGATTATTTATAGAGCTAAACAAAACATCTGTTGTCAAGGGTTTGTAATTTTTTTTTAAAATAAAAAAATCTTCACTTAAAAATATTTTGGTGGGCTTTGAGATTATACTTGTCTAGGTGGGTCCTGGAATGGAAATGTTTGGGAACCACTGGATTAGATGACAAAGCACATAGTGAATAAGGCCTCGTTTACACTGCAGGTCTTGATGCCCAATTCTGATTTGTTGCCTATAGCCGATTTTTTTTGACCGTCCGTTTACACGTTCTTTCAATTGTGACCCATATCTGATTCATGTGTTTACACTTGACATACTATCTGAAACATGATGCATGCTTAAAGGGTTTTTTGTACAGATGGACGAAGGCGAAATAGGCTTGATGCTAGCTCTGCGATATATGCAAAGTTCGCCAAACATCAACATGATTTTGAAGTGGACGAGGATGAAAAGGGCCATCATTGCAGCCAGCACATGTGTTTCAGTTATTGTGTGTGAGAGAGATCTCAGGACTGCTGGTCGTGATACAACACGATCACATGAAATTGAGTATCAATACCATTTTATTTCTCGTGCCATTTATACGCCAAAAATAGTTTTTGCGTGCCTGATACGCACTGTAAACCCCTTGCGTAGGATTAGGGGTGTGTGGAGTGCGTGTGTATTACACGGCATAAACTGTGTATCATATGCACGCGAAAACTGCGTATCATGCGCTGTTGTTTCTCCCTCGCGTGCGCTTTGGCTACCTACCAATATATAAGGAAAATATGTCCTTATATATATATATAAAGCATTTTACACAGAACGAGCATGAGAGTGTTTTCTTCGCTGAGGACCACGATTAGTTAACCAACACTCGCAGCGCGTTCATAACAGTTCATATTCCGTACCGGCGCGAGCGTGTTTACGGTTTATGGACATATTTCATCTACTCTAATGCTCCAATCATAAACAATCGGTGTGTATGCGCACAATTCAATTCAAACGTGATGACATAATAGATTATTTACAGAGCTAAACAAATCATCTGTTGTCAAGGGTTTGTAATTTTTTTTAAAATAAAAAAATCTTCACTTAAAAATATTTTGGTGGGCTTTGAGATTATACTTGTCTAGGTGGGTCCTGGAATGGAAATGTTTGGGAACCACTGGATTAGATGACAAAGCACATAGTGAATAAGGCCTCGTTCACACTGCAGGTCTTGATGCCCAATTCTGATTTGTTGCCTATAGCCGATTTTTGGAATGGAATAAGTGTAATTATTCCATTATTCCATTCCAAGTGGAATAAGTGTAATAATTCAATGGAATATGCTAGTTTTGGCGTAAATGGCACGAGAAATAAATTGTGCTATAGACACAATTTTATGAGATCATGACAGGCTTTAAAGAGGAGCAGTGGGTCTATGGCAGAATGAGCTAGCCAACCTTTATTATGTTGTGTCGACATGTGTCCACATTCCTCGCCTATGGCGACACAACGTTTCGCAGATGCGCGTCGGGGTTTCTCTCGTCAATTAACCGCGGAGACGTTGCCTAATGCCTCAGAAAATCCGATCTGCCTGTTTACATGACAGTCGCATTAGCACATATCTGATTTATATCTGATTTATTTCCACATATAAACTAGGTCTGAAATCGATTTTGAAATATCCTAATGCATGGGTTTTTTCCCCTGTTTACACTGTCATAGAACACATCCGATCTGTGTCACATATGAGCAAAAAATCGGAATTGGGTCACATATCACTGACAGTGTAAACAAGGCCTAATACTATTTTGGAATTTGCATTCAAATTTACTTGTGAATTTGAGCACAAATAATTAGGGCCCGAGCACCGATGGTGAGAAGACCCTTTTGGAATAGCTCTGTTTTTTATTATTATTATTATTATTATTATTAATGATTAATTCACCTGTGTCTATTTTCATTCATTACCCCTGTAATTGTGTATATAACCTTTATAATATATAATATAAAGTATATAAACGTTTTTCACTTTTTTGAAATTGTCCAGTCCATGTATGTTCAATAAATACCTATGACATGAATGTTTGTAATATCTGCTAAATTGGCAAATAGCCTGCCATTGGTAAGATTGTGATTCTTATTTCATTACAATCAACCAATCAAGTTTGGAAGCATACAGTAGGCTACATGGGCTGCATTCCAATCCAAAATTGTCATGCCCTTCACTCGCTAACTTCCCTCCGTCCCGTTCACTCAGATGTACATCATTGCTTACATTTCACGAGTGCCCACTACTGGCGGAAAATGCAATGGGCTGAATTGGAACATCCTGAGCCCTTGATCCCTTGAAATCAGTTATGGAGTTCCTTACAGAGGAACGCACTCAGTCGTTGCTGAACTGCTTAAACACGTTCAAAGGCAGGACGGCCATCCCACTGCAATTTTTTCAGAGGCTCCTGGGGCATATGGCAGCGGAAGCAGCGGCAACACCGCTCGGGCTGCTCCATCTGAGACCGCTTCAGCACTTGCATCACTGCACTCACCGGTGTGCCACCAGACCTTTATCCCGTGGTCAGACCCCTCGTTCCTGCGGGCAGGAGTGCCCTTGGAAAGGGTGTCCAGGCATGCTGTGGTGTTCACAGATGCCTCTGCCACAGGCTTGGGTGCCACATACAATGGGCATGTAGTGTCAGTGGTGTGGACAGGCCTCCAACTGCTTTGGCATATCAACTGCCTCGAGTTGCTAGCAGTGTGTCTCGCTCTGAGCCGCTTATAGAGGCCGCTACAGGGCAGGGACGTGCTGGTCCGTTCGAACAACACTGCGAACATTGCGTACATCAACCGACAAGGTGGTCTACACTCCCATTGCATGTCACAACTCGCCTGCCATTTCCTCCTCTGGGGTCAGAAGCATCTGAGGTTGCCTTGGGCCATGTATGTCCCCGGTAAGCTCAATCGTGTGGCCGACAAGCTATAACGAGCTATGCTCCCGGGAAAATGGCGACTCCACCCCCAGGTGGTTTAGCTGATCTGGAGAAAGTTCGGGAAGGCTCAGGTAGACCTGTTTGCCTCCTCAGAGACCTCCCACTGCCAGCTGTTTTACTCCCTGGCTGCTGGAACACTCAGTATGGATGCACTGGCACACAGCTGGCCCCGGGGCCCTCGCAAATATGCATTTCCCCCAGTGAGCCTACTTGCACGGACACTGTGCAAAGTAAGGGAGGACGAGAAGCAGGTCCTTCTGGTGGCTCCCTATATGCCCACCTGGACCTGGTTCCCAGAACTCATGCTCCTCGTGACGGTCCCTCCCTGGCCCATTTCTCTGAGGAAGGACCTTCTGACTCAAGAGACGGGGCACCCTATTATACCCGCGTCTGGACCTCTGGAAACTGCATGTGTGGTCCCTGGAAGGGATGTGGAGATTCTAGATGACTTACCCCCAGAGGTACTTAACACCATCACTTCTGTGCGGCTGCCGTCTACGAGACGTGGCCTGGCTATGTGCCCAAGGTTCCTACGTGCTCTGCATCTGTACGTGGACAGAACTCAGTCTCAGGACCTCAGACAAGCTCTTTGTCTGTTACGGAGGCCAGCAGAAGGGAAAGGCTGTCTCTAGAGCCTCACCGATATGGATTTTTGGGGGCAGATACCGATTAAAAAAAAGCCTGATACCGATATATCAGCCGATATTATTAAAGTACAGTACGAGTCAAAAGTTTGGACACACTTTCCTATTGGTGCTATAGACACAATTTTATGAGATCGTGACAGGCTTTAAAGAGGAGCAGTGGGTCTATGGCATAATGAGCTAGCCAACCTTTATTATGTTGTGTCGACATGTGTCCACATTCCTCGCCTATGGTGACACAACGTTTCGCAGATGCGCGTCGGGGTCTCTCTCGTGTGTGTGCGTGTGTGTGTGTGCGTGCGTGCGTGCGTGCATGTCTGTTTGTGTGTATGAATATGGGTACCTGCCCGTATGTGTTTGTCTGTGTGTGTGTGTTACAAAACTGTTCCACACATTGATCGAATTCGTCGTTTTTCAGGTCATCCTCCTTTGCCAAGCCAGTCTCTGGACATTCTGTATCATCTTCCCAATCATTTGCGAAAAAATCATTTACTATGTTCGTTAATTTATTGCTGTAATTAAAGTTTAAATTGAGCAGAATTAAATTTCAGAATCCATGGCTTGCACCGTAACCTTTTGTTATTGTTTACACTGTGCACGTGAAGAAGTCGCCAGCCAATGAGAGGCGCTGTAGCAGACCGTTGCTATGAAGAATTTTTTTTTTTACACAAGGGTTTGTTTTAACGCTCTCTATTGGCTTACTGCTCTAATGACGTTGTGGAGAGTTATGAACCCGAAAGGGGGAAATCTAAGCTTGACATAGATACCAAACTTGAATGGGTAATTCCCAAAGAGCGTGCAGCAAAGTTTGTAGGCGTGTTTTCTGACTTTTTTTTTGCGCTATTTTGCTGCATCCATTCACAAAAATATTTGTTATATATCTTTACGGTAGGAAATTTACAAAATATCTTAATGGAACATGATCTTTACTGAATATACTAATGATTTTGGCATAAAAGAAAAATCGATAATTTTGACCCATACAATGTATTGTTGGCTATTGCTAAAAATATACCTGTGCGACTTACGACTGGTTTTGTGGTCCAGGGTCACAAATGTGGTGATCAAACACTTGTGTGACAAAGATATGTAATGGAGGCAGGGGGAATGATAGAATGAGAATGATACATTTGAGCTGTAACCAAACTAGTTTGCATTGCATGTTATATTCTATTCTAAATACTGTTGCATAATCTTCACTAACGACTTTGTCTTTTAATTAAGTCACGTTATATAAAACATCTTGTATCAATAAATATATCAAAAGTGTCACTGACATTATCTTCTATTTTTAGTCTTAATTCCTCTAATCTCTACCAGTGGAGGAAGAACTCAGATCTTTTTACTAAAGTACAATTTATAATATCATAATGAAAACCTTTTTAACTACATAATGTACTTTTATACTATTTTAAATTAGTAAACAAAATGTACCTACTAAACGGGGAACTAGGCTAAGCTTAATGCAAAATGGCCCTATATAAAGTGTTATAATTGTATAAATTATTGGAATATTGCTTGATGTTGTAACGTAGCGTTATAGGCAGAATGAGCTTTAACACTGTGTCTACAGGACGCGGCCGTTATTGCTCGCGTGATTCGCAACAGCTGTTTACCCGAGACGCGAAAAGCACCCGTTACAGAGCAGAATGGGCCATCCGTTTACTGTCGGAGATTTGTCGCTCACGCCACGCATTTTAATCAATGTTTAATCAATCAATTGCCTGGATTTAATAAATAAGAAGTAAATATAGCAGACAATATAATCAGGACTTCTCAGCTGCACGCTTGCAATAGTCACACAAGCTCACACAACACGTGACAGAGGCTGGCAGCAGAGAAATCAATTCAGTGAATTACACTGCGCAAATCAAAAGTAATAGTCTACTACCCACTGGATGAAGAAGGGTTGGCTCTCAACAGAACATATAATATTCATTTTATTTTATTTTTCGTGTTCGCATTTATGAGGAAAAAACGGACGTGACAAGCTCCGAAGGCGGCACTAAAGTGCTTTAAAACTTTCAAAGACCTCGAACAGAAAGCACAAAGCCTTTCAGTCAATTTCTTTTTGTATTAATTATATCTTAATTTTAATCAATGTTTCATCAACCAAATGCCTGGATTTAATAAATAAGAAGTAAATATAACAGACAATAGATAATCTCGAAACGGAGGCGCCGGCGAGTGAACTGCAACTCGTCACATAAATGAACCGAAACTCAGTGTATAGACCTGAGAAATATATCTATTGAAATGTCTACTTTTAAACAGAACAAATCAAAACGAAAGACAAACTGCTCTCTGCTTATGTAATCCTTCTGAAATGTACATTTCCCTCTGGCGCGTTCAAAGATCGCGAGTCTGCATCCTCAACTTCATCTTTGCAGCCCACAATGACTGAAAACACTTGTTATTAAAAAACAATTAAAATGTCTCCTTGCTATATTTGATGTATTCATATCATTGCTTTTGCCAGTTCATTGTGACAGCTTTTAGGTGCTTTATTGCCAGCGCCACCCTTACATGAATCGCCGCACGCCGCATTTTTTTAATATTAATTTATCGGCCATTATAAATGCCGATACCGATAGTTATGGAAATGCCTAATATCGGGTCGACGATATATCGGTCGGGCTCTAGCTATCTCCAAGCAGAGGATGGCCCACTGGATAGTGGATGCCTTCGCCTTGGCTTACCAAGCACGAGGCGTGCCCTGCCCGCTCAGGTTGCATGCTCACTCCATGAGAGGCGTTGCATCCTCCTGGACCCTGGTACGTGGCTCCTTGCTAACAGATATCTGTAGAGCTGCGGACTGGGCGACACCTAACACGTTCGCTAGATAGTATAGCCTACGTGTAGAGCCGGTCTCCTTCTGTGTTCTCACCCTAAACGGGTAGAAGCACTGAAGGTGATGATACACAGGGCAACTTTTTGGGCAATGTTGCTGGGCAATGTTGCTGTCAACGGGCAACCAGATGAGACACAGGGCCCATAACCGATCCAGATATAAGTGTATTGCCCATTTTCAATGGGAAAGTTCCCAAGTAACGATCGCTCGGCAAGATTGCCCAACAACATTGCTCAAAAAGTTGCCCTATGTATCATCACCTTGAGAGGCCCAGCTCTGTTGGCTTGCTGCACCCTACTGTGCACCCTTATTACTCAAGAGTGAAAAACCTGTTGAGTCCTCCAACACCCTAGGCCCGGACATGGCTGAGCGTCCGGCGCCAGGCCTATATCCGTTGAATCCTTGAGAACTTCATTTTTGTAAAAGTGAACAAGCAACTGTGAATTTTCACAGTCTAGATGTTTAGTCTTAGTGTTTTTAGTCTAGATTTAAACTGACAGAGTGTGTCTGCTTCCCAAACAATGCTAAGAAGACTATTCCAAAGTTTAGGTGCTAAATAGGAAAAGGACCTACCGCCTACAGTTGATTTTGATATTCTAGGTATTATCAACTGGCCGGAATTTTGAGATCACAATAGTAGGGCCAAATGATTTCTGCGATGACGAAATCGCGGATGGAATTGCGGAATTGGCAAATTAACGTGGACTCTACTGTAAATGCGGAATTTCGTGGAATCTTACATATTTGGAAGGAAATTCTGTTTTTGTGTGGAAGAACGTATGGGGAAAATGCAGACCGGGGGTAGCAAATCTGGGCGACACAACCCCTCCCGTCATTTCAGCTCCCCCTTTAAAACAATGAAAGCATGGCGAAGCGGCTCTCCACGGCTCTGCTTTTGTCTGTGAAAAAGTTAAGAAACTTGACGCTAAGCCCTCAGTGCCGAGCAGTTCCCAAGTGACTTTTATACAGTGTTTCCCACACATAGACTAATTCGTGGCGGTACGCCACAGAATCAACACCGGCCGCAACATATTGCATTTTTTTAACGCTATTTAAAACATGCAGCGTATTCTTTCAATTGTATTTCCTTTCCCTGCTCTCCCTCTGTCTCTGTCACTCACACGTCTCTCTCACATACACACACACACAGCCCCTCCCCTCCGTGCACACCACGTCTGTCTATGAGGCGCTCCAGACTAGACGAAAGCGAAGCGAACTCTGCGAGCGACACTGCACGAGTGTGTCCGAGAGCGCCCTTGACCGTCAAGTCAAGTCAAGACATCCTCATTTATATAGCGCTTTTAACAATGTAGATTGTTTCAAAACAGCTTTACAGAGATAAAGATATAATTTAAGGTAACAGAGATTGGTTTGGTTTTATAGTGGCTCTTGAAAAATGTTTTTTCCAGCTAAAGTTAGTTTTGATTGATTCACTTCCGTCTAAATGATAGTTTATTAAATTAGGGGCCGCTAAGACGACACCGTTTTCTCTAAACAGACTTTAAACGTGAACCTGTGATAGACGCTGATGGTGTTCACATGCGCATTAAGAATTGATTCTATAGTTATGTGCGTTTGAATATATGTGCGCAGGTTTATAATTCCTTACAAACCATGCCTAAACAAACTACTTGTCTATAAATTTTGATGCAGAATTTTTATTTTACCTTATCACTTTGGGTAGGTACGCGAACCGAAAAATTCCACAACGCTTTATCTGTAGAGTGGTATAGGGATCCTCCATAGGGAGAGGCTAGTTGGCACTTCAGCACTGCATTGTCATCGGGTCCAGGCAAAAGTCCTTCGTCAGATCTGGAAACGGCCTGGATCCGGCAGGCTGCGGGAAAACCTCGGGATAAACAAAGACACTAAATTAGCGTAGATGCCATTCTTCTTATGATGTAACGAGTACATCAGGATTTGAGGGAAGTGTTCCCAGTTCCGGCTGACCTAATCTAAGCAGCCTAATATTAAATTATAGAAGTCTATAGAGTGTTATGTGAATGCTAGGTCAAAGAGATGTGTTTTTAGTCTAGCTTTGAACTGACAGACTGTGTCTGCTTCCCGGACAATGTTAGGAAGATTGTTCCAAAGTTTTGGTGGTAAATAGGAAAAGGATGTACCGCCAGCAGTCGATTTATATATTCTAGGTATTATCAACTGGCCGGAGTTTTGAGATCGCAATAGACGTGAAGGACTATAATGCGTTAAGAGCTTGCTCAAGTACTGGGGAGCTAAACCATTTAGTGCTTTGTAAGTAATCAGCAATATATGCGGTTTTACAGACACATGACTTTCAAATGAAAGATTGGTATCAAAGAGCACACCCAGGTTCCTAACTGACGGCGAAGACTTAACAGAGCAGCCATCAAGTGTTAGACTGTATTCTAGGTTATTATGTGTGGAAGTTTTTTGTCCAATAATTAGAATCTCTGTTTTTTCAGAATTTAGTAGTAGGAAATTACTAGTCATCCAATTTTTAATATCAACTATGCATTCCGATAATTTTGTGAATGGGTGAGTTTCGTTAAGTTTGGAAGAAATATAGAGCTGAGTATCATCAGCAAAACAGTGAAAGCTAATTCCATGTTTCCTAATGATATCTCCTAAAGGTAGCATGTAGAGAGTGAACAGCAACGGTCCTAGTACTGAGCCTTGTGGTACGCCATACTGAACTTGTGATCGATAAGACATCTCTTCATTTACTGCTACAAACTGATAGCGGTCAGATAAATATGATTTAAACCATGCTAGTGCAATTCCACTAATACCAACATAGTTTTCTAGTCTATTTAAGAGAATGTTGTGGTCAATGGTGTCAAATGCATCACTAAGATCAAGTAACACTAATAGAGAGATAAAACCACGATCGGATGATAAGAGCAAATCATTTGTGACTTTAATGAGAGCTGTCTCAGTGCTATTGGGCGGTCTAAATCCTGACTGGAAATCCTCGCAGATACCATTTCTTTTAAGAAAGGAACACAGTTGTGAGGATGCTGCCTTTTCTAGTATCTTTGACAGAAAAGGTAGATTTGAGATCGGCAATCTTTAGTGGCAGAAGTGATAGGTCTAACATACTTGTAACACGGAGTTGGCTTTGCAGCCTTGGCTAAATGTAATTTACATGAGACTAGATAATGATCTGAGATGTCGTCGCTCTGCTGCAGAATTCAACAGCATCAACATTGATTCCATGTGATAATATTAAATCTAGAGTATGATTACGACAATGAGTAGGTCCTAACACGTGTTGTCTAACTCCAATAGAGTTAAGAATGTCTTTAAATGCCAATCCCAATGCATCTTTTCCATTATCTACATGTATATTAAAATCACCAACAATTAGGACTTTATCTGCAGTCAATACTAATTCTGATAGAAAGTCAGCAAATTCTTTGATAAAATCTTTATGGTGCCCTGGTGGCCTGTAGACAGTTGCCAGCAGAATTCTCAAACTTGATTTATCGTTTACATTATATATTTTTACATTAAGCACCAACACTTCAAAAGAAATATATTTTAAACTAGATTTTTTAGTGGTTTTGAAAATATTACTATAAATTACAGCGACACCTCCCCCTTTGCCTTTCAGGCGAGGTTCATGTTTATAACAGTAATCATGGGGGGTGGACTCATTTAAAGTAATGTAATCGTCTGGTTTTAGCCAGGTTTCTGTCATACACAGCACATCTAGGTTATAATCTGAAATCATATCATTAACTATGAGTACTTTTGAAGTAAGGGATCGAATATTCAGCAACCCAAGCTTTATCGTTTGCTCATCTGTATTATATCTATTTTTTATTTGTTGAATATCAATTACATTTTTAACCTTAGATCGGTTTGGAAGTTTTTTGGATTTCCAAATTCGGGGAACAGACACAGTCTCTATATGATGATATCTAGGTGAAAGAGGCTCTATGTGATGGGATTTATCTGACCTTGGTGACGCGAGGCCGCTAGCAGACGGTCGGTTTAGCCAGTTTGTCTGCTTCC
Organism: Siphateles boraxobius; assembly: GCF_051911475.1. Taxonomy (NCBI): domain Eukaryota; kingdom Metazoa; phylum Chordata; class Actinopteri; order Cypriniformes; family Leuciscidae; genus Siphateles; species Siphateles boraxobius. Next base: position 7,747,018 of record NW_027509219.1, on the reverse strand, counting down.
TGACCTGATCCCCAGATTGTCATGTTTTGTCTCTAAGACTATGAGCCAAATTACTAGAGAGAAGAGCAGCACCATCCCAGGAGGGATGAATACCATCTCTTTTCAACAGGTCAGGTTTGCCCCAAAAACTTTTCCAATTGTCTATGAATTCTATATTATTTTGCGGACACCACTTAGACAGCCAACCATTGAGTGATGACAATCTGCTAACTATCTCATCACTCCTTCGAACAGGAAGGGGGCCAGAGCAAATTACAGTGCCTGACATCGTACTTGTGAGTTCAAACACCTCTTTAATATTAATTTTGGTGATCTCCGACTGGCGGAGTCGAACATCATTAGTGCCGACGTGAATAACAATCTTAGAGAATTTACGATTAGCATTAGCCAGCACTTTTAAATTTGCTTTGATATCAGGTGCTCTGGCTCCCGGCAAACATGTGACTATGTTGGCTGGTGTCCCTATTTTCACGTTCCGTGTAATAGAATCGCCAATTACCAGGGCACAATCAACAGAATTCTCAGTGGGTGTTTCACTGAGTGGGGCAAATCGATTTGTTGTGGTAATCGGAACGGAAGAGTGGTTTTTTGATTTGTGACTAGAGCGATCCCTCACTGTCACCCATCTGCCTGGCTGCACAGGCAATAATTCAGCCGGAACCGAATCATGTAAAGAGTTCACTATGCTAGGCGCATCCAAAGTAGAATCTAAAGCTCTAGCACACTTACTATCCTCAATTAAAGTTTGGATGCGTGTTTCTAATTCTGAAATCTTCTCCGTCAGCCTGACTGTCTCCTTGCATTTATCACATATAAACCCTATATTGCCGACGGGGAAGGCTATGCTAAACATGTAACATGAAGTGCAGGTGACAATAACAGGACAAGACATTACTCACAGTGTTTGTTGACTGATTCTTACTCACCTGGGCTTTTTATGAACTCAGACGCGCGGGCGCGCGAGAGAAAAAATTAATAAATAAATAACTGAGCGCACGGGTGGCGCGTTAACAGGCTAGCGAGTTACTAGCGTGTTGTTCTAACAATAACGGAAGCTAGCGATGTCAGGTTAATCTGGGATGTTGTCTAAGCTGTATTTAGTAGTATAAACAACTAGAAATGGTAGTAAATGATGGTTCAAAACAGAAAGAAATACAAAGCTAATACGAGCTAATACTAATACGAGCTAATACGAGCTCCTTAGACGGAGCTTACAGCCTCGAAGCAAACAAAACACAGCAGGCAGCTAGGCAGACAGGAGCAATCGATCAGGATCAGGAACCAAGCACGCAGGAACCTGTGCGCGAGAGAGACCAAGTGTGGCTCGACTGAGTGTGACTTTTATTTAAACTTGTATCAACTAATATAATTTATTTTACTGTTTATTTTACTGACAATTTAAAACTCATAACCATTAATATTTTATTGTTACCTGAAGTACTTCGAGTGCAGTGTTTGCATCATGCAGTATTTGACCTGAAAAGTAGTAGGCTAAATGTGATGTTTGTTACCTCAATAAATGTAAGGTCATTTCTGTTTTATTTGTGTACATTTTAATCATTAACATTAAAAACAAACTCTCTTTATGACTAAAATAACAGTAAAGGGTAAAAAAAAAAACTGAATTCCCAAAAATTTAAAAGTGGGGTATGTGATTTGGAAAACGACCGGCAGATTTTGAAAATACACAATTCAAATGGTCCTACCTTCTTTTCTCCAACGCTGGCCCTGACTCCACCCATTCGAAGAACATGGATGCGCAATCATGGACGAGCGAAAACGTCTCGGTTACGTATGTAAACCTCGTTCCCTGAGTAGGGAACGGAGACGTTACGTCGGATGACGACGAATGGGGTTTTGCTTAGAACACCTATCGACTTTGAGTATTACAAAACGAGCCAATGGCAAAGAAATGCCATGGGTCTGCGGAATTTGCATAGCGTATCTTCGCCTTACCTCGTGGGTATAAAAGGAGGACGCCGGCAACATGCAGATATGTTTCTTCGCTGAGGAGCCAAGACTGAGCTCAGCGGAAAGTGGCAGGAAGACGTAACGTCTCCGTTCCCTACTCAGGGAACGAGGGTTACATGCGTAACCGAGACGTTCCCTTTCGTTGTCACTCCGAGTTACGTCGGATGACGACGAATGGGGTTACCAGTCTAATCACGCCACCTTCTCGGCTGTCTTCCAGTGCCCTGCGTAAATCTGAGATCCTTGTCGTGAGATTGGCACGGACGAAGGACTCCTATCTAGCACAGGAATACCAAGGTACACTGGGGAGCATATCCCATAGTTTAGAGGAAATATGCAATTATTGCCAACCCAGAGGGGGGGACTTAGAAAATACACATATGACCCGCACTCTTGCCCTCAAACTGTCTCAGACAAGTCAGCAGTGACTGCGCGCGCTCGCTCGTAATCTGCGCGGACATGGCGACCGAGTCGATTTCCATACCGAGAAAAGAGATCCTCTGCACGGGTCAGAGTTTGCTCTTCTCCCAGTTGACCCGAAGGCCCAGACGGGCTAGGTGCCGGAGCACTAGATCCCTGTGTTCGCAAACCTGATCTCGAGAGTGAGCTAGGATCAGCCAGTCGTCGAGATAGTTCAGGATGCGAACCCCGTGTTCCCGGAGGGGAACAAGGGCTGCCTCGACGACCTTCGTGAAGATGCGAGGAGACAGGGCTAGCCCGAAAGGGAGAACCGTGTACTGGTATGCCTGCCCCTCGAAAGCAAACCGAAGGAACGGTCTGTGTCAAGGAAGAATGGAGACATGAAAGTAGGTGTCCTTCAGGTCGATCGCTGCAAACCAATCCTGGAGTCGTATGCATTCGAAAACGCGCTTGGCGGTGAGCATCTTGAACGGCATCCTGTGAAGGGAGCGGTTCAGCACGCCCAAGTCCAGGATTGACCGTAACCCACCGGTTTCCTTGGGGACAATGAAGTAGGGGCTGTAGAAGCCGGACCTCATCTCGGCTGGAGGGACAGTCTCGTTTGCACCCTTCGCCAGCAGGGTGGCAATCTCTGCTCTCATGATGGGGGCATAGCCACCGACCAAAGTGGAGCGGACTCCCCAAGCGGGGAGGAGACCGTGCAAACTTATTCTCATAGCCGAGTCTGATGGTCCGCGCGACCCAGCGGGACAGACGGGGAAGCTCTAGCCAGGCTCCCAGGAGCTGAACCAGCGGGATCATGCGAACCACAGGCGTCCCCCCTGAGGGGCAGCGAAGCGGAGTAACTGGCCCAGACGTGGACGGCATAGCGGCCCGATGTGGGGGCACAGTTAGCAACCGCGCCCTGGCAGAGGGGGCCAGGGAAGGACCAGGCTGGTCGTCCCGCGGGGGCCTGCTCTGCCAGGGGTCTGGCGACAGAGGGGGACAGGGGCGAAGCGATCCGTGGACGGCACGCCGTGTCAACCAGCTCTTGGACAGAGGGGGACGAGGAGAGCACGGCTTGTGGGCGGCGCTCTGTGACGTCCGAGAACTCTCTGTGCTCCGAGACGAGAGAGTCAGTTCTTTGGAGAATAAGGATTCTTCTCCGGCCCTCCCCCGGTGGAAAGGAGTGGTCCTGCTACCAACTCCTGGAAAGAACTGAGTCCCATCTCTGAGGAGCCCATCTCAAGAGTGCTGGTTAACACGGCGTGTAGCGGGGGGCGGGGCTGGAGAGGACTGTGGCGTCCGACCGCGGCCTCCAGAGCCGACCCGGGTGAACGGGCATTTACTTTTGCTTAAATGTTCTGAAATGCCTTGTAGTTAGATCTTTAGTGAAATGCTGATCTGAGTCTAGTGATATGAAAGTCTGATAACAGTTCCTTACTACGCAACAGGAAACCGCAGCATCATGTCAATATTGAACAGTCAGTATTCCTTATTACGGAACAGGAAACAGCTGCGTTCCGTAATTATTGAACAGTCAGTATTTGTGAAATTCATTGTGGAGGGTTCACTTAAAATGTATTTTATTTTAATTTTTTACTTGACACTACTTACACCAACTTTTTTGATGCACATGATGTCCACATCGGGAGGAGAGCTGTAAAGTGTACGACAAGGCAATTGTCTAATAGACTAATAGTCTTTCCAATAAACTCACATCAGTGTTTGAGCAATTGTTGCTGCAAATGTAATGCTGGTTGTCATGGTGAAACAAACAGGGTGAAAAGTGTTCTTTTTTTTGTACCACAGAGACACAAGGTTTAAACTTTCCAGGAAAAAATAGCCAACAAAATATTTATTTATAGGTGTTTGTTTAATAAACAAGGCATAAGATAAAGTGTTTAAACATTGAAAAAAAAATGAACACATAACTTAAAGCAGGAAGAGAATAAAGCAGTTTAAATGTGATACAAGTGTGATTAAAACTGATACAATTTATATATATATATATATAGTATCAGATTTATATAAATTTTATCAGCTTCAGAAGCAGCACTGGACTGTTGCTCAGTGGTCCAAAGTACTTTTTTCGGATGAAAGCAAATTTTGCATGTCATTCGGAAATCAAGGTGCCAGAGTCTTGAGGAAGACTGGGGAGAAGGAAATGCCTGAAGTCCAGTGTCAAGTACCCACAGTTAGTGATGGTCTGGGGTGCCATGTCAGCTTCTGGTGTTGGTCCACTGTGTTTTATCAAGGGCAGGGTCAATGCAGCCTGCTATCAGGAGATTTTGGAGCACTTCATGCTTCCATCTGCTGAAAAGCTTTATGGAGATGAAGAATTCATTTTGCAGCACGACCTGGCACCTGCTCACAGTGCCAAAACCACTGGTAAATGGTTTACCGACCATGGTATTACTGTGCTCAATTGGCCTGCCAACTCTCCTGACCTGAACCCTATAGAGAATCCGTGGGATATTGTGAAGAGAAAGTTGAGAGATGCAAGACCCAACACTACATATATACACAGGTCCTTCTCAAAAAATTAGCATATTGTGATAAAGCTCATTATTTTCCATAATGTAATGATAAAAATTAAACTTTCATATATTTTAGATTCATTGCACACCAACTGAAATATTTCAGGTCTTTTATTGTTTTAACCCTCTGGGGTCCAATGTGTTTTTGGGGTCCTGGAAGTGTTCTGACATGCTCTAACATTTGTGCTTTTTTCAGTTATTTATAAACATGTTAATGGCAAAGGTGTAAATTCACTCTATTTAGCACAAACAGGGCTACCATAATATGTTAGCAAGATGTATGTACATGTTTGTATTTTTGAGAGAATATTGTTTATGCATGGTTATTGAACGCCGCACTGAAGCAATCATTTCTGAAAAAGGATTACCGACCAAGTATTGACTATTGAGTGCATAACTGAACATAATTATTTGAAGGTTGACTTTTTTTGTATTAAAAACACTTCTTTTATTGGTCGGATGAAATATGCTATGTATGCCGAAATCATCAGTATTAAAACAATAAAAGACCTGAAATATTTCAGTGTGTGTAAAATGAATCTAAATTATATGAAAGTTTATTTTTATCATTACATTATGGAAAATAATGAACTTTATCACAATATGCTAATTTTTTGAGAAGGACCTGTGTGTATATATATATATATATATATATATATATATATATATATATATGATATATACTTAAGGTTTTCTGAGTTCACATTCAATACAATTAAGTAAGGCTATTTTTCATAAAGGGATATAAATAGTTTAGATTTAGGAGAATCATCCGTTAAGATAACAGCGGCTGGGAATCAGCGTGTCAACCATCCCTGACTTGTGTATGATGTCCAATGGGATTTGTGTTTTACGAATCCCATTACATCCCATTACATACACACCATGAGTCAATAAAAAGTGCCGTTTGAAAGCCTACATGCTGGGTCAAATGAGGCGTTCCTGAGTTTTTGCAAAAAAGAATAAGGGTAACTAGCTGCAAAAGGTGGACTAGATTTTTTTCCTCTAATAAATACACACACAAAAGAACAAAGCTATTTACTGTTTAACTCTAATCACTATCATGGTATTAAGCTGGAAAACAAAGGAATATGTCTTAATGATGTAGAGAATGACACTCCAACTAAATTAACGAAAAGAGAGGAGAATTGGCATCCCAAAGCACAATGCCTAGAAACCAACTACAGTTACAAATCACGGCTACAGACACTGTGTGACTCCAGCTATTCCAAATGGCATGTTTAGAATTATCATTACCAATGTTTCATATTTCCTAAAGAAAGTGTGAGTGGTTGCATTCGCACACAAAGTGTGTGGTGAATGGTTGTCAGGATGTTGCTAAGTGGTTGCAAAGTTTACACAAGTGTTTACACAACCTGTTCGTGACACCATTATATTATTTAATTTATAGCGTTTTTTATTAGTTTTTTTTATATTTTAATTTTAGTTTAAATTTTAGTACTTTAACCCTCTGAGGTCTAAGGGTTTTTGGGGTCCTTGAGGTGTTCTGACATGCTCTGACATTTGTGCTTTTTTCAGTTATTTAGAAACAAGTTAATGGCAAAGGTGTAAATTCACTCTATATAGCACAAACTGGGCTACCGTAAAATGTGAGCAACATGTATGTACATGTTTGTATTTTTTAGAGAATAATGTTTATGCGTGGTTATTGAAAAAACTAAAACTTAAAGTGTCTGAAATAAGGCCACAAAACACATACTAAATATGTGTTCACAAGACTTTTGACTTATGGGTGTTGTTACCTAGAATTTTTGCTTCAAAATGATCTGAAAATCATCTGCCTAATCATTTACACAAAACAATACATTGATTTAAATTTTATAAGACACCTTTTGTTTGGAAAGGCAATATGCGCGGAGGCGTGTTCACATCTGAGAAGAGAAAGGTCTTATACAAAGGTCCGGAAAATGTGCCACATACATAATGAGCTGCATATTAATTAGCCCTTTCACACAGGTGTGTCACTGGGTCCCAAAGAAAGCAAGGACTAAAGAAATTATCTATATATACATATTTTACAATTAAAAATTTTAACTGATTACAAATAGGTTACAATTACAACAACAATTACAATTTTAACAATATTTCAAGTGTATTTCTTTGTAAAAAGTATACATTTTATCATACGTATTAAAAAAAGGTAAGGATTCATTAGTTTGAATATTGGAACAAGCACTATAATAACATCTTAGTTGATAATTCAATATACCTACTTTATTTTTGACAAAACATCATACTATAGTATATTTAACTATGAGCAGAAATTGGTGAACAAAAGCGTACCTATTTAATGTGACAGTAGTCTTTTTTTACAGTCAAAACTTTATAATCTATCCAAAACTAATCACAAAATCTTGTCTAAACATTCATATTTAGTCTTTGTTACAATATTTGTAACATATTGTGTATGATATATTAGCATATACATGTGAATTTGCAGTTTGTTGCTTATACAGACATTTTATTTCAACATATTTCAGTCTATTTTTACTCATCTTAGTAGGCTATAGCAATATAGTTTGGATGTGTTCATGTAAACATAACGTCTACTAATGTAGGTGCGAGAGTGAATGAACGGCACAGACACGTGCTGTATAACTGTAGTAAACAATGCGCGCACGCGTCTGTGCCGTTCATTCATCATTTAGCCTACACACAGACACGCAATTCATATTTAAACAGTCTTTTTGCGGTTTACAGTCAGACACTATTCAATATCGCGATTAGAACAAAGCACTTAAGAATAAATTACTTACTACATCAGCTGGATCCGTTGCTCCGCGAAATGAAATTACCAGCACTTCTGGTACATTTTCCAGGGTTATTAGATAGTATTATTCCTCACAGCGTAGGGATACACTATGTACACAGCTCTAGTAAGATACTTACTGAACACGATGTGTTTTATAATCCAGCTGGTGGGCGTTGGCATGTTTGAATGGCTTGCCTTAGATCATTTGCGTTTCAATACCGCGCGCTCTCCGTGGGCGTGGCACATTAACACGTAATCAGGTATAATGAGCTGGAAAGAAAAAGACTGACATCTCTCTCTTTTCATACAGATTACATAAACTGAGAATATTTGTTTTTTTATATAAATTAATTCATTTAAAAGAAGAGCGTTCAAGCTTCATTATGGAAAAACACTCGTGCCTGTATGACAAGTATTCGCGGAATTACAGTTAATTTTCGGACGCGTTTCAGAATGGACTTAACTGACAGAGAGAAGGCAGAACGGGCATCATGTTTGTTTTTCTTTATTTGGCGACAAGCACAACACTTTATTTTTATTGTGAGTATCCACAAAAAAATAGACACTTATCAGGATCTAATGATGTACAACACTTAATATGTAAGATCAAAATCATCAGTATTTTGAGTTTCCTTTGCACTGATAAGGCGCGATAGCCGACCTCAGAGGGTTAATAATAAAAAAAACGATTTTTTTAGTTTAAAGATAAATGCACAAAATAGCGTGTTTTTTCTTCCACCCAAAAAGGAGCATTTTGGGCATGGTATAATAAATAATCTTTGTAGGAGTTTAGGCTGAAACTTCACAGCTGTAACAAGGGGCATTAGGTCCCATTAAAGGGATAGTTCACCCAAAAATGAAAATTCTGTCAGTATTTACTCACCCTCTTGTTGTTCCGACCCCGTAAGACCTTCGTTCATCTTCAGAACACGAATTAAGATATTTTTGACGGAATCTGAGAGCTGGATCACTCCTCCATACTCCTCCATAGGCTTCTTCAGGGATTGAAACTTGCCAGCCCCGAAAAGTCATTAAAGACATCGTTAAAATAGTCCAGGTGACTATAGTGGCTCAATCTTTAGTTTATCAAACGACGAGAATACTTTTTGTGCGCAAAAACAAACAAAAATAACGACTTTATTTCAACTATTCATTTCCTTCTCCGTGGGCCTCTAGTCAGTTAACATAGTGTGATTGCGTAATGCTACGTCACACGTAGGCTCACTATTGGCCGACGCTGGTCATGTGGGTGATGCGTGTGACGTACAACAACAGAAGCTTACGCCATTACACTAGTGGACTGACTCGAGGCCCAGAGAGAAGGAAATGAATAGTTGAAATAAAGTCGTTATTTTTGTTTGTTTTTGCGCACAGAAAGTATTCTCGTCGTTTGATAAACTTAAGATTGAGCCACTGTAGTCACTTGGACTATTTTAACGATTAATGACTTTCCATCTTTAATGACTTTTCGGGGCTGGCAAGTTTCAATCCCTGAAGAAGCCTATGGACTAGTATGGAGTAGTGATCCAGCTCTCAGATTTCATCAAAAATATCTTAATTGGTGTTCCGAAGATGAACAAAGGTCTTACGGGGTTGGAACAACATGAGGGTGAGTAAATACTGACAGAATTTTCATTTTTGGGTGAACTATCCCTTTAAAACATAAGGATTTTTTTAAATGTATTCACAAAAAAGCTTGGCATACAGTAATTAGAAAAATGTATATTCATAATAAAATTCCAATTGAGTTATAAGATTTAATTCATTTAATTTTTGCAGTTCTAGATATCACACTCATTTATCCAGGTTTTTCAAGACGATGGAAACTCTGGCTCTTTAAAGAAAAATAAACTGTTGTTGAGAGAGTAAATTAAAATAAGAAATGTTTCTTTTAGTTGCTTTGGCTTATTTTAATGTCTTATTTTATATCACACTGAGGCCCCTTAGTGAACCTACAGTAAAGCTGTCAGACCCTCTTACTAGGTTCTGGTCCCTGACAAGCAAACACTGAGCTTAATTCAGTTTTAGAATGACAAGAATGTTGCTGTTTGTTAGTCAAGTCTTTGAAATTACATTTTTGTTCTTGGTGGAATTTATTGTGGCTTCTTTCTCTCTCTGTTTTCCATCAGGGTCACTGTCATTACAGTGGTTACATAGAAGATGTGGAGGGCTCTTCTGCAGCACTCAGCCTGTGCTCGGGGTTAAGGTGAGATTTTACATCTGATGCGGACTGTAAAACCTTAACAGCTGCATACACACATCAAAGATGTTTTAGCCTTTAAGGTACATACTGTAATTCATTTTAGTAAAAAATAAAATATTTAATCAAAACATAAATACTTTTTCTGCCCCTGAAATTATTTTTCTTTTCTGCTCATGTATCCAAGGCCACACAGGCAGCAAGAAAATATGAATCTCATAATCATAGTCTACTTTTTACAATCTAGTCAAATCCCAATGGATAAAATTGAAGTAACTGTTCTGGTTGGAATATGTAACTGTCACGGCTTGGCAGATCAAACAGACAGATGAAGGTAATTTCCAATGGAGATAAGTTTTAATGAAACAAGCGGGTTAACAGAATGTAACAGCGTGTCCGCAAGACATGCCCATACAATCAATAATCGACAAGGGACTGAACTGAACGGGGAGAATATATAAACAAGGTAAACGAGGGAACTAACTAGACACAGGTGGATGAATGTTAACTAATCAGAGACTAACAAGAACAGGTGCAGTAACTTTATATGAAGTTAACATTAGTGTTAAATGAAAAATCACCCCATCTATTTTCTAAATCCATGCTATTAATCTTATTATGAATAATTCATCCATTTAATTTTTAACATTAACAATTATTTTTTTAATAATAATGTTTAATCAAAAAGTCATAACCAAATCTTTCAGTGAAACAACAGACTTCTCCCTGGTGATGTATGCTGGATTTTTCATTTAGTCCACTTAAAACCTCACAATTAACTGCAAGCGTGCATGTAGATCTGCCTTCAACCAATTGACAACCAATGGATAGAACCAAGTTATTTTAAATCTGTTTCACTCAGATGTATGTGTCAGTACAGAAGATAAGAACTATTGCTACTTCCATTTCATTGTGACTTAAAAGTGTTGAAAAAGGATCCCTTGTCATTATATAGAGTGTTCCCATAATCCGGAAAACCTAGAAATACGTTTTTTTTCTTTCTTTAAAACTTCCTTTATAGTTAGGTTCACTCGACATTGTGTAGCTGACGCTTAAGGCTGATTTATACTTCTGCGTCGGACCTACACCAGAGTCTCTACGCTGTAGGCAATGCATTGCTTTTCATTTATACTTCTGCGTCATTGTCCGCGTTGACGCGCAATTACACATGCAGGGGGAGCATGTGAAACCCGAGGGAGCGGTTCTAGCAGACCAATCACAGCGCTTGCGTCCTTGTAGAATTGAGGCGTTGTTTTATTTTTGGAGAGGTGGACGTCAGGGTACGCTGAAGGGTACGCCTGCTACACACAGCCTACGACGTAGCTACGGCACAAAGCTACGTCGTAGGCTGTGTGTAGCAAGCGTACACACACGCTGAAGCTACATTCAGGCCCTCGGTGCATAACATTAAAGGTGCAATGTGTAAAAAATTTGACTATTAACAGAAATACAATATGACATCCATAACTATGTTTTAGGTGTATAAGGAATTTGTTGTATTTGTAATGTATTTGGTGTATAAAGAACTTACTTAATAAACCGTAATGTTTTTATTACCTTAGAATGAGACATTTATATCTACATATACGCGGGAATCCCCTTCTATGAAGGTCGACATATTGTGACGTCATGTTTCTACCGTAGCCGACAGCGAACAAACAGCGCTACAGAGCGCGTTTTGTCACAACCTTGAAAGAGAAGCAGCAGAAAGCTAGAAGCTAGCCATAAACACCGTGAGTAGTGACTTTTCCCTTGTCAGTGGTGTAAAATATGTAGTTGGATTGTTTCATGTAACTTAGTTCTTCTCCCCGCTGTGTTATGGCTTTGCTATGTGGGGATAAATGTGCTGCACGTTCGTGAGACAGCTGATTAGTACTCTTGTCATTGACCGTAAAACAGTAACGTTACAGGAATCACCAACCCATCGATCTTGGAAGCATTTTAAGTCGATCGCGAAGAGTTTTCAAAATCAGAGAAAAAAAGCCTATTGTGTGTAGTAAATGGTGTCTAGGGGATGCGGAGGCGCGCGCGCTGTACAATCATGCCATTTTTGCCGCGTGCACCTTTGGGCTCATGCGGACGCGTCGAGTTTAAACAAGGCTTTAGGCTTTAACCAGCTCAGCCACAGTAACAGCTCATATTGAGCCAGCTAAACTTTTACTTTCCTGTTAGAAACAATATATAGTTGCATAGTTTCATTTGGTTCTTCTCCCTCACTGTATTATGGGTTTGCTATGTGGGGGGAAACTTTCTGGTTACGTGTGTGAGACAATCAGCTGATTACTATTATTATATTATATATTAAGACCCTTGATCCTCACCTGACTATGGCTTTGTAAACTTTATCCATGATGTGGTTTATAATGGACTGTGGTACAGAAACAGTGACAATCTTACACACTCTTGGCTTACTCTGGCTATTCTCTGCTGTCTCAGACGACAATATGTTTGTCCAGTTTCAGGCACGGTAGCTTCTTCGATAGGGAGGGGTGAGCAGTGGGCTGAGCCCTCAGTGCAACTCGCAGCCAAACCGCTAGATGTCGCTAAAAATCAAACACTGCACCTTTAACGCAGGGGTACACTCACAGGACAAGCGCAATCACAAAAGTTCATTATTTGCATGTGCATTAAAGCCTTGCTGGTTAAAAATTTCATTTGGATGCTGTTCTGATATGCACACTCACACTAAAAGCCTGTCAAACAGCGCCCGATTACTGGACTTTATCTTTTGCATCTGATTGTGCTAATACTGTCAAATACACACATGGTTTGCATAAACACAATTGGTTATTTGGTCTAAAGTGAAAGCAATCAGTTGCGTGTTTGTGTGTAAGAAGCGTGCAGGTGACCGCAGCCTAATAGTAAACATGCTGCCCCTTGTCCTTAAAGGGATAGTTTACCCCATATACTATGGAAGTCACTGGGGACAGCAACTGTTTGGTTACCCACATTCTTCAAAATAACTTTTATGTTCAACTGAAGAAAGAAAGTTTGGGAATCCTGTATACACATTTTCTCTCTCATTCCCAAGAGATAATATCAAATTGACTTTTAAAGTTTCTAGCAGGTTTCAAAAGCTCTTCTTGTCAAAATCTGTTATATGTTTATAAGTGCGTGATATGTATTTACCTTAGGGGTGTTCTCTACACCGAGGGCACCAGTTTCGGTATTGAACCATTGGAAGGTTCCTCCAGTGATGAGCACTTGGTGTATCGATTGGAGGATGTAGAGACTGAACCTCTCACCTGTGGAACGCCTCACTTTCATAACCATGATGATGAAGCTTCACCAAGGCAATCCACAGACAGCCATGTCCACAACATCACCTTTAGTCAAAGCAGCCATCTAATCAGGGTGAGTCACACCAAATCCCAATAATGACATGAGCAATTGCACAAGCTTTAAAACACAGATAATTAATAATGAATGTTGGACTGCGTGACGAAAGTGTGTATGTGCATGTACAGTATGTTACAGTAGCATACTTGTGCATGATGGTGTATGTTTATTTTCAAGTGTTTAAACATTATACACTGTCATAATTTGATTTAGTAGTATTAGAAGTCATTGCATATGGAAACAAAGATGAAGTTCTCAAGGTGAATGCATACTTAGGGGTCAAAAAAACAAAAAAATCAAGTCAGGAATCTTAGTTTTAGTAGTCGTGTAAAAGCAATAACTAAATCAGCATACTATCATCTCAAAAATATTGCAAGAATTAGATGCTTTTTTACCAGTCAAAACTTAGAGAAACTTGTTCATGCTTCCATCACCAGCAGAGTGAACTATTGTAATGGACTCCTCACTGGCCTTCCCAAAAAAAAAAAAAAACATAGAACAGCTGCAGCTCATACAGAACGCTGCTGCCAGGATTCTGAGCAGACCCAGAAAATCTGAACATATCACACCAGTCCTCAGGTCCTTGCACTGGCTTGTAGTTACGTTTAGAATTTATTTTAAAGTACTGTTTACTTGTTTATAAATCATTCAATGGCCTAGGACCTCAATACACTGCAGATATGCTCACTGAATATAAACCTAACAGATCACTCAGATCATCAGGATCAAGTCAGTTAGAAATACCGTGGGGTCACTCAAAGCAAGGCGGGTCCGCTTTATAGTTATTATGCCAGCCGCAGCTGGAACCAGCTTTCAGAAGAGATCAGATGTGCTGCAACAGTAGTCACAATCAAATCCAGACCCAAACACATCTATTTAGCTGTGCATTTACTGAATGAGCACTGTGTATTTTTGGTTAGGGCTGTCTAGTTGTAAAAGTTGGGAGGATTGGGAAGTGAGACAGTGAGTTTATGCACGCACTCAAGACATTCTTATGTAAAGCACTTTAAATTACCATTGTGTATGAAATGTGCCATATAAATAAACTTGCCTTGCCTTACTATTCTACGATCTAAATCGGACTGGACATTCTTGCAGATGCCATTTTTCTCCAAGAAGGCACATAGTTGTAAGGATTCTGCCACTCTTATCAAATAAATACCTAGGGTTTGTTTTCTTCTAAAAGAGTTAAAGTATGCAGATCTAGCAGTTTTTAAGGCCTTTCTGTAGATAGAAATATAATTATTCCACCCAAAGCAAAATACCACTAGTTTTTCTTTTCTTCCAGCAAAACATAATTTTTATAATTTCATTTAATTTATTACATTAAAGGCACTTATACACATTACATTTTGTGATCATATACCCACCGTATGCATAGGTCTTTATATGTATGTGACAACATGGCTGCTTTTATATTTTAGAAACAGGATGACTTGCAATGTCATATTTTATCACAAAAAAAGTGAAAAGTCACGCTCATTTAAAAAAAAGTTAAATTCTGTATTAATGCTCTCCAGTTCATAGTTTAATCCACAAGACAAACAATGGTTGATCATCATTAGATTGCTCACAACTGTCAACAGCCTCCAGTTAGCCTTGTGAACTGTATTAATATTATTATTATTATAGTTTTTTAATGGTATAATAATACGAATTTAATTTGTAAAAAAAAATCATAATAATAGTGATGCTTACTTTAGCAAACACAGCTGAAAATTACACTAAATTCTTTCTGTCTTTCCTAACAGAAAAAGAGGGCAGTGCTGCACCAGACACACTATGTGGAACTGCTTCTGGTGGTGGATAATGAGAGAGTAAGTAGTGTAAATCTTGTACCATCTTCTCTTTTCTCATTGTCTGATATGTTAAACAGCCCGCTCTTAAAGGTGCCTTGTGTAATATCCTCAAACAAAAATCAATTCATACTCCACCAGGGCTCCACAGTGTGACCATTTTGCTCGCATATGCCCCTAAAAATCGATCCGTGCGAACCGGAAAAATGATTTACGAGCACAATGTGCGAGTAACTACAACCTACCATAATCAAAAACGAGACGATAACTAAATAAAAACTAGTTTTGAATGACAAAAACTATGACGAAAATCTATTGACATTTTTGTCAACGAATAAAAACTAGACAAAAATGTAAGATAGTGACGATTTGTGAAACGATCCAGTCAGAACTGATGTCCTGCGTTTGTAGATGAGCATATTTGTCCTGTAGTAGGGACGTGCTGATCTACCAGCGGCACACGGGTTCACATGAGCTGCATGCCTAATAAAATATTAAAAATGTAAACGTCTGGGAGTATGAGTAGAGCAGTCATATAGATCTGAATAAGAGTGACGACGACGCACAGTTTTCTGTGCGCACACACCCGACTCGAAGCGTGCAGCCACACACACACAGCGCGCGAGGACTGAATTTAGCTTTCTTTCGTGTCTGAATGGACAAATACACAACATTATGTTGAAATTTCCGTTTTGGAGAGTATTCACGTAAACTGTGTCGGTTAAGTCTTAAACAGTTTTGAGTGTATCGGATGTGCATCAGTGCAATTGGATCTGCTACGATGTCTTAAAGTGACAGTGAGTAATAAACCTAATGCAGCCTGTGTCCTTAATATTGATCAAGCAACAAAAGAAAAAGAGAAAAGCATTCACTGCTCGTTAATAGCTTTAATAAGGATTCATTATATTTAATTCATACAAATAAATATGTCTGCTGCTTGAAATAATAAAGAATGATGTATGCAAGTAGTTATAAAGAATGCATATATCTTTCATTGAAAGAAGACTATTCTACTTTAGGAAAAGGGGTTTTATTTGATTTTAAGATTTTTTTTAAGAAACAGTAGTTAAATCTGTATATGTATTGCATGTTCAAACTTTAAAATCGTTCATATTAAAAGGTTAGTAGATGTTTTTTCCGGGAGTATATGGGTTTGGGCATTTTAGAGAAATTCTAAATGAATGCATTTCAATTGAACTAAACCCATTATATTTTAGTCATCTGAATTGTTTAATTTTTAGTCTAGTTTTAGTCGACTAATACTAGTAAATACTAATACACTCATTTAAACTAGTTTCTCCATGTTGTGGAAAAAGCCTCTGCAGTGCAAGATGCAGATTCACAGGTGTGCCGATGTGCTCCTCCTCCTGAGAGCAACACGTTCCCCTTGTTGTGTTTTACTAAAGTGATTGTAAAGTGTGATTTATACTTCTGCATCAAAACGACAGTTTCACACCATAGTTGAACAGAAAGAGAAGGAGCATACACGTTTTGTTTTTATATATATATATATATATATATATATAATAAACAGTTTGTTAAACTCTGTTACTTGAACATTTTTCACTGCGCTCCAAAATGTCTTTGTGTGCTCCTAGATTTTTTCATTTAGGAGCACATGTGCTCCTTGGGAAAAACCTTAAGTGTAGAACCCTGTCCACATTACATACCACATGGGGGCAGTCTTCCTCCAGAATTTGGACTATGCATGTTCGATTGCTGTTTGTATTGCTGTTCGATTGCTGTTCCTGATCCTGATCGATTGCTCCTGTCTGCCTAGCTGCCTTCTGTGTTTTGTTTGCTTCGAGGCTGTAAGCTCCGTCTAAGCCTCGTATTAGCTTTGTATTTCTTTCTGTTTTGAACCATCATTTACTACCATTTCTAGTTGTTTATACTACTAAATACAGCTTAGACAACATCTCAGATTAACCTGACATCGCTAGCTTCCGTTATTGTTAGAACAACACGCTAGTAACACGCTAGCCTTTTAACGCGCCACCCGTGCGCTCAGTTATTTATTTATTTTTCTCTCGCGCGCCCGCGCCTCTGAGTTCATAAAAAGCCCAGGTGAGTAAGAATCAGTCAACAAACACGGTGAGTAATGTCTTGTCCTGTTATTGTCACCTGCACTTCATGTTACATGTTTAGCATAGCCTTCCCCGTCGGCAATATAGGGTTTATATGTGATAAATGCAAGGAAACAGTCAGGCTGACGGAGAAGATTTCAGAATTAGAAACACGCATCCAAACTTTAATTGAGGATAGTAAGTGTGCCAGAGCTTTAGATTCTACTTTGGATGCGCCTAGCATAGTGAACTCTTTACATGATTCGGTTCCGGCTGAATTATTGCCTGTGCAGCCAGGCAGATGGGTGACAGTGAGGGATCGCTCTAGTCACGGATCAAAAAACCACTCTTCCGTTCCGATTACCACAACAAATCGATTTGCCCCACTCAGTGAAACACCCATTAGAATTCTGTTGATTGTGCCCTGGTAATTGGCGATTCTATTACACGGAACGTGAAAATAGGGACACCAGCAAACATAGTCACATGTTTGCCGGGAGCCAGAGCGCCTGACATCAAAGCAAATTTAAAAGTACTGGCTAATGCTAATCGTAAATTCTCTAAGATTGTTATTCACGTCGGCACTAATGATGTTCGACTCCGCCAGTCGGAGATCACCAAAATTAATATTAAAGAGGTCTTTGAACTGGCAAGTACGATGTCAGGCACTGTAATTTGCTCTGGCCCCCTTCCTGTTCGAAGGAGTGATGAGATAGTTAGCAGATTGTCATCACTCAATGGCTGGCTGTCTAAGTGGTGTCCGCAAAATAATATAGAATTCATAGACAATTGGAAAAGTTTTTGGGGCAAACCTGACCTGTTGAAAAGAGATGGTATTCATCCCTCCTGGGATGGTGCTGGTCTTCTCTCTAGTAATTTGGCTCATAGTCTTAGAGACAAAACATGACAATCTGGGGCTCAGGTCAGGAAGCAGACAAACTGGCAAAACGACCGTCTGCTAGCGGCCTCGCGTCACCAAGGTCAGATAAATCCCATCACATAGAGGCTCTTTCACCTAGATATCATCATATAGAGACTGTGTCTGTTCCCTGAATTTGGAAATCCAAAAAAAACGTCCAAACCGATCTAAGGTTAAAAATGTAATTGATATTCAACAAATAAAAAATAGATATAATACAGATGAGCAAACGATAAAGCTTGGGTTGCTGAATATTCGATCCCTTACTTCAAAAGCACTCATAGTTAATGATATGATTTCAGATTATAACCTAGATGTGCTGTGTATGACAGAAACCTGGCTAAAACCAGACGATTACATTACTTTAAATGAGTCCACCTCTCATGATTACTGTTATAAACATGAACCTCGCGTGAAAGGCAAAGGGGGAGGTGTCGCTGTAATTTATAGTAATATTTTCAAAACCACTAAAAAATCTAGTTTAAAATATACTTCTTTTGAAGTGTTGGTGCTTAATGTAAAAATATATAATGTAAACGATAAATCAAGTTTGAGAATTCTGCTGGCAACTGTCTACAGGCCACCAGGGCACCATAAAGATTTTATCAAAGAATTTGCTGACTTTCTATCAGAATTAGTATTGACTGCAGATAAAGTCCTAATTGTTGGTGATTTTAATATACATGTAGATAATGGAAAAGATGCAATGGGATTGGCATTTAAAGACATTCTTAACTCTATTGGAGTTAGACAACACGTGTCAGGACCTACTCATTGTCGTAATCATACTCTAGATCTAATATTATCACATGGAATCAATGTTGATGCTGTTGAAATTCTGCAGCAGAGATACGACATCTCAGATCATTATCTAGTCTCATGTAAATTACATTTAGCCAAGGCTGCAAAGCCAACTCCGTGTTACAAGTATATTAGACCTATCACTTCTGCCACTAAAGATTGCTTTATCAATAATCTTCCTAATCAGTTTCATCGTCTCAGCATCCCAGATAGCTTAGAAGAACTTGATATTGCAACAGAAACTTTTAACTCTCTCCTTTCCAGCACTTTAGATACAGTTGCTCCGTTGCGCTTAAAGAAGATTAAAGAAAGCAGCCAGAAAAATGGAGCGCAACTGGAAGAAAACAAAACTAGAGGTATTTCGGATTTCATGGAAGGAGAGCTCGATTGCTTACAGAGAGGCTTTAAAAGCTGATAGATCTGCTTATTTTTCAACCCTATTAAAAGAAAATAAACATAATCCAAGGTATTTATTTGAAAAAGTGGCTACACTAACGAAAAATAAAGCTTCAAGCCCAGAAGTTTCCAAGAAATACAGCAGTAATGACTTTATGAACTTCTTCACTTATAAGATTGATAATATTAGGGACAAAATTATAACTATGCAACCGTCTACTACAGCATCACATCAGGGAGTGCATTATAGTCTCCCCGAGGTAAAATTTGATTCATTTGTTGCCATAGGAGAGGAAGAATTTTGCAAACTCGTTAATTCATCTAAATCGACAACATGTATGTTAGACCCTATACCGACTAAACTACTGAAAGAGATGCTTCCAGAAGTCATAGATCCTCTTCTTAACATCGTTAATTCATCTTTGTCTCTAGGATACGTACCAAAAACCTTTAAGCTGGCTATGATTAAACCGCTTGTTAAAAAAACGCAACTTGATCTTACAGAATTAGTCAATTACAGGCCGATCTCAAATCTACCTTTTCTGTCAAAGATACTAGAAAAGGCAGTATCCTCACAACTGTGTTCCTTTCTTAAAAGAAATGGTAACTGCGAGGATTTCCAGTCAGGATTTAGACCGCACCATAGCATTGAGACAGCTCTCATTAGAGTCACAAATGATTTGCTCTTATCATCCGATCGTGGTTGTATCTCTCTATTAGTGTTACTTGATCTTAGTGCTGCATTTGACACCATTGACCACAACATTCTCTTAAATAGACTAGAAAACTATGTTGGCATTAGTGGAATTGCATTAGAATGGTTTAAATCATATTTATCTGACCGCTATCAGTTTGTAGCAGTAAATGAAGAGATGTCTTATCGATCACAAGTTCAGTATGGCGTACCACAAGGCTCAGTACTAGGACCGCTGCTGTTCACTCTGTACATGCTACCTTTAGGAGATATCATTAGGAAACATGGAATTAGCTTTCACTGTTATGCTGATGATACTCAGCTCTATATTTCTTCCAAACCTAACGAAACTCACCAATTCACAAAATTATCGGAATGCATAGTTGATATCAAAAATTGGATGACTAGTAATTTCCTACTACTAAATTCTGAAAAAACAGAGATTCTAATTATTGGACAAAAAACTTCCACACGTAATAACCTAGAATACAGTCTAACACTTGATGGCTGCTCTGTTAAGTCTTCGTCGTCAGTTAGGAACCTGGGTGTGCTCTTTGATACCAATCTTTCATTTGCAAGTCACGTGTCTAGTGTCTGTAAAACCGCATTTTTCCATCTTAAAAATATATCTAAATTACGTCATATGCTCTCATTGACAAATGCGGAACAACTAGTTCATGCGTTCATGACATCAAGGCTAGATTATTGTAATGCTCTACTGGGTGGTTGCCCTGCACGCTTAATAAACAAACTACAGCTAGTTCAAAACGCAGCCGCTAGAGTTCTTACCAGAACCAGGAAGTACGACCATATTAGCCCGGTTCTGTCAACACTGCATTGGCTCCCTATTAAACATCGTATAAATTTTAAAATATTGCTGATTACTTACAAAGCAAGTGGTTTAAATGGTTTAGCTCCCCAGTACTTGAGCGAGCTCTTAACGCATTATAGTCCTTCACGTCTATTGCGATCTCAAAACTCCGGCCAGTTGATAATACCTACAATATATAAATCGACTGCTGGCGGTAGATCCTTTTCCTATTTAGCACCAAAACTTTGGAACAATCTTCCTAACATTGTCCGGGAAGCAGACACAGTCTGTCAGTTCAAAGCTAGACTAAAAACACATCTCTTTGACCTAGCATTCACATAACACTCTATAGCCTTCTATAATTCAATGTTAGGCTGCTTAGATTAGGTCAGCCGGAACTGGGAACACTTCCCTCATATCCTGATGTACTCTTTACATCATAAGAAGAATGGCATCTACGCTAATTTTAGTGTCTTTGTTTATCCCGAGGTTTTCCCGCAGCCTGCTGGATCCAGGCCGTTTCCAGATCTGACGAAGGACTTTCGCCTGGACCTGATGACAATGCAATGCTGAAGTGCCAACTACCCTCTCCCTATGGAGGATCCCTATACCACTCTACAGATAAAGCGTTGTGGAATTTTTCGGTTCGCGTACCTACCCAAAGTGATAAGATAAAATAAAAATTCTGCATCAAAATTTATAGACAAGTAGTTTGTTCAGGCATGGTTTGTAAGGAATTACAAACCTGCGCACATATATTCAAACGCACATAACTATAGAATCAATTCTTAATGCGCATGTGAACGCCATCAGCGTCTATCACAGGTTCACGTTTAAAGTCTGTTTAGAGAGAACGGTGTCGTCTTAGCGGCCCCTAATTTAATAACAAATGATCATTTAGACGGAAGTGAATCAATCAAAACTAACTTTAGCTGGAAAAATTTTATTCAAGAGCCACTATAAAACCAAACCAATCTCTGTTACCTTAAATTATATGTTTATCTCTGTAAAGCTGCTTTGAAACAATCTACATTGTTAAAAGCGCTATATAAATGAGGATGACTTGACTTGACTTGAGAAAGTGAATGGATCTACTCTAGAGTAACAAACGAGAAACAGCATAGTCTCTATGCTCCACCACTACCTTCACAACGACCCTAGAGCCATAGCTGAAGCCGAGCCAACTAACTCCAGAGGAACGTTGGTTGATGTCAAGTGTTTTTTAAATGACATCTTCAAGCTACTCCCCTTCACCAGTGAATGTTCATATTCGTTTTGTTCATATTACATTTTTATTGTTAGTATGAATTACATTAATTTGACAGATAGCATTCGCTGCTGTTGACCAGGCTAGCGCCATTCAGAGCTGCCAACTCTCACGAATTCACCGTCACCGATTCTGTCAATGTTATTACGCAATTCAAACAAAAAATACAGTTTTGGCGCTTGTAAATTTTAACGTTACACGACAGATCCCTAGCGCAATTGAACCGATCATCTCTACTAGCCAATAGTAAAAACACACGAACACTGTTGAAAGATACAGTAAGTTATGCTACAACTTAACAGGTAACACTTTACGGTAAGGGTACATGAATTATCATGAATTCATATATAAATTCATGCATGAATTATGCATAAATTCATGGATTAATATCTCATGAATCATCAGGAACTAACACGAGTTCAAAGTTTTTCATTCATGATTTCATGGATGAACAACACCTTAATTAAAACATTAACTAAGATGAGCACATCATCATGAATTATGATTTATTTCGCATGATCATGATGTTTTCTTTGTTCACAGTTATGCCACCATTAATAGCACATTGTTCATCAGCGTTTCAAAGGACTAGTCACCACTTTAGTTGAAGGACCACACACATGATGAAGTCATTGATAGATAATGCTTAGTTAATGATGACTACTGTATTTGAATGCCAACAGAATTTGTGTGCTATGAGTTGTGATTGGTCTATTTTGGGGTCTGTCCAATACAGTAGTCATCATTAACTAAGCATTATCTACCAATGACTTCATCGTGTGTGGCCCCTCAACTAAAGTGGTGACTAGGTCACTGACCTAGACAAAGACCAAATAAAACATAAAGGTCATGCGTAGTAAATCATAATTCATGATGATGTGCTCATCTTAGTTAATCGTTTAATTAAGGTGTTGTTCATCCATGAAATCATGAATGAAAAACGTTGAACTCGTGTTAGTTCCTGATGATTCATGAGATATTAATGCATGAATGAATGCAGAATTCATGCATGAATTTATACATGAATTCATGATAATTCATGTACCCTTACCGTAAATTGTTACCACTTGTATTCCTCATACATAATACCGACCAATAATTTTTTTAATCAGCGTGTAGAGGTCAATAACATAGCTGGAGAACAAATATGTCAGATTTAGTTACCTCAGGAAAGCAATTTAGTAAACATAATATAGTATTAAACAAAATATTTTATAAACATAATATATCCAAAAGAAATGTTGCAAGTTCGGAGTCGAACCTCATTTCTTTCATTTCCATTAGTTGTTTCCAACGATGGAAAGCAGTGCCAATGTTAACTCTGGTTCTGCTCCTTTTTCGATCTGATTTTATTTGAGATCCCAAGCGCGTTTTTTCCCCTGCAGCGGGTGGTTGTGGTGGTAGTAAGGGTCTCTTGCCAAGGGCTTCAGCCATTCTTCCGCTCTCTTCCCTGACCTGAACTGTAGTAGTGGGGTGTACTTTCCACACGATTGACATCAGGTTCAAGTACGCCCACAAGGCGTGCGACTTATTCGTGTATTGCAGTTTGGCTGGTGGTTATGTTGCCCGCATACCGCCTCCCATGGCCGAAACTGGCATTATGAGTCGGGCCGGGGCTAGTAATTTAGCATGCTAATTCAGGTTGATATCTCTGCAACACTATAACTTTTCATTTTTTTATGACATCATCGCCCTTATTTCTTCTAATTCTTTTGATCCGTGTAACTCATTTTTTGTATATTTTTAACTCAATTCTGACACATGGCACCTTTAAACTGAGAGCAGGTAGTGTAATGGTGCGTTCACACCGGACGCGAATAGCGCGTCAGGCGCGAGTGATTTCAATGGTAAGTCAATGCAAAGACGCGTTACGTGCGTAAAAAATTCCTGCGGCGCGAATGAGGCGTAGGGCACGGCGCGGTAGACGCGAATACGCCTCATTCGCGCGTCAAGTTTGCGCGAATTGAGCGTATGGCGCGTTAAGCGCGAATGATTTAGTTAGTGCTATTTGTGCATTCACGTGTTTGACGCGAATTCGCGTCTGCCGCCCGAGTTGAAAAATCTGAACTTCTGCATCAATTCGCGGCGCGTTAACCAATCAGGAGCCTAGCTGCTTGCTGCTGTCACGTGATGAAGTATCTGGATGCTACAATAAATTATTTTGTAATATGACTGTGGTTCTAATGCACAACAAAGCATATATTTTATCACATAAAACTTGATTTCAATATATGAGACATATTCATTTTGTATTGAATGATATTTATTCCATATCTAGATTATATGAAATATTATTATAATGTAAAGACAACCAACATACTGCATAAGTTCGTGTCTGGACAGTGTTGTGTGCGTGAGAGAGAAAAATCACAGGACAGATTAATCACTTTTGGAGGCTGGCTCCATTTATCATCAAAACAAAAATAAATGACGGATTAGGTGGATGAGGGCGAGGGTGATCCTCGCTCCGATGCGGGACAACAGGTCATCAAGCTGTAAGCGGGACAGGCGGAAGTACTGCTGAAAGCCGCCGTCATCCAGGCGCAGCTCCTGGAGCGAGCCAATGGTGAAACTCGCCACACTGGGTTCGCCTTCGAAGGGTCTGGTGGACACAAATACGGCGACGATTAGGCTACCCCTATGCCGCCGTTCTGCTCTCCAGAGCAAATACAGAGCGGTGACTCTCTCGATGAATGCTCGATCAACATAAAAAAGATGGCCGCCAACGGGTTTCGATTCTGACGCGCGTAAATTTCGCTTCAAACTTTTGTTTTTACTCGTGGCAGTTTCACTCTTGACACGCGAATTTTTTACAGTCTATGGAATTAACACAAAGTGGTCAAGCGTCAAACTAGACGCGGTAGACGCGAATTTGACGCGTTATTCGCGTCCGGTGTGAACGCACATAAGAGAATTAAATGGAAGTTTGGAGACATTTATTAAACATCTGGAGATATGTGGGATGAAAAGGTGATCACCCCTGTTTGGGTCATTGCAGCATCAATGTGAGAATTGTTCCATGTGAGAACTGCCCAATTTCTGAAAGTCTTTCTTGTTTTTCTTTTTTCTCTTTTCTACAGTATAACTACAAAAACAAGAATCATACAGCAGTTCGTGAGGAGATGGTTCAGATTGCTAACTATGTTGATAGTGTAAGTTATGTTGCATATTTTAAGATGGATGCAAATAATTCCTTTTATTCAATTCACATTTATTTGTCAAATATTGAAAATCATTATTTATATATCACTAAAAACAGTGATTATTAAGTGGTCTAGGAAGTAAGGTGTTCGTTTCCTCTTTTACGCTGATGATACTCAGCTCTTTATTTCTTCGCGCCCGACGGAACTAACCAATTCACAAAAGTAACGGAATGCATCGCTGATATAAAAAATTGGATGACTAGTAATTTCCTATTACTTAATTCTGAAATTGTAATTGTTAAAACAAAACTTTGCACGTAATAACCTAGAATACTGTCTAACACTTGATGGCTGCTCTGTCAAGTCTTCGTCGTCATTTAGGAACCTGGATGTCCTCTTTGATACCAATCTTTCATTTGAAAGCCACGTTTCTAGCATCTGTAAAACCGCATTCTTCCTTCTTAAAAATATATCTAAATTACGACATATGCTCTCAATGAAATGCAGAAAAGTTAGTTCATGCATTCATGACCTAAAGGCTGGATCATTGTAATGGTCTACTGGCTGGTTGCCCTGCACGCTTAATAAACAAACTACAGCTGGTCCAAAATGCAGCTGCTAGAGTTCTTACTAGAACCAGGAAGTATTTAGCCCGGTTCTGTCAACACTGCATTGGCTCCCTATTAAACATTGTATACATTTTTAAATATTGCTGATTACTTACAAAGCACTAAATGGTTTAGCTCTCTAGTACTTGAGCGAGCTCTTAACACATTATACCTGTAGTCCTTCACGTCTATTGTGATCTCAAAATTCTTGCCAGTTGATAATACCTAGAATATCAAAAATCAACTGCTGGCGGTAGATCCTTTTCCAATTTTGCTCCTAAACTCTGGATCAATCTTCCTAGCATTGTTCGGGATGCAGACACACTCTGGCAATTTAAATCTAGACTAAAAACAAATCACTTTAACTTTGCATACACATAGCACATTATCAACTTCTATAATTCAAATCATGTAAAATGATTATTAGGCTGCATAAATTTCCCATAGGTGTTAACATTTCCCATAACACCTGATGTACTCGTTACATTATAAGAAGAATGGCATCTACGCTAATATTAGTCTCGGTTTATCCTGATGTTTACCTTACTTACCCGGATGCAGGCCATATCCAGATCAGACGGAGGACCTGTTTCTAGATACGACCACAACGCAGCCCTGAAGTTTCAGCTGAGACCGTGTCAACTAGACTATCCCCTGCGAAGGCGTCATCGATGTGCAGATGAAAACGTTATCAAAATGATTACCGTTTACACGCATCCATGGAAACGGCTAAAAACACTGTATTATGCATGCCAGACAAGTTTTGGCAATGTCACTTTGTAAAGAAAGACTACACGTCTGCATTCAATTGCGCATACCTATAGACTAAACACGTAATACGCACGTCACCGTTTTCACAGATTCGCGTTGTTGAAGTTTACACGGAGATGATAACAGTTTCGCTTTCAAAACCCTTTTCAAAAACTTGCACTTTGAAACCTACTTTAAAGTTTGCGTTTCCAGGCCACTAAAACGCTTTCGAACTGAGCGCATTAAAAGTTTTGTTTTCAGTTCAAAACTGTGTCGTGTAAGCGGCCCCTAAGTTAATAACTAAAGATTTTTACAACGGAAATTAATCTCTTAAAAACCTACTTAAGCTTGACAATGACTTTCTTCTAGAGCTGCTGTAAAGCCAAAACAATCTTTGTTGCATTAATTTCCTATTATCACTTTAAAGCTGCTTTGAAACAATCTGTATTGTAAAAAGTACTATATAAATGAAGGTGACTTGACTTGACTAGTGATTTTCTCACTTGATCTATTTTTCCTGCTTCCCTTTAGATGTACATGACTCTGAATATTCGTATTGTGTTGGTGGGGCTGGAGATCTGGTCTGTGCAGAACTTCATCAATATTGATGGCAGTGCTGGAGAGGTGCTGGGCCGCTTTACTCAATGGAGAGAGAAAGAACTAGTTCACCGTCGTCGTCATGACAGTGCACAGCTCATCCTGTACGGGCCTTTCTCTGTTACAATTTAAATCAGATGTTAGAAGTGAGTCAGGAGAACATATATTATATAATCAATAAATTCATAGTAATATCACCCAAAGGGAGCTTGTACAGGGAACACAGGGATAAGGACCTAATACAAAGCCTCGCAGCACACCGTAATTTTCCATTACAAGATCAGATGTCTCTTCATTTACATAAACAAAATGCTAATATCACAGTGGCTGTAATGAAGTGCACGAGGAAAGTGATAGAGAACAAAAATAGTTTATAATAAAATAAACAAGAAACACTCAGGAGATCGTATGAGAACAAACTAACACTAAGACGATACTGGACAAGGGAACTAAGGAAACACAGGGCTTAAATAAATGGGGAGGTCTGACATTACTCATATTACTTACATTCTATAAGTATGTAGATCTTGCAGTATTCAGGTCTTGCTCGCAGCCAGAAACACTCTTTCCAAGCAAATTGAAAAACCTCCAGAATAGTTTTGTGCTAGTAGTTCTCAATAAATTATCGGTGCCGAAAAGAGAAAGTTCTTGCATTGTAAAGTATATCTTCAAAAGATCAAGAAAAATCCAGTTTTTCCTTATGTGATATATAGATCCCACTTTAGATTTATTGTTCTATGAATAATGATGTGCAGTTATGGCTGCAGAAATTCCCTGCCTGCCTGATTCTCTTTCACTCTCTTTTCACAGAAAGAAAGGATTTGGTGGAACGGCAGGCATGGCTTTCGTTGGCACGGCTTGTTCCAGAAGTCATGGTGGTGGAATTAATGCGGTATGATATCTCTGATCCACTTCTCAAATGCTACAGATGCTCACACACACTGTTAGTCAGTGTCTGCTGAACAGTGACTTTCACCAGTATCTAAATCTCTGTCTTTGTATGTATATGTGTGCATTTTTCCCTCAGTTTACCAATAATAATGTGATGTCATTTTCCTCCATCGTGGCTCATGAGCTGGGTCATAATCTTGGGATGAACCATGATGATGGCCGAAACTGTAAATGCGATGTCACGCACTGCATAATGAACTCAGGGGCAACGTGAGTGTTTTTTGTGTATAGTTTGTTAAAAATTTCAGTATGCTGCGAGATTTTTGTTTTGACACGTTTTTTTTGTCCTCAGTGGTTCTCGTAACTTTAGCAGCTGTAGTGCTGATGACTTTGAGAAGATGATCTTGAACTCAGGTGGCCGCTGTCTGCTGAACGTACCACGGCCGGACGAGGCATACAGCGCCCCCTTCTGCGGGAACAAGCTGGTGGATGTGGGCGAAGAGTGTGACTGTGGATCAGAGGAAGTGAGTCGTCTGATTCCAGATCAGTTTAGAGCTGATCCTGATTTGACACTTGTAAAGAACGTGATCATTGTTGGCTGATTTAGTAAGTAAATGTGCTGTTGAGCCAGTGATGTTCATGAAGGTCATGAAGACCAGGGCTGCATGCAACAACTAATTAATAAAATCAGTTCTTATTAATTATGAATATAATCGTAATAATAAACACAGCAAAAAAAAAGAAATATCCTCTTATTTTAACTGCTTTTATTTCCAACAAATGTCAAAAATAAATATTTATAATATATATATTATAATGTAATATTTGTATGAACATAAAATGATTGAATACCCAAGAAAAACTGAACAAGTTTCACTGACATTTGATGAACAGAAATAGAATAACAAGACCTTGACAAGGGTGGAGGGTCAATGTCAAAAGTAGCCGTCAGTATCTGGTGTGCTACTTTAAGTACTACAGGTCCTTCTCAAAAAATTAGTATATTGTGATAAAGTTCATTATTTTCCATAATGTAATGATAAAAAATCAAACTTGTATTTTATATACATATATTTTAGATTCATTGCACACAAAATGAAATATTTCAGGTCTTTTATCGTTTTAATACTGATGATCTTGGCATACAGCTCATGAAAACCCAAAATTCATATCTCAAAAAATTAGCATATTTCATCCGACCAATAAAAGAAGTGTTTTTAATACAAAAAAAGTCAATCTTCAAATAATTATGTTCAGTTATGCACTCAATACAGTTAATTGCTCTGGCCACATCCGCAGTCATCATGCCTCTCTGCAGTATGCCTATGGCATGTTCACTCAGGTGAGCAGGCACCCAATCCATCTTTCTTCTGATGTTTTTCAGAGTCACTAGGAAGGTCTCTTTTAATATCCTAAGTTATTGTAATTGTGACCTTGATTGTCTACCCTCTGTAAACTTTTAGTGTCTTTAGGACTGTTCCACAGGTGAATGTACAATGATTGTTTATGGTTCATTGAACAAGTATGAACAACATTGTTTAAACCAGAGCATGTGAGCGGAGCGGTAATAATCCCTCTGGGCCGTAGAGAACCTTTCTGAAGATTCCTCTCTGCTCGCTCAGTCCGCTCAGAATCTTTGAAACAAGCAATAGGTCAATGTAATGGAGTTTAAATAAATGTTTAATATAAAAGTTGTGAACCTACATAAATGCACAGTAGTTAAGAACGAAAAAGGAGATAAAATTTAAAGGGAGAAACTGAGTTAGCAAAGATTCTTTTTGTGATATACTCACAGCGAAGTTCTTTTTCGTTCTTTGCTTAGGGGTAAAAAGAAGTTTGAAATAACTTCGCTGCTGTTAGTGAACATCCCAAAGCCGTTCACTCTGCTGAGAGTGGCTTTTAGATGAATATGTGAATGTGTGCTGTGCACCTTCCTCTCAATAACAAAATAAGCTAAAAATTGACACTCAACTAAAATGAAAGCTGTGAGAATACAGCAGTAAAGAAAGCAGCTGATCATAGAGATGTGGATATGTTTGATTCAGCTCTAGAATCAATTTAGAACTTGCATTACATTTATTAATACCACTTTATACAAAATATTGATTTAAAGCATAGGTCTTCAACCCTGCTCCTTGGGACCCACTGTCCTGCAGTTTAGCTACAACCCTGATCAAACACACCTAAACCAGCTAATCAAGGTCTTTAGGGTTGCCTGAAAATACACAGTTCAGGTGAGCTGAAGCAGGTTGGAAGTAAACTTTGCTGGACAGTAGGTCCCCAGGGACAGGGTTGAATATCTAGGCTTTAAAGCCACAAATATTCACTGTAATTACAATCAGAAATACGTATAGTACAGAGAAATTTCATGTTGGATTTGAGTGAACTTTGTTTTACCAGTGGTCTGGCACAGAACGTTACACTGCCCTGCTTTGCTCACATGCTGTGGTTTATACCTATCCTGTAAAGCTTGTTTGGATTTTACAAAATTATCTATTAAAATACAATATCCTAAAAAAGGGATGTTTATTTTTTTGCTCAGTTTAGTTTGTTGCATCCTAATGAAGAATATCGAGAACTTCTGAAGGTTGATTATGTAAATGTTTCAGGAGTGTGAGAAGGACCCGTGCTGTGAGCCAAAAACGTGTAAGCTGAGGTCATGGGCTCAGTGTGCGTACGGGGTCTGCTGCAAGAACTGCCGGGTAATTAAACCTTTTCTAACACAGTAGCTCTGCTCCTAACCTTGAGATGCAATGTTGTTGTTATTGTTAACTTAAAAATGAATTTTAATTAAAAGAGAGCTATACTATAATATAGTACTACTATTTATATACTATAATAGTAATAGCAATGATACTAAAATAACACTTGCAAGATGCATGCCATGCTGGTTATAAGATAAAATTGTGCCAAATTGTGAGGCAATACATGTATTCTTTTCGCAATGAGTTTAAGATTAAATTTGTCTAGTTCGGTTATATATATATTTTCCATTAAAGCATCAAACTTGTCACCAAGCAGCTCACTTGGACTGAGTTAATATATACATGCATATGCCATTTGACAATATGCAGTTGTACTTTTTGCTCACATGTTCTGATTAATTTTTCTCTCTCGATCTATCAGTTTTTACCTGGTGGCACTGAGTGCAGAAGCAGCACTGATGAATGTGATTTGGCAGAGTATTGTAACGGCACATCTGCCCTCTGTCAGAACGACGTCTACATACAGAACGGCCATCCTTGCAAACAAGACCAGGCTTACTGCTACAACGGCCAGTGCCAACACTATGACACCCAGTGTCAGGCCATTTTTGGCACAAGTGAGTACACTATTTTGTACTTGTAGGGCTGGGTAATATAAGGATTAAGAATTTTTTTTATCCAGTATTGATTAAAATAAAAGATATTCTGATTTAAATTATTGCTTATATTCCCTACCCCTATTTTGCCCTGATCTAAGCATAAAAAAAAATTTTTCAAAATGATTATGAACAGTTAGTTAGAAAGACATAACCACAAAATTTGTGAGCTGATCATATACTAATATCATGTATAGTATTTTACATTAAGTTGAAACAATAAATCAACATGAGAAGCTGATTGATATTATGTTTATGTAATTATATGGTATAACACCAATGTTATTTGCAAACTTTCAAACTGATGAAGATGTTTGCTTAATTAGCTGGTGTTTTTTTCTATTTGCATTTGTTTTCTTCAGTTGCAGCGCATTAAGCTCTCTCTGCTACCGTAGGTTTACTTTTTCCGGCAGAGAAATGTAGTTTGCTTATCATCTGGCCATACAGCGGTGGGATGTTTTGATGTTCCGTTTTTCACACAGCACGATATGTTAGGGCTCACGCTCTTCAATAATAATGATAGAATATGACAGAACTTGTGTTTTAAAGCTAAACAGACACTGAATAATTCACTAAAAACTGTCCACGAGTTTTAGTTTTTGTTTAACTAAAAATTAAAGAGAAAATAGAAGTTTATATTCTGTAAATGTAACCCATCTGTCTTTGCCTGTGTGTAGAGGCTAAAGCTGCTCCTGAGCTGTGTTTTAAGGATGTGAACTCTAAAGGTGATCGCTTTGGAAACTGTGGCTACCATTCCAATGGATTTAAGAAGTGTGAAAGCAGGTACAGCACAAGATATACACCATTACAATTCAATTAAAATGCAGACTCGGCAATTCAAAATCTGAAATTTTATAAAAACATACACACGCTCTCATTCTTTCAGGAACGCCATGTGCGGGAAGCTACAGTGTGAGAACGTTCAATCGTCAGTCATATTTGGCATCAAGCCATCAATCATCCAGACCCCTATCGCCGGCACTACCTGCTGGGGCGTGGATTTCCTCCTGGGCTCTGATGTACCTGATCCCGGCATGGTCAACGAGGGCACCAAGTGTGGAGATAATAAGGTGACAGAGAAAGGGAACATTGAACATACAAAGTTTCTGCTTAAATTATGCACACAGATTGGCAAAATGTCTGTTGAATTATTTAGCCACTTTCATGTATGTGCACATATTCTTAAGTTGATGATACACAGGGCAACTTTTTGAGCAATGTTCCTGGGCAATCTTGCCGAGTGATTGTTGCTTGGGCACTTTCCCATTGAAAATGTGAAATAAATTTCTATCTGGATAATTTAGATTGGTCGTTGGCCCTGTGTCTCATCTGGTTGCCCGTTGACGGCAACATTGCCCATCAACATTGCTCAAAAAGTTGCCCTGTGTATCATCACCTTTAGGGATTCTGTGGGTCTTAAAAAAAGTCCTAATTTGCCCTTACATAATTTAAGGACTTATAAGTTCTTAAATCAGAGCAGGAATTCTTAAATTCTTAAAATCATGGCATTAAATGTTGCATGCATTGCAAAAACAATCAATAATTTTCAATATTCAATATTATGTCCTATTTTCCAATACAAATATCAAAATATCTTTGAATATATACATTTTCTTGAGATGCAAATGTAAGTCTTGAAATATTAAATAAAATGAAAAAAAAAGAACAGATAACTGTCAATGAGTTATCAAACTTCCCTTTAAGTTGATTTTTCTGAGACCATTGGCAGATATTTGTTCTTGTTTTAATCATAAACTCACTTCATTAAAAAAAAAAAAAGAATTCATATTTTTTTCCATTTTGTATCTAAATGCAGTGTGTGTGTGTGTGTGTGTGTGTGTGTGTCTGTCTGTCTGTCTGTCTGTCTGTCTCTGTATGTGTGTCTGTCTCTGTATGCGTGTGTGTGTCTGTCTCTGTATGCATGTCTGTCTGTGTGAAACGCAGAAATTTACATAACATATTGATGTATTGAGTTCCTTTCAACTTATTCCTTAAATTTTCTTTACTTGGTCTTAAAAAGGTCTTTATTAAATTTTACTTTTATAAAGCCTGCAGAAATCATGATTCTGTATTGGGATGATTCTTCAATTAAATGTTCTGCCCACTAGGATGATTTCTTTATTTTTCTCAAAGCAAACGTCCTTGCTTTAAAGGATGTATTGTAATAGATTGTATTGTGTCTCTTGAACTCCCTGTTGTTAACCTCTTGTGTGAATTTATTGTTAAATATGCCAATATACTTTTTTCCTGTATTTTCAGCCTATACCCTACCCAGACTTTTAAACGTTTTTTTCTCAATTATAAATATATAAAAACTGAAAAACTATGGAAATTCTACATTGGACTTATTCCTAATAAAACAAAAACAAATCATATTTTCATTACAAAAAGTTGCTGTTCCCAATATTACTGCCATTACCATCATGCCAAGCATTGCAGAGAACAATCAAGTTTCTCCTCAAATATATTATATTTGGTACAGATGTAAATATGAAGTGACTAATGAGTGACCGTAAAAAATCAGAAATGTCATTAGTTTTATGATTTTTCCATAATGATCAGACAGCAGCTTTTGTTTGTCATTATCAAACTGATCAGTACTTAGAATTTTTCATTAAGAAACATCAGTTAGTTTTATATTAATAATTTATTTTTATCAAAGTGTGTTGACTGCTAGTTAACTTGTTAGTTTGTCCAAGGCTTCTTCAACTTTTTTTCCAAAAACTGACAAAACAAACATCATTCACTTTGAAGGATGGTTCACCCAAAAATTGAAATTCTGTCATTTACTTACCCTCAAGTTGTTCACTTGGTCACCCTCAAAGAGCAAAGAAAAAAAAACTACAATAGAACAAAGACAAATGATTTTCAGGTAGAAAAACATTTCATATTAGAAATACTACATAAAATGTATAATCAAATGTATAATGAACAATGCAGTCTTTACTGTGTGAATTAAATATACATGTATTCAAAGTTACAAAAGATATTAAAGTTACAAAAGTGATTCAGTCAAGAGCAGTGAGAGATTTTCTCTTTTTTGTTGTTTGACTAACATTAATAACTAGAAAAAGTTTGTAGAAACAAACTTTAAGTTGACTTGTGAAAGTTTTGACCAGAAAGTTTGAAGAAGTTTAAAGTAGTTTGAAGTTTAAATTAGTTTGAATTTTAAAGTAGTTTGAAGTTTTGACCAGAAAGTTTGAAGAAGTTTAAAGTAGTTTGAAGTTTAAATTAGTTTGAATTTTAAAGTAGTTTGAAGTTTAAATTATTTTAAAGTTTAAATTAGTTTAAAGTTTAAATTAGTTTAAAGTAGTTTAACGTAGTTTAAAGTTTTAAATAGTTTAAAGTTTAAAGTAGTTTAAAGTAATTTAAGGTTGCTAGGGTGTTTCTAGTGGGCTGCCAAGGTGTTCTGGTGGTTGCTGGGTGGTTGCTAAGGCATTTTGGGTGGTTGCTAGGGTGTTCTAGGTGGTTGCTAGGCAGTTGCTAGGGTGTTGTAAGGTATTTTGGGTGGTTGCTATGGTGTTCTAGAGTATTTTGCTTGGTTGTTAGGGTGTTTTAAGGTATTTTGGGTGGTTGCTAGGGCGTTCTGGGAGGTTGCTAGGCAGTTGCTAGGGTGTTCTGGGGGTTGCTATGGTGTTCCTAGTGTGCTTAAGGCTATTTTGGGTGGTTGCTAGGGTGTTGCTGGGGTGTTTTAAGGTATTTTGGGTGGTTGCTAGGGTGTTCTGGGTGGTTGCTAGGGTGTTCTGGGTGGTTACCAGGCAGTTGCTAGGGTGTACTGGGTGGTTGCTATGGTGTTTTAAGGTGTTCTTGGTAGTTGCTAGGCAGTTGCTAGGGTGTTCTGGGTAGTTGCTAGGCGGTTGCTAGGGTGTTCTAGATGGTTGCTTGGGTGTTCTATGGTGTTCTTGGTTGTTGCTATGGTGTTCTAGGCTATTTTGGGTGGTTGCTATGGTGTTGCTAGGGTGTTTTATGGTATTGTGGGTCGTTGCTAGGCAGTTGCTATGGTGTTTTGGGTGGTTGCTAGGGTGTTCTATGGTAGTTTGGGTGGTTGCTATGGTGTTGTAAGGTATTTTGGGTGGTTGCTAGGCAGTTGCTAGGGTGTTCTGGATGGTTGCTAGGGTGTTCTGTGTGGTTGCTAGGCGATTGCTAGGGTGTTCTGGGTGGTTGCTATGGTGTTGCTAGGGTGTTTTAATGTGTTCTGGGTGGCTGCTATGGTGTTTTGGGTGGTTGCTAGGCAGTTGCTAGGGTGTTCTGGGTGGTTGCTATGGTGTTGCTAGGGTGTTGTAAGGTATTTTGGGTGGTTGCTAGGGTGTTCTGGGTGGTTGCTATGGTGAACTATTTATGAATTTAAAAGTTCATAATTGTATGAATTTAGGAAATTCATAATTGTATAAATTCATGAGTTCATAAGTTCAAATTCATGAAAAAGATTAGTTAGAAAGAAAGAAAGAATAGTTAGAAAGTATGAAAGATTAGCTAGAAAGAAAGAAAGATTAGTTAGAAAGAAAGAAAGATAGAGAGGTTAGAAAGAAAGATTAGGTAGAAAGAAAGAAAGAAAGAAAGAAAGAAGGATTAGTTAGAAAGAAAGAATGATTAGTTAGAAAGAAAGAAAGATGGATAAGTTAGAAAGAAAGGAAGATGGATAAGTTAGAAAGAAAGAAAAATGGATTAGTTAGATTAATTAGAAAGAAAAAGAAAGAAAGTTTAGTTAGAATGAAAGAAAGAATAGTTAGAAAGAAAGAAAGATTATTTAGAAAGAAAAAAGAAAGAATGATAAGTTAGAAAGAAAGAAAGATGGTTGCTAGGGTGTTCTGTGTGGTTGCTAGGCGATTGCTAGGGTGTTCTGGGTGGTTGCTATGGTGTTGCTAGGGTGTTTTAATGTGTTCTGGGTGGCTGCTATGGTGTTTTGGGTGGTTGCTAGGCAGTTGCTAGGGTGTTCTGGGTGGTTGCTATGGTGTTGCTAGGGTGTTGTAAGGTATTTTGGGTGGTTGCTAGGGTGTTCTGGGTGGTTGCTATGGTGAACTATTTATGAATTTAAAAGTTCATAATTGTATGAATTTAGGAAATTCATAATTGTATAAATTCATGAGTTCATAAGTTCAAATTCATGAAAAAGATTAGTTAGAAAGAAAGAAAGAAAGAATAGTTAGAAAGTATGAAAGATTAGCTAGAAAGAAAGAAAGATTAGTTAGAAAGAAAGATAGAGAGGTTAGAAAGAAAGATTAGGTAGAAAGAAAGAAAGAAAGAAGGATTAGTTAGAAAGAAAGAAAGATGGATAAGTTAGAAAGAAAGGAAGATGGATAAGTTAGAAAGAAAGAAAAATGGATTAGTTAGATTAATTAGAAAGAAAAAGAAAGAAAGAAAGTTTAGTTAGAATGAAAGGAAGAATAGTTAGAAAGAAAGAAAGATTATTTAGAAAGAAAAAAGAAAGAATGATAAGTTAGAAAGAAAGAAAGAAACAGATTAGTTATAAAGAAGGAAAGATAGATTAGTTAGAAAGAAAGATAGATTAGTTAGAAAGAAAGAAAGATTAGTTAGAAAGAAAGATAGATCAGTTAGAAAGAAAGATTAGTTAGAAAGAAAGATTAGTTAGAAAGAACGATAGATTAGTTTGGGAGAAAGAAAGATATATTAGTTAGTTAGAAAGAATGAAAGATTAGTTTGAAAGAAAAAAAGATAGATTAGTTAGAAAGAAAGATAGATTAGTTAGAAAGAAAGATAGAGTAGTTAGAAAGAAAGATAGA
The DNA here is from genome assembly GCF_051911475.1 of Siphateles boraxobius. NCBI lineage: Eukaryota > Metazoa > Chordata > Actinopteri > Cypriniformes > Leuciscidae > Siphateles > Siphateles boraxobius. The sequence goes on along the minus strand of NW_027509219.1, from coordinate 7,709,955 downwards.
TCAGTTAGAAAGAAAGAAAGATTAGTTAGAAAGAACGATAGATTAGTTAGAAAGAAAGATTAGTTAGTTAGAAAGAAAGAAAGATTAGTTTGAAAGAAAGAAAGATAGATTAGTTATAAAGAAAGATAGATTAGTTAGAAAGAACCATAGATTAGTTAGTTAGAAAGAAAGAAAGATTAGTTTGAAAGAAAGAAAGATAGATTAGTTATAAAGAAAGATAGATTAGTTAGAAAGAAAAAAGATGGATTAGTTAGATTATTTAGAAAGATAGATAGATTAGTTAGAAAGAAAGATTAGTTAGAAAGAAAAAATAAATATTAGCTAGAAAGAAAGATAGATTAGTTAGAAAGAAAGAAAGAAAGATATATTCATTAGAAAGAAAAAATGATAGATTATTTAGAAAGAAAAAAAGATAGATTAGTTAGAAAGAAAGATTAGTTAGATAGAAAGAAAAACATTATTCAGAAAGAAAGAAAGATAGATAGATTAGTTAGAAAGAAAGATTAGTTAGAAAGAAAAAATAAATATTAGCTAGAAAGAAAGATAGATTAGTTAGAAAGAAAGAAAGATATATTCATTAGAAAGAAAAAATGATAGATTATTTAGAAAGAAAAAAGATAGATTAGTTAGAAAGAAAGAAAGATTAGTTGGAAAGAAAGAAAAACATTAATTAGAAAGAAAGAAAGATAGATTATTTAGAAAGAAAGATAGATTAGTTAGAAAGAAAGATTAGTTAGAAAGAAAGAAAGATAGATTAGTTAGAAAGAAAAAAGATAGATTAGTTAGAAAGAAAGATAGATTATTTAGAAAGAAAGAAAGATAGATTATTTAGAAAGAAAGATTAGTTAGAAAGAAAGAAAGATAGATAAGTTAGAAAGAAAGAAAGATAGATCAGTTAGAAAAAAAGAAAGATAGATTAGCTAGAAAGAAAGAAAGATAGATAGATTAGTTAGAAAGAAAGAAAGATAGATTAGTTAGAAAGAAAGAAAGATAGATTAGTTAGAAAGAAAGATAAATTAGTTAGAAAGAAAGAAAGATAGATTAGCTAGAAAGAAAGAAAGGTAGATTAGTTAGAAAGAAAGAAAGAAAGATAGATTAGTTAGAAAGAAAGATAGATTAGTTAGAAAGAAAGAAAGATAGATTAGCTAGAAAGAAAGAAAGGTAGATTAGTTAGAAAGAAAGAAAGAAAGATAGATTAGTTAGAAAGAAAGAAAGATAGATTAGTTAGAAAGAAAGAAAGATAGATTAGTTAGAAAGAAAGAAAGATAGATTAGTTAGAAAGAAAAAAAGATAGATTAGTTAGAAAGAAAAAAGATTAGTTAGAAAGAAAAAAGATTAGTTAGAAAGAAAGAAAGAAAGATTAGTTAGAAAGAAAAAAGATAGATTAGTTAGAAAGAAAGAAAGATTAGTTAGAAAGAAAGAAAGAGATTGGTTAGAAAGAAAGAATGATTAGTTAGAAAGAAAGGAAGAAAGATTAGTTAGAAAGAAAGATAGATTATTAGATAGATAGATAAGTTCATTAGTACATATAGAATGGTAGTTTAATTGAGTCTAGGGTTTCAAGGAGTTTAGATTTGAGTTTATTTGTTGTGCACTACTGGGCCACCGTAGTCTTGGCTCAATTTGAACTGTTGCAATGAAAGTCAATGGGATTTTTATGAGTTTTAATATTAATTTTTAAGAAAACCGTAAGTCCGATCAGTTAGAAAAGATATAGCAACTCAAGTCAGAACAGTTTGAGTGTCTGAGCCGAGTTTGGAGTATGTGGAGTTAAAGCTCTAGGAGGAGTTAGAGTCAGAATTTTTTTACGCTCAGAAGAATAATAATAACTAGAATGTACATTTCCAGAAGAAAATGTGAAGTGGTGCTTGCAGTGGCAAAACTCGGCACTCGTTTGCTAGGGTGTTGTGGGTGGTTGTTCGGGCGTTGCTAGGGTGTTATGGGTGGTTGCTAGGTGGTTGCTAGGGTGTTCTTGGTGGTTGCTAGGCGGTTGCTAGGGTATTCTGGGTGGTTAGGGCATTGCTAGGCGGTTGCTAGGGTGTTCTGGGTGGTTGCTATGGTGTTGCTAGGCAGTTGCTCGGGTATTCAGGGTGGTTGCTATGGTGTTGCTAGGCGGTTGCTAGGGTGATGCTAGGTGGTTGCTAGGGTGTTCTTGGTGTTTGCTAGGCGGTTGCTAGGGTATTCTGGGTGGTTGTTAGGGCGTTGCTGGGGGTTTATTGGTGGTTGCTATGGTGTTGCTAGGGTATTCTGAGTGGTTGCTAAGGTATTCTGGGTGGTTGCTAGGGTGTTGCTAGGGTGTTATGGGTGGTTGCTATGGTGTTGCTAGGCGGTTGCTAGGGTGTTCTGGTTGGTTATTAGGCGGTTGCTAGGGTATTCAGGGTGGTTGCTATGCGGTTGCTAGGGTATTCTGGGTGGTTGCTAAGGTGTTTTGGGTGGTTGCTAGGGTGTTCTGGGTGGTTGCTAGGGGGTTGCTAGGGTGTTCTGGTTGGTTGCTAGGCGGTTGCTAGGGTGTTCTGGGTGGTTGCTAGGGTGTTGCTAGGCGGTTGCTAGGGTGTTCTGGGTGGTTGCTATGGTGTTGCTATGCGGTTGCTAGGGTATTCTGGGTGGTTGCTAAGGTGTTTTGGGTGGTTGCTAGGCGGTTGCTAGGGTGTTCTGGGTGGTTGCTAGGGTGTTGCTAGGCGGTTGCTAGGGTGTTCTGAGTGGTTGCTAGGGTGTTTTGGGTGGTTGCTAGGGTATTCTGGGTGGTTGCTAGGGTGTTCTGGTTGGTTGCTAGGGTATTTTGGGTGGTTGCTAGGTGGTTGCTAGGGTGTTCTGGGTGGTTGCTATGGTGTTGCTAGGCGGCGGTTGTTAGGGTATCCTGGGTGGTTGCTAGGCGGTTGCTAGGGTGTTCTGGGTGGTTGCTAGGGCGTTGCTAGGCAGTTGCTAGGGTGTTCTGGGTGGTTGCTAGGGTGTTGCTAGGGTAATTTGGGTGGTTGCTATGGTGTTACTAGGTGGTTGGTAGTTGTCAAAGATGGTTACTGTTGAGTTTGTAGCATTTTATTGGCATGATTTAGCACTTAGCTAATCAATATTAGCATGTAGCTATTCACTGCTAGCATGTTTAGCATGTAGCAAGTCCTGTTTGCTAGCATGAGTAAAAAGAGCCAACCGCCATCTCTATACGATGTTTTGATGCAGAGATATAGGTCTTGCAAAACGGTTGCTAGGGTACTATGTTTGGTTGCTAGGGAGTGGCTTGGCAGCTGCCAATCATGAAGCTCCAAAGTCAATGTGAATGTATAAACCAACCCCCATCTCTATACGATGTTTTGATGCAGAGATATAGGTCTTGCAAAATGGTTGCTAGGGTACTCTGTTTGGTTGCTAGGGAGTGGCTTGGCAGCTGCCAATCATGAAACTCCAAAGGCTGCTTGTCAGTATGAATGATATAAACCAACTCCCATGCCTCTGTGACATTCAGAATGGAAGATATCCCTCTTTGGATTTTGGTTGCTAAGGTGCTCGACAATGGTTGCTAGGGCGTGGCTAGGAAGTGTTGAGGTGATTCATGATTGGCTGTTTGCTGCCCTGAGTCAAACGAGACCACCCTCATGTTTCTATGACAATTCAGTCCAGAGATATCCCTTCGATCTCTTTCAATGGAAGTCTATGGGAGTTGTTGCTAAGGTGCTCTAAATGGTTGCTAGGGCGTGGCTTGATAGCTTCACAATGATCCTGAGAGACTGATTGGTTGTCTGAGTAAAATGAGCCCGCCCCTTTGTCTCTACGACACTGTGATCCAGAGTTATGTTCAATATAAAAGCGGTTTCTATGGTGTAGGACGGCCCATTTCATGGGCCGTCCTACACCATAGTAAGTCAATGGGGAAACTTTGGGCAGCTCCTGCCCCCCAGGGGTGCAACTTTTACCCCATTGTGTGGTATGTTCTTACAGAGCCTGTCAGCCTCTTCAAATGTGGTAAATTACACGTTTCTGCGACATCCTCGTTCCGAGCTACGACTCGTCAAAGTTTGACGCAATGTTAAGTCTATGGGATTTTTCGGCCGGTTTTTCGCCCCTGGGGCGAACATCGTACCCCCGATCCCTTATAAAAGTCATAGCACACCATTCCCGAACAGGCCGCACGTTTTGACGCCTCATTCGTGGGTCTGTGACAAAAACTGCGGGAGGAGTAGCGCGTCAAAAAGTGGCCAGAAGAATAAGAATAAGAAGAATAAGAATAATAAGTATGTGAGATAACAATAGTGTTGCTTTGCCATAGGCAAGCACCACTAATAAGTATGTGAGATAACAATAGTGTTGCTTTGCCATAGGCAAGCACCACTAATAACAAGTTTAAATAGGCTCTCACAGATTTGGATTTCAATAGTGTGAATGCTTGAAAGCATTCACACTAATAATAAGTATGCACAATAACAATAGTGATGCCTTGCCTTTGGCAAGCACCACTAATAATAAGTATACACAATAACAATAGTGATGCCTTGCCTTTGGCAAGCACCACTAATAAGTTTAAATAGGATTTCAGTAAGTTGGCTCTCACAAGCCAACTTAATGACAGCAGGTACATTTGGATGCTGTCACTTTAAAACTGACTGCACAGACCTAAGATACTCGCACATTTCTTTCTCAACTGTTGAGAAAGACATAAATTACTCTGTTTACTTGCAAATACATGGTCACTTTCACATATAGGTATGTGTATTTAACCATTCAAGCCCGTTTGGTGGCAAAAGCACTCAGTTCAGTTCTCAAGCACTCTGTTGCACATCTCTGACAGCTCTCCTAGAGAGCGCGTACATATATAGAAATTATTTCCCTTTCGCTGCATGCTGCACTTCAATGGTTTAAAATCACTTGTTTTTAAACTGAAGTGTCTAAAAACGCAGGGTTAGGGTTAGTTTTCGTGACCACGCAGCACTGCAACGTCACATGAGCGTAACCACGATAGAGACGATTGTCCAAAATTTCTACCGGTTGACAAACTGTGTCTACTGGTATATTGGAATATGGGTAACGTCTAGGTTCGTAATATAACCCCCATTCCCTGAAGGAGGGACCTGCTGGTATTTTCAGTCGACCAATCGTGCCTGGAATTCGGGCCGGCCAATTTCAATCCTGAGACCTGAGAATCTTAAGCTCTACTGACTTCAACAGCTCGAAGGGCGCTCTCTGCAAGTCTGACAATACCAAGGAGAGGTCCCAAGATGCTACAAGGTGAGGACGGGGAGGTCAGGGAGTAAAACAACTGGCAGTGGGACATGTCCAGAGAGGCAAACAAGGCCCCGAAGCTTCTCCAAATCAGTTGGACCATCTGGGGGTGGAGTCTCTATTCTCCTGGGAGCGTGGGCTGTCATGAGAGCTCGTCAGCCAGGATGTGAATGGTGTGAAGCGACTTCAGATGCTTCTGACTCCAGAGCAGGAGATGGCAGGCGAGTTGCGACATGCAATGGGAGTATAGACCACCCTGGTGGTTGATGTACGCAATGGCCGCAGTGTTGTCTGTCTGGACCAGCACCCTCTACCAGCGATCTGAAGCAGCGTAGGGCAAGAAGCACTGCTAGCAACTCGAGGCAATTGATGTTCATCTGTTGAGACAACAACATGCCTCGACACTTGCTCTAGGGGAACTCCTGCCCGTAGAAAAGCAAGGTCTGGCCACGGGCTGAAGGTTTGGTGACGGGCCGTTGTGATTGCCACCCGGAGTGTGCCCATCTCAGGACTCGGCCTTGTAGCCAGTGCTGAAGCGGTCTCATATAAAGAAACCAAGTGGTGTGATTGTGGATGCCATTTGCCCCAGGAGCCTCTTAAACAATTTTAGTGGAACTGCCATCCTGCTCTTGAATGAATTCAGGCAGTTCAGCACTGACTGAGCACGCTCGTTCATGAGACATGCTGTTATGTTGACCGAGTCCAACTCCATACCAAGAAAAGTGAGTCTGTACAGGGGGGAGCTTTCTCTTTTCCCAGTTTACCCAAAGAATCAAAACATGAAAGATCGCTGCAAACCAAACTTGATGACGAATGCATCCGAAGATGCGTCTCTGTGTTGACAGCTTGAACGGGACCATGTTGAGAGCCCAATTCAAGACACTCAGGTCCAAGAATGGTCGTAACCCACCGCCTTTTTTGGGTACAATAAAGTACAGACTGTAAAACCCTGTCTTCATATCGGCTGGAGGCACCGGCTTTATCTCGTCCTTTGCCAGTAGGATTGCGATCTCCGCACGCAGGACAGGAGCATCCTTATCCGTCAATAAGGTGAACTGGATGCTGCTGAACCTGGAGGGAGGCCGGGCGAACTGAATCGCATAGCCGAGTCTGATAGTCCGAAAGAGCCAGCAGGTTCTGGGAAGAAGAAAAGCAGGCTTTCAGAAAAGCAGGCCCGAAAAGGCCACCTTGTGAGTATCAAGAAAGTGCGCTTTGTATTGGAGAATATCTTCTTTTGTGTTCAGCAGAAGAAAGAATTTCAAATAGGTTTGGAACAACTTGAAGGTGAATAAATTGAGTGAGTAAAACAGAATTTTCTTTTTTGGGTGAACTATCCAAACACATTTGAAAAAATCCTCTTGAGGGCTGACTGTGGGAATGATCAGATCTTTTTTCCATGACAAAACATAGTTAAAAAGGTTTTTTTTTTAGTTTTTTTTTTCATCCGCACTATTTTTTTTACTTCGGAAAAACAAACCTCTTATTATTTGTATTGCAGGTTTGTCTGAATTTTGAGTGCGTAAGTGCACACGTGCTGAATTATGACTGTGACGTTGAAAAGAAATGCCATGGCCATGGGGTACATATGCATACACTACCCACAATTCAATGACACCATTTGAAAATACACATATTTAACCACCTGTTTTTTAAATCCTAAATATAAATATATAAATCCTAAATACCTAGAGTTCTGCATCTTTGTAAAATGTGTGCTGAGTGTTTGTGCTTGACTACTTTAAGGTGTGTAACAGCAATAAAAACTGCCACTGTTATAATGGCTGGGCTCCTCCATTCTGTGAGGCCTCTGGTTATGGAGGAAGCATCGAAAGCGGCCCCACCTGGGATGGTAAGGCTGCTTAACGCCACAGCTAGAGCTTCACAAAGGATTATGAGTACCTTTAACTCGTGTCATCTGTAAATGTTATTACTAGTGCTGTCGATTGATTAAAAAAAATTAACTAATTAATCCCTTTTCTGCTATCTCACCTATCATTAAAGTTTTCCATATATTTTTATATTGTAATACTTTCAGTCTCTAAAATAATGTAGAAACAACATAAAGAAGGAATGTTTAAAATATTTGTTTAATAGCGTCTTTTTACTAAGCACTATGAATTAAGGCCAGTATCACTGATACTGATGACTCTATTAAATGTTTTTTTTTTCTCATAATTTTAGCTATTAAATTATAGCCATTCAAAATTACAGTATAATTGAAAGCTATCATTTCTAACATTTAAAATGCTTCTCTCTTTTTTTAATTAAGTGAACTTAAAGGGATAGTAATGAAAATTCTGTCATTACTTATTCGCCCTTATGTCGTTCCAAACCCGTAAGACTTTCATTCATTTTCGTGAACACAAATGAAGATCTTTTTGATGAAATCTGAGAGCTTTCTGTACCTCCATTGGCAGATTGATTCTTGACTTTTACTCTATTTTCTGAAGAGACTTGATCGCTTTATATGATAAACCGACTTAATTTAGGCTTTAATTACATATAAATATTGATCAGCGAACATAAACAGAACCTCAAACGTGCTGCGTAACAAAAGAATGAACCCCATTGGTTCTTGCAAGTCAAGGGAACATGCTTGAGCTTCCGTTTATCACAACTGATGTGTGAGTTGAATGTTTATGTGTGAATTAAAGCCTAAATTAAATTTAATCATATAAACCAAACCGCTCAATTCATTTGGGTAAGTTTTACAATCTCTTTATGAACTTTTTGAAGTGTCAAAGTGGTAGTTGCATAGCTGTCTATGGAGGGACAGAAAGCTCTCAGATATCATCAAAAACACCTCAGTGCGCCACTGGCACACTGTCTGAAGTGGCATTCTGTGCGCGCGTTTCGGGTGTTTTTTCACAGAGAGCCGCTTCACAAACAGCAAACCAGTACAGGGGTTGAGTTGAGGGGTGTTTTTTTCTTATTGTGCTTGAATGGCGTAATTGCATTAAATGTTTTTAACGTGTTAAACTGAAGGAAAAAAACATTAATTTTGACTGCCCTAGTGCTGTTTGATTACCTCAAATTAAATTCTCTCTCTCTCTCTCTCTCTCTCTCTCTCTCTGATTTTCACTCAGAAAATGATACTTCCACAAGGGATGGTCTTCTTGTGTTCTTTTTCCTTGTTCTTCCTCTCTTGGCATTGGGTTTATTCGTGTTCTTCAAGAGGAATGAGCTGAAGCAACGTTTTTTCAGAAAGAAACGCTCTCAGGGTTATGAGTGAGTATAAAGAGTGAAATATAACATTTTACTGCACTGTTATGATGTCATCAACTCTGAACAAACCAAGTGTGTTGTTTAAATGGTAACTGATTATGAACTGTTGAATAACTAAAATTATTGCATACCCTTAGTTGAAAATTAAATTTGTATTATTCTTAATGATGGCTCTTTTTGAATTTCTGATAATTTGTTATGGAACTATCTGTCATGCATAATCAATAACTTAAAACAAGGTGAATAGCAAAATAATGAATTAATAAAAAGCTAGTAATTAAAAGTTAACTCAGTTCATAATGAATTTAAAACACTAAATTAAAATAAATAAATAAATGTAAAATAAATACAATAAAAATAGACAAAAAATATATTTGTATATAAAAATAAATATTTAGTTTACCTGCATGTCATGTAACCATAAACTGGCATCAGAGAACCGTGAACATAGAGATGTGTTGTTTTAAATTGTGAGAAGTACTTCAAGTAAATGTTTTAGGTCAAAGAGTTTAGCTTCCAATCAGAATCAAGCATTCAACAGTGCCTCAGTGTAACAGCACATATTTAAAAGGCATATCAAAAACAATTCCAATATGTCCAAATGGAAATGCCAATATGTCAGAAATGTGATGTATATTTAAAGTGCCTCTATTTTGCATGCTTTTTCGGATATTGCCTTTCATGTGTGCTCAATAAATGTTGTTATTGTCTCCCAAAGAAAGAACAGATTCTGAACTGCCTGAAACGAGTCGTCAGTAATTCCTGTCTTAATACCTGCACGAACCTACGTAGGATTGTAACACATTTGCATAATGCTCTTCATTGGCTGCCCGTGAACAACATCTACTTTGACCCGCCCTCAAACACTGTAGTTGTAGTTAAGGCCTGGAAGAGTTTGGTTTGTTGTGTCTATATGTCAAGAAGATGCTCTTTTATGTGCTGTGAAATGAAACCCACTTAGCATGCACTTTCAAAGAATGAGGGCTCGGGCTCAAATTTATACTGTAAAACCAATGACATCGTTACTGTTTGTACCACTGTGTATACAAGTGCTGAGGAACCCTCCGGGCACGTTGTAAGCGCTAGACCAATCACAACAGACTTTCCTTGTTTCCGTCTGACCGATCAGAGTAACCGTTCAATACATTGTTAGAAAACAGTTGATGCTGCAATGTATATTATGAGAAAATTAAAGTGGGGTTTTTTGTACCTTAGATGCAGGTAAACCTTCTGTAGGAGACCTCTAAAAACTAAATTAGAAACCTTTAAAATAGCTTTTAAATGTTTTTTTTTTTTGGGGATGAAATGTATTGAACAAGTTTAGTGTGTTCAATATAACCTACATTTTTTTTTTTATATATTGATCAGCATTCTTTGTCTGTTTCCTCAGAGCTGACAGCAGACCACAGGCTACTGTGTCCCAGCGGGGAAACCCCAATCGTATAGTAAAGGATGGGGTGAGTGAGCAATACTTCATTTCACTGACTACCATACTGTTTAATTCACTAAATGTAGCGCTAACGTGAATCTAACGTGTAATTAACCTATAGTACTGTACCTTTTTGTAGGTTTTTTTTCCAGTGAATGTGCCTGAGCATAACTTCTCAAATGCCCACTAAACGCCTGAGTAATAACAATGCAACAGAAACTTAACTAGCCAGTAAATTAGTTCATTACTGTGTGAAGAGGGAAAACAAGTTTGAAACCTTCCCAGTTAAACAAAACATTACCATTGCATTTCCAGTTCTTTCTATTTGGAAAGAACAATTCATGGGAAGTTAACCAAGTTGAAAGAACAGGTTCATGAGAAATCGTCTGTCCTTCACATTTAACTGTCATTAACTGTTACATCTCAGTTCTAAACAATAGTCTGCTGATATAAAGATAATGAACAGGCTCCTCTTTTTTCTCTCTTCTTTGATAAAGCACCAGGCTCAGTTATTGCCACCAGAGGAGGTAAATAACTGCATACTATTATTAAAGAGGGTTTTTGCTGTATTTATACTGTGGGCCATCTCTGTTGCTGTTGCATTTAAAGTACCCTTTCTGCTTCTCTGCATTGTTCCTAACCTTTCTTTCTCTCCTTACACTTTGTCTTTTGTAAGAAAGACACAAGCCATGTGCTCAGACGAAACATCTTGCACATTCATTTAATTAAATAATTAATTTTGTTTAATTAAATATTAAATAGTTCATTAAATAATTCAATTTATTTCAATACATTAAATAATAATTATAGTAATAATAATATATTTAATTTACATCTTCTAACCCTGACTTAATGTATATGTTAACAAGATTCATTCTCACTTCAGCACTTCAAGATTTTTTTTTCTGAGCTATTAATTAATATGCTAAAGAATGTACTATACCAGGGATTCTCAACTCTGGCCTTTAAGGTCCAGTTTCCTGCAGAGTTTAGCTCCAACTGTAATCTAGGTCTTGCACCTTCAGTTAACAGCACAGCTTGTTTACTGACAAATTCACATAAAATTATGTAAAAATAAAATAAAAAAGTGAGTATCCGAGAAAACATAGTCTGTCGCGCTTAAGTGAATGTAAACAGTAGAGAAAGACAAGGCCTGTGTACACGCAGTAAATTGGATTCAACATTTATTATGGTTATGTGAGGATTGTTTTAAGTTCACTTAAATTAAAGTTGTTGTTTTTTTAAGCTTAATAAATGTAAAAAAATCTGATAGCTTTCGATTACACTGTAATGTTGAATAGCTATAATTAATGTTAAAAAGAATCCTTTTCATCGGACATCAGTAACATTATCAGTATCAGCCTTCATTCATTTGGAGATTAAATGTGAAATTACTACATTATAAAATTTCACATGCAAATCAGGCTAAATTGCCTGTGCGAGCAGGGTCTAAGTACAGAGCGCAACATCGATGCATTGTAAAATAATCAAAATTTAATTTACAGAATTAAATTACAACAGAATATACCTTTCTAATAAATAAATATACAAAACGAAATAAGTCAGAATCAAGTCACAAGATGCAGAACAAATGTGTGCAAAGTGCAGGGGAACATATATTCAAAACACAAGCCACAAATAGTTAAATTAGATAACCCTGAGTGATGAATAAAAAAAATTAAAATAAAGAAATTATTAAAATAACAAAAGTATAGCCAGAATGGTCAACTTTGTCTTTTTAACTGCAGAAACAACAATAAATGCTAACCTCAGTTTAGCTAAACATGTTCGCCGCATCCAAAAATCAAATTAGAACCAGCTGAAATATTTTGAAATCACTCTTACCATAACGTTTCCTGATCGAGAGAAAAAAAATCTAGTCTTTAACTCTGTCTGTGTCTCTGTGTCCGTTTGAGTCTTTTCAAATTGTGTGCATGGATGAAATGCATTCTAAAACGCTTAACATGAAAAACGTTTAACGGCTTAATTAATAAGACGGTGATATTAAAAGATCAAATTCTGTACACACTTTATTAATAAAGCCTACAGAAAAGCAGATGAGCGTAGAATATGAACGCAACGCGTTTAATTAAACGCTAATTTTCCTCCCATTGAAAAAAAATATTATTAAGAAAACTCTTTACGTGATTTTCTATAGGAGGAACACGTTGCGATCATATTCTGGGTATATCTGCACATAGTATGGTTTCTTAATAAGGTATGTACTGTGTACATGCATTAAGCCATGTAAAAGTGCCCTTTAAAAAGCTTTTTTCACGTTAAGCGTTTTGGAAAACCAACTTGTTAACGTTGGCCTGCAGAAGTGCGATCATGGTTTTCCTGATGCTAAATCCAGCCTTGGAGAGTATCCTTTCTGATGGTCTGCATCCACACTTTAAATTTTCATATCCCAGACATTTTTAAAGATTTAAATCCCTGCCGCCAAAACGCTTCTCTTTCGGTCACGTACCGAAGTGAAACTTAAATCCGTGAGATTGGTAGTCGAATCAGGCTCCTCTTATTGATGCATCGAATCTTCGACTATTCGGGGTCACCCCTAATATATACATATATACACACCTGTGTGTATTTGCTTGCTTGTTTGTTTGTTTTTAAGCAATATGTATTAACACAGACTGATGGTAATTAAATGAGATGCTTAGTTTTATTTGATTTTATTTTGTTGTGATAGCTATTATGTCACTGAACACAGACTTAACTCTGACTGATGTTAATTCGTTGAAATCTTTTTTTTAGTTCAGTTCATTTATTCTTAAGTTACCCATCATGCATATGTTTGTGCAGTAGTACCAGGAGTTTCTGTCTCTTTGCAGGTGGTTCAGACTAATAAATCAGCCTCTGTGCCATCTTACGCTACCAGACCGCCACCACCACCATTTGCACGGTAATAATATACAATACAATACCGTTCAAAAGTTTGGGTCAGCAAATTTTTTTTAAGAAATTAATACGTTTATTTATTCAGTAAGGATGCATTAAATTGACAGTAAAGGCATTTAGAATCTTACAAAAGATTTATATTTCAAATAAATGCTCTTCTTTTGAACTTTCTACTCATCAAAGAATCCTGAAAACAATATTTAAGTAATTAAGTAAAATATTAAGTCGAACAACTGTTTTTAACATTAATAATAAAAATGATTGAGCAGCAAATAAGCATATTAGTTGTGTCTGCTAATAATTCATCTTTGCTATCACAGAAATAAATTGCATTGTAAAATAAATAAAAATAGCAAATTGTTATTTTAAATTGTAATAATATTTCACAATATTGCTTTTTTAATAAATACAGCCTCGATGAGCATAAGAGACTTCTTTTGAAAACCAAAAAATCTTACTGACCCCAAACTTTTGAATGGAAGTGTAATGCATTCCAAAACATAGTGAGCTGACTACTTAGACAGCTGTCTTTTAAAGCAGCATTCTATGGATCCTCATAAGTGGCTGATTTGTATGTTCTACACATGCAGCAACATTTTTAAACCATAATGTTCATAAATCCAGCTTATTTCTGACCCTCACCTACCCTCTGTCCACTCTCCACAGACCACCTGCTCCTACCCAACAACTAATGCCTCAAAGACCCGCGCCTGCACCCCCAGTATAACACGCAACACACAGACTGACAGTTGTATTTCTGTCTGGGATGGACAGGCCAAGTGTGAAATGTACAGTGGGAGGAATTAAGGAGGAATCAGGTGGTTGCTCCCCCACTTATTATCCCCTGTCCTTCTGTAAACAGCTGTCAACTGTCAATCAAACTGAGAGACGGTTAATGTTGCGAAAGGAACCTCTACTCGCAATACATCACAGAGTACATGATGGGAGCGAGAGAACTATTTAGCCAATTAAACGCTTCCCACCTGTCACGTGACAAAAGATGCCTATGACAACAGACCGATCTCCTTAAATGTTACGATTCTTATGTGCTATATAGGACCACTGCGACTTATTGCACTTCAGTAATATTCACTGTTTATAGGAATGTACAGAGACCCTTTTATTATAGGCTGGCTTTCCTCCCCCTCCACTTTTTGGTGCAAAATGTATTCGGAACACCACAGTCAATCATTGTTCCAAAAAAATTTGGTAAAATGTGTTAAGGACAAGGACAAAATGCTATAATTTAGTTAAATAGGAATCCCTAACATTTTACAAGGTTATCAAGTCATTAGTCATATCTAAATGGCCCGTGGTAACTGCAAATCATTCTCTTTGCACTGTGATGCATAATATTCATATTATAAATAATTTAGGTTTTGCAATACTGGAGTGCAAGACAAGAAACAAAATACATAAAGTAATTTTGTTCTTTTTATCATTTGAAATTGTTGATACCAACACAGTGATTTAAAACTACTATTTTACCATTTATATAGTTTTATTTGCATACTTTTTTTTATATATATAACTTTTATAGAAAATCTATTTTTTACTTTATTTGCCAAGTGAAATTCTGCCCGCAATGAGGCAAAAATCAGGTAAACATGAATACTTGTTTTTGAAAATGGCTAATTCCTAAAACTTCATGATTGACTTTTTTTTTTTTTTGGATAATTTTTTTTTTTTTTTTTTTTGTGTGCAAAATAAAAGCAACAGTAGCAATGAAAACAAAGTCAAAGCTTTTCTCCTATCATTTTTAAGGGCTAAATGACTTTATGCATGATAACACACTATGCGATAAATTAAACATTTCTTCCTTTATGAAACTGATCAAAAAGAACGAAAAGACCATTTTGTCTGCATGTTTCATTGACTTCCTTCTTTGTGATGACCGTAATACCACATGGGGTACAGTATGTGTATAAAGTCAAACAAACACAAACAACTGTAACATGTCTGTTGTAGACCACATTTAGACAGTATCCTCACACTAGGACATTTCCATCATAGCAAAATCAGTAAGTGCCATACATTTCATGTCTGATAAGTGTTATTTTACATGTGTAGGATTAAATGAATGATGGACAAACCGCCCCTCACACTGCATTTCCATTCGAAGCAGCTGTGGATTGTTCATGTTATATGGATAAAAGATGGACTTATTTTGGACTACCTACAATGTAATGTGGATGATGGTTTTTGCATATGAAAATAATAAAACACTGGTTTGTTTTTAATAATGATGTGAGTTGCATTTTAAACACAAGTTACAAAGCATTCTTTTCTGTGAAGCAGTGTCATGAACAACTCTGCCCAGGTAATTTGAAAATGTATGATGTAAATGCAAGCCAAATGCTATTGATCATAAAAAATTGTAGTCATGAATGCTGGTGGTACCATTTAGCAGAAAATACTATTTATTTTCAGTGTTATTTTAGTATTTTTATAAACGATTCTAGCATTTAGTAATGGTTTGAATTAGCTTTTAATTTTTTCAATTTTGTTTTCATTTTAGTTTGTTTTTGCAATTTTGTTGTGAATTTGTCATTTTTATCATTTATATTTCTATTTTTCTTTTATTTATAGTTTGTCATTTTAGTACTTCAACTTATTTCAGTTATGTGCCTAGGCAACATTTCAGATTTTTAAGTTGACATTTTTATCTATTTTTTTTTTTATGCCAACTTTTATTTCAATTAAATTATTTTATTTTGCTAATTTATGAAAATGCCAAAAAGGTCTAAAAGACAGACTGTGTGACCTGACCTGTTGAAAAGAGATGGTATTCATCCCTCCTGGGATGGTGCTGCTCTTCTCTCTAGTAATATGTCACATAGTCTCAAACATGAATTGGGGCTCAGGTCAGTAAGCAGACAATCTGGCTAAACCAACCGTCTGCTAGCTGTCTCACGTCACTGAGGTCAGATAAATCCCATCACATAGAGACTCTTTCACCTAGATATCATCATATAGAGACTGTGTCTGTTCCACGAATTAGGAAATACAAAAAAACTACAAACCCATTTAAAGGGATAGTTCACCCAAAAATGAAAATTCTGTCAGTAATTACTCACCCTCATGTTGTTCCAACCCCATAAGACTTTCGTTCATCTTCAGAACACAAATTTTTTATTAAATCTGAGAGCTGGATCACTCCTCCATAGGCTTCTAAGGGATTGAAACTTGCCGGCCCCGAAAATTTATTAAAGACATCATTAAAATAGTCCAAGTGACTATAGTGGCTCAATGTTAACGAAAGTCTTACGGGGTTGGAACAACATGAGGGTGAGTAATTACTGACAGAATTTAAATTTTTGGGTGAACTATCCCTTTAAGGGTAAAAATTTAATTGATGTTCAACAAATAAAAAACAGAAATAATACGGATGAACAAATGATAAGATCGGGTTGCTGAATGTTCAATCCCTTACTTCAGAAGCACTTATTGTCAATGATATGATTACAGATTATAACCTAGATGTTCTGTGTATGAAAGAAGCCTGGCTAAAACCAGACGATTACATTACTTTAAATGAGTCCACCCCCCAAAATGACTGTTATAAATATGAGCCTCGTCTCAAAGGCAAAGGGGGAGGTGTTGCTGTAATTTATATTAACATCTTCAGAACTACTGAGAAATATAATTCCTTTTGAAGTGTTGGTGCTTAATGTAACACTATCTAGTGTAAATGATAAATCAAGTTTAAGATTTGTGCTCGCCACTGTGTACAGGGCACCATATAGATTTTATCAAAGAATTTGCTGATTTTCTATCAGAGTTAGTACTGGCTGCAGATAAAGTCCTAATTGTTGGTGATTTTAATATATATGTAGATAACGAAAAAGATGCATTGTGATTGGCATTTAAAGACATTCTTAACTCTATTGGAGTTAGACAACACGTGTCAGGACTTACTCATTGTCGTAATCATACTCTAGATGTAATATTATCACATGGAATCAATGTTGATGCCGTTGAAATTCTACAGCATGGCAAAAACATCTCAGATCATTATCTAATCTTGTGTATACTTAATTTAGCCAAGGCTGCAAAGTCAACTCCATGTTACAAATATGTTAGACCTATCACTTCTGCCACTAAAGATTGCTTTATTAATAATATTCCTGATCAGTTTCATCTCCCTAGCATCCCAGATAGCTTAGAATAACTCAATATTGTGACAAACACTTTTGACTCTCTTTTCAGCACTTTAGACACAGTTGCTCCTTTGCGCTTAAAGAAAATAGTCCAACGCCGTGGTACAACAAGGACTCTCTGGCCCTTAAGAGAGCAGCCAGAAAAATGGAGCGCAACTGGAAGAAAACAAAACTAGAGTTTTTTCGATTTCCATGGAAAGAGAGCACGATTGTGTAGAGTCCTTAAAAGCTGCTACATCTGCAAATTTTTCAACCCTATTAGAAGAAAATAAACAAAACCCTAGGTATTTATTTTGAAACAGTGGCTTCAATCCCAGACATTTCCAAGCAACACAGCAGTAATGACTTTATGAACTTCTTTACTTACAAGCTTGTTAATAACAGGGAGAAAATTATAACTATGCAACCATCTACTACAGTATCGTAATAGTTTTATTCATTCATTGCTATAGGAGAGGAAGAATTTTCTAAACTCGTTAAATCATCCAAATCGACAACATGTATGCTAGACCCTATACCGACTAAGTTATTGAAAGAGATGCTTCCAAAGGTCATAAATCCTCTCCTTAACATCATTAATTCATCTTTGTCATTAGGATACGTACCAAAAACTTTTAAGCTGGCTATGGTTAAACCGCTTGTTAAAAAAACGCAACTTGATCCTACAGAATTAGTCAATTACAGGCCGATCTCGAATCTACCTTTTCTGTCAAAGATACTAGAAAAGGTAGTATCCTCACAATGTTCCTTTCTAGAAAGAAATGGTATGTGTGAGGATTTTCAGTCAGGATTTAGACCGTACCATAGTACTGAGACAGCTCTCATCAGTCACAAATGCTTTGCTCTTATCATCCGATCGTGGTTTATCTCTCTATAGTGCTACTCAATCTTAGTGCTGCATTTGATACTATTGACCACGACATTCTTTTAAATAGACTCGAAAATTATCTTGGCATTAGTGGAATTGCATTAACAGAGTTTAAATCATACTTATGTGGCAGCAGTGGCTCAGTGGTTCCATGTAGGTTGTCTACAAACCGGAGGGTTGGTGGTTCCATCCCCGGTTCCACCTGACCAAGTGTTGAGGTGTCCATGAGCAAGACGCCTAACCCCAACTGCTCCCGATGAGCTGGATGGCGCCTTGCATGGCTGACACCGCCGTCGGTGTATGAATGAGTGAATGAATGGGTGAATGTGAGGCAATATGTAAAGCGCTTTGGTGGCCATGGGTCTGCTGAAAGCGCTATATTTGCGCAGTCCATTTACCATTTACTTATCTGACCGTTATCGGTTTGTTGCAGTAAATGAAGAGATGTCTTATCGATCAAAAGTTCAGTATGGCGTACCACAAGGCTCAGTACTAGGACCGCTGCTGTTCACTCTGTACATGCTACCCTTAGGAGATATCATTAGGAAGCATGGCATTAGTTTTCACTGTTATGCTGTCAATACTCAGCTCTATATTTCTTCACGCCCTGACAAAACTTACCAATTCACAAAATTAACGGAATGCATAGCTGATATAGTAAGTCAAAGTCCAAATCACAGTCTTTGCTGTCCCAACTTAATTGATATCATAAGTAGTGTAGAACATTATATAGAAACTGTGTCTATTCCTCGTTTAGTGAGGCCAAACAATAAATCTACTGTAGGATCTAGGAAAATCTAATTGTAATTAAACCAGAAAATGTCAATATCAGTGAACACAAACAATTTCTAAAGCTAGGTCTTCTAAACATTAGATCGCTCACACCTAAGGCGGTTATTGTAAATGAAATGGTCACAGATAATAGTTTCAATGTACTTTGCCTTACTGAAACCTGGCTTAAACCAAATGATTATTTCGGTCTAAATGAGTCCACTCCACCAGGATACTTTTATAAGCATGAGCCCCGTCTGATCGGTCGTGGCAGCGGTGTTGTAACAATCTATAGAGATATTCTAAATGTTACTCAGAAAACAGGTCGAAGGTTTAATTTGTTTGAAGTACTTGTGCTAAATGTTATGCTCTTAGATGTAAGAAAGAAATCCCTATTATCTCTAGCCTTGGCGACTGTACTGTATATAGACCTCCAGGGCCCTATGCTGATTTCCTAAAAGAGTTCGCAGACTTTCTCTCAGATCTATTGGTCAATGTCGATAAAGATAAATCTATGTTAAAGATTTTAACATACACGTAGATAACACAAATGATGCGTTAGGGGCTGCGTTTACAGATTTATTAAACTCCTTTGGGGTCAAGCAAAACGTCAGTGGTCCCACTCATCGTCTAAATCATACACTAGATTTAATTATATCATATGGAATCAATCCAACCGATATAGATATTATACCGCAAAGTGATGATGTGACTTATCATTACATGGTAACTTGCATAATACGTACTGCTGAAATTTGTCATGTTGCGCCATATTATCGACCAGGCAGAACAATCCTTCCAACCACTATAGATAGATTCTCAAATAGCTTATCTGATCTATCTCAGCTGCTCAGTGAACCCAAACAAACAGATGAACTAGACGAAATCACTAGCAGTTTGAGCACCATTTTCTCTAGTACATTAGAAATTGTTGCACCAATTATATTAAAAATGGTTAGAGAGAAAACTAAGGCACCATGGTACAACAGTGCTACGCATGTTATTAAGAGAGTAACTTAGAGCGTAAATGGAAACAAACTAATTTAGAGGTCTTTAGAATCGCATGGAAAGACAGTATGTCACGTTATAAAAAGGCTCTAAAAGCAGCCAGGGCTTAGCATCTCCGCAAACTAATAGAAAATAACCAAGATAATCCACGGTTTTTATGTAACACCGTGGCTAGACTAACAAATAAACAATAATCCCTAGAGCAAAATGTTCCGTTACAGTAGTAATGATTTTATGAGTTTCTTCAACGATAAAATAGAAAGCATCAGAAACACAATTGTAAATGTACAATCTTCTATGGTGTTTTATGATTCAGCCTCAATTATCGCCCCTCAAGAACAACTACACAGCTTTACAACTATAGGACAGGAAGAGCTAAATAAACGTATCATTGCATCTAAACCAACAAACATGTTTATTAGATCCAATACCCACTAAATTACTCAAAGAAGTGTTACATGTAGTGGAAGAGTCTCTTCTCAATATTATTAACTCGTCTTTATTTTTTGGTCATGTTCCAAGAATATTCAAGCTGGCAGTAATAAAACCTCTCATTAAGAAACCACAATTAGATCCAAATAAGCTAGCAAATTACAGACCCATTTCAAATCTCCCATTTATGTCTAAAATACTAGAAAAGGTTGTGTCCACTCAATTGTGCTCTTTCATGCAAGAAAAGGATATCTATGAAAAATTTCAGTCAACATTCAGACCGTATCAAAGCACAGAAACTGCGCTAGTTAAAATTACAAATGATTTACTTTTAGCTTCTGACCAAGGCTGTATCTCAATACTAGTTCTACTCGATCTTAGCGCTGCATTCGACACTATAGATCATAAAATACTCTTGGATCGACTACTAAACTACACTGGTGTTCAGGGACAGGCATTAAGCTGGTTTAGATCATACTTATCAGACCGTTACCATTTTGTCTGTTTAAATGGGGAAAAATCGAAGATAACGTCAGTAGACTATGGAGTGCCGCAAGGATCGGTGTTAGGCCCTCTGCTATTCTCAATATATATGCTGCCACTTGGTAATATTATAAGAAAACATGGAATTAATTTCCACTGTTATGGTGATGACACTCAATTATATATTTCATCAAGACCAGATGAAAAAACTTATCTAAATTGACAGAGTGTCTTAAAGATATAAAATGCTGGATGACGTGTAATTTTCTGCTATTAAATTCAGATAAAATGGAGGTATTATTTATTGGTCCAAAAAACTACCCACAAAACCTCGTACAATACAACTTTAATTTAGAAGGATGTCCTGTTACTGTTACTTTATCAACTACAGTAAAAGACCTGGGCGTTATACTAGACCACAACTTGTCATTCGAAAACCATATTTCATGTTACAAGAACAGCCTTTTTTCACCTTAGAAACATTGCTAAGCTACGTAACATGCTATCTGTTTCTGATGCAGAAAAGTTAGTTCATGCATTCATGACCTCGAGACTAGATTACTGTAATGCTTTATTAGCTGGCTGTCCTGCATCCTCAATAAACAAGCTACAGTTAGTGCAAAATACAGCTGCTAGAGTTCTTACTTGGTCAAGAAAATATGATCATATAACACCAATTTTATCATCTCTACACTGGTTACCTATTAAGTTCCGTATCAATTACAAATTATTACTACTGACCTATAAAGCCCTAAATGGTTTAGCTCCTGTGTATTTAATGGACCTTCTATCGCCCTACAATCCATCGCGTTCTTTAAGATCACTAAATTCGAGGCTTCTGGTCATTCCTAGGATATCTAAGTCCACTAAAGGAGGGAGGGCGTTCTCACATTTAGCTCCTAAACTCTGGAATAGCCTTCCTGATATTGTTCGAGGCTCAGACTCGCTGTCCCAGTTTAAAACTATATTAAAGACGCATCTCTTTAGCCAAGCATTCACATAATGCTTACCTTTTATACTACTGTTGAATCAGATCGAATGCATTAATATTATGAACAGCAGTTATGCTAATTATTTCCCATCTGCTTTTCAGCTGTTATCTCGGGACGCTAGTCCGGAGGTAAATAGCGTTCGTCAGCTCCAGTTTGTATACAGCCTCTCACGGAGACTTCAGATGCCCCAACACCTTCGATGAGATGACTAAACGCCTGTGAAGAGACGACTCAACACCGGCGATATGTAATGCCCTAAATTACTACATGATTAAATAACTGTATCTTTCT
The DNA here is from genome assembly GCF_051911475.1 of Siphateles boraxobius. NCBI lineage: Eukaryota > Metazoa > Chordata > Actinopteri > Cypriniformes > Leuciscidae > Siphateles > Siphateles boraxobius. The sequence continues at coordinate 7,688,184 of NW_027509219.1, read as the reverse complement.
ATGTACATTTCTGAAATGCACTTTCTGTAAAGCTGCTTTGAAACAATATGTATTGTGAAAAGCGCTATACAAATAAATTTGAATTGAATTGAATTGATATAAAAAACTAGATGACTAGTAATTTCCTACTACTTAATTCTGAAAAACAGAGATTCTAATTATTGGACAAAAAACATCCTCACGTAATAACCTAGAATACTGTCTAACACTTGATGGCTGCTCTGTCAAGTCTTCGTCGTCGCTTAGGAACCTGGGTGTGCTCTTTGATACCAATCTTTCATCTGAAAGACACGTGTCTAGTATCTGTAAAACCGAATTTTTCCATCTTAAAAATATATCTAAATCACATCATATGCTCTCAATGACAAATGCAGAACAATTGGTTAATGCGTTCATGACATCAAGGCTAGATTATTGTAATGCTATTATTGGTGGTTGCCCTGCATGCTTAATAAACAAACTACAGCTGGTCCAAAACCCAGCAGCTAGAGTTCTTTCTAGGACCAGGAAGTATGACCATATTAGCCCAGTTTTGTCAACACTGCATTGGCTCCCTATTAAACATCGTATACATTTTAAAATATTGCTGATTACATACAAAGCACTTAATGGTTTAGTTCCCCAGTACTTGAGCGAGCTCTTAACACATTACAGTCCTTCACGTCTATTGCGATCTCAAAATTCCGGCCAGTTGATAATACCTAGAATATCAAAATCGACTGCTGGTGGTAGATCCTTTTCCTATTTAGCACCTAAACTTTGGAACAATCTTCCTAACACTGTCTGGGAAGCAGACACACTCTGTCAGTTTAAATCTAGATTAAAACATGATCACTTCAACCTGGCATACACATAGAACACTATAAATTCCTATTATTCAAATCAGTTAAATGATTAATAGGCTGCATAAATTAGGTCAGGTGGATATGGGGACACTTCCTATAACACCTGATGTAATCGCTACATCATAAAAAGTTTGCCATCTACACTAATTTTAGTCTTTCTGTTTATTCCGAAGTTAACTGTAATCAGCCGGACCCGGGCTGTATCCAGATCAGATGGTGGACTTGCGCCTGGACACGACCTTAACGCATCCCTGAAGTGTCAGCAGAAATTGTGTCAACTAGACTCCCATGTGAAGGCCTCATCGACACGACAGCCATCGGCACTGATCCTCAACCAACTCGTCTCCATACGCATGTGATGTCTCTATCTTCAACCAGATGAACTGCATAAAATAATGTTCCGATCCAATCTGACCTCTGACCTGTAATGCTGCCTGAATCATAATCATACACTGTTAGTTCGTTGGCCAGAGGAACTGGCCCCCGACTGAGCCTGGTTTCTCCCAAGGTTTTTTTCTCCATTCTGTCACCTGATGGAGTTTTGATTCCTTGCCACTGTCAACATTAGCTTTTGGCTTGCTTAGTTGGGGACATTTAATTTTATATTTAACAATATTATTACAACATTATTTTCCTGTTATCTCTCTAAAGCTTCTTTGAAACAATCTGTATTGTAAAAATCGCTGTATAAAGGTGACTTACTTGAATTGACAAAGCTATATTTCACACAGTTCTCTTACGCACGAGAATCCTTTGCACATTAATTATGTATTAGGGCAAAATGTGTCCTTTCCAAATGGAATTTGACATTGTCAATTTTACTATAACCAAAAAAACACTTCACATCACATCACGTCGGAAGTAGGTACTTCACAAAAAAGAGGATTCATTTAACAGTTAAATAGTTTTTTTTTAAAACGAGCTAATGCTTTTCCAGTCAAGAAATGTAAAAGATTTTGAATATTGTTTAATAGAAATGTAAATTATGTTAAACATTTGCGGATGTCACGTGATGAAAAAAACGGATTGAAATATTCGATTCTCAGAAATTATTTCGCGCTAAGTGACGTCCTAAAACGCCTGACGTTCTTCATGACGGAGCTGCTGTTCTAGTAGTGTCGACTGTCACTCGTGAGCAGCGCAGGGGTCAGTTGGAGCCGCTACCAACTCCGGTGCACGACCAGTGTACAACAGCTGTTGGAACAAGTAAGTTTTTCGTTTTGTGTAACTTACACACTTCCATCTGCCGTTAAAGGGAGATTTAATGACAGCGTTGGCAAAAATCGTACGAAGAGGCGCGTTCCTAATTTAATTTATTTTTAGCATGGCTGCTTCCTCTTGTTTGGTGTAGCACAAAGTTAACTGATATTTGAGGACACACGTTTGTATTTATGCAGAAGGACACTTCATTTACCTATCCAGTTACAGAACTGCGTGCCTTAACCGACCTTAATTAGCTCATTATTGTTGCTTGGCTAGGTCAAGGTTTTGTGTTTCATAAGGGAAATACGTAGGGTTTGTGTCTTATTCATTAAACAAATACATTAAACAATAAAAAAGGCAACTTAGTAATAAGTTTAAATTGCATGATTGAACTCCAAGTATCGGCCCCCGAATTGATGGTTAGCATGCGCTGCTAATATTTTTATAAGAACCATGTTTAGTGAAAGGACATAATGATTGACACTCCGTGTCTCCAACAGCCTTCTACTAGGCGTGACTGGTGGGTGGAGTTAGGAGTCTCCGGCCAATGGCGCTCTGAAACGCCTCAGTAGGCGGGCATAGTTGAGTGACTCATCAGTGAAGGGGAGTGGAATGTGGATGCAAGGTCAAAACATAGGCGTGTGGAGGGAGAGAAGGGTCCATGTTTATTTCAACCACATGGTCATATTAGTTTCATTTTAGCGGAAAAGGACATATCCATTATTCATTTTTTTAAAGTAGAGTATAGTTCAGTTTATTACAGTAACAACGGATCTGATTTATTTCTTATGTAGGAAGGAAAGGCAGTGCTTTGTCAAAATGTGAAGAAAACTCTTTTCAAAGTTGCATATTAAATGTTAAGTTAATGATGCCAGAAATACTCGTCTAGATATAAGTCATTTGTTGTGGGGTTCAAGGGTTTGCAGCGTAACATGAATGAAATGTTATATAATGTTTTTTACACATTTGGTTTACTTTCTACAATCAAAATGTGACGTATAAATAACATGGTTTTGCATATCAGATTGCCATGTGATAAATTGTCTTTTTTTTTTAACTGCATATAGTTTGTAGTATGTTATGTGGGTGATTTAAAATAGACTCACCTTTAAACAATAGAAAAGCCATATCTCTGTGTGCACTAGTAAAGATGTTAATTTCTATTTGCAACAAAAGAGGTTAAAGGACAATTCCAAAAAATGAACCTAGGGGTAAATAACACATGGGTTATTCCGTTCTCTGGGATGCGACTAGTCGAAACTGTTTTCCAAAGATGGCTCCTGCTTGTATACGTGAAGTGTACCGTCTTTATAAAGTATCTTCTTATTAAACTGTCTGTACACTTACAAAGTTCTCAATGCTTCGGTTTGCAGGTGGAGACCCTCATTATGCTACCGTGTTAGTGTGGGGCTATTTTGAGCCTTTTTGTTAACTAGCGATTTTAATTTTTACTTAATCTATGCACTATATACTAGCGTTATAAGCTAATCTGTGGTAAAACTAATGCTAAAACTGGGTACATTCGATTATAATGAAAATGCATCCCAGAGAACGGTCGACTCAGTACCCATGTGTTATTTACCCCTAGGTTCATTTTTGGCCAGAATTGTCCTTTAAGTAACAAGCATCAAAAGTTTTTGTAACCTCATTACATCAGTGTTATGCGAGTTAGCATTTGTTGATTGGCAAAGCAGCAGTTTTGTGAAAAACATTCAAACTTCACTTATTTTTTTCATCATTCGATAAACACTACTTATAGTTATCATGATTGCGGTGTGCCTTAAAGGATTAGGTCACTTCCAAATAAAAATTTCCTGATAATTTACTCACCCCCATGTCATCCAAGATGTCCATGTCTTTCTTTTTTCAGTTGAAATTTTTTTTGTTTTTGAGGAAAACATTAGAGGATTTTTCTCTATATAATGGACTTCAATGGCGGCAACCAACGGTTTGAAGATCCAAATGTCAGTCTCAATGCAGTTAAAGGCTCGACACGATCCCAGTCGAGAAATAAGGGTCTTATCTAGCGAAACAATCGCTAATTTTCTACAACTATAAAATAAAAATATATTTTTTTTTAACCACAAATGACCACAAAAAACCATCTCAGAGATGCGCCATGCGTTGTCATCACGTTGGAAAGGTCACGTGTGACATCGTTAAACATCCAGGATATGCACACATAAGGACAATTTTAAACTGTAATCTGACACCAATACATATAAATATGTGTCATTCAACATACAATTACTTTGAATGGTCCTCCTACTCCAAACTTGTAAACTCTGGGTTGGTACTTCCGACTACGTCATGCGTGACCTTTCCAACGTGATGACGTAATGTGTGGCGCATCTCAGAGATAGTACAAGATGGGCATTTGTGGTAAAAAAAAAAAAATATATATATATATATATATACTTTTTTTTTTTTTTCAGTCAAATTTCAGTCTCAATGCAGCTTCCAAAGCTCGACACGATCCTAGTCGAGAAATAAGGTAGCAAAACAATCGGTCATTTAAAAAAAAAAAAAAAAAAAAAAAAAAAAATATATATATATATATATATATATATACTTTTTTTTTTTTTTTTTTAAATGACCGATTGTTTTGCTACCTTATTTCTCGACTAGGATCGTGTCGAGCTTTGGAAGCTGCATTGAGACTGAAATTTGAGCCTTCAAACTTGGTTGCCATTGAAATCCATTATATGGATAATCCTAGAATGTTTTCCTCAAAAACTTTAATTTCTTTTCGACTGAAGAAAGAAAGACATGGACATCTTGGATGACATGGGAGTGAGTAAATTATCAGGGCATTTTTATTTGAAAGTAAACCACTCCTTTAACATAAGAAACTCCAGCCAAAACACTTTTGACACAATTTCATTACTCAAGAACTTTGTGTAAAAACATTAAGTCTTTTATAGTTTACAAGGCCATGAAGGCATCATGTTCTCAAAAATAAGGTTCTTTTGGAGCTCTTGTTCTTTATGAGGAGCTTGACTATCTCTTTGACCTTTGTCTGGACTCAGGAGGTGACCATTGTGCCATGGAAAGTACTAAACTGCATAAACCGATATGAAAGATTACGTTCTTAGTTGGATGAAGATGTTTTGTCTTGATGATGATTGCAGCTACTTTTGTACGTGTGTGTGTGTGTGTGTGTGTGTGTATCTATATCTATATATATATCTATATCTATATCTATATATATATATATATATATATATATATATATATATATATATATATATATATATACTGTTTGTTTTGCTTTTGCACTAAAAAGCTAATTAAAACCTCCATGTCATACCCAGGGCAGAAACTTCCTAACAGCATAGTAATATCTATCAAATCTAATGTCTTTAAATTGCTGAGATAAACTGCACGTTTTAATGCTCCTCTGATTGACTTTTCTGTTTTTCTTCCAGAGAGCAAAACGCAAATAGGAGTAAAAAGATCAAGGGCTTTTGGAACGTGTCCATTCTTGCTCAGGAAATTAAAACACATTTTCCGTTTTGTGCTAAAGAAGGAGGTGACACTTCTCTTTTTTGTTGTGGCACTGGGGTCATCCAGGAACTTGTGAGTGTGGGTGGTGTTCATTTTAATAGACTGCGATGCACCGCTTAAGGACTTGTGCGGCACGGCTTCGGCCAATCACTGCCTCTCAGACTGCTAAAAATCTATCACAGCAGAGGCCAGCATCCACCCCTAGGACGTGTCAGCCATTCAGGTGCTATACTGCACCGGTGGCCGCAGAGCCATTTCTGAATGGAACGAGCTCCAACTATGTCGAGGAGATGTACTATGCATGGTTGGAGAATCCCAAGAGTGTGCACAAGGTAAGAGGCAGAGGACGTGCTGTTGGATGATGTGAAGAGACCTCTCTGCTGTCTTGTCCATTCTCAATCTAAAGTTTTGAGTCTTGGGTGTTTGCATAAAAATACCAAAAAACATCTTAATCCAGGTATACACTGAATTTCCATCTGTCTACAGGTAGTAACTTGTGTGTCTTAGATCACATTACTGGGATCCCTGGACCCTGGTTGTATTTTTAGTGCAGTCATGGGAGTGTGCCGGTTCCAGGACACACTGACACACAGCTGATTCATTATGGGCATTTTATTGTTTTAACCCTCTGCACTTCTAATAAGGTTTTATGTAATAAACCTCAGTTATAATAACCACCTCAAGTTCAAAAGTGAGTACAAGGTCCAGACTCCAGAGTATCTTGGGTTAATGTTTTGCTCACCATCCTTTGAATGGATATTTCCACCCATCCCTCAGGCAATAACGTTTTGGCCATCTAGATCAGATATTCTCTTCAGGTTTAGAAGAGAGGGTACACCCCCACCTGTTGCTACATTGCTATGGTTTCTTGATCTGAATTCCCCCACTTTACTTTATTCTTTGTAATGGTTGCTAACCTTAGACTGCCTTTTAAGCATGTAAATATAAATATAAAATCCTACAATCCTGATTTGTCTTCGTTGACAGAAGAAAGATGTACTTAAGACAATACGGATTATAGACTTAGTCATTTGTCCCCACATTCTTGAAAATATAAATTTTTCATAATGCTGGGTATTGACGCTGATTTCACAAACTTATAGGATTACAATTTTGATTTGATATTGATTCATTTGGATATCTGGTATGAATATTTATCAGTGCATCATTTGACAGTACGTCAAAGTGGTTTAAAAATGAAAACGTGGACAATAAAATCATCTTCTGTGGAGGTCTCAGGACCAAAAAATGTTCGTCCAATCATTGCATTCGGTCTGATGTCCTTACCTGCCTGTCAACATATGGGGCCCTATCATTCACCCGGCACAATGCAGCACCAGGCGCGATGCAAGTGTTTTTTGCTAGTTTCAGCCCGACGCAGTTATCATTTTCAGATCCTGCGCCACAACAAATACATTTGCGCCCATTTGTGGGCCCATGGTTGTGGTGGTCTGAAAACTAGGTGTGTTCAGGCTCATGTTGGCGCGTTACTATTTTAAAGCAACTGAAATTGTCTGCGTCAACTGAAACCTGGTCTAAAGTCAATGGTGCAATATTTTTTTGTTATTTAAAGAGCGAGTTAATATGAGCCTATAGGCGGGTGCATAACAAGCGTACATTCTGCTTATTACACACACAGGGACACGCAGCAGCACACAAACTAGCCTAATATTAAAAATAAAAGGATAACAATGTAAAAGATTATGATTGTGTACATAAAGGTATGGTGGAATCCGGCATGTCCCGTAGATGGTGTTCTCGCGTGCTTTAACCTCACGCACGAGCAGATCTGTTTCCTCTCTGGAGAAGCGTTCAGTCTTTCCGCTTGCAGAATCCGCCATGGCTTGAGCACAGCTGGCTTTTAAAGGGAATGGGAGATGAGACTCTGATTGGTTTATTGCACATTACGCCCAAAACACACCCATTACTCATTATGAGAATAGGGACAACCCTTTTAGACCATATGCTGGGTGTGCTGACCATTTTTCTCGTCATTAAATTGGCAAAAGTGGATTCGGACTTGTCCATAAGTGCACTTGCACCATGCGCTTTAGACCATGCACTTAGGTTGTTAAAATAGGGCCCATGTATTTCCATACCTCCGTGCACCTTGCTCGCACAGACATCACACATCATCAGCCCGTTGTAGACAGTCATGAACAGCGTAAACAAACAGGAAACTTTACAAGATCCTCCTGATCCAAAACAACAAGCTTATGCTGCGTTCATGCCATGTCATAACCGTAATTACGAAATGGCAACCCGTGACGTTCACGTCTTTAGACCCGGATTTATGCGTTTCTATCTGTCAATACTATCAATGGCAAAATTAATCTGCAGCAGTCAGTAGGTACAAGTCAGAGCTCTGTAAGTTTACGATCATTATTATTGTAATGTTATGTGCTTTGAGATATGAGGTAATTTGACGCCGTCTCGTGACGCTTTGCAAACTCTGCTGTGTGCATTCATGTGTTTTTTTTTTTTTAAAGCTAGCTTGCTATTGCTAAGTGCTACGAAATTGCCTACCATACCTTGCTTTAAACGGTGGCTGTCATAATTAGTTTTTAGGGGTGTGACGAGATCTTGTGCACCGCTACATTCATCACTGTCGTTTTGCTGTTTTTATAAAGATAAAAACCATTTTAATTGTAAACTATTGTAAATGACTGCTCTGCTCATAAAGCACGAGTTGCACAGTTCACTGATTCGTGTGACGATGGCGGAGGATTCTTTGTGCAACAGAGCATAAGCGTCTGATAAATGCCTTATCTTTTAGACTGCGCGCTCAGCACCGCCACTCCCTATAGCTTGTTTTCACATGACATCACGTCACTCCGTTGCCATGGCGATACATACAGATGGAGGGCAGGAAGTGATTTTCTATATTTAGGAATCACTGTAACAAACTCAAAATGCCTATGTTTTGCGTCGTTTATGGTTGCTCAAATCGATCAACCACGAGGAGTTTTTATCGTGTGCCAAAATTTGTTGTTCATAAGGGGAGAAAATACAAGAAATTGACAGAAAAATATCGGAAAAATTGCCTTGCAAACCTACGTCTGCGGTCGGGAGGAGCCGAATGGCAAAATGCCCGTGTGTGTCAGTGATCACTTCGTCAAAGCTGAGTTAATACGGCTTATGTGTCTGTTTGTGCAACGTATCAGTTTTTGAACTTTGTAAAGTCAAAGTATGTCTGTGAGACGAGGTAGTTGCTGATATCTACCGCCTCAGTGGCAGGCAAATCTTTCAATTCAGTTGAAAATCGGTCCTCTAAATAACGAATGGATCACGTCCAACATATGTTTAGATTTTTTGTTTATATATTTCTCTTGTAATAGCGTCTAAAGTAGTACAGTACGGACTTTCCTCCATCTCGTCCATTGCGTTCTTCACTTCCTGCCCTCCATCTGAATTTTGCGCGTCAACACAGTCACGTGACTGCAAACAACCTATTCACAGAGTACTCTCAATATCAAACCTATCTCTGGACTGTTTAGTTGTGGCTCTGGTATCTTTTTTGCTCTTTGAATACTGAGAGAGTACTTTGATTATGGTTGCACTTGCACTTATTGTTTGCACTTAATAAGACTAAGAAAACTGTTATTTATTTTTACTGTTTTTATTTCTATGTTCATTTTCTGGAAAGGAGTTAAATTAAGAGGTCACACAATCTCAATCAAAATTCTGGAAGCTCATAATTCATGTACAGTAAGGTCTGAAGTAGGGCTCGCCGCTGGGCGATATGGCCAAAAATTCATATCTCGGTATTTTTTGGTTAAATGGCGATATACGATATATATCTCGGTACTTTTTACGTTTTTCTATTGTTGATCACACTAGTCAACTTAAAATTTTCACCAGGAATTTTGTTTTGAAACTTTTGTTTTGTAAAAAATATGGCACATAGTCACACTTGTGGTGTTCCTGGTCAAAAATGACCGGCCTATAAAAAATAGCTAATAAATCACTCATTATACCATATTTTCACCCAATCTTGGATTCAATCTTTTTGTCAACATGTTCTCTTTCAATTAGGACTGGTTTTATATTTTGATTTGCATCTGAATAATCATAGGCCTCATTTATTTGAGAGTAGGCATTTTATTTTTTGAGTAATTTTGTAAAAAAAATTGAATAATTTTGGAAATATTAAATAAAATCTGAAAAAAATCTGGCATTGTTGATCACACTAGTCAACTTAAAATTTTCACCAGGAATTTTGTTTTGAAACTTTAGTTTTGTAAAAAATATGGCACATAGTCACACTTGTGGTGTTCCCGGTCAAAAATGACCGGCCTATAAAAAATAGCTTATAAATCACTCATTATACCATATTTTCACCCAATCTTGGAATCAATCTTTTTGTCAACTTGTTCTCTTTCAATTAGGACTGGTTTTATATTTCTGTTTGCATCTGATTAATCGTGGGCCTCATTTATCTGAGAGTAGCCATGGTCAAAAATGGTCACAATGGCCGACCATTGAAAGTGAATGGGAGAGACTGAAAATAACAGAACAATTTAGTTTTCAGGAGCATGTTCATTATTTTCATGTACACATATGAGCATGTGTGCTTGCAAACATCGAGCCCTTGGACCTGTGCATGTATCGATACATTTATACACACGCTACCCAGACACACACACATTAAAACACACAAACTTTTTTGAGTATTACACACATTATTTTCCACAGAGAGAAATTTGATCCTACCCTAACCTGCATCTAATATACATTTATTCATCTGATATTACCACACACACACACACACACACACACACACACACACACACACACACACACACACAACTGCCCGTGACTGCAGTGACCCGGCTTCAAAAGAATCTTTCTTTCAACAAAAAAATTAGATTTAGTTATACCGTTTGGGAACAAACTCACTAAATTTCAGTCCAAAGCGATAACATTAACTAGTATTTTCGGGAAAAAGAAAATCTTCTCCGGGTCAAATTGACCCGAACACCACATGAGGGTTTCCACATATGGCACATTTATTGTCTCCAACAACAAATATTTTAGTAATATGTATTTTAGTCAGAATTATTGCGCTACTGTTCTATTGTGCTCGTCTGTTTGGCGCGCATGCGCGCGGCGGCGCTCATTCACGGAAGCTTGAATTTTAGCGGAGATTCATTTGCAGAAGCTCGTCCTCTCCTGACAGTGAAATAGACATATTTGTTTGATTTGTTTGAACATTTACAGATGGAGAATATACCTGTGAAATGTAAGTTAAGCACAGAGGAAAGCACCACGTCTCAAACGCATTAAACAGCGCCAGTATTTATCTTTCAGTCACTAACAGCAGGCTATCTGTCCGAGCATCTGACAGGGCAAGCTGCTTTAAACTTGTTAACTATCTTACCAGTTATTTTGAAGTGCTTAATAAGCTTGTGTCATGTTTAGGACAAATTGTACTGTTCTTTCACTGCAGGATCTCACACTGCGTAACTTACTCCACTATTTTTCAGATGTGTTCGTATCAAACTACTGTATCGATATAAACGGTATTGCCTCATTCCATATCGTGGGGAAAAAAATATATTGATATATTGTACAAACTCGATATACCGCCCAGCCCTAGTCTGAAGAGACTCATGTGAAATCAGGAGAACAGCCAGTCAGTTGAATCTGTGGCAAAACCTTTTACAGTGCTTGTATATTGTTGTCTTTCAATGCATTTGATAAATTATACTCATAAAGTAGAACTCGAATGACATTCATTACAAGATTATTAAAAACATTCTCATCACACCCCTACTAGTTTTCATATTTTATTGTTTGAATATATTTCGTCATAGTGCTGGATGAACTGGTATACTGTTTTCAATTTCATGTATAGTATGTGTATTTAAAAAAAATACTCGCATACCAGTGTGTAGCTGAAACATTTGCTTCATCTTTTCAATGGCAACGACCAGCAATATGGAGTGTTTTGAGAGGGAACCTTTGTTAACCGCATACCCTTCTTACTAGTGGTTATAACTTTAGCAACAATAACCCACACAACTTACTCTCTTTAACATGGCAAATACCATGCAGTGCCCTATGATGACAGAGCCCACAGAATCCAGTCACAAATGGAACTTAATGTTGAATGTCACAGGGTTCGTCTCAATCAGTATATCGAGTACATGAATTTTGGCACTGGTAAGGACGCTGGTTCACTACACATTGACACTGATTACTCTAATTCCAGCAACATGGCAATCAATGACGCCCTCATTGTACAACATCACAACTGGTATTTATGAATAACAGCAGAACTGATATCTTTCTGGCATTATTTTTAATGTTATATAAAGTGCATTATGATAAATATTTTGCTTATTACTTGACTAACTTTTCTTCCTTTTATTTTTGCTCACCAGCCGCTGTGGCTAGTGGTTTTCCAAAGCTACTAGCCACTCGACATTTTCACTGGCCACAAATTTGACATTAATACAATGGGGGAAGAACTGCCATATAGATATTTTTAATATTATCTCATATTTTGGCATCGCTGGCATTTTGACATTTATTTTGTGTGTATTTGACTGTTTAAGCACAATAAGCAATGAAAAATAACTCAATTTAATACTGAGATGTGGCTTTGTGCACGCACTTTGGGTGTATCAGTAAAGTGATGCGGGAATGAGTAAAATTATGCGCAATACAGCAATTTCATGGCGAAATTTAAGCCCTGTAACACTGGTTTGGTTACCGAATAAGATTTTTTTTTTGGGTAAATGTGACATTGTTTACAAGCTGTTTTTATTGACGTCTTTACGTGGTTTGAACACTGAGCGATTACATGTGGCGGGATACGGATTTTGGAAAGTTGTACTCTTTCTTTTAACAAAGCCCTACCTTCAGATGTTCATTCATGTTTGTTTGCGCTTTAACTAGTATTAAAGCGGAAGTGATAATCAGTTCACGTGTACTCCCGCTTCTCTTGAATTGAGCTGTGCTACAGTGATCTTTCACGTCACATTAAACGGCGCGAAATCTCAAATCTGTATTTATTTTTCAATTTCTTAATAAAATGGAACTTTAATTTGAATTCTACAACTTTGTGCTTTGTAGCACGCATCTTTAATTCATATCAAAAGTAACAATGTTCAGTTCATTCATCAACTGAAAACACGATAGTCTAATCGATATTTGAGATATTAGAATTGATATCGGATCATTAGAATTGATATCGGATCGTAGAATTGAATCGATTAAAATCGAGAAATCCATATTTTTTTTACCCAGCCCTACTTTTAAACTCATTCAGATATCGCAAGCCATTGCAGTGTGCATATCGTGATATACATTTGCGATTATTTAGATATATTGTGCAGCCATTCTTGAAGTGCACACACAAATATTTAGCGACACAGAAACTTGTCCACACTGCCCCACGACTTTGAATCGCTACTTTATATTACTCTGTAATAAGGTGGTAACATCGCTATTAAAACTCTCAGCTTCATCGTTAGTAGAGAGACAAAGTACGGAACAGATGCAGGAAATACACCGGGTCATTCCTATACTGTATGTTTCCAGGGTTCTGTGTTCCCCAGATTTAATTATTTTTTTCTTGTTAGATTTTGTTATTAATATGAACATTAGGGTTTTATGTTACATCTTATGTTGTTTAAATGTTTATTGCATTATTTTAGTGTTAAATTGGTTACCATGGGGGAGTTTTGTATTTGTGTGTATGAGACTCTGTAACTTCTATAGTATATATCCCAGCTTGTGGAAAGGCTACTTGTGACAAACTCAATTCATCATGTGTCTCTCTTCCCACCTGTGTTATGGTGGTTATCAGTATAATATTCAGGTGGAAAATTAATTTTATATCAGTTAATGAAATAAGCATTTAAAAACAGTTTTATGCGATCATGCTTTTTATGTGAACTGATGACAACCACTGTTGCCCAGAGCCGGCGGCAGAAACAAATCAATGGACGGGCATTTAATATTCTTGGGGGGGCCTAATTATGACAAACAAATCAATTGTGGGGGGGGTGCGCTTACATGCGCTTCATGCACGCAAGGTCTCGGTCTCGCGCTCTCTACCTCTCTGCCGTGCGCGCTGTTTGAACGTATATTCACGTCGTAGACTTTCGAAAACCGGGACATATTCCTTGTAGCCTTTCGAAAACCGGGACATATTCACATAGCCTTTTGAATTTTTTTTGAGCCTTTTGTATATCATAATTCTTATGAGCCTTTTGTATATCAGGGAGAGTTTATAAATTTCCCGGGACAGGTTGTTAAAAAGAAGAACAATCCCGGAAAAACCGGGACGGGTGGCAACACTAGCTACAACAGTTTCACAGCGATTTCAATATCCTAACTATAATTAGCCTATTGCCCAATCATATTTCGGCTATCATGAGATATCATGTTACAGTTATAGCCTATAGGCTGTTAACTAACATGAACAAACAATGAACAGCTGTATTTTTATTAACTAACATTAACAAATACAGTAACAAATGTATCGCTCATGGTTAGTTCATGTTAGTCATTAACTAATGTTAACTAATGAACCTTGTCTGCATTGTTCCGTGAACACAGCATGCTATAAGCCAACTTCCTATAATAACAGCCAAATAGTCACAAATCTCAAGTTAAGTATTAAATCAACCATGCATAATCAACTACGACACACTCACACACATATTGCATATCAGTGTCAAATGCATAATTTACACCACGTCTGGTGCAACTTACGAAGAGTAATAAAACCAACTGGCCTACTCACGTTCTTAATACAGCTGAAGTCGACGTTTTTGGGATCGTAATCTCATGAGTTTCTCTTTCCATTCGTTTCTGAATAGGCAAATTCGAGCACGTCGCGTCGCTATAACTTTACCGAGATGCTGCGGTCAGAGCGGCTCAGCGGGAAACCCCTTTTTTGTAAACAATCAGTCAAACTTCCGGGAGTTTTTTTTTATAAGATTAGCCTATGAGTCAAACATTGCACTTAAATACACATCAATAAATATATAAATACTGCACGTAAATTATTATTATTATTATTAAAATAATTTATTAAATGCAAATTGGATGGAGGGGGGGCACAGGAGCTCTCTAGGCGGGCCCGGCCCCCTAAGGCCCGCCCATAGCGCCGGCCTTGCTGTTGCCTTTAAAGAAAAAAAAATCTTGTGGCAAGATGTGTTTTTTTGTTTTTTTTTAACAATGTGGTAACCAGAAAAGAAATGTTCCCAAGCTCTGTATTTGCTTAATATGACATTGGTTATTGTGGGAACTCGTCAAATGTGTTTTCTGTTCCCATGCATTGCTGCATGGTTCTCAATATTCAGTAAGAGGCCAAGACTTGAGGGAACTAAGCAAATGGTTTGAGTAATGGAATCACTAGTGTTGGGTCTGAGTCCACCTCTTTCGACTCTGAGTCGAGTCCAAGTTCTTAACAATCGAGTCCGAGTCTAAAGAGGGCCGAGTCGGACTTGAGTCCGAGTCCTTAATGTCCGAGTCGAGTCCGGCCGAGTCCACAAAGATTTAAATGATTTGAAATCGACCTTTCACAAAGACCCGCCCCTCTTAGTTACTGTTGCTATGTCCGACAAGCCATTCCGTGAAAATCAATGAATGAATGAAAGAAATCAATACACACCATTTTCAAGTTTAAGTCCACTGACTTTAATCTACTAACTGGTATGATTTGGTTTGTCAGACAAAAATGGTGGGTATCTACATTTATGATTGGTCAGATCGCCTGTCAATCAAATTCCGGCAAACAGTCCCAACACTGAACTCTTAAATTAATATTTTAAACTTTACAAAATGATTGCAATGTATAGTCAAAGTCCTACGTTTGTCGTTTACCTATTGTACATCTTTCAGAATCTGCAAGGTAATGCTCAAGAATGCAACACGATGCATCAAGAGGCGGGGTAAACTTTTTAGCAAGATAATGGTGATGTTTAAATTTTTCTTATTTTGTTTTACATGCTAATATCCTTTTTAGCCTCTGAAGGGCAGGACTAAATGAATATAATTTTTCAACAAAATAAGAACAATTTACATCCAGTTCCATCCTTAATGGACTTCTTGAGCATCACTAAATGTTTGCAGGGTTTGTAATAGTTGTGTATGAGTCTCTCAGTTGTCACCAGTGCGAAAAGATGGATCTCACAATCATAGTCACTGCTAGTAAGGAGTCAAATATGCAGAATATGCTGGAAAAGCAGGAGCTGGAGGATTTTTCCTCATGAACGACCATTACAAAACAAAACAAAAAAACAGTTGTGGATCATTCAGGTAATGACACACAATATTAAAATCAAGTAATTTGTCTTGTATTTTGTCTTATGGACTAGGCTCTTTAACATTTGTTATGTGAAAACGCTTTTTCAGTGCAGTACTAAATAGAAACAATGTTTTTATGATCTTATTAATAAATAAATAAAAATTACATTGTGGAGATTCTGAAAGGTGTATGTAAACTTATGACTAAAGTGTAAATGTAACAAAAATCATTGCATTTATCACTGTTTATAATTACGTAACCACTGGTCCTCTAGAAGCACGAAAAACAAAACTATCATTTAGATGTCAATTGCGCTTCCTTTAAGCCATCTCTTACTTACCGCGTTCTGCACTCTCCCTAAAACTCTTGTCATAAACATTGAAGTTGTCCACACTGTACAGTGAATCTCTCATTTATATCAAGTCTAGACTTTGTTTATGAGGGGATTTGCGAAAGGATAAAGCTAGTGCTGATTCTGAACATACATTTTAAGCGAATTCTCCGCATGTGCGACTCTAAAATTAGTGTTGCCAGATTGGGATGGTGATTTCCAGCCCAAAAGCTCACCAAAACCCGCCCACTCCAAGAAAAAAACGCCCAAAATTTTACTGACAAAATAATGTGATATAATTTAATTGCCATGTCATTCAAGGTTGATAAGCACCATTTAGATCTCCTTAAAACAAAATAAAATAAATAAATTTCCCAGCTAAACGGATCAAAACGGGGCAATAATTAAGGAGAATTAGCAAATATGACTAAAATGCGACCAAACACACAATGCAATTTCACAGTGTAGATTTAAAATGTTTTGCGATAATTTAATAAATACCCAATGTTTATTTTATTATATTTAATAAAGTATATAGGCTATGTATTTAAATTATATTATATATTTAAATTATTATTATTAGTAGTACTATTACTATTTTACTCCTGATAAACGAGTGTATGTGTGTGTGAAAGAGGGAGCGAGATATCTTACCTTTAAATGCAGAACAGTAACAGGCTATCGGTTGTAACTTGACAGGATGCTGAAGAACACATCTGATCTGAATGCAACGTTTTAGAACTATTAACGTTTGATACTGGACAATGAGTTCATAGCGTGTTAAGACTACCTGCTTTTTCTCAGGTGACCCGAGTGCTCGCCTCCAACTTCTGACTGAATGTGGTCCCCAGGTCAGCATCTTTGGGTGAGAGGTATATACTGGAAGATTTTAGGTCCAAGTCCATGAGTTGTTGTTCATTATTCATACGGAAAATGCTCGGCTTGATTATACGTCTCAGTGCTGACATGTACAGCCGTTTGAGGTCCCGGAAAACTGCAAGGCTATCAGCGGTCTCTAACTGAAAACACTTGTTGACCGCTTGGATTTCCAGCATTAAAGGATGGAGAAAATGCAGGTAAATGCTGTTGGTCTTGTCTTTGTACATTTCACTCAGAAGCCGTGCAGCATAGCAGTGTTCAAAGCTTGCTGCTACACTGAAATGTAAAGGAAGTGCATCTTCTTGATCAAGAATTCTGTCAATGCAATCTGCTGTAACTAACCAGGGGGTGGAACTTGGAGAATGCATTTTCAAAGGACATCCTCCACTGTTAACCGTCTCATTAAGAGTTCGGTAGTCATTCTGACGCTTAGATGAATGTGCAAACCAGTTGTAAGTCTCCCTGATCATGTAGTCAATATTGCTAGGGAGCTGCTGCATTGCCTTGTGAGCTACAATGTCCAGGGAATGGCATACACATTTGATTAGTTGTAAGTTAGGCTGTTTCTGTTTGGGTTGTGTTAGGTATGTTAAATAATTAGCCTATCATTTTTTTGAAAACTGCCAAACTGATCCCAAACCCGCCCCAATTTTGTCCACCCGCCCAAACCAATTTTTACCCGCACAATCAAATGCAAAACCGCCCAATCTGGCAACACTGTCTAAAATGCATCTGATTTGCCACTGTTTTCATGCGCTTAATATACATGTCTGTGATTGGCTAATGCTAAACGCGGAAACAACACAAGTAGTTTTGTTTCGTTTTTGAATAATATTGGCCCAGTCCCAATTCGCCTACTTATACTACGACCTAAAAGTATTCACTCTTTTTGTGGAGAAAAAGTACATGCTTTTGAGTGTGTAGCAAAAGAGTAGGCAAGATTTGGGACATACTATCACGTCATCTTTAACGGACAGAACTGTTGCGTGCATCCTGTCACCGTAAACTGCCCTGTCAATAATCTTGTCACAGTTAAAATCCTCCATTCAATTTAATTTGATTTCCTACCGTTTCGGAGAGCACGTTCATCTGCCAGTCGTGGGTCTTTCATGCGGAGACTCTCCTCATTTGTTTGCAATTTGAATATAATGATGCATTTAAAAGGTAATGGCTAAAGATATCTTAACAAAGTTCACAATGCTGCTGCAGATGCAATATAATGTAGACAACGTTGAATAAATACATTTCGCCCTTAATCTAAACCTCTCTACATAACCGCTGGACTCGTGCGTCCTCCATGTCTGTAGTTTTTTTTAAACGCTTTTCACTCGTGTTTGTATTTCTAACCGAATCCTTGTCCAACGCACGATGGGTTGTGAGCAATATTAGCCTTTAGAGTGTGCATCGATCTGCACTTCGGATTTTGACCGGAAATAGTAGACCATCCGGGTATCTTTGGAACACTCATTTCAACATACTGCGATTTGGGATGTACTAATTCTATTTTCGAATACTATTTAGGACAGATAGTATGCGAATTGGGACTGGGCCATTGTGTCCTCCAGTGCCCAGTCTCAACTGGACTCGGACATTTTTCCGAGTCAAAAATGTCCGAGTCTGTGTCAAGTCCGAGTACAAATTCATCTGAGTGCGTGACAAGTCCGAGTTCATTCAAAATTGGACTCGTGTCCGAGTTTGAGTACCCCAACTCTAGGAATCACAAAAGATCATTGCTTCCTTAGGTTATGGTTAGTATTGGATTTTTTTTTTTAAGTTGATAGGGCCCTGGGAAAAGGAGTCTTGACCTTTTAAAAGTGTGTTCACACTTGGCATGTTTGATTTGAATTAAATGAACCCTGCTCTGTTAGTGTGGTTCATTTGAACGTTCAGTGTGAACGTTGCCATCTGAACCCTGGAGATGAGTCAGATTCCACTTCCAAAATAACTCTTGTGTGGTTTGAATGATATTTGAATGCAGCACGGACCAAAGACATGTAAACGAACATACAACAGGAAGATGAAACCCTAAAAAGGACAGAATGCTCACGCTTGCCTGTTTTTTTCTCGTCATAGTTGCGATTTCACCCATCAGAGTTCTGTACAGGCAGAACCGTGTCTCCTCGCAGCAGATATTGTCCAGAACAAGCGAACCGAACTAAAAGTGTGAACGCAACCATAGTTAATGTGTGTTAACAAACCATTGAACTGGGGAACATAGAATATGTTCATTGTTTCATGTAAATCTGGGAAACATTAGACCCTGGGAATACTCTATCTCTGTCTTTCTCTGGATAACACCACACTTTATCTCCGTTTCTGATTTTCAAGCTAGATCTAACGAGTCATGGCTGACAAAAATAACTGTCTTTTTTAACCCTTCCAATTAAATGGAAGCTGCAAATAACAGCTTTAACTTTTTAGTGTTATCAAGTGACCATGGTATAAGCAAGATAATCCACGGCTAGGTGTGCATTAAACTATATTAATGAGTTTTGCATCTGGTTGTTGTTTGCCTCCACTTTGTGCTTTAAACTCATGTAATGCACACCTAGCTGTTGCTGATCCCTTACATGATACATTTCAGCAAGTTATATTGAAAAACTGAAAAATGGACTCAAAGCTCAATCTTGGCATTTAAGAATCAGCATCAGTTCATCAAAATGAAGATAGATTGTTTGTTTTTGTTTTATTAGAAGCTTTTACATTAAATATAATTGCTCAAGGTTAAGAACAATTGTTATTGTTGATTCCATTGACTGTTTCCTGACAAATGGAAATCAAACTTACTAGTAAAATTTAAAAATCACATACTACTGGTTGTCATGGAAATCCATTCGCCAAAACCCTGTGTTTTACCTTTCGTATCTGGAGCTTTTGTCTTGTAACTTTGCACCTGAATTGCAAATCACAATGTCAACACACACCTGTTCATAGTAATTAGTTGTCACCTAGGTGAGGACATTGCAAACTAAATGCAGAGTCTCTGAAGTGTTCACAAAGCAAAATCTACAAAATGTCTGGGTTCTGACCCATCTTTCAAGAGCTAGCGTTTTGTGAATCCCGCGTTGACCTCTGAGCAAAAAAGCAGCCGTCAGGAATATTACGTGTTTGAGGGCTGGTCAAGGGTGGACAACGTACAACATAGCCAGACATTATGCAAATGTTTTTTCTAGTGATGTAAAACCATCACGCACTGGGATTCGAAATACAAACAATTCAATTCAATTCAATAATTTATTGCCATGTCAACAAGTTGATAGGAATTTGACTTGGTACAACTCTCAGACATAAATAACCAAAAGGGCAGACATCATAAGTACACCAACAATGTACACCAACAATCCCCAGCAACAATAAGACATTAGACCAGAACCCTACAGACATTCAAAAAGACAATACCCCACGACAAAGAAAGTGCACAGTGCATACAGTTAATAAGATGATGCTAGCACTAGCAGTCAGTGCAAATTCAGATATCTGATAGCCAGAGGGAAAGTGCTGTCTCTGAACTTAAGAAGGTTCAGAATCGATTCTTTCTTTTGGGAGACAATAACTTTATTTATTGTGCACTTTGACTTTACAACTTTGCTGAACGTTTACATTCACAAACCGCTATAATACACAGTGCATGAAAGGGAATATTCGAAAACCATAAGGGGTACTTTAAGGCTTGTCATTAAACAAGTTTATCATTTGCTCATGTTTTTAAAGGATTAGTTCACCTCAAATTGAAAATTTCCTAATAATTTATTCACCTCAATGCCATCCAAGACATCCATGTCTTTCCCTCCTCAGTGGAAGAGAAATTAAGTTTTTTGAGGAAAACATTTCTGGATTATTCTTCGAATAATGGACTTCAATGGCAATCACTGTTTTGAAGTCCAAATCAGTGCAGTTCAACAGCTTCAACAGTCTGTGCACAATTGCAGCTGAGGAAGAGGGTCTTATCTAGCGAAACGATAGGTAATTTTTCAAGCATATTTAAGCATATTTTCAAAAAAAAAAAAAATATATATATATATATATACCTTTTAACTACAATTGTTCGGATTGAGCTGATCTGCAACGCGTCGGGAACTACGTCATCACGTTGAAAGGTCAGGCTTGATGTCCCCGGCAGAAGTACCGCCCTACTGTTTACAAAGCGACCGTGTGAAGGAGGATAGTTCAAATTGTATTGGTCGCTTTGTAAACAGTAGGGCGGTGAAATGATAAAACCATCTTTTACAAACAAAGCGGTTTGTTTTGCAGATATGTGCGATGATGTATCCTCATTCGTCTAGTTCTAGGCAGTCGTGTGCAAATATGTTTGCCTGCGTGATATCACAGATCCCACAATCTTAAAACGAGCCATTTTCGTAGCTTGATTAAATAAATGCTTTGTTTATGAAGAGGAAGATTTAACCCATGAAACTTGCAGGATGTTTTAAGGGTACAAAGACATTTATATGTCAAAAGATAAAGTCAAATTTGATTTCTCATGTCATGTCCCCTTTAACTGACTTGAACTGTCTTTGAATGGTTGACATCCAGATTACATTCTATTGGTGAGGCTTTTAAACACACAAAGTAGCAAACTGTCTCTGTTCTAATTGTGGGGGTTATTTTAATGATAAATGTATGTGCTTTCAAATATAGAAAAAAATTAGCTACTTATTGAAATGTCTCTTGTCCCTGACCTTAAGTATGAGTAGAAGTACTAGTGATGCTTGCCTTGGCCAGCACCAGCATTATCTGACATGTTTTGTAGATTGGTCATATTCAAAAACAAAATAAATCCCTTCATGTATTCCAGATGTTTCATTTGGTAAAAATGAACCAAGAGTTTTGTTTTTTCTTCACACTGTTTTAAAACCTATTGGAAAAGGACAGTCACTGTGGATCAGTCCAGGCTTATGTACCATGTTAAAGGGTTCATTCTTCTTTGCTGCATTAGATCTTGTTCAAAATGATTCAGTAATGTCAAATCCAATTCAGTGTCTGTTTAGTCATTGATTGCAACTTAATTGTCAACAATAAAGAGTCTAAATCCTTGTTGTTTTTCTGTTCTCTAGTCTTGGGACATTTTCTTCAGGAATGCTAATGCTGGTGCTCCTCCAGGTACAGCCTACCAGAGTCCTCCTCCACTGGGGGTGAGTCTGGCCGGGCTTGCTCAAGCCCAGTCTCTGGTGGGGGCTCAACCGAATGTGGAGAAACTGGTGGAAGACCATTTGGCAGTCCAATCCCTCATCAGGGCCTATCAGGTACGCAGAGATTTTAAAAACGCTGTGCTTTTGATTCTTAAAAATATTGGCTTGAAATTGATATCTCAGTGCTGCCTTGAATGAGTTTGCAGCTTGAACCTGTAATAAGGTAAGAGATCTATGCATTTAGTGTTCATTTTGAATAAAAAAAAAAACAATAAAAATGGATGCCTTTGACGCTATTTGAGGTCACAGGAGAACATTCACTAAGCAGATGGCAGAGGTCGACCGGTATTTGAGTTTGCTGATAACAATAACTGGAAAATCTGGCAAATAACTGATTAATCAGTTGATGGTTTCTGAAATCAGTAATAAGAATGAAAACTTTATTACGAAATGATCAATAATGACCAAATGTTTTGAAATGTTTTGAATTTTCAAAATCAAAAGAAAATAGTTGTGCTTCACACTAATGATTTTGTTTTTATTTTTATTGGTATGTGAAATATAAAAATTATGTAGGCTACATGCAAAAGAGATGTGAAAAAAAGTATATAGAAATAAAATAAACTCAGGTCTTGCCTTTTTGTAATTATAAAATAGCAAACCAGACACGACACCCATTGAGCATGTTTGGGATGCTCTGGATTGGCGTTTATGACAGCGTGTTCCAGGTCCTGCCAATATCCAGCAACTTCGCACAAACATTGAAGAGAAGTGGACTAACATTCCATAGGCCACAATCAACAACCTGATCAACTCTATGCAAAGGAGATGTGTTGCACTGCGTGAGGCAAATGGTCGTCACACCAGATACTGGCTGGTTTTCCGGACCCCCTACAGTAAAACTGCACATTTTAGAATGGCCTTTTATTGTGGCCAGCCTAAGGCACACCTGTGCAATAATCATGCTGTCTAATCAGCATCTTGATATGCCACACCTGTGAGGTTGATGGATTATCTCGACAAAAAAGAAGTGCTCACTAACACAGATTTTGACAGATTTGTGAACAATATTCAAGAGAAGTAGACCTTTTGTGTACATAGAAAAGGTCTTAGATCTTTGAGTTCAGCTCATGAAAAATGGGGGTAAAAACAAAAGTGTTGCGTTTATAATTTTGTTCAGTGTAATTTAGCTTCTTTTGTTTTTATTTTTAATAACCACGATCAGAATGGCAACTATCAGCATTTATTTACCTGATAACGATAGTTCCATAAAGCAACTATTGGTGCCAATTAATCTGTAAAATTGAGATATCGGTCGACCTCTAGCAGATAGTCCCATTTGTTTTAAAATTTTGCAATACCTCGTTTTGGTTGCATTGTTTCGCATCTTATATTTGTGACACTGTGGAAGGATGGGCTCTATTTCAAAGTCATGGGATCTGCTTGGTGAACTCCTCATGTCTTGTGACTGCTGTTGCCTTGTTTCCAGGTAATGGGGCATCACAATGCAAACCTTGACCCACTTGGCATCAGTTGTGTAAATTTTGACGAGACCCCAGTAGCTACTGGGTTCCAGCATGTTGGTGAGAAATGTTTTCTGTCTTCCACAGCTCAACAGACCAATATTAATGAGCCTGTTTTGTGTGATTGTCGCTTTCTCCTTCCCTTTGTCTGTCCCTCTTTCTCCCATTTCACACTTTCCCCTGTTTTCAACTCTTATACCCCATTCCCCTTTGCACTGACACTTTATTTCATCTTCGACATCCTACATCATGTCAATCTTCTTGTGCTCTTGCTGCACTTTCTCTTCTGTACCTTCTTTCTCCCCCTTCTGTATCTTTTCCTTGTGGGTGGTTTTGCGTTCGGCTCCCATGTTTGTGGGGCGACCCCTTGTCTCCTGTAGATACGTGGTCACCATGTGGCTCAGCTGGACCCTCTTGGGATTATGGATGCTGATCTGGATTCATGCGTTCCCACCGACATTATTACGTCATCGGATAAACTTGGTGAGAAATTATGAATGTCCACCAAACTATACATGGTTAGGACTCAGATGTTTTGTCAAAACTGCTTTCTATGAGAGTTGGTGATTTGAATTTCAACTTCATCCTCATAATTTATTCAAACCGATAGGTACTGTTAAACTTGTCTGGAAAGCAGTTTTAGACTTTTTTTATTTTTTTACTGATTGTTGTGATTCTGGATTTGCTGTGATGAAGGGCAGCAGCACTGTATTTGGCTTTCACATATTTGGCATAAATCTAAAATTGATTCTGTACGATATCACGCTTGAGGTGGCTGCAAGTCTTAAAAGACGTGCTTTGCTCCATTCAAATTACTTGACAGGACTTTGTAGTGACTTGGCCTGCTCATATGTTTTGAGCTTGTAGTTATATGCACTCTACTTTCTATTTTCTGTTTGGTAACCATGGCAACACTATCAAATATGGCGATGTTCGTTACACTGAGAATTTTTATTCAATAAATGTCTAATAGAGGTGGGAGTACATCCATCAGATATTTTAAATAACCAGTAACGGCTTTAAATGCTTTGTAACCGAGTGCATTTGAATAGGAAAATAGTTCCAAACAAAGCAGAAAGGGTCTCCTAGCAACACACATCTGTGTTTCATTTTTGAATGATTCCACCGTTTTTGAATGTATCGGGTGAGTCAATGATTCAATGACCCGTTCAGAAATTCACTGGACACTTGCTGCTTTCATTGATGAATAAGCCGGTTTGAACGAAATGGTTGAATTAATGATTCTATGCTTCATTTATTACGTCTTGTTGTCGCCTACTGGCGGATTTAGTTTCATATATAATTGTATTTAATTTTCCCTAAGTCATATCCCTAAACATATTTCTATTTTCTAAATGTAATATTTAGAACATTAATCTCTCAACAGTATTTGGGAAATTGTAATTGCAGTATAAATGGATATTAAATGGTAAGATGGATTAGGGCTGGGCGATATGGCCAAAAAATCATATCTCGGTATTTTTTGGTTAAATGGCGATATACGATATATATCTAAAGGCTAAACTAAAAATGAAAATATAAACAATAACAAAAGTACAAACTACTTATATTAGCCTGCATTTGATGACCCCATTATAATGGTTACTTTCATAAAATATATACTTGTAGGTTTAAAATTCCACATGTGGCACATTTATTGTCTTAACAATAAATATTATAGCAATATATTTTAGTCCGAATTATTGCGCTACTATTCTATTGTGCTCCGTTTGTTTGGTGCGCATGCGCGCGGCTGCGCTCATTCAGGGAAGATTGAATTTTAGTGGAGATTCACTTTCAGAATGCTCGTCCTCTCCTGACAGTGAAATGGACAATTTTTTTTGACTTTCTAAAATTTACAGATGGAGAATATACCTGCACCACATCTCAAACGCATTAAACAGCGCAAGTATTTATCTGTCAGTCAGCAACAGTAACGTTAAGTTATCTGTCAGAGCATCTGACAGGGCAAGCTGCTTTAAACTTGTTAACTATATCTTACCAGTTATTTTGAAGCGCTTAATATAAGCTTGTGTCATGTTTAGGACAAATTGTACTATGTACTTTCACTGCAGTGCTTTCACACTGCGTCCTCCGCTATTTTACAGATGTGCTCGTATCAAAACTACTGTATCGATATAAACGGTATTGCCTCATTCCATATCGTTTAAAAAAAAAAAATCGATATATCGTACAAACTTGATATACCGCCCAGCACTAAGATGGATTTTGTTAATTTCATTTAATTGGTATAACAGCCCTATAGGGTTAAATAATGTTATTTGTTAAAAGATAATCAACAATATGTAACTTTTACTTTTTATAAATCATTATAAAAGGGGTTTTCACTTAAGCACCTGCCGCTCAAAATATCTGTGCATGGCCTTGCCATTCGGTGTGGCTCTTGCATTATATGACGTGGCCGACAACTGTCTGTCCAATGCGGTTTTGTTCATACAGCAGTATGGATGTGACTGTGAAAATGTTCCTACCGGTTAATCAACATTTGACAACACCAGTAATACAGGTGTCACCGAGGGGGTTTGGGGGGGTGACAAAGTTTGTCTCCCTTTTTCCACCTTGAATTTAAATTGTCCACTGACACAGAGCGAGCATTTTCAATTAATTCCCTATGGAAGCTCGACTCTGCTCCGCTCGCTTCGCGCCAGTGGACACGCACCATGAATGCCTGTGCTGTCATGCGCATTTTACTTTCGCTTTCAAATTCAATTGCTTGAATGATGGGTTTAATTATTATTCTTAATGAAAAACACAACAACAAAACAGTACAATGAAAAACTCTCTTGAATAGGCGCTTTTAAATTTTCAGCCATCTTGTCAGTCAAAAGAGTGAGGTGAACTGAGGTGAAATCTGACTCTTATTCAGCTCAAGCTGAATTGAGCAGACTTGTTCAGTTTTTAATTGTAGTGTCTGTTCTCTAACTTAACTAAATGATTTTTATTACTATAAAACAATTAAAACGATGGTAGGGTGCGGTGCCGCAGTGAGCAAGTAACGTAACGGGTTTTGCTGCTAAAAATCGGTTACACAGGTTTTTTAATTTTGAAGCAGCAAGCCTATACAGCAGGAGTTTGGCAAGAATGCAGTTGTAAAATTTGCTGAGGAGTTGTTACTAATCGGGAAGATTATTTATAAAGCAGTCCTTAGTGGTAGAGGTGATAGTTCTACCCAAGCATGCCACACAAGTCCTGAAAAGTGTAGCCAAAGCGTCTCGATCGAGGGCGGGGCCGTGATACCGTGGCTCCACGTCATGCTGACTACTGCGCAGACTCTGGTCCCGCGTTCACTACTGCACAGAATCAGCACCCAAATCAGCACAATATGTCAGCGCCATATTGGGATGTTGCCCCCATTATTAAACTAAACGAAAAAAACGAATAAACTTCATAAACTAAAATAATTAGCTTGCAACAGATGGCCGTGCACATCGATATACGGTAAAAGAGTAACCCCTGACCTGACGCATGACGTACTGACGAACGCGGAAGCACAGAGGATAGAGCATAACAAAACATGAATTAGAGGTCTAAAACAAGATTTTCTTTATAGAGAAATGTCAGAGGATTTCGATATAGGAGAAGAGAATTTTGTTGCCCAGCCCTATTTGTTTGAACCAAGAGGGGTGTTAAAGCTTACGCTACTCCTACGTCATACATTGCATCAGGGTTTACTCTTTTGGCATAGTTCGACTTGTGTAGGCTGTTTGCCAGAAGCTAGTTATTTTGGATGGATCCACTTTTTTGGACTTCAAAATCAGGACCACTATTCACTCCCATTATAAAGCTTGGGAGAGCAATGATATATTTTTTATAACGCCGATTGTGTTTGTGTAAAAGAAGATAGATAGATAGTCATATACACCTAAAATGGCTTGAGGGTGAGTAAATCATTGGGATAATTTTCATTTTTGGGTGAACTTCCTTCCGTGCCGCTCATCTCCTTTTTTCCGTTCAGACACACGCATAGAGCTTAACATGAGTTATTTAACATCAACACTGTTTTAACAGCAAATATAAATGAAGTATGAATAAAAAAACTGGGACAGCTTAGATATAATAGATTTATCACCAGCCATCTATATTCATACCATTTTTACCTTATTAAAATTATACATTTAATCTGTGCTCAAATTACAAACAACTAAAAAAACGTTCACATACAGCAACATTGTGTCGGCCCAGATCCGGGCCACATCTGGTGCATGTGGATTCAACGTGTAATGCGCAAATGTTTCAACAAGAGAAACTCCTTTCTGTAGTGTTGTTGCTTAAACAATAAAAGAATGCAATAACTACCTCACAAAGGTATGTGGGTCAAGGTATGTGCTAGTCAATTTACTGGTATTTGCGCCATTATTTACCGCTCAAACAAAGTATGTCTTAAACCAGACGCTAATTTCTGCTGCTCTTGGTAGATTGCGTTCGTCATTATGGAAATGATCCAGCTCCGTCTGTGTTCTTTAATTTGTACGTCGTCAGTAGATCACGTGCAGAAGTTTCCATTCCCAGCGGTGCTTTTTTGGACTTGCTCTCTCATGCTAATTTGCCCCGTTTAGTAAATCTGAATCTTGGTCTGGTAATTCCTTGGATATATCTGATTTATTTTAATTTACTCATATGCGTACAACAGTGCATTATTAAGATAATTATTTGGTTTGAGCCAGTATTTTCACGACATGAAATGTTGATGTAAGTAGGAGTGTGTGTGTGTGAGCATGTCTTGCTGCACTTACAGAAGAGGAAAGATCACAGAATATTTTGCATTCTGTACATTGTAACCACATGTAGAGGAACATACAGTACATAAAAATGTCATATAATTTTTTGAGATATGCACCCTTTAAATATATTTTCTTTGCTCTTTTGAGGATTATTTTATTAATATTAATATAATATACTTAGTACATACCTCTCAGGGCCCTTCCCAGTCCCCCAACATTTAAGCAAATTACACTGTAAAAGAAAAAATAATAATAATTAAAGCTGCAAGCAGCATTTAGCGGTGTTCAAGCCCTTAACTGCTTGAACACCGCTAAATGCTGCTTGCAGCTTTAATTATTATTATTTAAGATTTTTAACCACACAAGCATCAAAAGTCATAAAGTTTTATGTAGCAAGCATTTAACCACTGACATCATAGATGGAATAGACCATGTTTTAGCATGATTTACCATGTTCCAGTATGATTTACTATGAATCTAGCATAATTTACCATGATACACCAAGTTCCAGTATGATTCAGCATGCTTTACCCTCTTCTAGCATGGTTTACCACAATTGAACACATTGTAGTATGATTTAATATGATTCTAGCATGATTTACCAGTTTACCATGATTTACCATATTAAAGGATGATTTACCATGATATACCACATTCTAGAATGATTTACCAGGATTGTAGCATGATTTACAAGATTCATCACATTGCTAGCTTGATTTACCATGATACACCATGAAATAGTATTATTTACTATGATCTACCATGTTTCTATCGTGATTTACCATGATTTACCACATTGCTAGCATTAATGTGAAGTGTCAATATTAATGAAGTGATAAAAAGATTGTGTTATAATAGTTAACATGGAAAAACAGGTTTGCTTTAGTGCAGAATAGTGGTGAAAATCAAGTCTGTCAAAATGAAACTGAGCCAATAAGTGGTCTTCTACTGCCCTCTGCTGTCCATTATACTTATTAATAAAGTGTTTTCACAGGTGATTTTGCACTCTTATTTAGACATATACACACACACACACGCACACACACACGTACACACACACACACAAAGACAAATGTTGTTGTTTTTTTCAATGCTATTGGGATGTGTCATTATGAAAATATACTTTAATGGTCCATAAGCTATTCACATAATGTCTCTGTAAACTATTAATCCGATTATTCAGAAATGTTGGACTACACACACACATTCTGTTGTAGATACAGACATTTGAACTATGTGATGGAAAAACAAAATGTTTACTGCAAGTCTCCTTCAGGATTCACATTTCTCAATGTGCTAAAATAGTCAGTAGCAATACTTCAATAGATGAATTTTGACTAAATGTGAGTGTAAATGTTAAAATAGTGATTTTATAAAGTCTAAATAAGAATTATAGAATTACATTAGTTAGTAGCATGACAAAATGACTATTTTAAACAGCAGGGGGCAGTAGAATACCACTTATTGGCTTAATATGCCATTATGTTCATATCATTTTCACTTTTTTAACTGTTATAGAGGCATATTTGCTCCAACCTGTCTGAAAATTGTCATGCTTATTTAGTGTCACATTTTCTGACTTGTTTTTAAGAAGATCTGAGCATTCATTGAAGAGATATAGGCTTTCGGGGACACTTGGTCAAGGCCACATTTTGAAGTGACCCTATTAAAGTCATGCAAATGCAGAAGTTCAACTTTTTCTGACAATTATTGATCTAGACAGTCCAGAGTATTGTACTACACTGGTTTTGAAAATTATGATATTAACATTATATGATGATAGATGGAAAAGACCACTTACAGCTAATACAGGCAATTTACCATAGGAAATATATGGTTTTGAAGCTTTTTAACAGTTATAGCGCCACCTATGGTCCGATCTCCATGACACTTTGCATGCTTCTTCACCATGTTCTGGCACATATGCTCATCAATTTTTGTGAAGTTCTGATTTTTTATTTATGATTTATAGGCTTTTGAGTGTATTTTGCCACGCCCCTTTTTCTAAATGACCTTTTTTTGCTTAAATCGAAATCGGAGATATACATATTATCCGTCTTAAGCCAAGGATCACAGTGGTGTAAAAAGCTTGAGGCTAGGACCAACGGCCTAGGAGTTATGAGCAATTTAGTACTTTTGGTTGCTGTAGCGCCACCTATGGGCCAATTGGGTCATACTCTGATAGTTTCTCCCCAAAAGTGTGGCCTACCATCTGGCCGAGTTTCAAGTCTCTAGGCCTTACGGTTTGGGCTGCACGATGCGTTTTAGGGGAATTTTTTTTTTCAAATAGCAATTACAATAGGTTTTCAGCACTTCGTGCTTGAACACCTAATAATTAAAGCTGCAAGCAGCATTTATCGGTGTTCAAGCAGTTAAGGCAGTTAAGCTCAAAAGCATCAAAAGACATTAAGTTTCATGTAGCAAGCATTTAACCACTGACATCATAGATGGAATAGACCTTGTTTTAGCATGATTTGGCATGATATACCAAATTTTAGTGTAATTTTTCATGATTTACCATGTTCCAGTATGATTTACCATGAATCTAGCATGATTTACCATAGTTTACCATGATATACAAAGTTCTAGTATGATTCACTATGATTTACCCTCTTCTAGCATGGTTTATCACAATTGAACACATTGTAGTATGATTTAATATGATTCTAGCATGATTTACCAGTTTTCACACACACACACACACACACACACACACACACACACACACACACACACACACACACACACACACACACACACACACACACACACACACACACACACACACACAGACAAATGTTGTTGTTTTTTTCAATGCTATTGGGATGTGTCATTATGAAAATATACTTTAATGGTCCATAAGCATTTCACATTATGTCTTTGTAAACTATTAATCCGATTATTCAGAAATATAGGACTACACACACACATTCTGTTGTAGATACAGACATTTGAACTATGTGATGGAAAAACAAAAAGTTTAGTGCAAGTCTCCTTCAGGATTCACATTTTTCAATGTGCTACAATAGTCAGTAGCAATACTTCATAGATGAATTTTGACTAAATGTGAGTGTAAATGTTAAAATAGTGATTTTATAAAGTCTAAATAAGAATTATAGAATTATATTAGTTAGTAGCATGACAAAATGAATATTTTAAACAGCAGGGGGCAATAGAATACCACTTATTGGCTTAATATGCCTTTATGTTCATATCATTTTCACCTTTTTAACTGTTTAAAAGGCATATTTGCTCCAATTTGTCTGAAAATTGTCATGCTTATTTAGAGTTACATGTTCTGACTTGTTTTTAAGAAGATGTGAGCATTCATTGAAGAGATATAGGCTTTCATGGACACTTGGTCAAGGCCACATTTTGAAGTGACCCTATTAAAGTCATCCAAATGCAGAAGTTCAACTTTTTCTGATAATTATTGATCTAGAGAGTCCAGAGTATTGTACTGCACTGATTTTGAACATTATGATATGAACATTATATGATCATAGATGGAAAAAAACATTTACAGCCAATACAGGCAATGTACCATAGGAAATACATGGTTTTGAAGCTTTTTAACAGTTATAGCGCCACCTATGGTCCGATCTCCTTGAAACTTTGCATGCTTCTTCACCATGTTATGACGCATATGCTCAACAATTTTTGTGAAGTTCTGAGTTTTTATTTATGATTTATAGGCTTTTGAGTGTGTTTTGACACGCCCCTTTTTATAAATGATCCTGTTATAGCAAACCAAAGGGCAAAGTTCAACTTTTTTTCGATAATTATTGATCTAGAGAGACAAGAGCATTGTCCTAGACTGGTCTGTTCCTGATCGGGCGAAAAACCAGGGACTATTTCGCAAAAGTAGGTTTTAACATATTTGTGAATATTTAATGAACGGTTTGATTGTCAGCAATGGTTCCAGAGGCAAATTTGTTCAACATGAAGAGATCTATCAAATGATATGCATATTGTGGGGATGTATGCAACACCACGTGATTACAGAGCCGTAAAACTCCTTAGCGCCGACTAGTGGCCGATTTCTTTCAAAACTCTTACAGACCTCTTGAGCCATGAGTTGAACATGTCCAACGAGTTTCATGCTGATCGAGCTCCGTTAACCTTGTCTAATAGGTGCTCAAATTCATTGGCCGATGGCGGAAAAATCCAAAATGGCGGAAAAATTTGCATACCCGAAATAAAACACCTGGGGCCTTTTTTGTCTGGCTTGAGCCAAGGATTCCAATGATATAAGACACTTGAGTCTGCCACAAAGGGTTATTGAGATATAAGCAAAATAGTGCAATTCTTTATTTTTTTGCGCTATAGCGCCACCTATGGGCCAATCGGGCTCATACTTTGATAACCTCTCCTCGATTTTTGTTCTACCTTGTGCCAAAGTTTCATGTCTCTAGCACTTACGGTTTGGGCTGCACGATGCGTTTTACAGGAGAATAATAATAATAATAAAATCAGTACAAATACAATAGGTTTTCAGCACTTCGTGCTTGAACACCTAAAAATCAGTACAAATACAATAGGTTTTCAGCACTTCGTGCTTGAACACCTAAAAATCCTTACAAATACAATAGGTTTTCAGCACTTCGTGCTTGAACACCTAATTAAAAACTAAAAAACAAGGTCAGATCGAAGGCTGAAAGCTAAATTACGACTCTAATGCGGAAAAACTATTACCATGAAGTTTTGCAAGTGATGTGTTTAGCCTCTCAGGGGCTAGTCTTTGCTTTGCCTGGCAGTGTGTGGGACAGTCGTGTAGGCTAGAGCTGCACTATTCTGGATAAATCACTTTTCTTTTCTTTTTTTTCAAATAGAGATCACAATTTTCCCACGGTTCTTTACGGACAACAAAAGAAAATAACAAGAAATTTACTAGAGGCTCTGACAAAATGTTAATTGCTGCAGTGCAGTCGGTTTAAAAATGTTTACGTTGAATTCTTTTAAAAAAATCGATTTGAATGTATGATTCAATGACTCCCTCATAAATAACTATACATAAGTCAAGTAAAGTCACCTTTGTTTATATAGTGCTTTTTACAATAGAGATTGTTTCAAAGCAGCTTTACAGAGATTACAGGAAAATAATGTTGTAATAGTTGTGGACATTTAATTTTGTATTTAACAATTCTAAGCAAGCCGAAAGCCAATTTTTTTTTTTCCCTACTACTGCCTCTCCAGACCTTACACATGTCAAGAAGTGTCTAAGTGCTCTAACCATTGGAGGTAGGATTTAATGACGAGCAGTTCTGTGCCTCTTGGTTTATAGCTTTGTTTTAGTAGTTGCAAGTAGTTTTAGCTGTTTTTTTGTGTAAATTTGGCAGCGCTGTTAGCTTTGTGGCCGAATTTGTAGAATTTGAAAAAATCTGAATGTTCCTTGGTATCTAAGAATGGCAGCTGTAACTATTGTTTAAATAAAAAAAGAATTTAAAACATCTTTCTGAAAATGGATATATATAATATATTATAAAACATTATAATAGTTAATTTGAATAGAGAGACTGTGAATCTAAAGGAATTTTATTGGAGCTTTTCTGTTCCTTGTCTTGGTGTGTCTTCATTTAACAGCACTATATAGTATATATTTATATAAGTTTAGAGTTGGTAAGATTTTAATTATTTAATTTGAAATATTTTAAGTTTTTTTAATGAAGTCTATTATACTCACAAAGGCTGCATTTATTTGATCAAATATACAGCAAAACAGTCATTGTTAAAAAGTATTACTTATTAAAAAAGTATTACAATAGAAAACAGTTATTTTAAAATGTAATTTAGTACTTTTTGGAAAAGCAGAATTTTCAGCAATTTTCAGTTGTCACGTGGTCCTTCAAAATTCATTCTCATATGCTGATTTTGTGTTCAAGAAACAATTCTTATCAATATTGAAAAATGTAATTTTGTACAGCTTAATATTTTTGTGGAAACAGCGATACATTTTTTTCCAGTATTTTTTAAAGAAAAGAAGAAAAAAAAACAGCATTTAATTTTTCATTCTTTTTATAACTATACATATAAAAAATTCTTTACTGTCAATTTTGATAAATTGAATACATCCTTGCTGAATAAAAGTATTACTTTGTATACTGAGAAGAACTAGTGTAGTTTAAATAGATAGACGCTTGAGCTACACTTAGTTTTAAACTTAATATTTGACATGTTACTGTGCGTTCACACCGCCGCCGGCGAGAGCGTCAAAGTGGCCGGAAGTCATTCATTGTCAATGAGAGCCGGCGGCGAGCTCCGGCGAGAGCAGCGCGGCGCGTCTTCGACGGTGAGAGCGGCGAGGAGAGTTGAAGTCAGGTCAACTTTATGGTAATAAGCAATGACGCGGTTCGGCGGCAACCAATCGGAATATAGAGGTGCTCCGTTTGAGAGGAGTCCAGAGAACGCAGTCCTGTAAACTTTGGTTCCGACCACATTAGTTCCCAAGCAAAATTGAGGAGGTTGATCATTTGATAAGGCGCGCAACACTAGTATTTATAGGCAATATTTTCGCGCTAGAACGCTTTTTTTCAGCGGGAATGCAAATTATAATAGCACTTAACCATGAACACAAAAGCCACACCACAAAAATGGCTTTTAATTTGTTTATTTCATTAGCAAACATGTCACTATAATTAAGTTTTTTCCATCGATCAAATTTCTGCAAAAATAACGATCGACATGCTTGTTTGCTTTTTGGCCCCTTTAAATACAGTTGTAAAAAAGACCACGCGTTCGATCTACGTCAGACCATCAGAGCGTCCACGAATCTTTCCACGGCGTCGCTGGCAGGGCGGCGAGAGCGAATTTTGCCGCTCTCGCCGGCGGCGGTGTGAACGTACAGTTAGTATGCTTTTTTTTATAGTTAAATAACGTTAAGCCTTTAGGTGATAGTAATGTAATGATAATACTTATGTAGTAAGATAGTGACAACATGGTGTAAATTTCTGTATTTGCTGTTGTTTTAGTTGATAAATTAGTCAATTTCTATGTATGAATGCTGTTTTTTTAAATAATTAATTGCGTGGCTTTGGAGAACTTAACTGTTATATGTACATAAACTGTTATATGTACATAAATGCATATCTCTATTTTTTTTTATTTTTTTTACTTGCTTTACAGAGTCTGAATTTCATTTTGCTGAAGTTTCTCAAACCTGTAATTGGGACAAGGGTAATTGATATGCTCTAAACAGCTGTCCGAAAACTAAATAGTAAGAGTGGAGTATTAATGCCTGGTATGCATAGTATTGTGTAAGCAGCATTTAAATTAGCCAGAAAGACAAAGAGATTTCCATGGCCTGTGACATGAGTGTGTGCCAGCACACGAGTCTGTGTTTATGATGGTGCTATGGTGAATGGCTCAGCAGTCTACATGAATACTGTCATACTTCTGTATGTCCAGAATCCCATCAGCATTTTAAAAACTATTCAGTAACTGCTGTTCCATATTCAAAAAGGGAAAACCTAGCACTCTTAATTTCTGAGTGCCATGTTTTCCCTTTTTAAAATTTTAAAAGATAACTTTCCCTTTAGTTTTATGTTTTAGCTTCATTGCTTTTAATAGAAATTTGGAATTGATTTTGATTAGTAAGTATTTGCCAAATTATACACCAAAAGACACCAAAATGTTTGGATAATGAATGTAGCACAATATTCTAGCGATGTTAAAGGAATATTTTATTTATTATTTGAAGTCTATTGTCTGTGAACATAATTTGTGCCATGTTGAATAGGCTACCACAAACTGTAATTTAAACTCATCCCTCAGTTTGTAAAATAAAGAAATGTGTTTACAGTAATGCCTACCTACCAGACAAATGGGTTGAGGGTTTAAATCTGAAACTGTTATTTTTGTTTGAGGCGTTTTAGTTATTCAGTAAAAAAAAGGCATTTGTAAAGATCTAAATCTGGTGGGAATACTTTAATGCATAACCAAATGTTCTCCATCCTCACAGTCATTTGTTTGTGGAACTCAACGGTATGTAAACTGTGCTTTACAGATTATGTGTCATTTCCACATACCTGTACCTATGCATCTACCCAGGTTTACTTTTTTAAGATGATTAAGCCAGGGGTTGAAACATGGGATATAACTTTTACAAATATGAATGATAAATGATTATATCACACCAGTAACTACAATAACTATTCTCAGTAAAACTGCTTTAGAACAATATTTATTGTGAATACCACTAAACAGATTTGAAATTAAAGGGGACCTATCATGTTAAATTTACTTTTACATGGGGTTTGAATACTGATGTGTCCACAGTGTTTGTAAACAACCAGCCTATAATGGTAAAAATCTACCCACTCATTTTTTTTTAAATTATAATCCCCATAAATCAGAAGCAGTTTCTAAAAATACACTTTTCAGGATTTCTGTCACAGTAGGGGCAAGCCATGACTGGTGACAATCTGCCCTAGTAGCATAGATCCTACCCTGCACATAGTCCATCATGTTAACAGTGGTGCTTGAAAGTTTGTGAACCCCTTGCAGAAAATGTGAATAATTTTAACAAAAAGGGTCATACAAAATGCATGTTCTATTTTATTTAGTACTGTCCTGAATGGGGGACATTTCATTTTATATTTAACAATATTATTACAACATTATTTTCCTGTTATCTCTGTAAAGCTTCTTTGAAACAATCTGCTTTGTAAAAAGTGCTATATAAATAAAGGTGACTTGACTTGACATCTAGTCCACAAGACAAAAAAAAAAGCTGTATCAATAAAAAGGACCCCGTTTAAAACTTTATGTACCCTTGATTCTTCATACTGTGTGTCGTTAACTGGGTGATCCACAACTGTTTTTTTTTTTTTTTTGTGGTGGTGGTGGTTCTTGAGTCCCTTGTTTGTCCTGAGCAGTTAAACTGCCCAATGTTCTTCAGAAAATCATCCAGGTCCTGAAAATACTTCAGTTTTCCAGCATCTTTGCATATTTGAACACTTTCCAGCAGTGACTGATTTTGAGATCCATCTTTTCATACTGAGCACAATTGAGGGACTCAAACAGAACTATTAAAAGGGTTCAAACATTCACTGATGCTCCAGAAGGAAAAACAATGCATTAAGAGCTAATTTTTCCCCCATCTTTTATATAAAATATCTTATTCAGGACAGTACTAAATAAAAAATAACATGCATTTTGTATGATACCTCTGATTTTGTCAAAATTATACACAATTTCACAGATTCTGTAAGGGGTTCACAAACTTTCAGGCACCATTGTATATCCTCGCTATAGCACTAATTGATATAATGTGTGCGTCACATAAACATTACAAATGTTCAGTTTTGGATTTACCAATGAACATATGCATCTTCCTAGACTCCTGGCATCTGAGCCACTGAGGACACAGTGGATGGGTTTCATTTATGAATTAAATGTGCCCAGGAAATTAGGTAATGTGTTTGTGACAGAAGTCTTAGACGACTTCCTGAGTCTCTCCATCTGTGAGATTCTAGTTTTGTTGTTGCTGCCAGAGTATCTGAAGCACAAGCTGTAAAGGCTTCGCCCTCTTCTGGAAAGGGGGCGGGGAGCAGCAGTTAAATTGCATTTAAAGGGGTCATGAACTGGATTATTTTTTATTATTTTATAATGTTAGTATGATTTTTACATCACACATTGTCATAATTAACAAATAAAAGGCATTTTTCCTAGCCTGATTTTAGCCTCTGATTTGAACGCTCTGTTTGAAGGGGCATGTCTGCTGTGAGACTTCAGTGTAAACACCCACTGCTGTGATTGGCTGACATGTTTGCATATAAAATAGCTAGTATTACATGTGAAACTCTCGGAAACTACTACGTTTTTACTATTACAGCTATCGAGAAGATTAACAAATCTTTAAATGTATTGTTTAAAGCATTATATTTAAATCTATTCAATCACATGAAAGGTTGCAGTGATGAGCTGAGTAGATGACATACAGTCTGGTGATCGCGTGAATAAAGATCTCATTATTGCAACGCAGTTTTTGCACACTCACAAATGCTTTTTCACCAAATAACAATGCAAACACTATGTAAATACAGGTAGAGCTTAGTTGTGCAGTGTAACAGCGTCATTGATTTCATAACGAGATTTGCGCGCTGTGTGATTGATTGACTGACAGCATGGGCGATTGGAAAGGGAGCGTTCGTTGGTCGCTTTCTTTCTATAACTTAATCACAGTTTTAATATTATTTCATCTTAGGAGAAACAATTGTGAAGTTGATCGTTTAGTCACTGATGCATAAACAGTATTGAATTATGTTTTTTGATAGAAAGATAATAATGAACTTGAATAATGACACATCAGAAATCACTGCTCAGATCAGGCATTAAAATAAACATGGTTACTTGCATGTTTGTGGCGTTGCTGGCAGATCTGTGTCGTATAAGTCTGTTTGCAGAGCCTGTGTTGGCAATTGTGACTGATTTTCTGTTGATTTAATAAAGCTTAACCACGCATTCCTAATATTGGAATCCGAAGGAAGCTTATGCAGCAACTGTCTTCTTCCACAACCAGGTACTGCACAATATTTCGTAAATGTCTATTGCTTGGTAGCTCGATCCGGTTTAGCAAAATTACCTCGTCGTAGGCCTATGTTATAGCATGTAATGCGCGAGTCGGTGGGCGGGGCTTAACAGGCCTTGTTGAAGTAGGCGTTGATCTTCTTTTGCAGAGGAGGGGTTTTATCCTCTTTGACGTCCTAGATCCCCACTTGGAAAAACCTGTCATTCGCTGAGCCTGGTGTCAATAAAAACTTTTATTGGACTAACAAGGAAGTTTTCAGTTCTGAAACTTACAGGATATTCTTCTAGTATGAAGACCTCCTGTATGTCAAAAGCTCAAGGAAAATTTGATTTCTCAGTTCATCACCCCTTTAAAAGGTACACACAAAAAGGCGTGTTTTTGTTCACAACCAAATGGGGGCAAATTGAGCATGCTATAATAAATGATCTGTGGAGTATTTTGAGCTGAAACTTCAGACACATTCTGGGGACACTAGATACTTATATTAAATATTGTAAAAAGGGGCATTATAGGTCCCTTTTAAAGGGATAGTTCACCCAAAAATGAAAATTCTGTCAGCATTTACTCACCCTCATGTTGTTCCAACCCCGTAAGACCTTCGTTCATCTTCGGAACACGAATTAATATATTTTTGATTAAATCTGAGAGCTGGATCACTCCTCCATAGGCTTCTAAGGGATTGACACTTGCCAGCCCCGAAAAGTTATTAAAGACATCGTTAAAATAGTCCAAGTGACTACAGTGGCTCAATCTTAAGTTTATCAAGCGACGAGAATACTTTTTGTGCGCAAAAAACAAACAAAGTTAATGACTTTTTCAACTATTCATTTCTTTCTCTGTGGGCCTCGAGTCAGTTAACGTAGTGTGATAGCGTAGAGCTACGTCACACGTAGGCTCACTATTGGCCGATGCTGGTCATTTGTGTGACGTACAACAATAGAAGCTTGCGCTATTACACGAGTGAACTGACTCGAGGCCCACAGAGAAGGAAATGAATAGTTGAAATAAAGTCGTTATTTTTGGGGGGTTTTGCGCACAAAGTATTCTCGTCGTTTGATAAACTTAGGATTGAGGCACTGTAGTCAATCCCTTAAGAAGCCTATGGAGGAGTGATCCAGTTCTCAGATTTAATCAAAAATATCTTCGTGTTCCGTAGAGGAACGAAGGTCTTACGGGGTTGGAACAACATGAGGGTGAGTAAATACTGACAGAATTTTCATTTTTGGGTGAACTATCTCTTTAACTGAATATATTTTTCTTCTGGTTGTTACATCTTCAGTATATTATGACAAAGTAAAAGCCGGATTAACACAGTGTAAATGAGTTTTATGTAAAGCTGTCTTTATATTTTAGGAAGGGGGTCACTGATTCATCAAGTTTAAGGGTACTTGACATAACTCCCAAAAAAATCTGTCCTATATTACTTCCTAGTCCTAGTCTTCTGTGTTATTTTAGTAATATCTATATACTTTTAAGTATTTAGTAATATTTTTAAATAGCTTTTCTAAAGCTCAGTTACTGAAACAGAAAATGTTGTTGTGCTTTTGTCTTTTTTAATTAGTTTCTATTATAATTATATTTCTATTAAGCGTTTATTTATTTCAGTTTTAGTGATTTTAGTTCTTCAACTTAAATGAAAAATGTTGCCTTGATAACTTACTAAAATAAGATTTTCATCTAATTTTATTTAATTTCAGTTACCTAAAATGATTTTGATAGTTTTAGTTTGTTTACAACACTGGCCTACAAGTTTTACGGATGTTTCCACAATGACCCATCCATAAGTGTATTATTGTAAACACGTTTCTTATTTGTTTTTATAAACATAAAAAGTCATAAACCGAGTGGTAATCGGCAGCCTAACATGAACATGGTCGAACACATGTGAACCATAATTTAAAATATCCCTGAATATTCCTTTAATGTGTTGAGATTAAAAGATCATAGTCACAAAAAATGCTATTCAAAGATATTAGGATACAAGCACATTTATGAAATCTTTAATTTCTTGATGGGATGTGTATGTGGACATTTTGTTTGTAGTTAAGAGTGCTTCTGCTCAAGGTCTGGCTTTTTGGGAGAGGTTATTTTTGTGCCGACTGCATTTTTGGTGGCTTTGCTGTTCTCTAGCTTCAGATGTGGTGAAGGGAAGCTTGATCTCCAACCCAGCTCCTGGAGAGCTACTGTCTTGCAGACTTCAGTTCCAACTCTATTCCAACACACATGCCTGTAATTATCAAGTAACCCTGAACAGCTTGATTAGCTGGTCCAGGTGTGTTTGTTTGGTGTTGGACCTAAAATCTGCAGGACAGTAGCTCTCCAGGAGCAGGGTTGGAGACACCTGCTTTATGTGATGGTTAATGAAGTCTACATGTTTACGTTCTCTTGTAAAATCCCCCA
Organism: Siphateles boraxobius; assembly: GCF_051911475.1. Taxonomy (NCBI): domain Eukaryota; kingdom Metazoa; phylum Chordata; class Actinopteri; order Cypriniformes; family Leuciscidae; genus Siphateles; species Siphateles boraxobius. The sequence goes on along the minus strand of NW_027509219.1, from coordinate 7,646,830 downwards.
ACACAACAACAGACACACACCTACACTTTTCTATTCACACAAGCACCCCCCCCCCCCCAGAAACTAGTGATGCACCAAAATGAAAATTCTAGTCTGAAATGGCAACCGAAATTAACCAAAATGTTTAAATATTTTTTGTATAATTGTTAATATTACACTTTTTATTTAATTTCATGAATTGTACCTAAACATCTGAATTAAAATAATCAAATAATGAATTATATTTATTTAAAAGTAGGGTAGGCAATTTTTTTTGAGAAAATAGCAATAGCTAGTTAGCTTTAAAGCATAAGATCCCACCCTCCCTTCAGAGCGTCTCCAAAGCCACGTCTCCTTCAAAACATGTGAACGCGTACAGCAGGGAGCAAACAAAAGCATCGCAAGATACAGTGTTAAACTACCTCTTGTCTCAAAGCGCATACCATTACAATAATAATGAACAAAAAGCATTGACCTGTACTGCTTGACTGCTGCAGAGTCCTTTCGGCATTGATAGTTTTGCCATTAAAAAGCATAAATTCGAGTCACAAACGTCATGGGTTTCTGTCTCTTTCAAATTACATTAGTTATAGCGTTAACGCAGCATAAGCTCTTAGTTTTGGTTCAGGAGAAACTGTAAAAGGTGGCTGCTTGTTCCTGTTGCGGTGACTGACGTCTATCTAACTCTGTATAGCATGAAAAAGGCTGATGACGTGTGATGTATGCGCGAGCAGGGTGCACGGAGGTATGGAAATACATACGTTGATAGGCAGGTAGGACATCGTATCATATATTTAGCAAAATGCTCTTCTCTAGAGTTATATTTTCTAGTTAACTAATGAGATCTAGACTTTTCTGAATGGTTGAATGACTTTCCTGAGGTAAATGTAATGTTTCAGAACATATTGTTTACAAGCTGTTCTATGGGTGTAATCTCTTAGTGTATCAACCACTAAAAGACATGAGACATTATTTCTTTCAGTAAGTCATTCTATATCTTTCAACATACCTTCTGATGTGAATCATGCTTCTGCTGCTTGAACTAAATCGGCAAAGTTTGAAAGTCGAGACTTTGTTTCATATTAAAAGTAACAGCTTGTTGCGATTGCACGAAATAGACGCTGAACAGTCAAATTGTGCCATCGGAGAAGCGCCAACTAAACGTCAAATTGTTGTTTCAGCAGAAAATTTTTGGTAGCTGAAATTTTGGTGCATCCCTACTAGAAACAAGTTCATACTCTCTCTCTCTCTCTCTCTCTCTCTCTCTCTCTGTGCTCATCCTCTCTTCTTTCCTCTCTCTCTGTCTTGCTGCCTTTAGTGCTCTTATTAACACTGTTATATAGGTTTATCTCTCTCTTTAACATACCCTCTTAAATGCATTGAGGTGAATGTCTGTCTTTTTTTGCACATCTAATTATCAACACAGACAGGTCAGTTTCCATATGTGCTGCCCTTATCATTATCTCTGAACAGCTTAATGCATGTCATGTTTGACTTTTTGTAGGTACTGTATGAGCCTCAGTAATTTGTTAATTTATTAAATTAACTCATTCTGCCCAAATATACTAGCATTCGGAGACACAATAGGTGTTTTAGCATTCAGCATGAATGGTATTAGCATTTAGCATGTTTTTGCTTGAAACGATAGTCTGGCAGAACATTTTAGTCTTTGAATATTAAAACACCTGTTAACTCGCATGTTGTGGTTTTTGAATTAGTAGTGCTGCTGTGGGTTATGTCGAATCTGTGACCAGGACTTTCTTATAGGTTTTGTGAGATCCACCCTCAAAGGTTTATTAAAACTTGTGCTGTAAATAATATATAGTAAGCTCATTTTTAAATGATCATCCCTGTCTAAGGATTTTAATAATTCAATTCTTACTGTAAAGGTGACAGTAATATAGTATGTCTATTAATTCTAGATATATTAGAACTGCACATTTTGCTATAAGTATATACTTAAATGTATTGTATACAATAAAACTGGAGGCTATATGAAACTGTAGTTTTTGACTTAACATTAGCAGCTGAATAAATAAATATAATATAATACTATATCATTATACTACTAAATGAGATTTTTACTGTGTAATTCATTAATTGCAGTTCACAATCAAAAGATGTACGGTTACTTGTTTACATAATAAATTCTGGATGCATTTAATGCAATGATACAATTAACACCAATATATTAACAGTGATAATGATGTTAACCCATTTATTTTCTTTTTTTTAACCCCCAAATTCTCCATCTCTCTACTTATCAATTTTTAAACCACCTTTCTTTTCTCTGTAAATCTTGTTCTTTCTCCTTTTCTAACCATTAACTAACCACTTCATACTTAATGTTCTTTTTTTATGTTGTCCGCTTTGCTGTTGTTACTATTATTATTATTACTATTATTATTATTATGATTATTAATAACATGCATCATGCTAATGGCTGGTGCTTTTTGTTGCGTTTTCTTAACACTCCAATCCACCATGTTTCTGATTATGCACGGAATCACTGTCATCCTCATGTTTACTCCATCCCGCACTAACTCAATGTTTTTTTTCTCTCCCTGTCTATTTTTTTTTTCTTGTTTCACTGTTTCTATCATTTATCTCCTCATTCCCTCTCTCTACATATGGACTTCTCTTCCTTTCGCTTTACTTTATTTCCCTCCATCCCTTCATGCTCATTGGCATCCATGATGGCTCTTCTCTTTTCTGTTGACCCTGTCCCCCTCCCTTTCCACCTTTCCCTTCTCTCTGGGTTGGGTTGGACGTGTTGTGCGTTTGGCTGACAGGTTTCTATGGGCTGGAAGAGTCTGATCTAGATAAAGTATTCCGCTTACCCACCACCACCTTTATTGGGGGCAATGAGAGCGCTCTGCCCCTCAGGGAGATCATCCGCCGCTTGGAGGTGAGTGAGGACCACAAGGAAGCTAAAACGGCTAAAAAGATAATTTCTTATTTTAATTCACCCCCTCAAAAACTTATTTTTAATCTTTGAAGAACCACACTGTCTTGAAAAAAAAATTTATTCATTTATTTATTTTAAATTCTATTCCAGTAAATTACAAACAACTAGAAAAGTCATGGGGCCTTTTGAATGTTGTTTTTATTTTTTATTTTATTTGATGTGCATCCAAATCACAAGCTTTATGTTAAATATTAAATAGTTTTGTTACACAAAAACAACAGTCTTGTACACGTTATACTTAAGTATATAATGACTGATTGATTGTTTAAATGTCAATGTAAAATATCAAACCATGTGTACTCAAATCCTACTTTTTACTCGGTTCTCAAGTTCACACACGAGTCCTATATGGGAAACCACAGGTGTAGTTCATTAATTAATTATGAACATGATCTACTAACATTTGACACCCAGGCAGTGTCACACGGCATTATTGTTTGAAGAGTTCTATAATTTGAAACATGACAAACTTCTTTTTGTGAAATGGTTGGGTGCTGTAGTACTGTGTAGTATTTTCTTTCAGTTTGGAATAAAACAATTACTTGTTGCTGAAATGTTGTGTTTCTCAGATGGCATATTGCCAACACATAGGGGTTGAGTTCATGTTCATCAATGACCTGGACCAGTGTCAGTGGATCAGACAGAAGTTTGAGAGGCCTGGGGTCATGCAGTTCAGCCTTGAGGAGAAGCGGACACTGTTGGCTCGCATGGTTCGCTCAACTAGGTACACACACTGTACACACACAGCAAATGTAAGGGTGCACATTATAGGAATACATGCATTAAACCTTTCAGAATGTTTGCATCGGTCTGAACAGTCGTCATTTTTAAATAAAATGGTTAACGCACCGAATCTTCGCACCAAACATTTGTCTTGGTGTGACTATTCTTTTCTTCCCTGCTGTTACGTATACTCGAGTGAAGCAGCTTCTCGAAACAAAAAAAAATGTAGGGCAGGCCTTGATTTTGTTCATCAGGAATTGATTGGATCGTTGTCGTTAGGGATGTCAATATGCTTACATTCCCATAGTCCGTTTTAGCCGTTAATTTACACGTCAACAGTGTTTTGGGGGCCTGAAAACGCAAACTTTTAAAAACAGGTTTCAAAGTACACGTTTTTGAAAACTAGACTGTTATTGTCTCAGTGTAAACTACAAAAACGCATATTTGTGAAAACGGTGACGTCATGCACATGTTCAGTCACATAGTTCTTCTTTACACAGAGACCTCGCCAGCTACTGGCCTGTAGCTGGCCACATTTAATAATGCTGCATGTTTTAAGGCACTTCAGTGGGCCTAAATCTTCAATGACAAAATATGACTGGGAAAAAAGTCTTTCATTTGACTGAAAGTCAGAACAATGCAGGTGCATTTTACTCATCATTTAACTAATCGTGTGCTGTCACTATCAATGATTTTGGTAGAGTAATTGGTCAATTCTTTTGACAATTAATTGAGTAATCTGATCATACTTTTGGTGGTAATAAAAATAGAATAGAGTGAATCCCCTTAAAATGACTTGATACATATGTAATAACAACGAGGCAAAAATTTGTTTACACAAAGTATTTAAAGCAAGTCATTTTATGGTTTTATTGAACAACACTGTTTATAAAATTATGTACTGTATTTGAACAATCAACTTATGTACATTATGTATTACAACAAACTCCTGCAGAGGGCACCAATCAGGGTGATTGTTGTTGTTACACTTTACAGCATGATCAAATCCGTGTTTAATATTGGCCAAACATTTAATAAAAATGTCCACTTAATCTTTCATTTTTGGCTACTACTTTCAAAAGAAATGCTACAGCTGCTGTAATTTCTTGAACATAAACATGTGAACATCAAAGAATGCAAGCCCAGAGCGAGGGTTTAAACTTTTATTTTGAAATCTTGATGAATTCTGAGGTATTCTCCTGTGTTAGTGTTTCTTTTATAAATGCTATGTTATGATTTTTGAGATGAGCTAAATCTGCACAGAACTGATCACTGCGATATATATATATATATATATAAAGGTAGGCTGTGTGTAACGTTGAAAGGTCGAAGTCCTAAATTCTTCAGAAACGGTAAAATGGCCGTTTTTAACTTAATTTTTGCAAAGAAATGTAGTGTTTCAAAACTGCATGATGTTTTAGAGCTGCCTTAGCATATTAACATCATGAGCTAAGTATTGTTTAACACCAGAGTCCAGAGTTCATATAGCTTTACTGCTTAAAAGTCCTTGTAAAGTTTAAAATAAACTGTTGTCTTCCCCTGTACGAGAGAGCATCAGTAGCGTGAGTCGCATTGGAGTGACGTCAACTCCCCTCTTCGTTTGATTGGCTAGAGATGGAGCTGTCAATCTAGAACTACTGGACCAATGGTGTCACTTAAGCCCGCCCTAATTTACATGAAACTCGAACTGTATGGAGGTAGTTTTGTTTCTTTATTATTAAGAAAATAAAGGGGCAAAGAAAAACTTTTCAATCAAAGAAAAAAAGTATTTGAATCCAAAAATATATTTGAGACTCAAAAAAATACATTTGAACACTACTTTTCTTTGATTGAAAATGTTTTCTTTGATAGAAGTCAGTTTTTGTTTTGTTTAAAGCAACCTTTTTAATTGAAGTACCATTGTTTTTTGATTGGACCATATAATAGGTAGGGACATTTGTGTCTTTATCATTCAGTCAAAAAAGAAGTTGCTTCAAACAAGCAAAGACCATATAATAGGTAGGACATTTGTGTCTTTATCATTTAGTCAAAAAAGAAGTTGCTTCAAACAAGCAAACAACAGAATCAATAAAATCAATAAAAAAGAATCAATAAAAAAGTCACTTCAATGAAAAGATAAACATTTTAAAATATAGAAAATCGTTTTTGAATGCAAATAAAATATTTGAGACTTCAAAAAATTATTTGAACTTTTTTTTTTAATTGAAAATGTTTTCTTTGATTGAAGTAATCTTTTTTGTGCTTGGGCCATACATGGGTAGGACATTTGTGTATTAATCATTCAATTCCAAAAAAGTTGTTTCAATCAAAAAAAATATTTTCAATCAAAGAAAAAACTGTTCAAATGCAAAAAAAAATTACCCCGTGAATAAAAAAGTATTGAAGAGAATGTTTTTTCCTTGGTTTTTTTTTTTTTATTTGAAGTGAAAAAAATTTAGAAGTTCAAATTGTTTTGATTGAATCATTTTTTTTGAAGTGCAAAAAGTTTTGAAGTTCAGATTTTTTCGTTTGAATCATTTTGACACAAACGTTCCGCAGTGGGCGGGTGCTTCTCTATTGGTCAGACAGTTTTGATTGTCAGAAAGATGTCGTTGGTGTAGACATTTGTCAAAGAAGTCATGTTCGCCACTCGCCAGCAAGCTTTTTGCCAGCAAGTGGAGGGAGTGGAACTTCACGTTGAGGATTTTTTGTGATGGTGTTAGGTTAGATATCTAAATATATTCAGACAGGATAGCAAAGTGTGCGAACGGCTAGTTGATAACGTTTTCATGGCTCGTCAAGGTTGTTTCAGATCAACACCTGCAAGTGACCACTAGGTGTCACCGTTGAGACGGGTGTCGGATTGATTCGAAGCCTCGAAACAATATGGACCATTTGGTTCAACTGTTTCATTGCTTCACGAAGCCTCGATCTTCCCATCACTAGCAAATATTGCGCGTGGATGTTGCTAACTCGCAACAGCTGCGCTCTCACTACGGCAACAGTGGAAGCTCAAACAAGTCGATCTACTCTTTTTGAGCTAGTGTGTGCAGTGTGCACTCATTAGACAAACTGATATCAGTTTATGGAGATTGTTTAACTTGATGTATGCTTGTGTATTTATTGTCATTTTCAGCAATAGACAGCTAAATACAAAATATGAAACAGATCATTCAATTCCTGAAAATAATCATGACCACAACTGCGTAGGCTACATCACTTGGTTTTAGGGTGCTAGGTGCAAGATTGACTATAAACCAAAATTACAAATAATTGGAACACTCATTTGATTATCAGTTCACTACCCCCTGTACTTGGCCGCTGCAAGGCTCACAGAGATAGATCTGTAGCTTCAGGAAAATGAACTTCACGGCTGCTCCCTCCACTTGCTGGCAAAAAGCTTGCTGGCCAGTGTCGAACATTCTTTGTCAGAAAGATGTCGTTGGTGTAGACACTTGTCAATCAAACATGTCTGACCAATAGAGAAGCACCCGCCCACTGCGGAACATTTGTGTCAAAATGATTCAATCAAAAAAATTTGAACTTCAAAACTTTTTGCACTTCAAAAAAAAAGTGATTCAAACGAAAAAATCTGAACTTCAAAACTTTTTTCACTTCAAAAAAAAAATGATTCAATCAAAACAATTTGAACTTCTACATTTTTTTCACTTAAAAAAAAAAAAAAACCAAGGAAAAAACATTCTCTTCAATACTTTTTTATTCACGGGGTAAATTTTTTTTGCATTTGAACAGTTTTTTCTTTGATTGAAAATATTTTTTTTGATTGAAACAACTTTTTTGGAATTGAATGATTAATACACAAATGTCCTACCCATGTATGGCCCAAACACAAAAAAGATTACTTCAATCAAAGAGAACATTTTCAATAAAAAAAAAGTGTTCAAATGCAATTTTTGGAGTCTCAAATATTTTATTTGCATTCAAAAACGATTTTCTATATTTGAAAATGTTTATCTTTTCATTGAAGTGACTTTTTTATTGATTCTGTTGTTTGTTTGTTTGAAGCAACTTCTTTTTTGATTGAATGATAAAGACACAAATGTCCTACCTATTATATGGTCCAATCAAAAAACAATGTTACTTCAATTAAAAAGGTTGCTTTAAACAAAACAAAACTGACTTCTATCAAAGAAAACATTTTCAATCAAAGAAAAGCAGTGTTCAAATGTATTTTTTTTGAGTCTCAAATATATTTTTGGATTCAAATACTTTTTTTCTTTGATTGAAAAGTTTTTCTTTTATTTAAGTGAAGGTTTTTTTAATTGAAAATATATTTTTTGATTGAATAATAAAGAAACAAAACAACCTCCATAGAACTGCAACATTTGGAAGAGCAAGCGCAGAACATGGAAAGAACAGCGAAGAGAAAAACAGCACAAGCGTACAAAAAATAAATGATGATCAGAAAATGAAAGAGAGCGCAAAGTACAGAGTAATAAAACCAGGGAAAACATAATTTTAAAGAAAGCATGAAGTTTAAGTTTTGTGAAAAATATTTTTTAATGGGTTTTAAAGTTTTTATTCATGCTTGTTATTTTCTGATTCACGCTTATTATATTTTGATCCCGTGGCCGCAATACATTTGGCGGGATATTGATCCCATAGTAAGCGGGATCAAGCCAAGATATATGCCCTGATCAACATATTTGTCAAGCGGGATCCAGGGGTGTGCTCCCCTGGGAGAACATTTTGATAAATAGTCCCTTAAATGATAGTTTCTGGTGACTTTTGTGGATATAAATGGACATTATTCAGACATGAGATGAACAAACCCAATACAAGCCTATATTACAGTAGCATCTTTGTGTAAACCACCAGAGCTCCTGGGATCCTGGGCCTGGTAGGGCTGTTCATTAATCTATCCCTGCTTTTAACTAGTCACTTACCTGCATACTTATTGCTTGTATAGCATACTGAGACTACAGATACTACAGCCATACCAAGAAAGGTCAGTGGGTGGCAATTATAATACTCCAAAGTAAACTATTCATTGTTATTCAAGTGTTAATTTTAGACTATTGACCAGCACACATTATATGCAATACAATATTAATCAGGAATAATGATTAAGAAACCCCTAGAAAACAGTAAATAAAAAAACACTAACATCGGAACATTGTACATTTAAGATAGGCTACTTAATTTATTATTCCAATATCCAAATATGATACTAAATCTCACATGGAAAAAAAGGCTTTTATTTGAGATGTGCTGTCTTTGCATTTGAACATTGCACATTTTAAACAGGACAGGGATTAGCTGAATAATCGGCCAATACAATCATATTTATAGAACATAGTTGACAATAAATAGACAGGAGTCCAATAATAGCAAAACTAATCACTTATTCTAAAAATAAAATCAAGTATCAGTTAGACGAATCTGACATATAATGAAGGCTGTGTTAACAGTAAAACGTCCGTCATTTAACGAATTTTAAAAACACGGATGGATAATACAAAATGCTTTCTGACATTTTGACAAAACAAAATTTAAACTTAGCCCATCAATTTTCATTTTACAATTATCTTCTCTCTCTGTATGCACAGTGTTTGTGAGAGAGCTCGCGCAGCAACTGATAGGCTAAGTTACAACCATACTTTTTAACAGGGCTCTCGAGTGACAGTCACTCATTTCGGTCTTTTGTCACGCTCTCCCGCCACACAGTGTATTTCTCACGCTGAAAAACTATTTGTAATATATTTAATATGCCGCAGCGCCCAAAACTCTGGCCGCGCCGCTCTCACTAGCCAGGTTTCCATCCAAGGGTTTTTTTGCGAAAAAAAAAAAAGGTTTAGCGCATCAATATATTTACCGATATAGCTGATGGAAATGCCAATTATATATATTTTTTTGCAAATGTCGACACAATCCTTTTCCGTTTAACTTTAGCGCATAAATTCTATGTCGATACTTTAATTGTCGCGAAAAACTAGTTTGGAAACACTTTTTGTCGAGAAAAGGGGCTTTAACGCAAATAAATGTGGTGTTGCATGATATTTTCATCACGTGCAAGGTGCAGTTGTCACAACAAAAACCATGGCCGGTTGTTTTACTAACCCAGAAAGTTTCGCCCATCAGTCTATACTTGGCGCAGGTTGCCAGCTTGTACAGGGCAATGGCAATCCACTTTAGTGTCGGAACCGGTGGTCTGTGGCAGCGGTGTAACTTTGCTTTGAAAAGTGGTGGACACCACACAACTCGTTTTGCTATTTGTTTATTTAATAACCGACTTTACTTGGAGACTCTTTCGTTTTGAATTGTTCTGTTTACAAGTAGAAATTTCAAGCTTTCTATATATTTCTCAGGTCTGTGCAAGTACATTATACGCTGAGTTTCGGTTCATTTATGAGACGAGAGTCCAGTTCACGCACCGGCGCCTCCGTGATATTTTATTTAACCTTTATTTAACCAGGAGAGTCTCATTGAGATTACAACCTCTTTTGCAAGGGTGACCTATGGGGGTAGAATTGTTGCATTATTCCAAATAAATAGATTATGATCTACAAATAAATGTAAATACATTTACAAAAATAAATCAAATTCACAAATACATAGATTAAGATCCACAAATAAATGTAAAGAGTTTCACAAAGAATTATAAAACTCACAAATAAATAGAATGAGGTTTGCAAATAAAAAATATATTTAGAAATGTTGTTTATTCCACAAACAACTCTGCCTGGCATTTATTTGTGAATCTTTTTTTGTGCATTTGTGAATCGGTTCCTGTGCATTTTTAGATCCCCTCACACATTTGTGAATCGGTTCCTGTGCATTTGTAAATCCCCTCACGCATTTGTGGATTTTGAAACACTTCTAGCGTCGACAGACAAATCCACAAATAAGTGGACTCCACCCACCCTTTACCTAAGCCAATCAGATAACGGCCTTATTGAGCTGACCAATTGTAAAAGTAATTCTTTGTGGAACTCTTTACATTTATTTGTGGATCTTAATCTATTTATTTGTGAATTTGATATATTTTTGTGAATCTCTTTACATTTATTTGTGGATCATAATCTATTTATTTGGAATAATGCAACAATTCTACCACCATACTGACCTGGCCAAGACAGGCAGCTGTACAAACACATAGGTACAGACAAATAATACAGAAGACTAAAGCTAACATTTCATATACAGTAAGCATTTAAAATAATGTTTACAGTCTAAGAGCATTTAGCCTACATTATGGCATCTGCCTCTAAGTCTTTCATTTTGGATTTAAAATCGCATTTAGCGAGATTAACTCAATGAGTTTCAAGTCCTTTTGCAAAGTATTTCATGCTGAAGGTGAAGAATACAGAAATACCTTCTTTCCCATTTCCGTACGGGCCTTGATAATCTATTTTCTACTATATTTACTTCTTATTTATTAAATCCAGGCAATTGGTTGATGAAACATTGATTAAAATTAAGATACAATTAATAAAAAACGAAATTCACTTTAAAGAAAGGCTTTGTGCTTTCTGTTTGAGGTCTCTGTGAAAGTTTTAAAGTCGCTTTCAGAGCGGTCATGACCGTAACGGAGAACTGTCACGTCCTCAACATCGTTTTTTTCCTGATAAATGAAAAATAAAAATAATATTTTAAGTTCTATGGAGGCCGACCATTCTTCATCGGGTTAGTACTAGGCTACTTTTGTTTTGCGCAGTGATATTCATAGAATTACTAAAAAATATTTTGCCACCTAAAAGTTAAAGATTTTTTGTGTCATGTCTCGTGTATTTCCCTCATATTAAATATAAAACACATGTGTAGACTGATATTTTTCTAATGTCTGGACTCCTTTATTAAGGGAGTATGGATATATAAACAGACGTTTCAGTATTAAATGCATTTTCTGAGAATTTATATTTCAAGTTTTGACTGCAAATGTCACGTCCATAACGCTGGAATTGCCCAATTTTAAAGAATTTATCCTCAACTAGTTTTTTGGTGTAGTGTAATATCGAGCCAGGCAAAAAGTAGCAAAAAAAAAAAAAAAAACTTTCTGTAAAGTGTCTCCACAACTTCCTCCCAAAACGCCTTATTGCGTGGTCTCTCCCAGACCCTTGGGCTTCGTCGCATAAGGGTAGTTACTTCGAGCCCTATCAGATGAGCAACTGCTTCATTCTGCCGTCATCTTTTGATATTTCGGACACTTGCAATTATTTGTGAAATTGAAATGACAGTAAGCTGGCAAATTTCAATTAACTGCCTGAATACTCTCTCCATTTTTTTTTTTTTTTTTGTTTGTTTGGTGTTGGGGGGGGTGTGCTGACTGGAACCTCAAAAGGTAGAATTTGCGATTTAAAAAAAATGTATGGAAACGGCTCAAGGGCACTTTTTATCGGTAAAAGGCCAATTGAATGGAAACAAATTTCGTAATGTTTTTTTCCCCCCGCATATTCACTTTGTCGATAACATAACTACTGTTGCTACTGTGGAACCGGCAGGAATCAAGCGCGTCTCCTCTCGTGTTGTTCATCGAGCTACACAATAGCCAATCAGAAAATAGCACTATTGTATCTGGGTAAGATTTAACGCAACAACCAATGACAAAAATGTATCAAATTTATAATTTGCATGGATGGATGATGTTTTCCTCTTATCTGAGTGACCATGAATGACGGAGTATTTTAAAATAATCCATGCGATTGCGATCACTCCTGTGTGATAATCGAATCCAGAGGATTAAGTTATCTTAATACAATATTTAAACTTTGCACATCCACCTCAGCCCATTTACCTTCAGGCGTCAGAAGTACTGTGACTACTGTACTGTCCTTGCTTATGAACTCAGTCAGACGGCGGGAGTGTAAGAGGATCGAGCGGGATTCTTTATTGCTGCCGATTTACGCATCTGTCAATCATCCTCGCTTGCTATTTGGGGAATGAACCCAGCGCTATGATTGGTCGAACTTTTCTTCTTATGCTGTTGCTTGATTTGAGGACTGCGCGTATGGTACAGAGAGAATACAATCCGTCTGAACTACTTCCGGCAGACGGCTGTATGCATCGATGTACGCCAAAAGAGTAACCCTTGAACTTGACGCACAACGCACTGACGAACATGGTTGCCCTGGGTGCTTCTCATTTGTGCATCCTCGCTTCCTTTCCTCGCGTCTCAGCTCCACCCCCTGTAGGATACGAGGGAAGGGTGCGAGGAAAGAAAACGAAGACGGAGGAGTCGAATTAAAGCTTTTTTTATACATTGGAATACTTGATCACTCGAGCGTCACTTCATAGCGTCATCAGCAGCGTTCAAAGGATCTGCCCTCATGTTGTTGAAGTTTAAGAAATTCATAAGAAATAATAATAAAGCAAGAACCCTGTTTAAATATGTGAGATATGTGGTTTATATAAACTGCAAAGGTAAAGAATAAATTAAAATGATTGTGACCGATATGAAGCGGGAGGAGAATTGATACGTGCGTCACGTTTAGTCAATAAAACACTTCCGCATAGGATACACCTGTGTATCCTCGCTCATGACTCCTCTGAAAGCCTCCTCACTGCTCGTTCCTCGACTCCTCGCGGTGCAATTAGAGAATTGAGATGTCCTTCAAGATGGCTGAGCTCGATCGGTTTCCGGGTCATAGGATGGAGGACGGAGGAACGAGGAGACGAGGTGGGATATTGAGAAGCACCCCCTGTTTGTTTGAAATTGCCGTCATTATGTTGTGCGTCAAGTTCAGGGGTTACTCTTTTGGCGTAAGTCGGTGGGTACGGCTGTCTGCCGGAAGCTAGTTATTTTAGTTGATAAAGTTTTAAATATGGATATTTTCTTTACACGAACGAACCAATAATGTTCATTCTCATGTGTTACGCAGCACGTCTGAGCAAGAGGTTTGTTCTCACGTGTCAAGCAGGTCCGGTTGAGCTTCTGTTAATGTTCACTAATCAATGTTTATATCTGAATAAAAGCCTAAATTCAATCTGTTCATCATATAAAGTGACCTTGTCTCTTCAGAAAATTTGGATTAAACCGTTCGATTTATATGGATTAGTTTTACTATCTCTTAATGATTTTTTTAGCGTCAAAAGTGGTAGTTGTGTTGCTGCCAATGGAGCAGTGGTTCTCATGCCTCATGCAGTCCTCCAAATGCTGACCACATTTAAAAAATACATTCCAGTTTTACAATTTATTTTTGTTTTAAAATGTAATTTAAAATGGATTAAACTAATATAAGTTTGAACTATAATGTTTTTTTGTCATATAAAATCATTTTGGTGATCATATATTATTTTCAGACATTTCCAGACCTACTACCGCAATTATGATTTTGCTGCAAGAGGGAGGGGAAATTATATTGATTAAAGAATACAAGGGCACAATTTTGATTTCATGGTGCCTTTAAAAAGATGTTGTTGAAACCCATATTTGATGTTTACTGCAACTCTATAATATATTACACATGCTGATTTCTGCAGGTTTGAGGAGTTCCTGCAGAGGAAATGGTCATCTGAGAAGCGCTTTGGGCTGGAGGGCTGTGAGAGTCTGATCCCTGCGCTCAAAACCATCATTGATAAATCCAGCAAGAACGGAGTAGATGCTGTCATCATGGGAATGCCTCACAGGTAGAGGAAGAGATGCTGTTGCTGATGCTACATGCTGTTCTTGTGATTTATGGAATCAATTACAAACTCTCTTTCTGTCTGTCACTGTAGAGGACGTCTGAATGTGCTTGCCAATGTAATCCGTAAGGAACTGGAGCAGATTTTCTGTCAGTTTGACTCTAAATTGGAAGCTGCTGATGAAGTCAGTGACATTGTCTATATACACTTTGTTGGAATCTCATGAAGTTATTGTATGTTTCATGAGATTATAACATGTTTGTTCTGATGATTGTGTCGGTACCTGTAACAGGGTTCAGGAGATGTCAAGTACCACTTGGGCATGTACCACAGGAGGATAAATCGTGTGACTGACAGGAATATTACCTTGTCATTGGTGGCCAACCCTTCCCATCTAGAAGCGGTGAACCCGGTGGTGCAGGGCAAGACTAAGGCAGATCAGTTTTACTGTGGAGACACAGATGGCAATCGGGTGAGATGTAAACTGCATCAAACTAGTGCTGTGACAATGCGGTCATATACTTTACCATTCAAAAGTTTGGGGTAGGTAAGATTATTCTCTTATGCACCCCAAGGCTGCCTTTATTTAATAAAAAAATTCAGTAAAACGGTTATTGTAAAATTATTACAAATTAAAATATATTTTCAAAACGTTTTGTTTTTGAATTTTCAAAATCCATTACTCAATCCTTCAGAAAACATTCTAATATGCTGATTTGATGTTCAATAGGAATGTGGGTGGCTAATATGACAATGTGTATGAAACAGTTATGAATCGTTTAAAAGTTGGTAAATTCCTGTTTATTTTTACGTTATCTCCGTCAAGACATCCATAATGCATTACTTCCATTAACAGGCCCTTGTGTAGAAATTTGTGTTCATATAATTTTTTACAATTCAAAGAATAAAGCAGATTTATTAATTAATTTAATAAGCAGGTAAACTCGGTTGTAAAATCTAGCTTCTACCATATAAGAGTTGTGGCAAAAGTAAAACCCTGGCTCTCCCGCAAAGATTGTGAAAAGGTAATCCATGCATTCGTTTCTACCCGACTTGATTACTGTAATTCCCTCTATGTGGGAATTAACCAAAGATCGATCTCCCGACTTCAAATAGTGCAAAACTCTGCGGCTAGACTTTTGTTTGGGAGTACGTAAGCGTGATCATATTACTCCTATTTTAATGTCTTTTCACTGGCTCCCTGTTCTCTATAGAATTAATTTTAAAATTCTCTTATTGGTTTTTAAATCCTTAAACGGTTTGGTGCCTGCGTATTTGTCAAGTCTCCTGTCGGTTCATAAGCCATCGAGATCTCTCAGATCTTCAGAACACAGGCTGTTGACTGTTCCAAGGGCAAGACTAAAAATGAGAGGGGATCGGGCCTTCTCTGTTACTGCCCCCAAACTGTCGAATAGTCTCCCACTGTGTATTAGAACTGCTCAGAACTTTTCGGACTTTAAATCCAAGCTAAAAACTCATATTTTTTCTTTGGCTTTTAATGTAGTATAGAGACGGCAAAAGCTCTTTTATTGTTGTGTTTGTTTTTCTTGTGTAAATGGTGCTATTATGAGATTGTAAAGCACTTTGGTCCACTCTGAGTTGTTTTAAATAGTGCTATAGAAATAAACTTGACATTGACATATTGTCTAAATAAGCATATCCGTACCATCATCTAATGCTAAAAGTTAATTTTTAAAAACACTAATAATTTAATAACACTAAACTTAAGCAAAAATGAATAATCCATTTTTCATACTGTACATTAAAGGGTCATGAAATATTTTTGAAAAATGCAACTTAAATGGGCGTGGATGGCTGTGAGAAGAAGGGAGGGAGTAGGTGTGGTATGGCACGGCAGGGGAGAGGGGGAACTGTTATCAGCCAGTGGCTTAATTTTTTTTTCTGTGCGTAGCCTAGATCTACGCACCCCCTGAACCCCAATGACATATATTTAATTACACGAATTAAGCATACAATTGAGGTATTATCGAAATATTTCAAATTTTAATAACGAGTGCTTATTTAACAAAAGGCAAGTAAAACGATCAGGGTTACATTTTAGACACACACATGGTACCGCATTACTCGCAAGACGTAACTTGCATTGGTCGTCAACAAGGCCGAAGTCCATCATTCTCCAGTTCTCGAAGCTCTCTCGAGAAACATGTTTGCTGCTCACATATAATTTAAATGTGTCCGTGGTTGATGGCCAACCAACCGCCCGGAGCCAGAGTCTAGCCCTGGCAGCATCGCGGGGAAACATATTCAACACACTTGAACTTCTGCACCACGAAAACAAACACTTGCGTCCCATGATTGGCTCTCTCATCTACTACGCGATATCATAGTTTGACATGTCTGTCATTGGAAAGATCCACGTGGTGTCATGAATAATTAAGAGACAGTGTCTTCTCATAGGATATGAAAACTCAGTCTCATTAATAATTATGAGACACCGATGAGTCATCAGAGCACTAACAGTGCTCTGCCACGTCACAGCCTGTGACA
Organism: Siphateles boraxobius; assembly: GCF_051911475.1. Taxonomy (NCBI): domain Eukaryota; kingdom Metazoa; phylum Chordata; class Actinopteri; order Cypriniformes; family Leuciscidae; genus Siphateles; species Siphateles boraxobius. The sequence continues at coordinate 7,630,089 of NW_027509219.1, read as the reverse complement.
CGATGAAGATTTTAAACCCAGAAAACGAAAATAGCAGGGAAAAAAACTAAAATTTAACCATTTTCACCCTACTATTAAATCTAACAGATGCTAACAGTGTCTTCAATGGTGTTCAACACACAAACCTCTGTTAAAATCTCAGATAATTTGGTTTAGGGTTTCATGACCCTTTAATGCCTAAATTCATTTGTAGATCTTAAACGATTGATTTGAGTATTTTATTTTTAATTTATTTAAACCAAATAGTTTAGACAACTTTCCATTTATTGGTCATAACATAACCAATAAATTGGGCTAAATCTGTATCGATGAGAATTTTAATATCTGAAAATCCTTAGTACTTTTAGGATGTATTGTAAATGGATCAGTTATGATGAGCTCAGATCGAACCAACTGCTGTGTTTTTGTTTCAGGTGATGTCCATTCACATCCATGGTGACGCTGCATTCGCAGGTCAGGGCATTGTATATGAAACCTTCCATCTGAGCGATCTGCCCTCCTACACCACACATGGCACTGTGCATGTGGTTGTCAACAATCAGGTATTTCTGCACAAACAATTACACGCGTGATGTAACATCCCCCACCAAATATCCTCTTAATAAACCTCAGCTTCTCTTTCTCAGATTGGTTTCACCACAGATCCTCGTATGGCGCGTTCCTCGCCGTATCCCACTGATGTTGCCCGTGTGGTCAATGCCCCCATATTCCATGTCAACGCAGACGATCCTGAAGCTGTGATGTACGTGTGCAATGTGGCCGCAGAGTGGAGAGCCACCTTCCACAAAGATGTGGTGGTGGATCTGGTGAGAGAGTGTTTTTGTCTTTTATATACACTTTTATCATTTATTGTCATGTTTTGGGAGTTTGTGACGTCAGTAAGGCAAATTACTTCTTTCCATTAGGTATGTTATCGCCGTATGGGCCACAACGAGATGGATGAGCCGATGTTCACCCAGCCACTGATGTACAAACAGATCAAGAAGCAGAAAGGAGTTCTTCAGAAATATGCTGAGAAGCTCATCGCCGAAGGTGCCGTCTCACGACAAGAGTATGAGGTCAGTCAGTCCTGCCCAGATCCAAGTAGCTGCCCAGTATCTTCAGTTGTCTATATAAAGTTTTTCTCATCTCTATCCATAGGAAGAGATTGCCAAGTATGACAAAATTTGTGAGGAAGCTCATGCTCGCTCAAAGGATGAGAAGATCCTCCACATCAAGCACTGGCTGGACTCCCCCTGGCCAGGTGTGTATGAACATGTATATTATTGAATTAAAAAGAATCGAATCCTTGAATTATGAAATCAAGGTAAAAATATTTAAGTAAATAAAACATACACTGATTTATAGCTTGATTTATAACTTGAATTTACTATATGAGTTTGAATTTCCATTTTATCCTGACCTTAAGTGATTTATTAAACCTTTAAAAAGGGAAATAATATCTTTACACATTTATCTTTGGTTCCATCTTCATGTCACCATCTGGACGTGGGCGGTTCAGAATGAGTTGCAATATGTACTAGACTTTGTTGACAGTCGAAAAAACGCATTTTGTTGCTGCTTTATGTGGATATAAGAGCATATTCATTGTGTTTTGAGTGCAGGTTTTTTTACTCTGGATGGCCAGCCCAAGAGTATGAGCTACCCGTCCACAGGTCTGCCAGAGGAGGAACTGACCAACATTGGACAAGTGGCATCATCAGTACCCGTAGAGGATTTCACAATTCATGGAGGTTAGACATATGCTGATATCTCAATAATGAACATGCGGTATTATTATCGTGGGCACTTCAAAATACCATGAAGAATTATTTATAAAGAATTATTCAGATTTTTTTAATGGATTTTAAGAATACTTTTCCATCAACCGGTTAAAATGTACAATACTGCTTGTATGCCGCGTCAAAGAAGATGCACTGATGTAAACAAGCTCAACACGCATGAGCAGCATGGCAAAACGATTGGAGACGCACTGAATGAAAATGCACATTCGGCCCTGTCTCAAATGGCACACTTCATACACGCTTTTGGTCTTGTGGACTTACAATGGCTGCTTACAATGTCCGTTAAGTCCATGAGACCGTAGGGTGTCCCATTTGTCATTTTAGGTCTCAGAAGGGTGCTCTCTTTGTGGTCAATATCCGCACTTTTGCCGAGCCCGCACTGATGCGAGCTCCGCAGCAGACTTCTTCCTGACTGTCAAAGCGGCGTTACGTCACGAAAGTGCGGACCAGTAGGAAGACGGCGAGCCTTTCTGTTTCAGCCATTAAGATGTTTGTATTCGTAATGGTGTCCATCACAATGCCAAAAACTTAAAGACTTAATAGGCCATTTATTTTCAAAATTAAACATTTTTACATTTTAATCTGGACTATAACATGCCCTAGATATTGATTTAATAATGTAACACTTTGCATTAAGGCTCCATTAGTTAATTTATTAGTTAACATTAATTAACAATAAAATGCTTCTAAAGCATTTATTAATCTCAGTTAATGTTAGTTTCAACATTTAATAATATATTGAGCTAACAATGATCAGTTGTATTTTTTAAAGGGGTGGTTTACTGGTTTTTTTCTTTGTATGATTGTGTTTATGGGGTGCAATATAACATGTCTTTGTGGTTTTTTTTTAAAAAGCCTTATTTTTCATAAATTTCACCTTTATTGTAAGCCACTTTCTCCTCTGTCATTTGAACGACCGGTTGACTTCCTGATTCTATGAAACCACTCCCCCAGAAACAGGCATGGGCTCAGATTGGTTAGTTGAGCCAGTGTGTTGTAATTGGTTAAGCGCACGTTGTCGGGAAACTTCACGCCCATTACCTTTACAATCGAGAGCTGCATGTGCTCCAGTCAAATGTAAATAATGGTGTCAATAGTGCCGTATCAGTTTGAGCCAGAATCAGACCCAGAAAGCGGCAATGAAGAGAGTAGCAGAACCTCCCCAAACACGGCTCTTAGAAAACGTTTCTGAATGGTACATTTTTTTATTATTATTCTATTCTACTATTATTAGGCTATATAAAAATTTCGATACGCTGTTACTTGAAAATGCTACTGCTGCTTGTTAGCTTTTGAGATACGGTTTTCTCCAGATTAAACATTTAAAACTGAATAAATGACTGAGTAATACTGTTTTTTAAATTTATTGTTTTATCGATATAATGAACAACCGTTTATCTATTCACAAAACTTAGTTTACTCAAGTGTATCGTTTTCTTTAGGTGTAAGTTACATGTGGCAACTGTGTTAAAACGAAGGACTTTCGCCTGGACCCGATGACAATGCAGTGCTGAAGTACCAACTAGCCTCTCCCTATGGAGGATCCCTATACCACTCTACAGATAAAGCGTTGTGGATTTTTTTGGTTCGCGTACCTACCCGAAGTGATAAGATAAAATAAAATTCTGCATCAAAATTTATAGACAAGACAAGTAGTTTGTTTAGGCATGGTTTGTAAGGAATTACAAACCTGCGCACATATATTCAAACGCACATAACTATAGAATCAATTCTTAATGCGCATGTGAACGCCATCAGCGTCTATCACAGGTTCGCGTTTAAAGTCTGTTTAGAGAGAACGGTGTCGTCTTAGCGGCCCCTAATTTAATAACAAACTATCATTTAGACGGAAGTGAATCAATCAAAACTAACTTTAGCTGGAAAAAACATTTTTCAAGAACCACTATAAAACTAAACCAATCTCTGTTACCTTAAACTATATGTTTATCTCTGTAAAGCTGCTTTGAAACAATCTACATTGTTAAAAGCGCTATATAAATGAGGATGACTTGACTTGACTAGACTTAAAATGCCAACAGAACGTGTAGACTGATAACAGCAGCTGAAGTTTGGTGTTGCGATTACATATAATTTTTTGAACTTTATACCTGTTTGTTTTATACACACAAAATAACATTGAACTAACTGGCTACTATAAACAAACAGCGTTGGCATTGGTTTACGTTCTTGATCAGATCGAAAAATTACGTCACAAAGTAGCCTACATGGAAAATACATTTACAAAATTAGTACATAATTACAAATTCAGGTCCAAAATGTTTGTACGCGTTTTTCATAGACACACGAAATAGCATAACTAAGTGGCTACTAAAGCCAGCGCTGGCATTTGTTTACGTCCTTGATAAAACTAAAACATTACGTCTGAAATTATACATGCAAATACATTTAAAATTATTAAGTCTTACTTACAGGTTGTGGCCCAACAACTGCTGCCTCTGGTTTTAAAGTTGGAACTGCTTCATGTTTTAGTAACAGTTTCTTGTTGAATCTGGCATTGAATTCGTGTAGATTCTGGAAGCTGTCTTCCGTAAAATGCGCAGCACAGAGAGCTAAATTACGATTGTAATTTTCAGGAACATAATCAAACATAAATTTGAGCCATTGTTGACGAACTACAGCGTCCGTAGGAAGCCGAACACAGAAGACTTAACAGCTGGGTGAAAATAACACACTTTCGAAGGCATGGCTACAGCTCTCCACTATAACTCTTCCTCTTCGACAAAGCTGCAGAAATATGGCCATGCCCCTTTTTTTGAATATTCCGGAGGGAGGGTTGATGTAAATTTATGGGTTGGTTATGTATAAAACCCGGGAAGTATCTCGTTGTAGTCCCATTCGAGTCATTTTTGTAGGCATTAAACTTTCTGATTTTTAAAACGATATCTCTGCTTACGTTGAACTTTCAGCGTAGCAACTTTGCAGATACTGTTCATGCACCAACAGCAACATTACACACTATTTAAAATGAAAAAAGTAAAATCGCAATCAACCACCCCTTTAACCAACGTTATCAAAGATTATTACACGGCTCTGTGGAGTACTTGATTCTGATTGTCAATCATGCCATTTAGCGGTATGTTATTCCCAGATAACAACCGCTGAAAACAGATAACACAGGCTCATCCGGGTTACTGAAGTCAGCAGCGCTATACACTTGTTAGGAAAGTTTTTTTCTTCGTGGAAGTTTTGCATTTGGTGAGCTAATAAAATATTAAAACTCAGTCAAATCAATATTTTGTGTACAGTTATTTAATTATGCCATCCAGTATCGTGGACTCGCTCTCTCTTGTTTCATACAAACGCAACTGCAGCCATTTTGTGACTATTGTTTTGTACACTGTTGGATTATAAAATACAAACAGGTACGATTTTAAAACGGTTTAATCTGAAATCAATATCTCTTATCTCCATAATTATTTATGTGGTCATTTAAGTGGTATGACAATAAACTTTATCTCTTAAATGTCTGTCTAGTTTGAACTTGCCGCGCTAGCAATTGCTCTCTTTGCAGAAACTTTACATTTAAAGACCTAAAAAAATATTTCAAATCAGATCCGTATTTCGTGTCATTCTTTTGCATTTTAATCTGTTTGAAACAGTTGTTTACTCTGAATTTTTTGAGTATAGTTTGTGTATTTAAATGTTCAGTTATTTTTGTTATAAGAAAAAAGTTATTAAACCTGTTATAGTATGACAACTTATTTGGTACCGTCACATGCCAAATGGAGGTACGCTAGACATTTAAAATAGTACATAATATCCACACATTTCATGTTCTGTTACAATAATGCTTGTCTTCCCTTTGTGTAAAGGTCTGAGTCGTATTCTAAAGAGCCGTGGTGAAATGATCAAGAACAGGATGGTGGACTGGGCTCTGGGAGAGTACATGGCCTTTGGCTCTCTGCTCAAGGAGGGCATCCATGTGCGTCTCAGTGGCCAAGATGTGGAGAGAGGAACCTTCAGGTATATGAACAACAACATTCACAATCATTTAGTATTCAAAATCATGCAATCAATCAAACATTTTATAATTACCCTAATAATAGAATTATTAAATGTAGTTGTGTATTAACAGCACATTTTTCTGTTTGATAGACCTTTTTATTTTAGCCACTATTTCAAATGCAGCATTATTTTGGATTTCAGCTCAGTCTAAGAGGTTACTGACCTGTTGTTTGTTGCATTTGCAGTCACCGTCATCATGTTCTCCATGATCAAAATGTGGACAAGAGGACTTGCATCCCCATGAACCACATGTCCCCTAACCAAGCCCCATACACTGTCTGCAACAGCTCTCTGTCTGAGTATGGAGTTCTAGGTAGTCAGATGCTCAGAGTGCATGTTAAATTATCTCTGCAGTTGATGGAAGGTTGAGGACGCTCTTAGAAACCTGTTTTCTTTATTTCCTTAGGCTTTGAGTTGGGCTTTGCCATGGCCAGTCCCAATGCTCTGGTTCTTTGGGAGGCCCAGTTTGGAGACTTCCATAACACAGCTCAGTGTATAATAGACCAGTTCATTTGCCCTGGCCAAGCTAAATGGGTCCGCCAGAATGGCATCGTCTTATTGCTGCCACATGGCATGGAGGGGATGGTATGGCTGCATTACCCACAATTCCTCTCTCTCTCTCTCTCTCTCTCTCTCTCTCTCTCTCTCTCTCTCTATATATATATATATATATATATATATATATATAATCTCTTCATTCACCCACCCAACAACCTGTGTGAGCTAGCTGTAAAGGAGTTTTTTTTTCCTACACAGGGTCCAGAGCACTCATCTGCCCGTCCAGAGCGCTTCCTGCAGATGTGCAATGATGACCCTGACTTTAACCCTGTAAGACTGGCTACCTAACATGTCTCTAAGCGTTCAAACACAAAGATTTCGTAGTATTGTCATAGTGATTATATCATTATGTACCTTTTATTTCGACTTCAGAAAATCACTGATGACTTTGAGGTGCGTCAGCTGTATGACTGCAACTGGATTGTTGTAAACTGTTCCAATCCTGCCAACTATTTCCATGTCATGAGGAGGCAGATCCTTCTTCCCTTCAGGAAACCTGTGAGTTTAGCTGTCTGAGAGCATTTGTTCAAAAATTCATCAAATGCAGTATTGGTGTTTAAATTAACAATTTGAGTGTTTAACTGATTTATTTATTCTTTTTCTTTTTTCTTTTTTTTTTTAGCTTATTATCTTCACCCCCAAATCTCTGCTTCGTCATCCGGAGGCCAAGTCTAGCTTTGACCAGATGCTACCAGGTCAGAAACTAAAATCTTGCCCCTAAAAGCAGCAGTGGAAAGAACAGAGAATGAAAAGTTGTGCCACTTTGGTGTAGATAAACAACAAATGAGAAGGAAAGTTTTCATTAGTGGTCAGCCAATATGGATCTTTTTGATGGGTGATACCAATATCTTGGAAAGCACGGTGGCCAATGGCCAATAGAAAGCCTATATATACTGTGCAGGTGCTGGTCATATAATTAGAATATCATCAAAAAGTTGATTTATTTCAGTAATTTCATTCAAAAAGTGAAATTTGGATATTATATTCATTCATTACACACAGACTGATATATTTCAAATGTTTATTTCATTTAATTGTGATGATTAAAACAGACAACTAATGAAAATCCCAAATTCAGTATATCCGAAAATTAGAATATTACTTAAGACCAATGCAACAAAAAGTTTTTTTTTGTAATATTGGCCAACTGAAAAGTATGAACATGAAATGTATGAGCATGTACAGCACTCAATATTTAGTTGGGGCTCCTTTTGCCTGAATTACTGCAGCAATGCGGCGTGGCATGGAGTCGATCAGTCTGTGGCACTGACAAAAGGTCATTGCTAAAAAGGTTGGCTTTTCACAGAGCTCTGTGTCCAAGCACATTAATAGAGAGGCGAAGGAAAGGGAAAGATGTGGTAGAAAAAAGTGTACAAGCAATAGGGATAACCGCACCCTAGAGAGGATTGTGAAACAAAACCCATTCAAAAATGTGGGGGAGATTCACAAAGAGTGGACTGCAGCTGGATTCAGTGCTTCAAGAACCACCACACACAGACGTATGCAAGGCATGGGTTTCATCTGTCGCATTCCTTGTGTCAAGCCACTCTTGAACAAGACACAGCGTCAGAAGCGCTGGAGGCATAGAAGAGGAGAGGCATAGAATCCACATGCTTGAAGTCCAGTGTAAAGTTTCCACATTCAGTGATGGTTTGGGGTGCCATGTCATCTGCTGGTGTTGGTCCACTTTGTTTTCTGAGGTCCAAGGTCAACGCAGCCGTCTACCAGGAAGTTTTAGAGCACTTCATGCACCCTGCTGCTGACCAACTTTATGGAGATGCAGATTTCATTTTCCAAAAGGACTTGGCACCTGCACACAGTGCCAAAGCTACCAGTACCTGGTTTAAGGACCATGGTATCACTGTTCTTAATTGGCCAGCAAACTCGCCTGACCTTAACCCTATAGAAAATCTATGGGGTATTGTGAAGAGGAAGATGCGATACGCCAGACCCAACAATGCAGAAGAGCTGAAGGCCACAATCCAAGCAACCTGGGCTCTCATAACACCTGAGCAGTGCCACAGACTGATCGACTCTATGCCACGCCGCATTGCTGCAGTAATTCAGGCAAAAGGAGCCCCAACTAAATATTGAGTGCTGTACATGCTCATACTTTTCATGTTCATACTTTCAGTTGGCCAACATTTCTAAAAATCCTTTTTTTGTATTGGTCTTAAGTAATATTCAAATTTTTCGGAGATACTGAATTTGGGATTTTCATTAGTTGTGTGTTTTAATCATCACAATTAAATGAAATAAACATTAGAAATATATCAGTCTGTATGTAATTAATGAATATAATATCCAAATTTCACTTTTTGAATGGAATTGCTGAAATAAATCAACTTTTTGATGATATTCTAATTATATGACCAGCACCTGTATATGATATTGCGCTAATTAAAAGATTGTAACTAATGCGTGTAATTTCTGCAATTAAATTTCTAAATATTTAGCATAATTTTTACTTGCTGCAAATACTTAGAAGTAAATCATTTAAAAATAAACTAGATACAAAAATAAACATATTTATTCTGTAGATAACAAATTGATTCTGTAATCCTATTATTGAATAGGACTCAGTAATCTGATAATTTCGTGTGCCCTGGGAATTACACACAAACAGAGCCTGGTGCTTGTTTCTGCACGTTTTGCTCGAGTAAGCTACTATATGCCAGCAGCGGTAAGAAAGTGTTTGCTCGTCATGAGTTAGACCCCGGTCATAGAGCCGCTGCCTGTGCACTCAAATTTACCAAGTCAAGTCACCTTCATTTCTAAAGCGCTTTTAACAGTATGGATTGTTTCAAAGCAGCTTTACAGTGATAATAGAAATTACCGTAACAGATTGTTTAGGCTTTACCACAGCTCTAGGATAAAGTTATTGTCCAGCTAAAGTTAGTTAGGGGCCAAGCACAGAATGTGCGTAGGCACCTATTGAAATCGTTGGCGTTCTTATTATTCTGCTGCTGCTGCTTCTTCCTCTATGGCAGCCCATAGAACCACTTGCGGGAAAGTTGTGAAATTTGGCACACTGATAGAGGTCAATCCAAACTGTCACCATAGTAAATTTGGCATCTCAAAACCAATTCCTCTAGTGCCACCACCTGTCCAAAGTTTCACTCATATTTATGCTAATAACTTTTGAACCATAATGGGTAGGAACAAAATCATGAAGCTCATGACGATTCGATTGCACCCTATGACGCCTTTTTCCGTCATAGAAAAAGTAGGTTTGTTGGGCAGTTAAAAATGGCGGACATAATTTTAACTCTGATTTGCACGAAAATTGAACCAGATCATCTTCAGGCAGTGTTGACAAAAAGTTATGGAATTCAAGTTGATTCGTCGAACTGTTTTCGATAAATTCATAAAAAATCTCCGCAACGCTTTATCGTATTCAGACCAAACCTGGTACATGTCATCACAAGCATGACCTGAGGAGAAATGCAGCATTTCGGCACAGTGCCACCTACTGGTCCGGAGATACGAAAAATTTCTATTTTTGCTTATGACTTCTGAAAGGTTTGTCCAAAAATCATAAAAGTGGTCTCGTTAGATTCATGATATCTAATTTCTCCATATTGACAATTTTAGGCGTCGGCCATTTTGAATTTTGCACCAAAATGCTGTATTTCTGAACGCATGAACGTATCGTTATGAAACTCAGTATTATGAAACATCAGTACGATGCCCTGAAGGAGCCTGAGAAGTTTTGACCAGTGCCAGAACAGTGCCATCTAGTGGTAAAATGTAATGTTCAAATGCTTATAAATCTGGGTTGACTGATTTTCACAGGACATCAAACATGCTAGGTTTCGCCTTACGGTTTGTGTAATGTTTTGATTTAGTGCTTAAAAAACATTTGCCAATATCTTCGAGACGAAACCACCGTCAGAAGTTTGGAAACATAGGTCGTTGGCTATATGCTTATGCCCAAATGTCAAACTATTAATAGTAAGTGTCATAAAAATGCAAACAAAGTCAGGTGTGGGTCATTTTTTATGTGTTTTTATACACATAAATGTTTATAACTACAAAACGAAATGAGATTTTCACCAAATTTGACACACACATGTATGGGCTCACTCTGAGGACACATGAAAAAATGGTGGGATTGTGCCACTTGTTGGCGCTATAATAGAACAAAACGTGAACTTGCCTTTGACTTACCTAAATACAGTGTTGTGATTAAAATGCTATACTTATGTAAGACCGCGCTCGATAAGGCCAATGGGGGTCGTCTGATCAGCACGAAGGTCTCTGCTTGTCACTGTCTTTTCTCGCGGCAAAGTATTTTTAGTTAAATTCAGTACATTTTGTTATATGTATTAACTCGTTATTTTATCTGACTCCATAAATGAAAAGGTTTTAATGATATCTGTGCATCATTAAATGTGAGCGAATGTTTTATGTGAGCGCTGCATTTCATTATACAGACCTCATTTCAAATGTAAATATGGGTTCACAGTGGAAAATTACCTTGCTGTCCCAGGCTTACTGGGGGCAACCATTTGCTAACAGTGGGAAACTGTTAATACCTTCTGTATTGTGCTTGTATGCCTTTTGGTTTACTTATTTGGGAATGAGACATTTGTACCAGTTGCATTGAGGCATTTAAAATGATATCAAACACCTATAAACTGTAGGATAATTGTTCACATTAAAACCATATTGATTTTTGTGTGAGCTTGGGAGATCTCATCACGAGGGAGGGAGAGTGGGGGGAGAGGGAAAGAGATGTAGATTATCACAAGAGTGAGTTCCAATCGTAATTTCCTTTTTCTTCTCAGAGTGTAGCCCTCTCTTAAAGTTATTCCAGTTTTTCCAGTTTTTCCAGTCTTACACTTAACGAATGCATTGCTCTAACATTACGAAACTCAGTATGTGCCATCAGAAGCATGCCCTGAAGATACTCAAAAGATTTTGAGACAGCGACACCTTTTGGTCAAAAGTTATAATTAAATTTCCAAAATTCCTAATAACTTTTGAATAAATGTGCCTATTGTAATAAAACTGGTGTTAATAGATTCTTTGGGTTATGCCAAAAACCTAGATACCAATTTTGCCATAGTCAGCCAAACTTCCTGTCTGCCATCTTTATTTTTTTTTAAAACCTTCTTTTTCGATCTTCTCCTAGACCGTTGGTCCGATTTTCACCAAAATCGAATCGCATCATCTCCAGACCGTGCCATGTAAATTTCGTGTTGATAGACGAAACCGTTTTCGTATACATGCAGCAGCAAATTTGAGGCATGCTGCCAAAATGATTATTCAGGCTTTATCTCTGCAATTAGAGTTGTGCCGATATCGTGATGGCTGACCGACATCACGATGGTGAGCCACCATCGTGGTGCCACGCCCCCCACCCTGTCAGACCGGCCCAGTCTCACGACAGTTCGTGTTCGTCTGTACACAAGTGGTTGGGGACCTGGCTCGCGAGCCACACCTGGTCTCTCACCCTTTACCAACAAACGACCAGCAATCAACTAACCGCCTACGTTTCTGTGGCAACCTAACAGTTACAGCTCCTGCACTCTGAACTGGGATTCAAGCAGCTGCTGCTTATTTGAGGTGATGGCGAAAATAATTTTAGAACAGCGGCGAAAATGTAAAAGTAGGCTATATAAACTTTAATATATCCTTTTATTGAAACGGGTGCTTTGCTGTTCAAAGAGACATTTCGAAACATTTCACCAGCTGGCCGCAGGTACTTTCTCTTTTGCCGCAGAGACCGTTCATTTGTGTATAAATGTGTTATTGTTGATAATCCGCGCAGATTTCAGTTGATTCCGTTTAAAGTTATTAATAATAAAACATGAATGCATGAGAAAGAAAAGAGCAGGATGTGCTTTATATTGAAAAGAAATATTAAAAGCGCGATATAAGTCACGAAAGAGAACTGAATTCTACTGATAGGATGCTGTGCGCACGCTCCGAGCGCAACATGCGAGCATAGTAGGCTAGTCTTTGTCTTCGGTTGCGAGCCTAAACGGCCAAATAAACATAGAAATACTTCAAAATGCCAAGCCGAGTATTCCCGTGGCGTAAACACAGTAGAAGTAGCTTCTCTCTCTCTCTCCCCCCCCCCGACGATATCATCGTCCATCGCGATGTTTAGCTGGAAACATCGTCAACTGCCAATTTAGGGGACAGCGCCCAACCCTATCTGCGATGCGTTGATATTTTGACACCAAACTTTGTATGTGTCATTTTCACCTCACTCTGACCACATCACATACATTTGGTAACTGCGCCACCTATTGGCCTAAAGTGATGATAATCCATTAAATCATATTTTTAGTTCATGTATATGATTTTTTCCAGCCATTTTGCCTAAATTCATCTTTAAATGTCTTTAATTGATCCTTGCTGCAGTTGGTCTGACACTCCCAGCCATGTTGGCAACTGTTATCGTCGTCTTGCGCTTGGCCCCGATAATTGCTGCTTGTAGCTATATTTTGATTGGTTCAGTTCCTTTGCGAAGATCATTAGTTATTAACTTAGTTCTAACAGAAAAACCCAACCACAACGTTGCCAGGAGCAACTGTTACAGCTGACACACCGTTGTCTATGACTGACCGTGTCTGCGACTTAAAAATAGGTTTGTGCACATTTATTGCGGAACATGAAAAATGCATGTTCTCACTCAATGTTGATAAAGTAACAACCTTAAATATTTATAAAATACTCAATGTGCTAGTTCGCTTTTTTGATAATGAAAGCAACAGAGCAATAACAACATCTGGCAAGCAAAAAAGTCAACATTGCCAAGCCCCAGCACTTATGCTGGAACTTAAAGATGTCCTGCAGACTAATGGTCTTGAGTGAAGACAAGTGACCAGCATCCCCCTTAACAACTGTGCAGTCAAGAGAGGAAAAAAGACTGGCCTTGAAACCCAAGCAAGGAAGGAGAACCCATACCTCCTTGACGTCTCAGTTTACAAGTTTTTTAAGAACTTTAAACTCTTGTTACTGTATTTTTGTTATCATCAATATTTGTTAATTTATTTTACTTTATTTATTTTACATTATTTACGTATTTCAGTTACAATTTTAACATACACCTGTAATACTTGAAAATAAATGGTGCCATTGAAGATAAGTCCATCTGTGCAGTTTCTCCAGTTATCATGCTAATAAACGTCAATATGCTTGTCTCTTCAGGCACTCATTTCCAGCGTGTGATCCCAGATGATGGACTCCCAGCTCAAAACCCCTCAGAGGTGAAACGCATTGTCTTCTGTACAGGGAAAATCTATTACGAGCTCACACGTGAACGAAAAGTACGCAACATGGAGAACTCTGTGGCTATCACTCGCATTGAGCAGGTACCATCATCTTCAGTATAAAATCAACAATGCTTGCTTGCCTGCGTTCTTTCAGTAAAGGCCTATATATATATATATATATATATATACTGTTTTACAATAAATAAATAAATACATTTAAAAAAATGTATATATATAATTTTTATATTTTTATTTATTTATTATTTTTTTGTAAAACAGTATTTTTTTAATATATTTTTTTTAAACGTTGGTCTGATTCATGCTTTTGCTCCTCCCTAGCTCTCTCCTTTCCCGTTTGACCTGGTGAAGGCTGAGACTGAGAAATATCCCAATGCTGACCTGGTCTGGTGTCAAGAGGAGCATAAGAACCAGGGATACTATGACTACGTCAAGCCCCGCATGCGCACCACCATCGAACGTGCCAAGCCTGTCTGGTAAACTCTTTTCTTCTCCTATAAAAATAAGCTGTGACACTCCAGTTGCTCTATATTCTCACAATTCATCACTGTGTCTTTCTGTGCACAGGTATGCTGGTCGTGAGCCTGCCGCTGCCCCAGCCACTGGCAACAAGAACACGCATCTTCTGGAGCTGAAGCGTTTCCTCGACACTGCCTTTAACCTGGACGCCTTCAAAGACCACATCTAAATCTGTCCTCCAAACAACAAAGAATACAAAAACTCACAAATACCCCATTCATCCCCGGCAACCAAATACACTACACAAAACCATTTTAATCATCCCATGAATAATAGTAATACAGATTCTCCAGTGTTAAGTATCAGGTATCTGAAATTTTCAGTTGATCTTCATTTTAAGTCTTTGTCACCATTGTTGCCCAGTTCAACAACACCAAGATATAATAAACCACAGAAAATACAAATTCTCTTGCTTCAGCAAATAAATAAACAGCACAAATTTTAATGGACCTAATGTATTTTCAACCAAAGCACTGTTCCAATCCTATATAGAACTTTCCTGTATAGTAATCGGCATCTTTTGTCTCCAAACTCACTGTTTCCTAAGCTTTCATGTAGGGTTGTAATGATTTCTGTATGCTACTTGCATCCCAACTCTCAACTGCTCTATGGCTTTAATTTTTATGCTTGCGTTTTCTTTTCTTACTATTATTTTGTTAGAATAAGGGAGAATTTTGGCACATACATTTGCCGTGTTTCATTAGTGGTAAAGATTGTAAAGTAAGTGGAAAAAAGGACACTTTATCTGTACCTTTGCACTGTTTTCTGGTAAGAAGAAGAAAAAACGGTTGGTTCTCTAAAAGTGGATGTTGCAGTTGTATGATTGTATTTATGTAAAAATTACTTTGTATTCTGGGGAGGAAAGGCTTGATGTCAAAATCAGGACAGTGTGGAAAATTCTTTGCAGCACCTTTACATGTACAGTATGTGCCTCTGTTCTCATCCAGTATCATCTATAGATTGCATTGTATACTCTGCACACTTGGCTAATCATTGATGCTACCTGGTGCAGGTAAAAATCCCTTCATAACCATGCTAGCCATCTGATAACTGATAACTTGTGCCATACAACCCAGCCCATCAGCAGGAACATTTCAAATGAAAAGCAAGACAGAATTACACATTTGTGGTTGCTCTTTTAAATAAAAACCAATGACATCTTTTTGACTTTTTCAAAAAGAAAGCAAATTATTTTATTTATTGTTTTTTGAGGAATCAAGTTGTTCTTGTAACGGTTTAGCTTCATACAATAAACTCATAATCTTCTCAAATATCTGAAGTTGATCATTTAATACTAGTTATGAAAAACTGGATTATGTGTAATATGACCAATTGCATGGAATCTGTTTGAGTATGACACAACCTATGCTAATATAATCTAGATCAGTGGTTCTCAACCAGGGGACAAGAACCCACTAGGGGGCCTTAGCCTTTTGATATTGTTTTGAACTTAGTCAAAAAGCCTGAAGGCTGTTAGATCTATGGTTTAACTAAACAAGATTTATTGTTTTGATATATTAACTAAAAACAATGGCAAATTATACTCTCTATATACAGAGAGAGAGGGCAGAGTTTAGCTCCAAACCTGACTAAACGCATCCTGATCCATCTAATCAAGTTATTCGGGGTTAATTGAAAACTACAGATATGCGTGTTGGAGCAGGGTTGGAACTAAACACTGCAGGGCTGAATTTTTAAAGTATCACCAGTGCTAAATTGGTCGCATTTCATGTTAACAGCAGCAATACACGCGCCTCCATGCCGCATGCACAACAAATGCCCAAAAAGCGCATGTCGATTGTAACTTCTCAATAAAGATATTTCATTGGTTCATATTTTTGTCTTTCAAAGCATCGACACGCTCTGATTGGACAGATGCAGCTTCGTGACGTCCCTCTCCTGTAATTATATAGCTTAGCGGCCTTCATGCTGTCTTTCCTCCGTTCCAAGGCAGCCAGTGACACACGGTTAGCGCGCTTCAGCCCAACATCATCTAAGCGCAAAATATTATAAAGCCATGGCCAGGCCTAGAGTTTTCTTCGATATCACCGCCAACGGCCACCCAGTTGGAAAAGTGGTTATGGAGGTAAAGTTCCACGCAATTATTTTTACCTTAACGTTAGCCTTTTTGCAAGAAATAACTCCCTGACATTTTTCATGCAAGTCGTGCTAACGCCTATTTTGAGCGGTTTTCTTCGATAGCCGCATGCGCTAGGCTAACGTTACTGTATGAAATGTGCACCTAAACCCTACTGTGCTGCAAAACTTTTAATATCCCTTTACCGTTTAAGTGGTTTGCATTTCTTCTAAGCAAATATCATGATTCAGTTATGCTTAACCTGTTTGGTTTGCCAGGTAGCAGCTAATTGCACTATGTAGAACCATTAACCTAACGACGTTACACTCCCGGCCAAAACTGCTTGCTGATTATATTTCTATTTTAAACCCATGTTACAATTTGCGGCATTGTGCAGCGTACAGCGGTGATGTTGGGAATCTGGCAGCAGGAAGGGTTTTTAATGTTAGACTCCCATCAGTTGTAGGACTTTAAAGTGTTCATTTCCATAGTGACACTTTGAGGTGTTAATTTGCATAAAACTGTTATATCGCTTTGCAAGTAAAGCTGTAATACTAAAGCACGCGCCGCAATAGGCCGCTTTAACCCCACTTAGTGCTGCTTGTACAGCACGCTTATATTCTTATATGCTGCCGACCAATGTCGTATGAGACTGTTATACTCTTCGTATGAGAAATAAGTTAATGAACAGAAACTGTGCGGTTCCAGCACTTGTTGTGGGAAAAACTGCAGAAATATGTAACGTTAACCCAAGAGTGCGCATGGAATGAATGGGCCACTGCTCTTTTGTTTAACCCGGATTCCCTGAAGGCGACTTTATTTTGCTCAGTCCGAACTTCAGGTTTACGCCCCAGGGAAACTCAAACAATTGCGACAAAAAAGTTTCAGCTTTTGTGAGTGATTTATTGAAATTAGCTAATCCCCTGTCCGCGCGAATCCTGCAATATCTCTGTCTGGAAAGATGTTCTGGAAAGTTCGCCGATGTGTGTAAGGGGGGATGGGAGGAGACCGCCCGATCCAATGGTGATTTTTAATACATTCGTCGCTAGACTTTAATTACCAGCGGGTTTTTTCCCCTCCTTCATGCAGTTGTACTTTTGAGTTTAACTAATATTAAAGTTAATTTGGATGAGGGGAAAATTAAAGAAGTTTTACACTCCAAGTTAGTAAAAGTGTTTTCTGAGCGGCCATTTTAGCTCTAGACTTGTAAAACTTGATGTCACAGATAGGATTTCTTTGGAGCAGTCAAAGATGTACTGTAACTACAGTCTATGCGAGCAAAACCAGGTATAACGTGCTGCTCTGCCTTTAATGCCCAGATAATTGTCTTCAGCATTGTTGCGGTTTTACTGGAGGTGTTTGTCAGACTGCAGTGCGGTCCCATTAAGATGGTCCACACGAGCTTGTTCCTAGTTTGTTGTATGACACAACCGTGAACACATTATTGCAGCTGCAGTCATTTTAAATGTTTGTTTAATACAATTTTATTTTTTTAAACAGCTGAGAGCTGATGTCGTTCCCAGAACTGCAGGTATTTCTTATTACTTTTCCCTTGTGTGTTTTTTAATTTATTTTTCCCTTGTGTGTTTTTTAATTTATTTTAAGTGCCCATTACCTGTCTGACATTTTTGCAGAGAACTTCAGGCAGTTGTGCACAGGTCAGCCTGGTTTTGGCTACAAAGGATCCACCTTCCATCGTGTCATCCCCAGCTTTATGTGCCAGGTATGAAAAAGTTTGTCCCCAAAAGCGTTCTGTTATCTTAGTTGTTTTTTGATGTTCGGTTCTAATCTAGAGACCTTTGAATACAGGCAGGTGACTTCACGAACCACGATGGAACTGGTGGCAAGTCCATTTATGGCAACAAGTTTGCGGATGAGAACTTTACCCTGAAACACACTGGCCCTGGCTGCCTGTCCATGGCCAATGCTGGCCCCAACACCAACGGTTCCCAGTTCTTCATCTGCACATCTCTTACTTCATGGTGAGCAAAATAATTGTGAATGACCATGCATCATATCACTCCTGGATCCATGCTGTGGAGCGTCTTGTCCTATCCTGACCTTTTCCCTCACTGTTTCTTTTCGCCAGGCTGGACGGCAAGCACGTTGTCTTCGGACAGGTTGTGGAGGGCCTGGACGTCATCAAGAAAGTGGAAAGCTATGGTTCTAGCAGTGGAAAGACCAGTGCCAAGATTGTCATTGCTAACTGTGGCCAGCTGTAAATGTCTCTACCACTAACATTCACCCAAACCTTAGTCCCCCTCAGTGCTCCTAAATCCTGCCGCTAACCGCAACATTCCTATCCAAGTTCTACAAACCCCGCCCACACCACCACATCCTTCAGTCGTCCATCTTTGTCTGAGTTGCCTTTTTTTTGTTTTCATTTGCAGATGAAGTCCTGTAGGCCTTTAATTTGTATCAAAGTCTGAAAATAAAGGGGAACAATGTTAAACTTATACCTTTCAATTTCTCATTTTTGCTTGAGACTTATTTGTGTATTGTTGCTTCAGATTAATACGCAAGCCACTTTTAGTGAGCTCTTTGATTTTGATCTGGCTTTTTAATTTGCATTTCTGATCCAGCTTATAAATCTAGTAATTGGTGAAGAAATTTAGGAGTTCAGCTCTTTAACTGAATCCGGTCACAGCGGTTGAGTTAACAGACTTTCTCCCCAGCAAACTTTTAACTTGGTATATTCACCCCTTTAAAGCCCCACAAGCTTGTTTGAAGAACAATGTTGTGTATATGTATAAAAAGAGCCATGGTCGCTATAAATGTTTGCTGAATGGAAGAGACTTGCAAGAATAACTTCAGCAGTTTAAAAATATAAAGCTTATTTCTTTCTCTTAAAGGGGTGTAGTGATAGTAGTACAAATGAAATGAGAGGGAAAAACTACACTTCAATGCTTTGGCATTCACCTGCAAAACTTCATCCCACTAAGAAACTTAGTGTATATTCCCTTGCAAAAGCTTTGGAATTGCAAAGTTACTTGGTGAAATGTAATACTGATGCAAGAGGATGCAAAAGCATTGAAATATAAATTTCCCTCCCATCTTTTTCTTTAAATGTTACCTTAGTGCCTTTTATTGTGACCTGTCTGATGTCTTGAGCAAGGTGGAAAATGTAGGGTGGCAATTATTTCTTCAATTTGAAATGGGATTGGGCCATGTCATTTGCTAGTTGGTGTATGTGACAGGTTGCTGTAGGGGAGAGAATACTGTCCCACCGGTCCACATGCCACCAGAGAAGAGATGTTGGGAGGAGTTAATGTTTTTAAGTCAAAAACACAAGATTATTTTTTTAATGTGCATTTTTTTATAAATGTGTTATAAATGCTGCAATATTCCATAAAAATAGTCTCTTTTGATTTCATGATGACTTTATGGATGTAACCTGATCCTTTATTTCTTATAAAGATATAATAACATTATGCTGAATGACATTTAATAAGTATTGATGACGGCTGGCAAATGTGAAATCTTAGCAGTGAACATCCAATGCCAAATTAAAGTAACCTCAATGAACATGTAACAATCACCAGAGCTTGCTTGGCCATATCAAGGCAAATGCATATTTGTCATTGTGTTGCATTATTTGTCTTTGTGCAAATGTTCAGATTTTTAGTTAGATGGATACAAAACGACATTATTAAGGACCTTCAAAATGTTTTGACTTCATCTGCTTATTCAAATAGCAAAGGTGTAAGGACTACTGTATCGTTGAATTATGTTTAAGTACAGTAGGAATTTATTAAAAATCAATAGGAGTGGGTTAGATTTGTACATTTCTCAATAAACCTGCTCATGGAGGCCATTCAACAATCTACAATCTGTCTCCCTTATGTTTAACAGCTCATTCGGTGAGTGCTACATGGCTTAAAATGAGCTGCTCTGTATTGTCTAGTATTGAATACTCTCTGTATTATCTAGTATTGAATACTCTCAATATTCAAGCAAGCAATGGTTTCAGGTCCAACTCACCTCAACACCAGTAACAAAAATATAGTTTGTAATTGCTGTAAAAATGCTTTTATGCCACCTCTGAACAACAATAAACATTGTATAAAAACATCTAAATGACACTTCAGAAGTACTTTAGAGTAAATTTGACAAAAGACACAGGAGAGGTGCAGTACTGATAGACTTCCAGGAGGAGTGTTTGGAAACGCCATAGACGAAGACAAGGATCAGCAAACCTATTCACCCTACAGAGGGCGCCCGAATAAAACTTTTGTACAGATTTCAAGGCACAGGAAAAGAAAACCATAAAGCCATTGTGCACTGTGCACTTCAGCATGTTTGCGTTATTTATTTATTTATTTTACTTCAACACATTTTAAAAGCAAATTAACTATAGTAGTAACCCTAATAATTTGACCTCGTAATTATTACTTCAAAAATACTGACCATATCCCCGTGTCCGTTATATCTGGCTAAATTCTCATTCAGAACACGTAACAGTTAATATTAAAAAGTTCAGAAAAGTAATATTTCACGTTCCGTTCCATATATGTCTGTGAAGAACCAGTCCCTTTAGGACCTCTGATCGGGATGGCACAATCCCTGTCCGCGAGGGCCGTCGGGTTGCGCGCGGCAGGACAAGCTCTTCTCGCAGTCGCAGCGGTCCAGTCTCCGGCGGATTTTGGCGCGTCCCCGCAGCAGGCAGACCTCGCCCAGAGCGGGCACGCGCTGACATCTCCTGCCAGTCAAATACAAGGCGCAGCACAGACCCTCCTGACAGTCGCGCGAGCGCAAACACGGGGACATCTCGGGCACTGCAGGCAAAATAATATATATATATATATATATATATATATATATATATATATATATATATATATATATATAATTAGGGGTAGTAAGGAAACTACATGAACTATACATTTAAATTATATGTTTATCTATGTTTAATTGCCATTGTAGCAGAACTTCACCTGCTGTTAGCATTCCATTGACTCCCATCAAAGAGTATAGAAGACTATATTCTTCTATACGCTTTGCTCCCATTAATTTTGGCGTTACTTTGACAGCGAATAACTTTACATCTGAGGCGTTCAAAGACTTCATTTGTCCATTATTTATTTCTAAATAATCACGACAATGTATAAAAGGCTCCATTACTTTGTGTCTTACGTTATGGCCCCGTAGAAGCCGTTTTTGTTAAAAACAGGCTAACGATTGCGTCATAACCACAAGACTTTATGTCGCACAATAGAGACATTACCGTATAGACAGGAGGAGAAGCTCGCAGGCAATCTTTTACTGTCTATGAGGCAATCGGGGGGACATAGAGGCATAAAGTCATGGGAGAAGCCCATAGATAGAGAGTCCATAAAAACAACGGGACAAAATATTTCAACAACGTTTCTGAGAAATTAGGTGATTCAGATTTGTTTTGGCACAGCTACTAGAAGATGTACAACTGTCAGACTGTCAGTTCTGCTCAGTTTGAGCCTGCTCAGTCGCTCAGCCATCAGACAGAAAGTGCAATAATCGGGCTCCAGTCTTCCCCGTTGAAATCAATGGGGTCGCTGTGTCCATTTCTTTTACTGTCTATGTCCACTGTACAGCCTATGGTTCCACCAGAAAATGTCTAATATGTTCTGAACTGGTTGCAGTTTCACTCTGGTTCCATATGAGGACGCTCACAGGACGAGTGCAGAATGAATGGTCTACGGAGATATACCCCTAAAATCCACTTTTCTCAGGATGTAATTTTTTGTCTAGTAATTTGAATGTTGTTTTCGAAAGGAGATGCAAAGAAATTACAGATTACTGGGTGTTAGATTTTTAGAGTCACTTATTTGCTTTAAAAAGTCTTTTAAAATGTCAATGACGTCATACACATCGTACGACCAGAGAACTGCTTTACGGCAATCCTTGAGTCACTTTGGTGCTTTCGCGATCTGCACTTTCTTTTCTCTCGAGGCATCGACAACACCGCTGACACAGGTAAATACACGTGCTAGAAGAGTTTTTGGTTTGTTGTTTTAAAAGACCACGCCGAAAATACTTCGGATGCCACGATGCCATCAAGCAGTATCTCTGGACGTAATCAGTCCTTCACTGACCAAAGTCCATTAGCAGAATGCTAGCGTGTTATGGGCAACCACAACTCAACCTGCAAGAAATCGAAAGGACATAAGTACTTGTTCATTCAACTTTCGACCTATAACCCATGTTAAACTTGCAAAACCTACATTCAAATCTGAGATTTCGGTAATCGGGTGAAAGAGACAAATTTAGCCGTCTAGCTCCATAGACTCCCATTCATTTTGCACTCGGACGATCGCCCCCCCAGTGGAACTCTGGTGGAACTACAACCCAAATTCGGTACAACAGTTGACCAACTGACTTCCCACGGGACTTCAGCGCGAGACTAGTTAGCTGTCTAAAACACTATTTAGGTGAATTTAAACAATGGCTAAGTTGCTAAACGCACCTTGTTCACATGTAAGGGCCCTGCTCATGTTGGACAGACATTTTAATTGCATTTTGTGTCTGTTTAGTGGCACAAAGACACTCTTTATGTATATGCCCCCATAACTGCCGTTTTAGCTGAGTTGGAGCTAGGGCATTTGTGGGAACAGCTCCGTGTTGCAAGCACCAATCCGGTTCGTTTTTTTTCCTATAGACAGTACTCACAAAGATATAACGAACAAGATTAACTTAAAAATTGCCCGGAGTTCTCCTTTAATAGGGAGTGGTCAGGCTTTCCTTTTAGACGGCTTTGGTCCCACTCAGTGCCATAGAGAGAAAGAGTTGCGACACTCCCATGGACCGCCATAGGAACTTTGGAATGCGGAAGTAACGCGTGTCGTGGAGCAGCCAATAGTTCCAAACACTGATAGTTCCAGCATTGAACCCCATTCATTTTCAGTGTTTCCGAATTACGCTCGCTGGTAATTTAATGAAATTACTTTATTTTTTTACTTTTAAAAACATTAGCCGACCTCTCGTGAATCTAGTCAGTAGTTATATTTTATGTAGCCAGTTTTAGATAATGTTTATTGGAAGATAATAGGTTAATTGCAGCTATAGCTTACGTGACACTAATGTTAGCTAACTTACGGTAACCTGATGTATATAATATATAATATTATTAATAATCATAAATATATATATATGTATATATATATATATATATATATATATATATGAATGCATGTGTATTTATGTAGGCCTAAATGTATTACACAAACACACATTGACAAATATGCATATATACACACATAAACCTAACCCATTTAAATAAATGAATTGTGTGTGTGTGTATATATATATATATATATATATATATATATATATACACACACAATTCATACTGAAATGAATCTTGTTAACAGTTATTTAGCTACATATTTAGGAACATAGTTAATTCACTCATTAACTATCTCTCTGGTTTCATTTTATGAAGTTAATATTTACCGAACATTGCTGCAAATATAGTCGTTGCTTTCTACCTTATGGGAGCAGTCCATTTCCCTCCTAAATCATTCATTTGTACATGCACAGCGTAATTATTTATATTTTATGTTGGTTGGAATTCTGAACGGACCGCCACTGCAGACCTCTTTCCGGGGTCACGAAGGTAGGCTAATGGCTGAATTGGAATTTATAAGCAAGATCACGATCAATAGCCTAATACAGCCCAGTTGTGCTAAAACAAATATCATGAGACGTCCATCATCAGATGAAAGCCGCTAAAGCCAGTGCTACTACCCATGCGAACATGAACACTAAGCTTTTCCCTCCAAAAAACCCATAAAACTTATCTAAGTAATATATAGTATTTCGTTGTCACCTTGCCTCTCCAAACGCGAAACTGACATTAACTAAATGCAATAATGCAGTAACAGCTGAAAAAGTTCTTGGGTGTGTGTTTTATTTTATATTTACCGTTCAATAATGTAATCGCTGCTGTCTGTGCCATAGAAGAACATGACAGCCAGCGTATGTTTTGGAACTATTGGGGCTTACATGAACCACGTGACAGCCATAGCGGCGACATCAAAGCGTGTCGCAACTCTTTCTCTCTATGGCTCTGGTTCCACTCAAGCGGCAACCTCCCCGTCTCTCTCTTGAAACCAACACGGAAATGAATTAAACTGCAATTCATCGACTGGCCGCTTGAGGCAGGCTGCAGTGAAGGGGGTGAATTTTTTTACAACTCATCCGTTTAAATTATATTAAGCCTTAAAGTTCTGCATAATTAAGGGCGTGGCCACTTGAGTGACGTGGGTGGAGCTGAGGTGCTAATGCTATGCTACTGGCCTCATGCTAAAGTGACAGCAGAATGTAGAAGTAAACCTGTTTTTGCCCTTCGAAATACTATAATAATTAAAAGACGTAACTACAAGTGAGACTGTGTATCATAATGCATTATTATTCTGCTAGTTAAAAATGTATTATCATGCAGTAACTTACAATATTGCTCTGAGCTTGTGCGTTTGACAGTGATTCATGCGCATACATGTCAGTCAGCACGGCATCGCACGTCAAGTTCGTAAAGAGCTTTATTCAGTTCAGTCGATTTTAAAATCTGATTTTGGCCACCGATCAATTTCTCAAATGGGTTAAACCAAAAATATTACCTCAGAAGTTCAAGTAAATGCCCTAGAGATCCGCGCTCATTCAAGGGTGGTCATCTATTGCATGGACGGAGAGAAAGCACTGACACCTGCAGGATTTCATCTCACGGTACTTTTTATTCAACACAGTTAAATAAACATATCTGTTCCGTGAGAGCAACGGTACCGCATAACGAGTGTAGCCTGTATACTCCAAAAAGCAACGAAATTGTCAGACATCCATTAGTGCATGCGAGGAAACAGCGCTGGTTGTTCTCTCCATACTCGACAACGACGGATTCCAACGGCTTGGGCAAAGGTATAATGCGTGTATTAAATTGTATGAAATAATCCTGAAAAAAGCACAAAAACTGCAGAGATGGTAAGTACAGCAGCTGCTGGAATTAGCTGAGGGTGACATTAACAGATTGACAAACGTCGGCTAGCAGTTACAGCAGCCTCAATCCACTCAAGTGGATTTCGAAAAAGGGCAAAAACATGAACTTTAACTATTGGCTTTACTTCTACATTCAGCTGTCACTTTAGCGCGAGGCCAGTAGCCAGGGGCGTGGTAGCGGGGGGGAAAAGGGTACAGAGTACCCAGGGCCCGAGGCAGGGGGGGGGGGCCCTTAGAAGTCGCCGAGCTCAAGTCAAAAGTTTTGTTTGTTTGTTTGTAAAGAATGTCACTTTTATTTATTTTTATTTTGTATATATTTTTATTTTTTGTGTTTTGAATAGGGATTCAATTTAAAGGATTTAGAGTGAGGGGAAGTAAAATACATGTTTACAGTGTTTAGAGTTAGGTTAACGTTTCATTTTATTTACCAGTAGGGGCCTATTTTACATTATTTCTGAATCTAATAAAATGCGACTTACACCTATGCAACTTATTTTCTGGAAAATACATTAAATAATGAAATTGAACTGTTGCCTTTTATTAAAAAGTAGGCTACATTTACAATGGGGAATGTTTGCACCAATAAATCCTTAACTTTGGGTTTAATCACGGTTATAATTATGAAGGGGTCCTTGGAAAAAATTTTACCCAAGGGTTCCTCCCTGATTCCAAAAAGTTTGAAAACCCCTGCTCACTGGACACGCACATTGACAAACTTTGAATCCTTGATTTAAAGCTATGCTGCCTATATCCAGTTGGTCGCTCCATGTTGTATGTCCGGAAAATTAGCGCTACTTTGTCTTTATTTGAAATAATATTATTCCCAGTGCATACAGACTTACCGTCAGATGAACTGTTGCTTACAATGTTTACTAATAGCATGTAATAGGATATATATATATATATATATATATATATATATATATATATATATATGGGCCTATTATATATTTTTTATCAAGTTCAAATATTTTTTTCATATTCATGTTCAAATGATGATTAATTTCCAATTGAGTAAATATTATGTAAAATAAAATATACATTTAATTTCAGCAATTGTTGTGCGTGCTTGTAGGCTACTATCTTTAATATATTGTGATAATGGCCATCATCCAATTTTATTAGGCTAAATGTCAAACTTAATATGAAAATTGATAACCAGCCATAGCATTGTCCTAGTTTATAAATGCACTCTTCGGAACTGTTCATTTTGAGTTAACAGTTTAATAATTTGTCTTTTTAACCTTTGTTGTTCTGTAGATATATACTGTAGATATATCCTATTGTTGACACAGCAATGTTCACCCGTGAAGAGTTTTTACAGAAATATTATGTCTGTCCCCGCTTGCAAGAATGGGGAAAATGTCTAATAGTAGGCTAATCAATACCTGACCAAAAGTATATAATCAAAAACATGACTTTAAGTTATCACGCACACCAAAAAAAGCAAGAATAAATAAATCTCTCTCCTCACCTTTTTGACTTCCTCGCCCATCCAACTGAATCTTTGTCTTGGCAGCATTTTGCTGTTTTTTCTTGGAGCTTTTGCATTCAGGTGCCTTGTGAAGACAATAATTTTAATCAGCCTTTAATTTCTGAAAGAATGTCCATTTAATGAACTTGAATATACTGACAGAGAAATTGGGATTGTAAATTTGATATCAATGATATTAAGCTATCCAATGAGGCACGGTCAGACATAACTTCAATATAGTGCTGAATCAAATTGGAATGAATATCTTACTTGTGAATCGGTGCATTCTTGTAAAGCTTCTCTGATTCCTTGGAGGCCTGAGGTTCTTCTAACAGAATTATGGGAATTTGCAACTGTGTCACTGCGTAAATGCAATATTGACTGGAAGAGATTGTTGAGCTCATGTCAAATAGACTTTAAAAAAAGCAATTCAAAGTTTTGAAAATGCAAACAAGTAATGACAATAAGCATATAAATCTTCTTTTATGACACTAATAGCTTTGTGTGTTCATTAGTTGTATGATATTGTTCCAACATAAAAGCACATAAAAACATTTTGAGGGTTTGAGAATGTATATTCTTACCTCTTGAGAGTTTGTCATTTCTCTGGAGGAGTGGATAATGTTGGAATCCAGGCACTGTACTGCAGAAATAACAGACAGCCAAAACATAGCAATAATTGTCTGCATTGTTGAATCAAAACTGTCCTGACCACAATGAGCCTGTGTGTAAGAGCAAGACCTTGAGCTCTAGTGTGGAAGAGCAACATCACCCGTGTTTTAATGGACCTGTGGCAATTACCCAAATTAAACGTTGAGGGGAAAAAAAGAAGAGAAGAAAGAAAGGGTCTTTCATTAGTGGTTACTTTCTGAGTGTTCTAATGTTTATAGTCTCAGCTCATGTAGGAAGTGTGTAGTGCATTGCAGTGGCAATTAAGGCAAATTATGGCCTGTACGCATAACAAACATGAAAGCTTGGATGTACCTTTCATGGCACGTGAATCCACATAGACCCTTTACACATGTAACACCTTTGAAACTTGTTATGATGAAAAATTTGACATCCTTTAAATGACAGCCATCATGTAACCGCATCAGTAGACTCGGATGTAAGTTGCTTCCTGCAACGGAACAGGTGATTATCTACGCCTTGAATGCTGGCTTAGAGGGGGAAACTCAAAATCCATGTTTCTCACCGGACTAGGAGCTAGATGATAATAACAGTGCCGATCTGAATATGTTTAGTCACTAAATAAAAATGTTGTCTTGTTCAGCTAAAACATTTATGTCATGTCAACTACAGATTTATTGTTCAACAAATTATCAATTAGTAACAAGTTGCTTTAATTTGTTATAACCTAATTCTTACATACAGCTTTACATGACTCACCTATGTGTTTATCTATCCATCTGTGTCTGCCCGTCTTTCTCTCTGTCTGTCTATCTGTGTATGTCTTTCTGTCTGTCTGGTGACTCGAAACAAAAAAAAACAACTATGACCAAATTTATTAAACACACAAAATAGAACTAAACATTATTCATTCCGAATAACAAATATGTACTCATACAAATATGTCCTCATAATGGTTTTACTAAAGGACATTTTTCTGTAGTTCAATGAACAAAATACAACTTGTCTGAATTTGTTGGATTTTTGTTTCACATTGTATGTCTTTTTTTTTTTTTTACTTTTCCAAGAAACGTCACCTATATTCCTACACTATTACTGCTATCTATACGAAGCCTTCCATTCTAAACCAATAATACAATTCCCTTTCAGTACGTTAAATGATTCCTGTCAAAACTGGTTGTATGTTATGGGGACCAAATGTCCCCACAAGGATAGTAATACCATTCATTTTTGACCTTGTGGTGTGGGGACATCTTTTAGTTTTTTGGTCACCATGAGAAAAAAGGCTTAACATTTGAAAATGTCACAATGCTGAATGTTTTCTGTGAGGGTTGTGTTTAGGGGTAGGACTAGGGGATAGAATATACAGTTTGTACAGTATAAAAGCCATTATGTTAATGGAAGGTCCCCATAAAAGATGGAAACCAAACATGTGTGTGTGTGCATGTGTGTGCGTGTTTGTGCGTGCATGTGTGTGTGTGTGCATGCATGTGTGTCTGTGTGTGTGTGTGTGTGTGTGCGTGTGTATTTGTGCTGAACATAGGACAGGTGATGGAAGATCACCCACCAGTCTTCAAACCCTCAGGCTGATTTATAAAAGCCAGCCATGTTCAGATGGACAGAGCAGAAGCAGACTCCAAGCCCTTTGGCATAAGCACATTCTTCAAGCTCATATTCATCTCAGTGTTATTTTAGTATCATAAATATACTATTATAGTTTTTGTTAATATTTTGAATTATTTATTTTTACATTTTCTGTTATTTTTAATTTTAGTAAAAGTTGAATTAATTTAGTTGTGTGTTTTTTGTCATTAGTTTAAAAAAAAAAAAATATGCCTGTATAGTTTTTATTAAGTTTTAGTTTTTAGTTTATTTATACATTTTCTGTTATTTTTAATTTTAGTAAAAGTTGAATTAATTTAGGTGTGTGTTATTTGTCATTAGTTTTTTTTAAAAAATATGCCTGTATAGTTTTTATTAAGTTTTAGTTTTTAGTTTATTTAGTTTGAGTTATTTTAGTACTTCAACGTAAACTAAATGAAAATGAAAAATGCAACTATAGCTGAAAAAGGTTATATTTTATTACAGTTCAGTTAATGTTCTTTTTATTTCAAGTCATGACATTTTTTTTATGGTTTTAGTTCAATTAAAAACCTGATTATGTGTGTGTGATCTTGTTTTAACCTACATTGTGAGGACCAAATGTCCCCTCAAAGATAGTACAACGTGACATTTATTATCCTGTTGGTAAGGCCCTGCAAGGAAAACAGCTTATAAAACATAGTAGTGGTTTTTGAAAATGTAAAAATGCAGAAAGATTTTCTTTGTGATGGGTAGGTTTAGGGGTAGAATTAGGGGATATACAGTTTGTACAGAATACAAATAATTATGTCTGTGTAAAGTCTACATAATGATATAAAAACAAGTTTGTGTGTGTGTGTGTGTGTGTGTACCTGCTTAACTATATTTTGAGTGACAAATTTGTACCCAGAAGTGACCTGACGAAATCTCCAAAAACCTCCCTTTAGGGACGTTTTTGTAAATCTGGTATAAAGTAATTAGTTTTTTTTTTTTAAATGTAAAAATGCAGAATGTTTTGTGTGATGGCTAGGTTTAGGATAGTGTTATAGGGGGATCAAATCTATGGAATGTCCCCATTTAGATATCTAAGTAAACGTGTGTGTGTGCGTGCGTGCGTTTACAGGGCAGAGGTAAAATCTGTTGAGTCATTTAACATTTTCCATAGATGTTCTGTGGCTGAGCGAACGTTACACAGGAATGAAACTGACACAGGTTACGATGGATCTGTAATCTGCAATTGTCACTGACTCTTGATATTATTGGTAAGACTTTTGTGTGGCAAATATACTGAACAATCACCGTTGGTTTCATATTCCAACAATTAGGTTTCTGTTTATACCTGACTGTATTCACAAGTGAAAAGTAGCAGCTGATTGTGTGGGTTGTGGCTGGATGAGAGATCACAGATAAAAGCTCATTGTGATGAAAAGAAGCCTGCAGGTCATTCACCTACCCAATAAAGAGCAGCAGATGCACACAATTACTCTTGGTATGACGCAGTGTTTGTTTGTGTGTGCGTGTACAAGTCTGTATATTTCCCTCAACAAATCCCATGCAACAGTGGACACAGCCTCCACCCTTCCTTTAGCAACACCCACAAATCCAACAACTGACCCCTGCATCACGCACACCTGAATACACTCCTGCACTGGAGAAGAGAATGCATCCAAAGGTAAAACTAACTTTAAAAGTAATGATTAAGATATTAATTTATATAAGGCAGTGACCAGAGACTGATTATGGATTACATTTTGTTTTATGATGTCAGAAAAGTATTATTTTTGTGTTTTATGATGGATTTTCTTGTATTTCTTTTCAGCCTCGTACCAAAAAACATGATTCGTAGTTACCAAAATACTAATGGTTAAGTAAAAAAAACACAAAAAAAACAGAAACCCCTCTCTTTAATAACTTGAATGTTTTGGAACACAAAATGGTAATGTGGAGAGGTTGAGTGATAGCTGGATAAAACATCAATGTTGCAAGCATGGTCTCAGTTAACAAGTATTGACATAGGTGTTGACTTTTGGATCTGCTCTTTGTTGTATGTGCGTATGGCTGTGAACAGGAGTCTTATGTTCACCAAGGATGCATTTGTTTGACCAAAAACTACTATAAAAACAGCAATATTGTGAAATAGTATTGCAATTTAATTTATTTTATTTTATAATGTAATTTATTCTTGTGATGGCAAAGCTAAATTTTTAGCATCAGTACTCCAGTTTTCACTGTGTAATGCTGATTTGCTGCACAAGAAACATTTATTATTATTATAAATATTGAAAACAGTTGCGCTGCTTAACATTTTTGAATGGTCTTTAGGTCTTTACAAATTCTCTAATGAATGGAAAGTTCCAAAGAAAATCATTTATTTGAAATATAATTTTTTGTAATAATATTTTTTTACAGTCACTTTTGCGCAATTTATTGTATCCTCCTTTCTGAATAAAAGGATTACATTACTTAAATATATAAATGTTTTATTTTTGAAGTATAGTGAATACAATGGGATAAAGCTATAGATGTAGTATTCATCACAGCATATGACAGAGGCATATTATCTTTGAGTTATGCATGTACACAAGACAAGAAAAAGTCAAAAACACAAAATACTGTCCATTTTTCAAAGGGCAATATTGATAAGACATTGAAAGATAAAAGGAGTGTTTTAGAAACACTGAGTCTGTTCCTCATGTGCCCTACAGCAGCTGTAATCATATTGTTGAAACTCAATCACACAGCACGTAATTCCTGCCCTGGCTCTATCTTTTGGCTGTACAGCAGCTCTTGAAGAAAGTCATTGTCTAGCTTAAGTTTTTAATTGAGTCATTTCCATTGTAAAAATCATTATATATTAACTTAATTAAAAACTATAAATTCAGTAATTGCTCCATATACTATGTTTCATCTGTTTGTCCAATTTGACAGGGATCTGCAAAAACAATTGGTTTCAGCATGTTCTGCAGATTTAAAGTTTTTTTTTAATCTATTAATGAAATTTGTACATATTCTAATATTCAGGCCCTCAATCATACTGTTCTCTATGATAGGATATAATGGAGTTCCATGCTCAAAGCATTCAGCATTCATATTCGAAAAGCAAAATACCTAAATTGTTGGAAAATATGAGAAATGTATCAGTTTTCACAAAAAAATATAAAGCAACACAACTGTTTCATTGAAAATAATAAGAAATCAGCATATCAGAATAACTTCCATTTCAAACATTAAAATAGAAAACTTGTTTAGAGGGAGTTCAACTGCTGTTCCGTTACACCCCATACAGTGGAACTCTTTGATAACACTGGGAAAGCGTGCCTTTCCACGGGAGAGGGACGATGTGGAAGCCACATCCTGTGGAGAATACACATATGGACTGGCCGGAAGGGGCAGTGCAACATATGGAATGTCACTGGGGTGGCTCCAGCCTGAGAAGGGGGAGGCTACACCAGACAGTGACGACAAAGCGGACTCTGCCAAGGGAAAGACACTGGCTCACCACAGGGAGCTGGTCGTGAAAGAATATGCATATGGGATCACCGCAGGGAACACAATATATAGAACCCAGCCTAGCACAAGTTACACTAGCATACTAGCACTAGGCCTGGCGTCGAACGCTCCGCAACGTCCGACTGCCGAAGGGGTTCCCTTTCGAGAGGTCTCTCCTATTGCTTACGCTATGGGAAAACTCCTTTTCTCGAGAATATTGAAGTCTTTATGTAAAACGCATTGCAGCTGCACAGCTGACAGCAATGAACGAAGGCAGCTCGGTCATTGGCTGTGCTGCGGCAACTTGCTCGAACCAATGACGGGGCGACTCTGAATGCGCGACCAATGAGCGCGCTTCGCGCCCGCGCGCGTCAGAGCCCGCCAAGATGGGCGTGGCCAAGAGCTATATATTGGGCGCCCCGTCATGAGAGTTCTTTAGATTTAATCTCCTTCAGCGAACACCTTCTTCGCTGGATCCTCCGGATTATTGAAGCTTTGCCGTCGAAAAGCATACCAGCGGGATTTGCTACGAGGACGTCGGCACCTTCAGCCGCCTTCTAACGCGATCCTACTGAGCCATCCGGCGTACTGCTCACGCAAGTATTTACATCTGTTCGCTCTGCGACACTTGTAAAAGAGCAATTTTTCCAAGGCGTTGTTTCAAATGCCTTCCTGCGCGTCGTGCAGAGACCTTCTCCCGGACGGGGATCGTCACATCATCTGCGCTCGCTGCCTGGGCCGGGACCACGCAGAAGCTGCTTTGACCAAGGGCGGATGCCCCGAATGTGACGACCTGGGTCTCTCCGCACTGCGGGCTCGCCTCGCCGCTTTCGCCGTGAGCGAGCCCATCGCCGCCATCCCTCTGTTCGAGCCGCGCACTAAGAAAAAGCGCCGCTCACAGAGGCTTCCTGAACCTGAGCTCAGTGACGTCACGCCGAGCCAGTCTCCGCGTGCTTCACCGCCGCTCTTGCCTTCCCCACCGCCGGTTCAGTTCACCCAGCCGGACCCACACCCCTCTAGCAGAGCGGTGGGCCTTGTGACTTTCAGCGCGTCCGAGGACTACGGGGGAAGGGATGACAGCTTGTCAATCGACGCTGCATCGGACGACTGGCCGGGCTCCACTCTCGACCCCGCCCCGTCGACGCTAGCTAGCGCGAGCGGGGGCTCCACCATGGATAGCGAGATTATCCGTGTTCTCTCTAAGGCCGTGGAAGACCTCGGGCTCGATTGGTCTTCTCCCGAAGAACCAACACGGAGCCGACTGGATGAGTGGTTTCTGCAGGGGCGCCAGCAGGCCCCTCGGCAAAGGCCTTCTCCCTTCTTCCCGGAAGTTCACGACGAACTCACCAAGTCGTGGAAAGCCCCCCACTCTGCGCGCCTAAAGCCTTCTTTTTCTTCCTCGCTCTCCTCTGTGGACGGCGCGAAGGAAAGAGGCTACGAGGGAACACCGCCCCTCGAGGAGGCCGTGGCCAATCATCTCTGCCCGCCCTCCACCACCGGATGGAAAGCCAAAGCTTCCCACCCCTCAAAGCCCTGCCGCACTACTTCAGCTCTCGCCGGTCGCGCCTACGCCGCCGCCGGCCAAGCTGCATCAGCGCTTCACTCTATGGCGGTACTTCAAGTGTTCCAAGCCAAGCTTCTCCGCTCTATGGACGAGTCTGGCCCCGAACCCGAAGCCTTTAAGGACCTACGACTGACATAGCCCTGCGAGCCACGAAGGCCACCGCCCAGTCTATCGGCCGTGCCATGGCTAATTTGACTGTTCTCGAGCGCCATCTGTGGTTGACTCTGACTGAGATGAAGGACGCGGATAAGGCGCCATTTCTCGACGCGCCTATCTCCACCAGCGGGCTGTTTGGACCGGCGGTTAAGGGTTTCGCCGAACGCTTCACTGAGGCCCAGAATGCTTCACAAGCTATGCGGCATTTCCTGCCCAAGCGCTCCAGCTCATCGCAGAGCAGACAGAGGCCGCCGCAGCCGCAGCGGGCTAGAACAGCCCCCACCGCCTCTCAGCCCGCGCCTCAGGCTGACGCTCGACGCCGCTCGCGCTCTCACAACCGCAAGCCGCCTTCTGAGCGACGGGGTCCTCGGCCCAAGATTGTGCTGAACCCCGAGCCTCGAAAGCCGTCCTAGCCACAAGAATGAAAAGAGAGAGTGCGTGTCTCGCAAAAGCCGGACCACTCTCTCTGCAAAAGCTCAAGCATTACCCAGTCCCCTTACAGGCGGCTGGATATGTTCATACAGCAGTCAATGGGCCAGTCACAGAGCTCGCTCACCTGCAAACAAACGCCGTTTTTACGGCGACGCACAGAAAACACAAAAAGAGTCTTTTTCTGCCTGTGTCACTAAGGGTTCACATGTCCACAAAGTGTGGATTCCCAGATACTGTCAAAACAGTGCCAAATTCATTCCCAGCTCAAGCTGCGCACCCCATGAATGTAGATCACGTGCCTACGGTCATGTACGCACCACTACACACAAGCACTGTTCACACAGTTATAAATTCATCCCCAGTAAAAGCGGGAAACATTATAAAAGTGACGCGTGTGCCTACCACTGTTTATGCACCCCCACTTATAAACACTGTCCTTACAGTGTCAAACACAACCCCAGCCCAGGCTGCGAGTTTTACAGACACAGCGCGCGATGCTGTAATCACACACGCGCCCATTCACTCAGCTGCTCAGCGCGCGCCCGCGCCTCTGAGAGCTATGAGCTCAGGCGATTCGCTGGCCGGGTCCCTGCGTCACAGCGGCCCGCCCCTAGCCTGTATTCAGCCCATATCTGTACACGCAGCGGCATGGGAAAATATTCCAGATATGCCGAAATGGGTATTGAATATAGTAAAGCACGGATACTCGCTCCAGTTCGCTCGCAGACCACCACGTTTTACGACTGTGGTCGAGACGAAAGTGAGAAAAGAGTGCTCACATGTTCTACGCACCGAGGTGTGCAAACTAATAGAAAAGGGCGCTGTGGAAACTGTTCCCCCCTCTCTGAGCGAGGCAGGTTTTTACAGCCGCTATTTTCTCGTCCCGAAAAAGGATGGCGGTCTCCGCCCCATCCTAGATCTCAGACACCTGAACAAAGCACTAATGATTCGCTCGTTCAGAATGTTAACAACCAAGCATATCCTCGCGCAAGTACGCCCAGGAGATTGGTTTCTCTCAGTGGATCTGAAAGATGCTTACTTTCACATTCCAATAGCGCCTCATCACAGGCCGTTTCTGAGATTCGCTTTCGAGGGACAGTCGTACCAGTACACAGTACTTCCGTTCGGCCTGTCCCTGGCTCCCCGTACATTCACGAAATGTATGGATGCAGCACTTTCCCCCCTAAGGCGAAGGGGAGTGCGAATACTGAATTATCTCGACGATTGGCTGATTCTAGCACAATCAGAGAGTCAGTTAATAACACACAGATCTTGGATTATCAGCCATTTAGAATGCCTGGGTCTAAGAATCAATTTTGCAAAAAGCATACTATCTCCCAGCCAGAGGATTTCTTTCCTGGGAATAGTTCTAGAGTCGATGCAAATGACAGCGCGTCTCTCATCAGAGCGCGCGCTCACCATCCGGCGCCTTGCAACATCATTCAGGGCGGGCGCGCTCGCCCCCGTCAAGCGGTTTCAGAGGATGCTCGGTCTCATGGCCTCAGCATCGGCCGTACTCCAGCTAGGATTGTTGCATATGCGCCCTCTCCAACGCTGGCTCAAGAGCCGCGTCCCTACTCACGCGTGGCGTTCGGGCCACCTTTTAATCAGAGCGAACCACGGCTGTATAAAAGCCCTGACGCACTGGAAAGCCGCCGACTGGTACCAGTCAGGCGTGAGTCTGGGTGTGAACACAAGGAGAAAGATGATAACGACAGATGCCTCCAAAATAGGTTGGGGGGCCCTTTACGAGGGCAGGCCTGTCTCCGGCTTTTGGTCAAACCCGGAGAAGCGCCTACACATAAACTGTCTGGAAATGAAAGCGGTCGCTTTGGCTCTCAGAGCCCTGCTCCCACAGCTGAGAAACGAACACGTCTTGGTCCGAACGGACAACATGACGGTAGTATCGTACATAAATCGCCAGGGTGGACTCAGGTCGAGCTCCATGCATTCAATGGCCAGGAGACTCATTTTATGGTCCCAGCACAACTTGCGCTCGCTGAGAGCAGCGCATGTGCCAGGTGCCCTGAACCAGGGGGCGGACATGCTATCCAGAGACAAAATTCTCCCAGGAGAATGGGCTCTCAACCCGCTGACGATTCACTGGTTATGGAAAACCTTTGGCAAAGCGGAGATCGACCTCTTCGCCTCCAAGGAGAACGCGCACTGCCCTCTTTTCTTCACGAAAAGCATGGATGCGCTCGCCCAGAGCTGGCCGAGCCGTCCCTTATATGCCTTTCCCCCGATCGCGATGCTACCGCAGGTCATCAGTCGGGTCAGAGAGGAGAAAAACGCAGTGCTGCTGATAGCCCCACTCTGGAAGAACCAAACATGGTTTCCAGATCTGATGCAAATGCAATCTGCACCACGGCCGATTCCACTGAGGCCAGACCTCCTCAGTCAGGCCAACGGGATGATATTTCATCCCCGCCCCGATCTGTGGGCCCTTCATGCATGGCCCCTCAACGGGTTCCCAGGAACCTCACGAGCGGAGCACTAAAAACCATCGCTGAGGCGCGGGCGCCCTACACGAGACGCTTATATGCCCAGAAATGGAAAGTGTTCAGTGTCTGGTGTAATGCCAAGGGCCTGAACCCTGAAACATGCGAGATTACGAACGTACTCGTTTTTCTACAAGGGCTTCTGGAGGCGGGCCGCGCCCCCTCCACGCTCAAAGTATATGTGGCGGCCATCACAGCATCACACGACCCTGTAATGGAACGTCCATTGGGAAGAAACGACCTAATTATTCGTTTCCTAAGGGGCGCTAGGAGGATGAACCCTTCATGCCCCCCCTCAGTGCCGATCTGGGACCTAGCTACTGTCCTAGACGCTCTTAAAGGGCCTCCGTTCGAACCACTCCGAACCGTGCACCTTAAACAGCTCTCGCTCAAGACTGCGCTCTTGCTGGCACTCGCCTCGGTCAAGAGAGTGGGCGACCTGCACGCGCTTTCGACAAGCGCTGCCTGCCTAGAATTCGGACCTAACGACTGCAGGGTCGTCCTTAGACCGAAACATGGGTATATTCCTAAAGTGCTCACCACTCCCTTCAGAGCACAGGTTATCTCCCTAACTGCGCTATCGTCCCCAGCAGACGAACACGACGCTAATCTACTCTGCCCCGTTAGGGCTCTCAGAGTGTATTTGGAGCGTTCTGCCCTATTCAGACAGACAGAACAACTGTTTGTATGCTTTGGCGGCCGTACGAAAGGTTCCGCCGTTTCAAAGCAGAGAATCTCTCACTGGATAGTTGAAGCTATAGCGCTGGCTTATGAAGCTAAGGGACTTCAATGCCCCTGGGGAGTCAAAGCACACTCCACCAGGAGTGTGGCTTCTTCCTGGGCATGGTCGAGCGGGATACCGATCGAGGATATTTGTGCGGCGGCAGGCTGGGCCTCACCGTCCACATTTATCAGGTTCTACAACCTACAGGTCCCGACACTGCATTCCAATGTACTATCAGCATGATGCTAGTTGAACTACGAGTTCGTATCTAGATTATGTATGTGCTTGTGTCACACTGAGCGCCTTCTAGCCGCTCTGTATTCTTTCCCACATATAAAGCTCGCCTCTGCCGGCTAGTTGGATGATAACTTTGCTTTTTTAGCTCAGGCACCTGCCTCTGGCTATCATAAGGCGAAGTTCAGCACGCACGGCGTTTTGCATGGTGTTCCCATAGCGTAAGCTACTTACGCAATAGGAGAAACCTCTCGAAAGGGAACGACTCGGTTACTAACGTAACCTCGGTTCCCTGAGAGGAGGGAACGAGTATTGCGTAAGCTGCCGTGCTTGTGCTTGGTTAGTTCGCTTCAGTCGTTTTAACCTAAATAACTCTCATGACGGGGCGCCCAATATATAGCTCTTGGCCACGCCCATCTTGGCGGGCTCTGACGCGCGCGGGCGCGAAGCGCGCTCATTGGTCGCGCATTCAGAGTCGCCCCGTCATTGGTTCGAGCAAGTTGCCGCAGCACAGCCAATGACCGAGCTGCCTTCGTTCATTGCTGTCAGCTGTGCAGCTGCAATGCGTTTTACATAAAGACTTCAATATTCTCGAGAAAAGGAGTTTTCCCATAGCGTAAGCTACTTACGCAATACTCGTTCCCTCCTCTCAGGGAACCGAGGTTACGTTAGTAACCGAGTCGTTCTCTAGGGTTCGCCTGAGTGGGGAACTCGACTGGAGCAAAAAAACGCACACGTATCCGCTCCATGTGGAGGGGAGTGGCGCAGCAAGCCGACACTACAGCGCGGAACTTCAGGGTTACTGGCTGGTTGAAGCGAGCACACAGGAAGAAACTGGCCCAACACATAGGCTATAAAACCTAGCAAAAGTGTTAGGTGTCGCCCGGCCCGCAGCTCTACAGATATCTGTCAACGAGGCGCCGTGTGCCAGCGCCCAAGAAGAATTGACACTCCTAGTGGAGTGGGCTGTGAACCCGGGCAGGCAAGGCATGCCTTGGGCTTAGTAAGCCAAGGCGATGGCATCCACTATCCAGTGGGCCATCCTCTGCTTGGAGACAGCCTTTCCCTTCTGCTGGCCTCCATTACAGACGAAGAGCTGATCTGAGGTCCTGAGGCTTTGCGTTCTGTCCACGTCTTTACGTGAAATATAAAGACACAGAGCACGAAAGGGACAGAGAAAAGCAAGGGCTGGGTCTGCCTCCTCCGAAGGCAGCGCTTGCAGGTTCACCACTTGGTCCCGGAAGGGAGTGGTGGAAACCTTGGGCACGTATCCGGGCCAGGGTCTCAGGATCACGTGAGAGTTAGCCAGGCTGAATTCTAGGCATGATTCGTCGACCAAAAATGCATGCAGGTCCCCTGCCCTCTTAATGGAGGCCAATGCAACCAGGAGTACTGTTTTACAGGACAGAATTTTTAATTCAGCTGAATGAAAATGCTCAAAGGGTGGTCTCTTAAGTGGCGAAAGGACCAGAGACAAATCCAAAGAGGGTATTGAGAGAGGGCGAGGCGGATTTATTCTCCTCGCCCCCCTCAGGAGCCTGACGATCAGGTTGTGCTTTCCCAGCGACTTACCTTCAACTGCATCGTGATGTGCAGTGATAATGGCAACATACACTTTAAGGGTGGAGGGAGACAGCCTTCAC
Organism: Siphateles boraxobius; assembly: GCF_051911475.1. Taxonomy (NCBI): domain Eukaryota; kingdom Metazoa; phylum Chordata; class Actinopteri; order Cypriniformes; family Leuciscidae; genus Siphateles; species Siphateles boraxobius. The sequence continues at coordinate 7,590,483 of NW_027509219.1, read as the reverse complement.
TCCAACCCATCTTGCAGGAAGGAAAGCACAGCTCTGATCGAGCAAATTCGGGGTTCTCCTCGTGAGAAGAACGCCACTCAACGAACAGGTTCCACTTAAACGCATAGAGACGCCTCGTAGAGGGGGCTCTAGCGGAAGTGATGGTGTCAACTACCACTGGGGGTGGGTCACCTAGAACCTCTGCGTCCCGTCCAGGGACTAGACGTGGAGTTTCCAGAGGTATGGACACACGTGCCATAGGGTGCCCCGTCTCTGAGAGGCAACTATTGTGGCCATCTGCTAGCGCCAGGGAATGACTGCATCCAGAAACGCACAAGCGGAATGACATCCTGCAAAGGACGCAGTGTCACGCCTGTGTTGCTCTCTTAGTAGAAAATAAAAAACAGAATAAAAAACTGTTTCAGTGCTGAGGCACCCAGGGATAGCCATGGTGTAACGAGGTTTACACAGTCAGTATGAACACCCACCGAAACTGACACACACACACAGACACACAATGCAGGGCTGTGAAAACAGCAGTTGTGAGCTGTAATGCCAACACTGAGGGAGAGAATCTGTAGAGTCTTCAACGTTGTTAGAGTCTTGTAGATCTGAAGTCAAACAGTAAGCTCGGCTCCGAGGTGAAAGACAATGTGCGCGTGCGTCCGCTTCCTGTTTATACCCTCGCTGTGGGGCGGGGCGCGTGACATGATTCATGCACGTTCATTGGCTTGTTCTGTAGACACTCGAAGTTGATAGGGCTCCCTGAAGTGATCCCAATTACGTTGTCACGTCGACGTTATGTCGAATGTGAGCAACTGATAGGGAACATACTTATATTACATGTTGTCTCTAAATTAATTTGAGGTTATTGCAAGTATGATAATTAACAAACGTGAAAATACACACTGTTAATTCGACCAATAATTGTGTTTCCAGTGACAGAGGTCAATTATGGCTATGCTGAACCCTATGGACTGGATCAGTGAGAGCAGGGGCTCTCCTCGTCTGGTGCTTGTAGTTGTGTGTGTAGCCCTACTACTGGATAACATGCTACTAACAGTTGTTGGTAAGTAAACCGCAATGTTAAACAAATGATAGATGGATGAAGGGTTTTGCTGCCATTTAATGTAGCCTACATATTTTATGTACCTGTTTGTGTAGCTGACCTTTCTGATTACAAGAAGGTGTCCATAGTTTTGACCATTTGTTTCCCTTTGAGTCTAATCTGTATCTGCAAAAAGTCAAAACATTAGAGGAAATGTAAAGCAGGATGAGTGTATGCTGGACAAGCGACTCTGCTCTCAACAAGCCCATGACATTTACCAGCTTGCATCGGTTTGACCTCTGCCGCATACAAGACCGCAGCAGGCAGAGGGGAAGGGCTATTCGCAAACACACGCTCGGGCACATACCAGCTGTTCCTCTTCCCATCCTCATGTCACCTCTCATTCTCCCCAGTTCCCATCATCCCAACCTACCTGTATGCCACAGAGCACCAGACACAAGAGAGCCCGTCTGCCACCCCGTCTGAGGCTCAGCCCACCTATACCTCCATCATATCTCTGTACGACAACACCACCTACACCATCACAGTCACCACTGCCAACCTCACCATCTCCTCCAGTGCATTGAGCACTAATGGAAGTTCAGGGGTCAACAGAAGTCCTGCTGACCGACATGGGTGTAAAGAGGACAGTGAGTTTTTGGAAGAGGAGAATGTGAGGGTTGGGCTGCTGTTTGCTTCCAAAGCCCTGGTGCAACTCATGGTCAACCCGTTTGTAGGCCCACTCACTAACAGGTATACACAACATGCTTAGATCAGAAAATCTAAAATGACTGTTATTTATCTTAAGTTAGTATATTATGAAAATAGAGGACTGAATGAATTAAACTGACATCTGACGCTTACCTTTTTTATAGGATTGGATATCACATACCAATGTTTGCTGGGTTTGTCATCGTGTTTGTCTCCACAATAAGTAAGTTATATGATGTGAGCAATAAATGATGACAGGTGGTACAGTGGTTCTCAGGGCCACGATCATGAACAGTTCAGTGTGCTTGCCGAACCTAGCCAAAGTGATTCCACTGGCTGAAAAAACTTTTAATTGGCACTCTAGTCAGTGCCTGTTTATATTATATTAAGTCCTGCAAATTGCCTTATGTGTATCATCTGAACTATGTTATTTTGACAGTTAAAGTCAGCTTGAAATGGAAATTCGTCTATTTCTATCTATTTATCTAAAATCCATTTTCAAAATGCATTTTTTTTGAGTTTGTCTATTTCTATCTATTTATCTAAAATCCATTTTCACAATGCATTTTTTTTTAGCTCGTAAAATTTCATATAAATGCATAAATTCCTGTGAAATTACAGAACTCAGGATCAAAAACAGAACAACCGACCTAACCGTTGTCGTCGTGTCCATGTGATGGTCCTTCATCAGATCTGGATATGGCCTGGATCCGGCGGTTTGCGGTAAACCACGGGATAAACAGAGAGACTAATATTAGCGTAGACGCCATCCTTCATATGATGTACAAAGTACATCAGGATTTATGGGAAGTGTTCTTGGTTCCGCTGATCTAAACTATGCAGCCTAACATTGAATTATAGCAATCTATAATGTGTTATGTGTATGCTAAACCAAAGAGATGTGTTTTTAGTCTAGATTTGAACTGACAGACTGTGTCTGCTTCCCGTACAATGTAAGGAAGATTGTTCCAAAGTTTTGGTGCCAAGTAGGAAAAGGATCTACTGCCAGCAGTTGATTTTGATATTCTAGGTATTATCAACTGGCCAGAATTTTGAGTTTGCAATAGACGTGAAGGACTATAATGGGTTAAGAGCTCGCTCAAGTACTGCGGAGCTAAACCATTTAGTGCTTTGTAAGCAGCAATATTTTAAAATGTATACAATGTTTAATAGGGAGCCAATGCAGTGTTGACAGAACCAGGCTAATATGGTCATACTTCCTGGTTCTGGTAAGAACTCTAGCAGCTGCGTTTTGGACCAGCTGTAGTTTGTTTATTAATTGTGCAGGGCAACCACCCAGTAGACCATTAATCTAGCCTTGAGGTCATGAACGCATGAACTAATTGTTCTGCATTTGTCAATGAGAGCATATGACGTCATTTAGATATATTTTTAAGATGGAAAAATGCACTTTTACAGATACTAGACACGTGACTTTCAAATGAGAGATTGGTATCAAAGAGCACACCCAGGTTCCTAACTGACGACGAAGACTTGACAGAGCAGCCAACAAGTGTTAAACAGTATTCTAGGTTATTGCGTGTGGAAGTTTTTTGTCCAATAATTAGAAACTCTGTTTTTTCAGAATTTAGTAGTAGGAAATTACTAGTCATCCAATTTTTTATATCAGCTATGCATTCCGTTAATTTTGTGAATTGGTAAGTTTCGTTAGGTTTTGAGGAAATATAGGGCTGAGTATCATCAGCATAACAGTGAAAACTAATTCCATGTTTCCTAATGATATCTCCTAATGGTAGCATGTACAGAGTGAACAGCAGCGGTCCTAGTACTGAGCCTTGTGGTAGGCCATACTGAACTTTTGACCGATAAGACATCTCTTAATTTACTGCTACAAACTGATAACGGTCAGATAAGTATGATTTAAACCATGCTAGTGCAATTCCACTACTGCCAACATAGTTTTCTAGTCTATTTAATAGAATGTTGTGGTCAATGGTGTCAAATGCAGCACTAAGATCAAGTAACACTAATAGAGAGATACAACCACGATTGGATGATAAGAGCAAATCATTTGTGACTTTAATGAGAGCAGTCTCAGTACTATGGTACGGTCTAAATCCGGACTGAAAATCCTCGCAGATAGCCTTTCCTTCAAGAAAGGAACACAGTTGTGAGGATACTGCCTTTTCTAATATCTTTGAAAAAAAAGGTAAATTCGAGATCGTCCTGCAATTGACTAATTCTGTAGGATCAAGTTGCGTTTCTTTAATAAGCGGTTTATGGGTGGGAGACATATAAGACTGAAAAAAGTTTTTATTTTTTACTTCAAATATTAGGCATAAAAAATATTGAGTTGTGTTGTACTGACTCTTGCATTTCCCAAAATATATGTGGTCTTATAGATTTTGTATTTGAAATTGGATTTATTCACCAATTTGTTACATTCGTGCCTAAAATTGTCATATGGTGTGACATAAGTTATTTTATATAAAATGAAAATTGGATATACTCTCCCTAAGTAACTAACTTCAACATAAATCGTTATTATTACTATTTTAAGATTTAACGTTTCTTTTGTGCAGATTCATTAGATTTTGTATAGTTTTTCTAAATCATCATGCAAAGTAAGTCCTCTCTCCTCAGCCTTTCCAAATATTTTAGATTAATTATGTTAAACCCGGTTTTAAATCTATGAAAATGCTTGTGACTCTTGCTGATACTATTTCTCTTGTGTTCCGTTGACTTTTTTATGATTTATAAATAAGAAAGTATTTTTACTGGCACAATTCTCAGTGTCACACCAAATTATATAGTGTCACGCTATATGATGAACTGCACCACTCCACAATTTGTCAATGCAAAAAACTGTATTCATCAGCATTATCTTCATTTAGTGATGCTTTAAGAGATGGAGGGGTCAGGTTCATAATGCCATTCACTTCTTTTTTCCTTTTTCTGTATTTCTTTGGTGCATCTCTCCACATCTCTCTCATTTTTTTCTTGTCTTGAAGGAGGAACAGACTGAATGCCTTGAGTTTTCACTTTTGTTTCTTCTCTTTACACCTGGTAATGATAAATATGTAATTAAAATATTTTCGTTCCTTTCAGTTTCACCATCTTGATAATACAGGTGCTGGTCATATAATTAGAATATCATCAAAAAGTTGATTTATTTCAGCAAATCCATTCAAAAAGTGAAATTTGGATATTATATTCATTCATTACACACAGACTAATATATTTCAAGTGTTTATTTCATTTAATTGTGATGATTAAAATTGACAACTAATGAAAATCCCAAATTCAGTATCTCCGAAAATTAGAATATTACTTAAGACCAATACAAAAAAAGGATTTTTAGAAATGTTGGCCAACTGAAAAGTATGAGCATGAAAAGTATGAGCATGTAAGGCACTCAATACTTAGTTGGTTCTCCTTTTGCCTGAATTACTGCAGCAATGCGGCGTGGCATGGAGTCGGTCAGTCTGTGCCACTGCTCAGGTGTAATGAGAGCCCAGGTTGCTCTGATAGTGGCCTTCAGCTCTTCTACATTGTTGGGTCTGGCGTATCGCATTTTCCTCTTCACAATACCCCCTAGATTTTCTATAGGGTTAAGGTCAGGCGAGTTTGCTGGCCAATTAAGAACAGGGATACCATGGTCCTTAAACCAGGTACTTGTAGCTTTGGCACTGTGTGCAGGTGCCAAGTGCTGTTGGAAAATGAAATCTGCATCTCCATAAAGTTGGTCAGCAGCAGGAAGTATGAAGTGCTCTAAAACTTCCTGGTAGACGGCTGTGTTGACCTTAGACCTCAGAAAACACAGTGGACCAACACCAGCAGATGACATGGCACCCCAAACCATCACTGACTGTGGAAACTTTACATTGGACTTCAAGCAACGTGGATTCTGTGCCTCTCCTCTCTTCCTCCAGAGTCTGTGACCTTGATTTCCAAAGGAATTGCAAAATTTACTTTCATTAGAGAACATAACTTTGGATCACTCAGCAGCAGTCCAGTCCTTTTTGTCTTTAGACGTTTCTGACGCTGTGTCTTGTTCAAGAGTGGCTTGACACAAGGAATGCGACAGCTGAAACCCATGTCTTGCGTACGTCTGTGGGTGGTGGTTCTTGAAGCACTGACTCCAGCTGCAGTCCACTCTCGGTGAATCTCCCCAACATTTTTGAATGGGTTTTGTTTCACAATCCTCTCCAGGGTGCGGTTATCCCTATTGCTTGTACACTTTTTTCTTACACATCCTTTCCTTCCCTGCGCCTCTCTATTAATGTGCTTGGACACAAAGCTGTCTGAAAAGCCAGCCTCTTTAGCAATGACCTTTTGTCAGTTTTGTCAGTGCCACAGACTGATCGACTGCATGCCACGCCGCATTGCTGCAGTAATTCAGGCAAAAGGAGCCCCAACTAAGTATTGAGTGCTGTACATGCTCATACTTTTCATGTTCATACTTTTCAGTTGGCCAACATTTCAAAAAATCCTTTTTTTGTATTGGTCTTAAGTAGGCTAATATTCTAATTTGGGATTTTCATTAGTTGTCCGTTTTAATCATCACAATTAAATGAAATAAACATTTGAAATATATCACTGTGTGTAATGAATGAATATAATGTCCAAATTTCACTTTTTGAATTACTGAAATAAATCAACTTTTTGATGATATTCTAATTATATGACCAGCACCTGTAGTATCATGTGTTTAAGTTACACTATCTTGTGGCCTAGACTTTCATCCCTATAGTAGGTGTCTGTTCTGTGTGAACTGGCATGATCTCTTTACTTTTTCATCCTTTCCCCCAGTACCTCCTCTCTCCTTGCATGGTCAGCATTGAGTCTTTCCCTGTATTTTTGTGTCATCTCTTTACTTAAAATTTCTGCCTGACAGACAAAACATTGCATCTTTTAATAGGTAAAGCATTGCAAATATGGTGAAACATGGTTAAATTAAGTATAAATTTGAAAAGAAGTACATTAATTGTATAGGTAATTTAATGTTCACTATTAAATTCATTGAATATGTTTTGAATAGTTATTTATTTATCATTAAAAAGGTGTATGTAATATTGTGTGACAAATATATCATATGGTGTGACTTAGAAAAACAGTCACACCATATGATACAGTGTGTCACACCATATGACGTTTTGTTCAGTTAAGCTAATCTCTTGGTTAACTAAAAACAGCTAGCTTATACTTAGCATGTAAATTGCCACATGGCAGGAATGATTTTTAAGAATTAATAAGTACAATTCGTAAAAAAAAGTGTTTAATTTGTATGTAAATAATGTCACACCATAAGACACAAAACATTGACCACCAGGGAGCATATCAGATACAGAGCTTTTTAATTAAAAATTAAAAAGCCAGAACTCACATCTTGACCTTGCAAACCACTCCAGAGATGACACTGCAACTTCCTGGTTGAGTGTGGACCTCTTCATCATAATGATGTCCAAATTATTGCTCGTTCAAAATATAAATTGCAGTGTCACACCATATGATGCCCATTTTACGGACAAAATGCATTTGGCCAGAACTTGCTTTAAAATCATACACAGACATCAACACTTTCTGTGTCTGTTGAAATAGCCTAATTCTGTTACTTAAACTGTAAATCTATCAATTATTTATACTTTGCTGATATATATTGTCATATTAGTAAGGTCACACATATCCCGGACAATCACACCACATGACAATTTTGATGTTTAGATAAAAATTTGATGTAGAGGTCTTTATACACCAACTACAGCTGTGGTATGCTGTAATAATGTCTTGTCAGAGGAACAACATGAAGATATATATTTTTAACAAATACCCATTTTTATCAGGCTATGACATCATGGACGGGTAGAATTGCATGTCATGTCTCCCACCCTTAATCATAGCCAGCTTAAAGGGTTTTGGTACGTATCCAAAGACGAATTAATGGTATTGAGAAGAGGATCTATGACCTCTTGGAAGCATCTCTTTCAATAGTTTAGTCGGTATAGGGTCTATCATACAAGTTGTCGATTTAGATGAGTTAACGATTTTGCTAGATTCTACTTCTCCTATAACAACAAATGAATCAAATTTTTCCTCAGGGAGACAACAAAGCACTCCCTGATGCGATACTGTAGTAGACGGTTGCATATTTATAATTTTGTCCCTGATATTATCGATCTTATAAGTGAAGAAGTTCATAAAGTCATTACTGCTGTGTTTCTTGGAAACTTCTAAGCTTTAAGCTTTCTTTTTCGTTAGTTTAGCCACTTTTTCAAATAAATACCTAGGATTATGTTTATTTTCTTCTAATAGGGTTGAAAAATAAGCAGATCTAGCAGCTTTTAAAGCCTCTCTGTAAGCAATCGAGCTCTCCTTCCACGAAATCCGAAATACCTCTAGTTTTGTTGTCTTCCAGTTGCGTCTATTTTTCTGGCTGCTCTCTTAAGGGCCTGAGTGTGCTCGTTGTAACACGGCGTTGGACTATTTTCTTTAATCTTCTTTAAGCGGAGCGGAGAAACTGTGTCTAAAGTGCTGGAAAAGAGAGAGTTAAAAGTTTCTGTTGCAATATCGAGTTCTTCTAAGCTATCTGGGATGCTGAGATGATGAAACTGATCAGGAAGATTATTGATAAAGCAATCTTTTGTGGCAGAAGTGATAGGTCTAACATATTTATAACACGGAATCAGCTTTGCAGCCTTGGCTAAATGTAATTTACATGAGACTGGATAATGATCTGAGATGTCGTCGCTCCGCTGCAGTATTTCAACGGCATCAACATCTATTCCATGTGATAATATTAGATCTAGAGTATGATTACGACAATGAGTAGGTCTTGACACGTGTTGTCTAACTCCAATTCAGTTTACAATGTCTTTAAATGTCAATCCCAATGCATCTTTTTCATTATCTACATGTATATTAAAATCACCAACAATTAGTACTTTATCTGCAGCCAATACTAATTCTGATAGAAAGTCAGCAAATTCTTTGATAAAGTCTTTATGGTGCCCTGGTGGCCTGTATACAGTAGCCAGCAGACATCTGAAACGTGATTTATCGTTTACACTATATATTTTTACATTAAGCACCAACACTTCAAAAGAAGTATATTTAAAACTAGATTTTTTTAGTGGTTTTGAAAATATTACTATAAACTACAGCAACACCTCCCCCTTTGCCTTTCGGACGAGGTTCATGTTTATAACAGTAATCTTGCGGGGTGGACTCATTTAAAGTAATGAAATCGTTTGGTTTTAGCCAGGTTTCTGTCAAACACATCACATCTAGGTTATAATCTGAAATCATATCATTAACAATAAGTGCTTTTGAAGTAAGGGATCGAATATTCAGCAACCCAAGCTTTATCTTTTGCTCATCTGTATTATATCTGTTTTTTATTTGTTGAACATCAATTAAATTTTTAACCTTAGATCGGTTTGGAAGTTTTTTGTATTTCCAAATTCGGGGAACAGACACAGGATAGTCTCTATATGATGATATCTAGGTGAAAGAGCCTCTATGTGATGGGATTTATCTGACCTTGGTGACGCGAGGCCGCTAGCAGACGGTCGGTTTAGCCAGTCTGTCTGCTTCCTGACCTGAGCCCGAGATTGTCATTTTTTATTTCTAAGACTATGAGCCAAATTACTAGAGAGAAGAGCAGCACCATCCCAGGAGGGATGAGTACCATCTCTTTTCAACAGGCCAGGTTTGCCCCAAAAACTTTTCCAATTGTCTACGAATTCTATATTATTTTGCAGACACCACTTAGACAGCCAGCCATTGAGTGAACACAATCTACTAACTATCTCATCACTCCTTTGAACAGGAAGGGGGACAGAGCAAATTACAGTGCCTGACATCGTACTTGCGAGTTCAAACACCTCTTTAATGTTAATTTTGGTGATCGCCGACTGGCGAAGTTGAACATCATTAGTGCCGACGTGAATAATAATCTTAGAGAATTTACGATTAGCATTTTAGCAAAAAAAAAAAACGTACAATGGCTGCAGAATTTCACATAGGCCTAGATACATTTTTTATTTATTTATTTTTTAAATTCGCAAAGCCTCATTCACTTCCATTCGTGCACCGAACGTGAAAGTCAATAAGGAAAGGGCAAACTGTTTACGTGGCTGCAGCGCTGCACGCGACCGGTGCGTAAGACCCCACAAATTACTTAAGGCCCCGCCTCCATCTCGTGTCATAGCGTGTCAGTAATGTGTACAACATCCATGACAAAATGAAGCGAAACTATCCTTCTGGTCACGAAAAGAGGAAGAAGAAAAAACCCATGAGAGTGAATTGCGGGAACAACAATCAGGTAAACTTGTGTTCTCTCCTCTCTAAGTTTGATGTCAGCAAAGTTTGATGTTTTTCGGTCTTGCTAACCTAGCTGGGCAGGCAGTGCATCTCTAGCATCACTTTGTGCCTGACAAAAGTGAGAGTAAAATAAAAAAAATTATTACGTTTGTTTTTGATAAACGACAAAGTGCAACGGTGTTTGTTTACTGCAGCTCGGAAAACATAACCGCGTCGCGTGTGTTATCGTGCGTTCATATGCGCGTGCACGAAATGAAACTCGCATTTTTCAAGCAGAAATATGTGGAGACCAGACATACTGTACAATACATGCACGTGAATGATGGCACTCCCAATCAAAGACACATTTATAAAACAAGAAACTGATTATCTAGTCTCAGTGTAGTTAAAAACTCTAAACAACTGCAATAATTATGCAAGATAGAAAGCAATGTATTGACAATTTGACATTGATTGACTATTGATTTATAGGCTATATTGAATTTAAAATGTTGATTAGCTGGACATACTGGTCAATATGGATGCACATCCCTCGGTAAATAATAACCATAAATCAAGAATTGCTTCAACATGCATAATAATAAATAAAAAAAATCATACTGATGCCGAAAATACCCAGGCTGTAGAGAGAACCAAAGTTAATCCCAAAAGCCAAAGCTCAGGGTTATAATTTATTATTTTCTTCTTATTTATGTTTACGTTAATATTCACTTGTTATGTTTAAGGGGACATATCATGCTAAATCCACTTTTTTAGCCTGTAAATGCAGTTTTTTGTATATTTGGAGTGTTTATAAGTACAGATAATGTGAAATTAGTCTCTTCAGGTGCTTCATTGATATCTTTATATTCAGTTTTGGTCATATTTTTCAACCTGTTCCGATTTTTCTATTATCTATGACGTTTTTTGAACTATTACGTCACAGTATTTGCAGCGGAACTGCCAAATAAGGACATCGACTTCCGGTCAAACACTTCGAGCAATCCGCCATTTGTATTTCTCGCTGCGATTTTGTAGTCCAAGCTCAAGGATGCAGAAGTTACGAGAGAGTAATTCAAAATGTTAGGTTGTTGGATGTAAGTTAGTAACCCACACGCTTCATTACACCATAATAGCTGTACCTTTGTCTTTTCTTTTTTTTAAGTACACGTCTGTAGCAGTATTACTGTTGTTGAGTATAATTATATGGTCATTTAGCTGCTGTGTTTTCTGATGCTTTTCTAAACGTAGCATATTATCAATACAGATTTTTAGTGGTAAAATTAGGCCGTAGTCATTTGTCTTGTTAGTGTGCTTGTTTTAACAAGAGAAATAATCGACTTTGACTTTATTTAGAGGGCTAAACCAACAAGGCACAGACCAACATTTGCTGACAAAGGCTGTTAAACAAAACCCCAGATGTGCTCATTTGCTTTCTTTGAAAACTCTATGTTACCTCATGTCAAAAGTGCAGATTCGTCGTCTTCATTTCCATTTCGCTCCGGGTCCGACTCTGGCTCGAACATGTAAGGCTTGATGGACAAGTCTTCCGTTGTTGACATTTTGTTAATAACATGTGAATAAAAAGTTTCTGTGCCGCTAGATAATCATATCTCTGCTATCAAACTACAAAAATGGCCGAACAGGGTGGAGTTGAACCGAGTGTCACCTCTGCAGCCTGGAGAGGGGGCGGGGTATGAAGTGTCTCATTTGCATTTAAAGAGACCGCACCAAAACGAGTTGCTCTCAGACGCACATAAGAAAAGGGGTAGAAAAGGGGCCTGTGGAGCTATAATAATGAGGAATTCAGACCCAAGCATTGCATTTCTGCTTTATATAGACCACAAATGTATGATTTATATGTAAAAAGGAACGATTTAAAAGCATGATATGGCCCCTTTAACATTCGAAAATACTCTATTCAATAAATATTGTTTGTTTGAACCTCATTCTGTTCTATATTGTTGTACTTATTCTTTGACTGTTTTGTTTAAAGGAGGGAGGATTGTATTGGGAGCACTGAAGTGTCAGGTGTGATTGTGTGGCAATGGCAAATGGTTTACATAGCTCACGGCGTCACAGGTCAGGTAGAGGGCCCCTTTTGCTTAGGGCCCCAGGGGGAGTTCAGGATCGGCCCTGGGTTTAGCAGTCGATTCTGTTGCCTACCGGAATTCCTGTTCCCTTTACGCAATCATACCTCAAATCATGCGTAGTTGCCCGTAGCCTACCATCAGAACTGAATACGAGCAAGAAGCACAACTGAATGTAGGGGAAGCCCTTTTTTCAGGTCAGAGCAACTGCCCCTCATAATTCCTGTGCACGTCCCTGATATGTAGAATATATTTAGTTGCTCAAGCAAGTGGTAAAATATTTAACCATGTATTTATATTTAAATCTGATTCGCAAACATTTTAGATTAAAACTTAAAATTGACAAAAACAGCAGACTCATACCTTTTCTTTTGCATTTAAATTTTAATACAATAAATCCTGCATTTCACAAAGAACTTGTTTTTCCACCTCCACGAATGAGACTAGTATCGTTCATTATGTCGCCTTGTTGAGGTAAATTGTAGTCTTCCTTGCTTTACCCCGGTCTTAAAGTAAAAAGATGACTGTGAAAAATATAAGTATGCAATTAAATACATCTATCTAAGTCTATTTTGACTATAGATCTCAAAACTCCTCCAGTAAAAAAAAAAACAGCCCTTAAAGGGTAACTAAACACTAAAACAACTTTTTTTAGTTAATTATCTGTAAGAATGGAGCTTCATAAATGCTGTTCATTGATTCGAGTACATTTTTTGACATTTGGGTATAAAGTGTTTTAATTTTCAAATATATGGTGTAAAAACGTCTGAGTGCTGCCCTCTTCAGGTTAAACGGAAAGCTCCTGCAGTAGGGGTACTCTCTGACGTAGAATACTCTCTGACGTCACTCGGTCACGCCCTTGGTGCGAGCTCACCACGCCCTGGTATAAAATCATCTGGTTCCGTCAAAACTACTGTAGCGAGTCAGGAGTTGGAATTACAAGTATTGAAAACGATCAGGATAGATACTGTATATATTAGCATCTAGTTAGCATAGCATTTATATAGTTATTTATATTATTTCGTGTAGCCTAGGTAGTTAATCTCGCCTATCGCTCCAGTGTGCAACCTGCATTTTACGTGGGGTTGCTTCTCCAACGCAATGGCTCGCGCTGCCAAACGCTGCTCTTCTTGCATGGACTCCACCACCGCAGCGGCGTCATGATGTGAGTGAGCATATATTTTTAATCACAATTTATGTTCCTTCTTACTAGGCTAAAGTTAATCCTCTGGTGTCGACAAACGCGCCGGCGCGATTTGCTGGTTATTTTTTTCACATAGCAGCAAAATATTGAACGTAATAGTAATAATAATCCTGTAAAAAATTACCTCAAATTGACTGAATATAAGAATAATCGGATGCCGATTGCGATGCGGGAGTCAAGACCGCAGTTTGAGCTGGTGTCCACAGACAATTCATTCTTCACCCTCCTCCACTTCAGGTGAACGTGGGGGAGAAAAGTTCTCGACTTCAAATGACCGCTCTGTTGCAAAGCTACTTGCGTCACTCCATTTTAGCTAGTTTGACAGCAGCTGTCACTGCGGGTCTCAGGTGCACGCCCCCCCCGCGCAGCCCGCCCTCGGTTCGTCGCCTCTATCTCCGCTGGGCTCTGCCCACTTTTCCAGCATTTTTCAAATATTGTCAGTGGGTGGAGTCAGGCTTTGACCAGGGTTTTAGTTACCCTTTAAATAACAGAGCAAATAAATAAGTCACAGCTTGTTCTTGTGTTATAACTTAAATCTAGACTGTCACACTATATTTCACACACGGGTTGGCCAAAAATATAACATTAGCTCTATTGAACACACACATCTGCAAAAAAAACACCCTCAAGTCTTCAGTCCAGAAAATAGCATTCCATGGCGGTGTAACGAGTGGAAATAAGGTGTGGCCCCTTTAAGAGCTGCGCGCGCGCCCTCTTCAACTGTCTGCACTCTGCACTCTTAACTTGGTTTGCAGGCTGCTAAGCTAGCTAGTACAGTGTAGTTCGAATTTTTCAGTTTTCCTACACATTCAGAGGGAACTACTATATAACTAAACATTAAATTACCATACCTCTCAATCTACAGATTCCAGCGTTTTTATCATTGTTGCTGTTGTAACTGTGACAGACCGTCCTCCTGTTTCACGGAGCAGCAGCAGCAGCCAGCGCGCTCATCTCATGGGTCACCTGACCTGCATGGCCAAACGTCCGCTGAGCAGAAATAAGCTCTCACAGCCTCAGTACGACCATTACGGTGTTAGTTAAAAATGTAAAACTGGCCCTAAATCAGTTGATCAGCTGTCATCATTGATTGACAGCATTTCTCTAGTTTCTTGTGTTGACGAACTTGACCAACTACCTATCAGATCTGGGGTGGCCACAGGGGTGGCCAATGAGCTTTCAGGGCTTATACGCTGAGTTTCGTTGATTAATAAGACGCGCTCCAGTTCACGCGCCCGCGCCTCCGTGTCCTGTATGTCTACTATTTGTGCTTCTTATTTATTATTCCAGGCAATTTCTTGATAAAACATTGATAAAAATGAAGATACAATTTATACTAAACGAAATTCACTTTAAAGAAAGGCTTTCTACAAAACAAAACTTGATAAGTGGTCAAAATCATGTCTGAGCCATTCCAAATGTTTTCCGATATAGGCTATTGGGCATCTTATGATCATATCTGACTCATCTTTTGCGGTTCCCTTTTCATATAATCAACATAGATGAAATAAATTAAAAAAAAACATTATATTGTGAAACTTAAATATAAAACGTATGTTTAGTTGTTTTTTGTTTAACTTATATTTAAGCGTCACACTGCTCCGCTTTGCTCATGTGCTCTGGTGTGTAGCCTATGCATGTGTGCGTGATGTGATGGAGGGGTGCGATTCTCGAATATTAATTGCATAATACCCAGCGATCTTCGAATATTATTTCTGCTTGAAATGCCCATCCCTACTGGTAACGTATAACACCTTTTTCGTTGGATGCTTCAGTTTTAGCGCAGCTAACCAAAAACGTCTACTCTCTGGTATTGAATGTAGCTGATACGAACCGGACATAGGCATTCTCTCCTTTTTATCTTATGCTCAAAGCACCCAGTTTCTAAAAAGTTTTTTATCTTCTTTGAATTGTTAAAACAACCAACAACAGCACATGTAGAGCCTGAACTCATTCTCTCACTGCTAATACAGTACGAACCGGAAGTAGGCAACCGGAGTCGTCGTCATGGCGGCGCCCATTGTTTAGAGCAGAATAAGGTGGATATGTAGGCTAGTTAAATTTTTCACATTTATTGTATGTCATTATGTCAGTATCAGTATTTGCTTTCAACCATGCACAAATAAAAATGTCACTGAACTTTTGCTGTGTAATTGAAACAATGACCACTCAAACACACCAAACCAACAATTACTAAAAACACAAGCAAAAACTGATTTTGCACATACATACTGTCAAATCGATTAATCGCGATTAAAAATATACAAAACACACACACACACACATATATATAATATACAGTATATATAAATACAATATAGCCTATACACAGACACGCATCTATTTATAAATTACATAACATCTGTCTGTGTGTCTGTTATTCGGATATCTCAGTAAAAGAAGCACACATTGAAGATGTTTAGATGATGTTTAGAAGGTTGTGATTTAAAAATAAACATTCGGACATTTGGAGTTTTGGTTTAAAAATATCTGAATATTATATTTTATTCAAGGCCATCTTTTGTAGCAGCCTATTCACAAACTGTTTGCTCAAGCGTAGCTTTTTCTCGAAGTTCACTGTGTAGCTGCTACCTGAATCGTCACGCTTATTCATTTGTGGATGTTAACGGAATCTGTAAGTCAGCTACACTGTTTAATTCTGAATATTATATTTTATTCTGGTGCGCTTAACATTATCGCTAATGTGTAATAGTAGCCTATGCTATTCACCAACTAAACATAAAAGACGCTAACTGCCTTTCATTGTCTCTATAATTGTAATCTGCACAATGACAACAAAGTTGACACTAATGTAAATCTAATCTAATTTAAACTCCTGCTACCTGTACACAGATACCCAAATACATGTCACCTAATATCACCATTATAAATTGTTTTGCAACCATGAAGTTCAATCTTCCATATTTATTGTATGTTATTATGTCAGTATCAGTATTTGCTTTCTACCATGCTCAAATAAAATTGTCACTGAACTTTTGCTGTGTAATTGTAACAATAAGCACTCAAACACACCAAACCAACAATTACTAAAAACACGCACAAAAACTGATTTTGAACATGCATATATGTTATTTGCATATCTCTCGAACCGTTTGTCCGATGGATTTCAAACTTGACGGGTGTCTTGCTACGGGTACGAGTAAGTGCAGTGCCAAGTTTGGCGTTGTTTGGACTAGAAATGCAAAATATATCGTTAAATAATATCTAGCCGCTGGCCACTCTGGCTCACACTGCACACTCAGTGGCCACTCCACAAAATAAACATTCTTACATTAGAGGGTTGTGGTTTAAAAATATCTGAATATTATATTTTATTCACGGCCATCATTTGTAGTAGCCTATTCACAAACTGTTTGCTCAAGCGTAGCGTTTTCTCTGAGTTCACTGTGTAGCTGCTCCCTGAATCGTTGCGCTTATTCATTTGTGGATGTTAACTGAATCTTTAAGTCAGCTACACTGTTTAATTCTGAATATTATATTTTATTCTGGTGCGCTTAACGTTATCATTTTCTCAGAGTTTAGGCCAGCAACTCAAACATACCAAACCAACAATTACTAAAAACAGACACAAAAACACGGGCATTGCACTAGTTGATTAAATTCATCATCATGCATTTAATTTTCATTTCACTTCAGTTCATTTGAAGTGCATTTCTTCTTTTTTAAATTTTTAGTTTGAACGCACTGCTCACACTATTTATACTACAAAATGGCATAGAATAGTACATAAGTACACAAATTGAGGACCCGCTCTCTTTCTGTGATCCTAAAGAATATTTTTATGCACCCACTGTACTTACCTTTTAAATCAGTTTTCCTTTTATTTCCACTCAACATAACTAAATATCTTACACAACATAACATTAACTGTCAGAACATAAATCTGCCTGCTTGACTTGACCTCTATGGCCGTGACGAGGAAGCTTGACTCGGCCACTGTGGCTGGGGACTGTGGCCCCTTCCCCCAAATTTTCTTGGGAGGAGCTACGGAGGTGTGTGCTGCCCAATGGCTGTAGCCATCAAGGACAGCGTTGCATGCTCTGGGCTTAGTTCTGGAGCTTTAGCGGCCTCCTGGCCAAGCTCTGGAACTTAAGCGGGCTCCGGTGCAGACTCAGGGGCTGGAGTGGGCTCGTGGACTGGAGTTGACTCAGGAGAGAAGAGATGTGTGGCCCAGATGCACATATTAACAGCAACATCAAGTGCAAAAACCACCTCTTCGATCTCGCCAGAGCCGACAGGAAGAGCAGGCACTAGAATTTAACTCACTGGAACCTACTCTGAGATTTTACTCTCCTGAATGGACTCAGGAATTTCAGTCTCTGAAACAGACTTTGAAATTTGCTCAGGGGCTTGAACAACAGTTAGAAGCTTGGAACTGCTTTCTCAAGAGCGGGCTAGAGAATTTTTGTCCCTGGAACTGACTTGGGAATTAATTTCTCTGGACTTGGGAGTGTCGAACCATTAGCAGAAAACACAAATTTAACAAAATTAATAAAGCTCTCTGGAGGATCATTAGCAGAATTAGAAATCCTGTTTCTTAACTGTTCATTTAGCCCAGCATCATAAAAGGAAATTAAATCATCGTCAGACGGTCAGAATAATATGTCTTAGAAGCAAGTTCCAAAAAGTCTGCAGTATGGGCCTCGAGGAGACAGTCATCTTGGGTGAGGAGTATTAAATTATATTGTAAATTACATATTTACATATTTTAATTATATTAAAAAACGTGCAATTGTTAAATGGAGAATTTGATGAGTAACTGAGGTTCCAGCTGGTCCATTTTAGTTGGTCCTGTATTCTGTCTCGGTATGGTGACTGTAGTGAAAGCGCAAGACAAAGGGATCAACTAAATATTCTTTAATTATAACTTCCAAAACAATAAATAGGAGAATAACATGAAGGAACACAACTACGCATACATAGACAATACAGGGAAAAGAACTGATTACATTTTATGCATTTGACAGAAGCTTTTTTCCAAAGCGACTTACATTGCATTTCATTCTTATCAGTTCTTGCTTTCCCTGGGAAACGAACCCATGACCTTGGCGTTGCAAGCGCCAATGATCTACTGTTTGAGGTACAGGAAAGGAAATTGAAAATGAGGGCTTAAATACACAGGGCAAACAAAGGAGCTAATGATACAAATAACAGGAACATAGTTGCAATGGGATCAATCAACGGAACACACTGGAAAAATAGGTCAAAGGCAAACAGCAACTGAACACAATGAAAACTAAGACAAAACAGAATATAACCCTGACACTCATAGAACTCGTAATTTCAACTCGTAAACTCAAAATTTTATGAGAGATCAGTCTTTTACCACGATTAGTCTTTTACATGACAACTCAGAATATTTTTGATAGTGTTGCCATATAGAAGCCTGAGGACGTGAAAAGCTCTGAGTTGAACTTCACTGATTGTCATCTCATAATTACAGTAATAATTACCACATGGTGTGAATGCAGCATATGACTCCATTCTGTTTTAAAAGTTTTCTATTCTGTTTAGTTTAATAATTAGGTCAAAAAGAAGAGTGACAGTTTTTTTTACCTTTGCGAGTATATGACACTGCTTTCACAGTTTGCTGGCTTGTGGTTTAGCAGATTCAATATTATGAACCAAGCCGCTTTGAAAAACGGTATGCTGCTGCACCTGTAAATGATCACAGTGGCGCTCTTAACTCCGAAAACATGCTGCACAACTGGTTATATACCAGTGGCGAGTGGTGAATTATTTTACTGGGTATGCTGAGATTAATATATAGAATTGTTGTATTATACTATAAGTATTATACTACTGACATTATAATATAATAAATATATTATAGGGCTGTGCAAATAATAAATGCATTATACTTATGTAATAAATATTGTATAATATCATACATACAAGTAACCTATTATAAATAAAAAATCTAAGTTTAATATAATTAATTATAATAAATATAATTATTTTAAGTAAATAATATTTTTTAAGTATTATTTAAAAAATAATTGGAAATAACACAAATTGTTGACTTTAAGAAACACATACTTTATACTATCGATCATATGGAGAAAATGAAATACTATAAAAACAGTTTCAGTTATAACTTTATCCTCCTGTCTGCCTGTCTGCCTGCTGCTGCTGCTGAGTTTGTTTGCGTCTGTAATATCTTTGTATATCTTTCTGTTTTGAATCATTATTTACTATCATTTCCTATTGTTTATACTGCTTAAAGGGGTCATATAATGCCATTTTTGTACAAGCTAATATGATTCTTTAGGGTCTAAATTAAAAGTTTGTAATATACTTTATTTAAAAAATCTCATTAGTATTGTAAGAAAACACTTATTTTACCTGGTCAAAAACAGCTCTGTTGTAGCACGCCGTTTCAGTGCATATGCCTTTAAATGATAATGAGCTTTGCTCACTCCGCCCCTCTGTTCTGTGCGTACACCGTTTGTAACACAATAACCATAACTCGTTGTTGGATCGGATTTAGGAACATTAAAATGATTGCTGTGTTCCTTATTGCACCCAAGAACAGAACACCACTTCGCTTAGACTCCATTCTGCTCTGTGACAGTGCTCAGGCGTACGTTGAGGCACAACACCGGTCCGCGCGCACTATGATTGACAGCTCGATCACGAGCGAGGGCGGGTCTGTGTTGAAACGCTGCTGTCAATCAACAATCGTGGGAGGGGCGTGCGAGCCTGTGACGTCACAAAAACGAACGGCTCGATTTGAGGCAGGGGAAAACATATAAGGAGATTAAAACAAAATCACTGGATGGATTTTTATCATTATATGATGGATGTGTACAGGCACTGCCAACACACATTTTACTACAATCAACTTGTAAAAGTGCATGTACCATTATATGACCCCTTTAATATAAGTTCCTCAACATCACATATTAACCTTAAGCCTGGTTCACACGGGACGATTTTGAAATCGTCGGCCGATTTTCCAAACCTGACAGACCCCACACACGGTGATAAAAAATCACGGGTCTAACAGTTTTGGTCGTACAGTGTGTGGTGCGCAGCCACACGGCAAAATCAGCACATCATACACAGACCGATTTGACTCCCGAGCATTCCCAGGTCAGACGAAAAATCTCGCAAAATCCCTCAAGATCAAACGTGACTTCAGAGTAAACAATCATGGCGGACGAAGAGGATGCAGTGGCGATAGTTTGTAGTTTGTTTTTAATTGAATCCATCTCCGACGTCCCCCGGACTTTCTGGTGCGCCATGCCGCCGGCTGTTTTGATTTTGTTTCCCGGTGCTTCCTCTGCGCCTCGTCACCTCGCTTTCTGATTGGCTACACGCCAAAGTCCACAGGCTGCGTGCTCGTTTGTCCCCGGGGGACACCACACACGAGGAGAAATCGGGCCAAAAAAATCCAACATGTTGGATATCCCCGATTTGAGATCGGAGCGGCCCCGACGTCCTTCCGAGCAGACGAGAGCAGTCTTAACACACCACACACGGCAGGAATATCTGATCAGATTATTTTACGATAATCGGAGCATCCTTAAGATTGTCGGAAGGGGTAAATCGGGGCTAAAATCGGCCTAATTATCCTGCCGTGTGAACCAGGCTTTACATCACTAGCTTCAATCTAAATCGCTGCTGCTAGCACAACACACTAGAAATTCACTAGCCTGTTAGCGTGACATCAGTGTGCTCTTTATTTATTTATTTTGCTCGTGCATTAGCGCCTTTTAGAAATCCGTCAAACAACTGTGGTGAGTATCAGTCAGTCAAACAAACACGGTGAGTCATGTCATCTCCTCTTATTGTCACTTTCACTTCATGTAACATGTATAGCATAGCCTTCTCTGTCAGCACAGGATTTACATGTGATAAATGCAGGGAGATAATCAGGCTGACGTAGAAGATTTTAGAACTAGAGACACGCATCCAAACTTTAATTGAGGTTAATTGTACGAGTGCAAGGGCTTTAGATACTACTTTGGAATCAATTAGCTTAGAGAACACTGTACATTGTTCAGTTCCGGCTGTAGTAGAGCCCGTGCAGCAGGGCAACTGGGTGGCGGTGAGACGCTGTAGTCGCGGGACAAAACACCGCTCTTCCGTTCCTATTACAACATCAAATAGATTCTCCTCACTCAGTGAAACAACTACGGAGAATCCTGTTGAAAGTGCCCTAGTTATTGGTGATTCTATTACACGGAACTTGAAAATAGAGACACCAGCCACCATAGTCACATGTTTGCCGGGAGCCAGAGCGCCTGACATCAAAGCAAATTTAAAAGTGCTGGCTAATGCTAATCATAAATTGTCTAAGATTATTATTCACGTTGGCACTAATGATGTTCGACTTCGCCAGTCGGAGATCACTAAAATTAACGTTAAAGAGGTGTGTGAACTCGCAAGTACGATATCAGGCATTGTAATAACCTAGATGTGCTGTATTTGACAGAAACCTGGCTAAAACCAAACAATTACATTACTTTAAATGAATCAACCCCCGAGATTACGGTTATAAACATAAACCTCGTATGAAAGGCAAAGGGGGAGGAGTTGCTGTGATTTATAGTACTATTTTCAGAATTACTAAGGAGTCTAGATTCAAATATAATTATTTTGAAGTGTTGGTGCTTAATGTAACAATATCTAGTGTAAATGATAAATCACATTTGAGATGTGTGCTGGCTACTGTGGCCACCAGGGCACCATACAGACTTTATCAAAGAATTTGCTGACTTTCTATCAGAGTTAGTACTGGCTGCAGATAAAGTCCTAATTGTTGGTGATTTTAATATACATGTAGATAACGAAAAAGATGCATTGTTTTTTACTTACAAGATTGATAATATCAGGGAGAAAATGATAACTATGCAACCGGCTACTACAGTATCGCATCAGACAGTGCATTGTAGTCTCCCTGACGAAAAATTTGATTCATTCAGTGCTATAGGCGAGGGTGAATTTTATAAACTCGTTAAATCATTTAAATCAACAACATGTATGTTAGACCCTATACCGACTAAACTATTGAAAGTGATGCTTCCAGAGTTCATAGATCCTGTTTTTAGTATCATTAATTCATCTTTGTTATTAGGGATACGTACCAAAAAAACTTAAGCTGGCTATGATTAAATTGCTTGTTTAAAAAACGCAACTTGATCCTACAGAATTAGTCAATTACAGGGCGATCTCATCAACTATGTTCATTTTTAGAAAGAAATGGTATCTGCAAGGATATTCAAACAGGATTCAGACCGTATCATAGTACTGAGACAGCTCTCATTAGAGTCACAAATGATTTGCTCTTATCATCCGATCGTGGTTGTGTCTCTCTATTAGTGTTACTCGATCTTAGTGCTGAATTTGACTCTATCAACCACAACATTCTTTTGAATAGACTCGAAAATTATGTTGCCATTAGTGGAATAGGTTGGTTTCACGTGACGTCACGCTGCTGCATCGCGAGAGCGCGAAAATTCAGATGGAGGGCAGGAAGTGAAATAGCTGAGGATCTGCCATCAATGTTTTGTGTAGTTTACGACTGCTCCAATCGCTCTGATCGAGAAAAGGGAAAGGGTTTTTATAGAGTACCAAATATTGTCATTCATAAAGGTGAGAAATGTAAAAAGCTCACAGAACAACTCCGTAAAAAGTGGATTTTTAACGTAACGTTACGTCTGCGGTTTGGGAGGAGCAGAGTCTGTTAATGCTGTGTCTGCAGCGACGGTATGTTAGCTAGCCAACGTGTTTTTTTTTGTGTCTGTGTTTATATAGCATTAGGTTGTCGTTCAGGGGATCAGTGGGAATGGGACATTAAATGATCAGTGTTTGTGGCCGGCCGTCTGGTGCAGAGCAAATTATTCGTGATTTTATTGCTTGTGTCACTGTTTATGCAATGTATTGACTCTCTGCTGGTTTATGATCGTCAAACGCTGATCGATTTCCGCCTCGCGTTGGAGAAGTCGCCTAAGTGTGACTGGGATGGTCAGAAACCTTTTCTCCCTCCCCCCTTGCTAAACATACCTGCTCATCTTGTACGCAATCCGGCTTCCCTTGTCCGGAGTGGACGCTCGAGACGCCGTGGGAAGCGCAGCGGCCAGCTGGTGAAGTTGAAAGCTTACCTTGCGGACTATTCTGCCTGTGGAGCCCGGCGTCACTTTGCTTTGCCTTTGGCTTACTATGTATCCTGGCGTGCTATGGATCCTACCGGGACCTGGTTGATACCAATTGCCTGCTCAGACATGGAGTATTCTCGCCAACACTCACCTCGTCCCAGGAAAGGCGGTGTTAACCATGGAAACCTTCGGTCTTTGAGTTATGTAACTCGTATGGCCAGATCCCCTGCTCCTGTCAGAGCTGCCCTGGTCAACGCTAGATCGCTGGTGAATAAGACCTTTATTTTAAAGGAGTTTTTTTCCCAGCATAACTTGGATTTTCCATTTGTGACTGAAACTTGGTTAAATGTTGGTGAGTCGAGCCCTTTTTCTGAACTTCTACCGCTGGACTGCACATATTTTAACTCCCCGAGGACTACTGGTCGAGGAGGAGGTCTTGCTGTTATTTTTAAGGAAAAATACAACTGCAGGCAGTTGTCAATGATAGCATTTTCGAGCTTTGAGTTAACAATGTTTGAATTGGGCAAATTTCAGCCCGTTCTGTGTGCTCTTATCTATCTACCTCCTAACTATAACAAGCATTTTATCAGGGACTTTACTGAATTATTGTCTGAAATTATGCCAAAATATGACCGGATCTTAATTATAGGAGATATGAATATTCATGTATGCTGTCCCACGAATCTGTTGGCTAAAGATTTTTTAAAACTAATCGATTCTTTTAACCTTACACAGTTTGTAAGTGGTCCAACACAGATTCATGGCCACACATTAGATCTTGTCTTGTCATGCAGTTTGCCTATTTTAAATATTGAGATACAAAAGGCTGTTTTTTCTGACCATGCACCAATTTTATTTGATGTTTCCCTTCCAAACAATACTGTTAAGCAATCTGCTCCACCTCGTATCCGCAGGATGATTAAACCTGCTACTGCTGCACAATTTTCCGAAGCATTTAGTAATGTTACAGAGACTATAGAGTCATCTGCTTTCCTATGTACAGATGAGCTCATTTCCTGTTTTTCATCCACCTGTATAAATATTCTTGATAAAATTGCACCACTAAAGCCCAGGCGCTCCAAACCTAATTCTGAACCATGGATTAATGACTTAACTCGAGCGGCTAGGCAAAAGTGTAGGAAAGCTGAACGCCAATGGAAAAAACATAAATTGCAAGTTTTTTATGATATCCTAAAGGATTGTTGGCGTAATTATCAGAGAATTGTTAAAACTGAAAAGGCTAAATACCTCTCTGATGTTATCGATAAAAATGGCCATAAACCTCATTTTCTTTTTAGAACAATTAATTCTGTTCTTCATACCCCCCAATATATAATGCAGGAAGAATCTACTTTGGCCTGTGAAAAATTCCTCCACTTTTTTGTGGAAAAGATTACCACTATTAGAGCCAGCATTTCACCTCCAACCTTTGATCCTTCCATTTCCATAGAGTGTGCTGCAGTCCTCATTGAGTTTGAGCCTGTTTCCGTCTTGGCCCTTAATGATATTGTTACACATTTAAAACCTTCAAGCTGTCCCAGTGATATCATCCCACCATGTATTTTTAAAGAGGTTTGGAACACTATTGGACCAAACATTCAAGCAATCATAAACAGTAGTCTTACTTCTGGTTATGTGCCACTTTGTTTTAAAGAGGCTGTGGGGCAGCCCCTTATCAAAAAACAAAATCTGGACATTTCAGTTCTTTCAAATTATCGCCTGATTTCTAAACTTCCTTTTGTGTCCAAAATTTTAGAGAAGGCAGTCCTACTGCAGTTACAAGCCTATTTAGATCTGCATGGTATTCTTGAGGTGTTCCAGTCTGGTTTTAGTGCACTTCATAGCACAGAGACTGCACTTATAAAAGTTTTTAACGATCTTTTGATTTCAACAGATTCTGGAGATTCCGCAATTCTGATGCTTTTAGATCTCACAGCAGCATTTGATATGGTTGACCACAGTATTCTTTTCTCGCGTCTCGAGCACAGCGTGGGAATGAAAGGTACTGTATTAAAATGGTTTAGATCATATCTCTCAGAGAGAGTGTTTAAAGTTGGATACGGGGGCTCTACTTCACCAGCAGCACCAGTGACGTGGAGTACCGCAGGGCTCTATTTTGGGACCGATTCTCTTCTCCCTTTACTTGCTTCCTTTAGGATCCATCTTAAAGAAGCATAATATTAGTTTCCATCTGTACGCAGATGATCTACAAATCTATCTGCCTATAAAAAGTAACGGTGAGGATTCGATAAAAAGGCTGTTAGATTGTTTTTATGACATTAAAGCATGGATGGCTTTAAACGCTTTACATTTTAATGAAAGTAAAACTGAAATTATGATTTTTAACCTAGTAGTTCTACTAGCACCTCCAAATTAGACTTGGGACCCCTGACGCCCTACGTAAAGTCTATGGTAACGAACCTTGGTGTAAAGTTGGATAGTGATCTACACCTAGAGAAACAGATAAACTCTGTTGTTAAGGCTAGTTTCTTTCAACTTAGGCTACTTACAAAATTGAAGCCATTTTTATCTTTCAAAAATTTGGAGAGGGTTATACATGCGTTTATCACCACTCGCCTGGATTATTGTAATGCTTTATATATAGGAGTAAACCAGGCCTCTCTCTCTAGATTGCAAATAGTTCAGAATGCTGCCGCTCGACTCCTTACAGGAACCCGTAAACGAGAGCACATTATGCCTGTTCTTGCCTCTCTTCATTGGCTACCAGTTTGTTTCAGAATACAGTTTAAGATTTTATTGTTTGTTTTTAAATCTCTTCATGGTCAAGCACCATCTTACATAAATGATCTACTGAAGATGCATGCTCCTTTGAGGTCATTGAGGTCCGCTGACCAACTACTCTTATCTGTTCCTAGAACACGACTTAAAAATAGGGGAGATCGAGCATTTTCAGTCGTGGCACCGAGACTTTGGAATGATCTGCCTATGCGTATCAGAGTAGCTCCCAGCCTTGACATTTTTAAATCACAACTTAAAACTCACTATTATTCATTGGCTTTTAAACCAGCCTGAGAGTTAATTAATGCATTTTATATATTCTTTAGTTTGTCACTTGTTTAACTGTGCTTTGTGCTCATGTTATGTGTTTATAATTTGTCTGAAATTATGTTCAGCACTTTGGCTAACCTCGGTTGTTTTAAATGTGCTTTACAAATAAAATTGTATTGTATTGTATGATCAAGGTAAATTAGACTCAATACGGACTCTTCGCAATGGTTTCCTCCATAGACGGATTCTCCATGTTTACTTCCTGCCCTCCATCTGAAATCGCCCCGCCTTCCCGCGTCATCATAATCGTCATCATAATCATGTGACTGAAACCCAGCTATTGCACTAGCATGGTTTAAATCATACTTATCTGACCGTTATCAGTTTGTTTAGCAGTAAATGAAGAGATGTCTTATCGATCAAAAGTTCAGTATGGCGTACCACAGGGCTCAGTACTAGGGCCGTTGCTGTTCACTCTGTACATGCTACCCTTAGGAGATATCATTAGGAAGCATGGCATTAGTTTTCACTGTTATGCTGATGATACTCACTTCTATATTTCTTCACGCCCTGACAAAACTTATCAATCCACAAAAATAATGCATAGCTGATATAAAAAACTGGATGACTAGTTATTTCCTACTACTTAATTCTGAAAAAACAGAGATTCTAATTATTGGACAAAAAACTTCCTCACGTAATAACCTAGAATACTGTCTAACACTTGATAGCTGCTCTGTCAAGTCCTCGTCGTCGGTTAGGAACCTGGGTGTGCTCACCAATCTTTCATTTGAAAGTCATGTGTCTAGTATCTGTAAAACCACATTTTTCCATCTTCAAAATATATCTAAATTACGTCATATGCTCTCAATTAAAAATGCAGAACAATTAGTTCATGCGTTCATGACATCAAGGCTAGATTATTGTTATGTTCTACTGGGTGGTTGCCCTGCACGTTTAAAACTACAGCTGGTCCAAAATGCAGCCGCTAAAGTTCTTACCAGAACCAGGAAGTATGACCATATTAGTCCTGTTCTGTCAACACTGCATTGGCTACCTATTAAATATTGTATACATTTTTAAATATTGCTGATTACTTACAAAGCACTAAACGGTTTAGCTCCCCAGTACTTGAGCGAGCTCTTAACGCATTATAGTCCTTCACGTCTATTGCGATCTCAAAATTCTGGCCAGTTGATAATTCCTAGAATATCAAAATCGACTGCTGGCGGTAGATTCTTTTCCTATTTAGCACCAAAACTTTGGAACAATCTTCCTAACATTGTCCAGGAAGCATACACAGTCTGTCAGTTCAAATCTAGACTAAAAACACATCTCTTTTAGCCTAGAAATCTAGACGCACCCTAGTGGCAGCAAATTTTATTTTGCAGCCAGTGTCGTCTAGCAACTCTCCGTTGGCTTGCGAGCTGGAAAAACCAAACTCTAGTCAGGTCAATCATATCGTGTATAGAGTCGGTGGGCAGGCTTACGGCAAAGTTGCGATGGTTCGGTGTGAATTCCCTGCTTGAAAACAAGTTTTGAATCGGCTTTGGCCGCGACTCTGGAAGACTTGAAGTTAAGCTTTTCTTTCTTTTCGCACCGACTATGTCACCTTCTTTGTTGTAGCGCTATCCTATTGTGTGCAGAGGGAATTTGAAAGACAACCGTTTATCCAGCCCCTCGGATTGAGCCCTGCCAATGGTGTGTTCCCAGACCCAATATCTTGATGTGGGTCTGGCTTGTCAGGCTCCATCTGTTTGGCTTAGCATACACATAACACATTATAGACTTTTATAATTCAATGTTAGGCTGCATAGTTTAGATCAGCCGGAACCAGGAACACTTCCCATAAATCCTGATGTACTTGGTACATCATAAGAAGGATGGCGTCTACGCTAATAGTGTCTCTGTTTATCCTGAGGTTTACGGATACAGGCCATATCCAGATCGGATGAGGGACCATCGCAAGGACATGACGACAACGCATCCCTGAAGTGCCAGCCTCATCAGCCCTGTGAAGGCCTCATGGACACCTCAACAAACCCGTCTAAATACCAGCGTGATTACTCCGACCCCCAACTAGATGGAACTGGATACATATTGTGAAAGTTCTGATCCAATCTGAATTCTGACCTATAATGTTGCCTTAATCATAATCATACACTGTTCGTTCATTGGCCAGAGGAGAACTGGCCCCATGACCCAGCCTGGGTTCTCCAAAGGTTTTTTCCTCCATTCTGTCACCTGATGGAGTTTTAGTTCCTTGTCACTGTCGCCTTTGTCGCCATTGGCTTT
Organism: Siphateles boraxobius; assembly: GCF_051911475.1. Classification (NCBI taxonomy): domain Eukaryota; kingdom Metazoa; phylum Chordata; class Actinopteri; order Cypriniformes; family Leuciscidae; genus Siphateles; species Siphateles boraxobius. The sequence continues at coordinate 7,561,761 of NW_027509219.1, read as the reverse complement.
TGGCTTGCTTAGTTGGGGACATTTCATTTTTTATATTTAACAATATTATTACAACATTATTTTCCTGTTATCTCTGTAAAGCTGCTTTGAAACAGTCTGTATTATAAAAAGCGCTATATAAATAAAGGTGACTTGACTTGACTTTTTTCCCATGAAATCACAGCCTTTTAAAAATTAAATTAAGCAATAAGCCCTGCGAAGCCGTGATTTACAGTGAATTTAGAACAGCTAAGGAGCATTGTTGGGCACGACGCGGAGTGGAGTGCCTAAAACCCCCTTAGCTATTCTAAATTAATTGTAAAACACGGCTTCAAGGGGCTTATTGCTTTTATAAAACGGTTACTCCATAAAAATATTCATTTTAATATTTATTTTATTCATAAAATAAACACCAGCAACAAAAAATTTAATGTTATAACACATTTATTCCTCCGCCAAGCAATGTAGTTTCAAAGAGGTTGCCAAGCAACACATGCAGCAACAGAGATTAAGATTTAAGATAATACACTCAGCTGAAAATTGCATTTTTAAGTTCACTTATCTGTTCTAAAAATCCGTTCAAAAATGTGATGACGTCACATAATAGCAGAATGCTAGCGTGTTCCAGCCAACAACGACCTAACCTGTAAGAAATCGAAAGGACATAAGTTCTCGTTCATTCCACTTTTGGACTATAATCTATATTGAACTTGCGGAATCAACAATAAAATCTACATTGATTCAACGACAAGCAGGAGAAAGGGATACATTTAGCCGTCTAGCTCCATAGACTCCCATTCATTCTGCACTCGCCCACGATCACCTCCAGTGGAATTCTAATGGAACTGCAACCAAGATGATATACAATGGGGGTAATAGGAAGTGCCAAGGCTCTCCGTTAGACGGGCTCTGGTAATACTAATTTAATGCGGTCACAGGTGTATGTTTGTTGAGTAATTTACAATGGCTTTGAACGCGGCTCAACCAATCAGAATCAAGAACTGGAACTCTCCGTTTTATAATATTAAACATATCTAAGATCAAACATTGACACTGAAATTTTTGTGAAATTTTGTAACAATATAAAAATGATTGCTCATAAAGATGTTTGAATTAGGCTACACTACTGTGAGCCACTGAGTGAGATTTTCCATGTTGTTTGTTGACGTGGTTTATATGGTTTCTCTTTACAGTATATGTCTAGTGCAAACTACAAATGAAATGAGGTAGACTCTGACTTTGAATGCTTTCTTCACAGTGTTTGCCTTCTCAGGGACATATACACTGCTGTTTTTCGCCCGCTCATTGCAGGGAATTGGATCATCTTTTTCCTCTGTCGCAGGTATAATGGTTTATGTGGGATATAATGTACCAAATATGTGAAAGTTTGCAAAGACATGCAAAGTTTGGGGTCCGTAAGATTTTTGATTTTTGATTTTCCGCAAGATTTTTGAAAGGCTACATTTATTTGATCAAAAATACAGCAAAACAGTAATATTGTAAAATATCATTACTGTTTAAAATAACAGTTTTCTATTGTAATATATTTTAAATGTAATTTATTCATGTAATGCAAAGCTGAATTTTTCAGTATTGTTTGATGAATAAGATCTAAAGATCTGATTCAGATTCATCTGAAATAAAAATCTTTTATAATATTATAAATGTCTGTACTGTCACTTTTGATCATTTTAATACATCCTTGCTGAATAAAAGTATTAACTTCTTTAAAAAAAAATCTTACTGACCTAAATCTTTGAAACGGTAGTGTGCAGTGGAACTAAAAAGTCTACACACCCCTGTTAAAACAGTTATTTTTTGTGATGTAAAAAATGAAACCAACATAAATCATAGCAGAAGTTTTGCACCTTTAATGTAAAAATTACAACCTATGCAATGCCACCGAAAACCAATGTGACATTTCAGAGAAAAATAAAAACATAATAAATAATAATAACTAACTGCATATGTGTGCACAGTCCTGGACTAGTTGAAACACCCCTTGATTTTATTACAGCACACAGTCTGTTTGTTTAGGAGTCTAGGCACAGCTTGGCACATCTTGACTTGGCAATATTTTCACTCTTCTGAAAAGGTCTTTTTATTTTCAGTTCCCTTTCGAGAGCGGTAACTCTACATTGCGTAGCTACGCTGCGGGAACTCCTCCCTTCTACACTTTTGTTAAAATCTCATGGGCAACGTCAGCTTGGAACGGCTGACCAATTGTCACGTAGTATGCAAATACTGACAGGCTCGCAGGCAGTATAAAATGCATGGATGCAACAATTGTGTCAGAATCTCTTTCTTTAAGCTGTCATCATTGAAGTTGCACCTTAGGACTAGTTACCTTTTCTTCCTCGCATCCGATGGCTAACCTTTTCAGGATTTGTGCCAGCGCGGAGTCACAGTCCATGCCTATATTGGCCTCCCGATGGAAAAACGCGAGAGTGCCAATGTTCCCCATCGTGCACGATACCGCTTGTGCCCCATCGGCAGCCAGCCTGGCTGGGGCAGGACTCCAGTCTACAAACTGGCAACAGTGGCCATAGAACTATATGGCCGGTGTCATTTTCTAGACCCGTGGACAGTTATTCCAGGCGTTTCACCTTGGCTACTGGGGATAATTCAAAACAGGAATTCTCTTCAGTCCAGACCCTGTGTCAGGTGTGGGTCCGTCACTGACTTCGCCTAAAAACGCCCAATTCTAAGAATGAAAGAGCTATTTTGTGGTGCCCAAGAGGGATGGAGGATTCCGTCTGATACTGGACCCGGGACCCATCAACCGAGCACTTCACTAGCGCACGTTCAGGAGGAAAGACCCCCCTTAACATGTGAGCTCACTCGTCGAGGTCTATCACTTCTTCATAATCCATGTAGGCGCGTCTTTAGGGTTGTATGTTTTGCAACCGGCTGATCTTCACAGAACAGTGCTTTCGGTGAGTGATTATCCTCAATTATATTCTATCCTTGATATCCTTATATATATCCTTGAGTTGCGCTGGTGTCAGGCAGATCAGACAACAGCACGAGAAAGTAGCCACTATGTCTGATTTAGAATAAATTGATGGCAAAATTTTGGAAGAAACCGTACAGCAACTAAAAACATCAACCTGCGCCCCCTTGATGCACTTCCCACATCTTTTTTCAAAAATGTGTTACACAGCTTAGAAGCAGATCTCCTAGAAGTGGTAAATGCCTCACTTCTCTCTGGGAGTTTTCCGACCTCCCTGAAAACTGCTGTTGTCAAGCCCCTCCTGAAAAAGAGCAATCTGGATAAGACCATATTAAACAACTATAGACCGATCTCAAATCTTCCTTTCATAGGCAAGATCATTGAAAAAGTTGTCTTCAATCAGCTGAACAAATTCTTAAGCTCGAATGGATACTTTGACCATTTTCAATCTGGTTTCCGACCGCACCACAGTACAGAGACCGCGCTCATAAAGATAATAAATGATATTCGCTTAAATACTGATACAGGCAAATTATCAGTGCTGGTACTACTCGACCTCAGTGCTGCATTTGACACTGTCGATCACAAAATACTTCTTGACAGGCTGGAAAACTGGGTCGGGCTTTCTGGGATAGTCCTAAAATGGTTCAGGTCATACTTAGGAGGCAGAGGTTATTATGTGAGTATAGGAGACCATAAGTCTGAGTGGACATCCATGACATGCGGAGTCCCTCAAGGCTCAATTCTTGCGCCACTCCTATTCAACCTGTACATGCTCCCAATGAGCCAAATAATGAGAAAGAACCAAATCGCTTACCATAGCTATGCAGACGACACACAGCTCTACTCAGCCCTATCGCCTAACGATTACAGCCCCATTGACTCCCTTTGCCAATGCATTGATGAAGTAAACAATTGGATGTGCCAAAACTTTCTTCAGTTAAACAAAGACAAAACTGAAGTCATTGCATTTGGAAACAAAGATGAAGTTCTCAAGGTGAACGCATACCTTCAGTCTAGGGGTCAAACAACTAAAAATCAAGTCAGGAATCTGGGTGTGTCTCTGGAGTCAGACCTTAGTTTCAGTAGTCATGTCAAAGCAATAACTAAATCAGCACATTATCACCTGAAAAATATTGCAAGAATTAGATGCTTTGTTTCCAGTCAAGACTTAGAAAAACTTGTGCATGCTTTCATCACCAGTAGGGTGGATTATTGTAATGGACTCCTCACTGGCCTTCCCAAAAAGACCATAAGACAGTTGTAGCTCATACAGAACGCTGCTACTAGGATTCTGAGCAGAACCAGAAAATATGAACACATCACACCAGTCCTCAGGTCTTTACACTGGCTGCCAGTTACATTTAGGATTGATTTTAAAGTATTATTACTGGTATATAAATCATTCAATGGCCTAGGACCTCAATACATTGCAGATATGCTCAGTGAATATAAACCCAACAGATCACTCAGATCATTAGGATCACATCGGCTAGAAATACCAAGGGTTCACTCTAAGCATGGCGAGTCTGCTTTTAGCTACTATGCCAGCCGCAGCTGGAACCAGCTTCCAGAAGAGATCAGATGTGCTCCTACAGTAGTCACATTCAAATCCAGACTCAAAACACATCTGTTTAGCTGTGCATTTACTGAATGAGCACTGTGCCACTGTTCGTCCGACTGTTTGCACTGTATTTTATTTTATGTTTTAATTATTCTGATTTCTGTATTTTATCTTTTATTCTAAACTGTTTTAATTATTCTGATTTCTTTTGATTATTTTAATTTCTTCTATGTAAAGCACTTTGAATTACCATTGTGTATGAAATGTGCTATATAAATAAACTTGCCTTGCCTTGCCTCTAGTCTTGAGTTTTGACTACGGGTTTGCTCAGTTGTTGCCGCTTCGGCCGCTGAGTCTGTGCTAATGTACATACTGATATGTGATTATGCTGTCGTGGTGTTATACTGTATTATGTATTGTTCAGTACAGCCTAAGATTCTAGCTTATTTGCAATTCTGGTGTACTTGAGCTGAGCAGCTCATTGGTCCGGCCCTGCCTATCACCTGTGAGCACTCCCAAAGGAGCTAGGTACTGGCTGTTGTTCTACTCTGTGATTGGTGTAAATGGTTCCAGGATACTGACGTTGACACGGTGGTTCCCCCCGTCTCGGATGTTTGGCGCTTCTGCAGCACAGACTGGAAAATAATGTGAGTTCACCCACGCTGAAGGAATATGTGGCTGCTACTGCTTCGTTTCGTTCCCCGGTTACGGGCAGTCGATCGGAAGGCATGCTCTGGTGGTCAGATTCTCAGGGGAGCAAGGAGATTATGTCCTTCATGGCCGTCTTCAGTGCCACCGTGGGATCTAGCTCTATTTTGTATGTTAATCGCGTGGCCGCCTTTCTACAGTCGGGCCAGCTTTTCGTGTGCTTTGGTTGCTGTAATAAGGGAAAGACATCAACTGTCTCAAAACAGAGACTTTCTCACTGGATTGTGGATGCTGTCACGCTGGCTTACCAGGGGAAAGTTCTCCCCCCTAACATATGAGCTCATTCGACGAGGGCTGTTGCCTCTTTGTAAGCCTGGGTTTATGTTTTGCTGCTGGCTGGTCTTTTCAGAACACCTTCGCCAGATTTTACAAGCTGGATGTATCATCTGTGGTGTCTCAAGTGTTTCCTTACTCATGTATTGTGAACTGTTCTAGTTGTACGCAGTGGTTACCGCTATGCTGTTGGCTACTAGTGTTCAATACAGTTGTTACTGCTAACGCCATTGACACTGTGTCTACTTTCATGCTTGAGTGCTTATTGTGTTGTGTCTGCCCTGGATCAGTGCATCCTTCGCTTTCATTGCATTTGTATATCAAATTTTGATAAGGTCGGGGATGATGTCTCATTGGTCTACTTCCGCCTATCAGATGCGAGCACTCCTAGCGGCGCGGCTATTGGCTGACTGACTGCCTGTCTCTTCCGTGGCTGGTGTAGCTTGGCCCCGTTTTCCCCGGGCTTATCTTCTACACTACTCTCACGGCGGGATTTAATAAAGGTCCCTCTGCGTAGCTACGCAATGTAGAGTTACCGCTCTTGAAAGGGAATGTCTCTGGTTACTATTGTAACCTTGGTTCCCTGAGTGGCGGGAACGATACATTGCGTCAGCCGCCGTGTTTGCTGTTCGATCAGCTGTGCAGCGTTCAGTCGTGATTCTGGCAGAATTGTCGCGAAACTCACGCCCATGCCATTTATACTGCCCGCGAGCCTGTCAGAATTTGCATACTTCACAACAATTGGCCAGCTGTTCCAAGCTGGCATTAGCCCATAAGATGTTAAGAAAAGTGGAGAAGGGAGGAGTTCCCGCAGGGAACTGTTCCCACCTCCTAGGGAACCGAGGTTACGATAGTAACCGGAGATGTTTTCTAGTCGACTCAAGAAGGTTCTATGCCAAAATCGACCGATACTTGGAGCTATTAATGATTCCCTCCAACTTACCTTACCTTCACCATGGGTATGGTTATGGTTTTTGTTTTTGTTTTGCTGTTGTTGTTTTTTCCTCAAACAAATCTGTAAACAATTTTGGCCAAAAAGTTCAATCTTGGTCTCATCAGACCAGAACCCATTTTACAAATGGTTTTGGGAAACTGAATGTTTTTGCCAAATTTTGCCGGGCTTGGTTGATTTTTTTTAGTCAGAAAAAGCTTGCCACCCTGCCCCATACAGATGGAGAATACGTGAGATTGTTTTCATATGTAGGGAGCAACCAGTACTTGCCAGAAAGATCTGTAACTCTTGTTGCTGTAGGCCTCCCTAGGTAGTTTTCTCTTTTTGTCTTTCAATCAATTTTGGATGGATGCTTTTTTCTTAATAATGTCACTGTTGTGCCATACTTTCTCCACTTGTTTAAGACTGTCTTCACTGTGCTTCATGGTGTATCTAATGCCTTGGAAATTATACATTAGACCCCATTAATACTTTGTAAGCTCTTTGTGGCCCATGGCTCTTGTAGCATGCAATCAAGATGTCAGAATTTTTTTTACAAGAACAGCTGAGGTTTATTTGGAGTTTATCAAAGTCACTTAAGGTAAATACAGGTGTGTACTATTTCACATAAGCCTGATGATTAGTTAATTTAGAACACAGCCACATACCCAATTATAAAAGGGATTGCACACTTGTGTAGTTAGTGTCACTTTGGTTTTCAGGGGCATTACATAGGTTATAATTTTTACATTTAAGCTACAAAAGTGATTTATTTTAGTTTCATTTTTATACATCACAAAAACTGCCTGTTTTAAAAGTGTTGTGTAGACTTTTATGTCCACTGTATTTATGATCAAAATGACTGTTCTTTCGTAGGTCTGGGAATGTTAGCAAGTGTTTACACAGATGACAATGAGAGAGGAATTGCCATGGGATTTGCACTGGGAGGACTTGCCATGGGAGTGCTCAGTAAGTTGTATGTAGTACTGTATTTTTTTCTATATTGTGCTTCACAGTCACCTTTATTTAAATAGTGCTTTTTACAATACAGATTTTTTCAAAGGAGCTTTACAGTGATAACAGTAAAATAATGCAACAAAGTTTCGGCTGTACAGCAGATCTAGAAGAAAATAGTGTCATAGTCCAGCTTAAGAAAGTTCAGTGATGGTTCATTTCTGTAGTAAATTTTTTTTATTGATTTAGTTAATCTATCTATACAGCCGCTCTGGAGAAAACAGTGAGGTCATCTTCCAGCTCAGTTCAGGTCTTATATAATGGTGCCAATGTAGGACACTATATAACAATGTAAAGTAATATCATGTAATGCACCAAATTACAACAACTGAAAATGATCAGCAATTATAATGCACCTAAATGAAGGTGACAGAATTTGTGCCACAAATGACAATTTTTAACAATGCGAAATGTACTCGTTTCAGTTGGAGCGCCATTTGGCAGTGTTATGTACGAGTTTGTTGGTAAAAGTTCTCCCTTCCTCGTCCTTGCCTTTCTGGCTCTGTTTGATGGAGGTAAGACATTAGTAAAACTAATAATGAATATGCTCCTTTGGCCTTTTACATTCAATTAAGTTGATTTATCGAATTGTTTTCGATACCCAGCCCTCCAGCTCTGCATCCTTCAGCCCTCAAAAATATCTCCAGGGGTGAGTAGCATTCATTCATTAAAATGAGAGTTATGAAAGTTGATAGATGATAAAAGTTTGCATTACTGTTACTATAAGTTGGAGTGATTTTTATGTGTCTTCTGTTCAGAGTGTGGAAGGAACACCATTACTTACCCTGTTGAAGGATCCCTACATACTCATTAGTGCAGGTGTGTGTGTAAATAAAACCAAATCAAATACTTCCTCAAATACTGCCCACAGTCAAACCAGTTTAAAAAGTTGTTGTGGAGGTGTACTAGCTTTTTCTGTAATTACATGTGTGCCTCCATAAAATCATGGCTATATGTTTGGATGTGAGCAGCTAAAACGATTTGTAAATGAAGCTGATGAAGAGCTATGTTGAGTGAATGATGAGTAAGATTATGGTTCCTGTATATAATTACAGGATCTTTGTGCTTTGCAAACATGGGGGTGGCTATTTTAGAGCCCACTCTTCCCATCTGGATGATGCAAACAATGTGCTCGCCAAAATGGCAGCTTGGTAAGAAACTCTATTATTCCAACTCATTAAAATGTGATTGAAACTACTTTACTTCCTGCTTATTTAGATAATTTTGTTTGTTTCCTCTCTGACAAATTTAATGTTAAAGTAATTTACTTGAAAGAGTTCAGAACCATTATATCATTAGCAACTTACTTAGTGAGAAATAAGTGAAACATGTGACTTTTTGAGAAGATCTGTGGTTTCTTTGTGTAGTTCAATCAACTGGTAAGAGTTAAACGAAGCTATCCAGTAAGAGGATTCTGATGAATTTGTGAAGTATTCTGTCTGTGTTTTGTCTGTCTGTCTGTTGACTGAATTAACTGTAGCCACTGAAATTGCAGGTATGGCTTTCTTACCAGCTAGTGTTTTTTACCTCATTGGAACCAATCTATTTGGTGTACTGGCCAATAAAATGGGAAGGTAATAGCTAAGGGGGGAGGGGGCCGGGGGGAATTATTATGCAAAATTATTTGCATAATTTAGAAATGTGTCTCTTTGATTTAGGTGGTTGTGCTCCATGATTGGCATGCTTATAGTTGGCATCAGTCTGCTCTGTGTGAGTATCACAAATCATGTTGCATTACACTTCAAGAACAGCAAGGCCCATGCGTGCTTGAACTATGTATAAAACAACTACACTACCCTTCAAAAGTCAGTGCATTTTTTTAAAAGGAAATTAATACTTTTATTCAGCAAGGATTCATTAAATTAATCAAAAGTGACAGTAAAACAATGTATAATGTTACAAAAGATTTCTATTTTAAATAACAGCTGTTCTTTTGAATGTTCTATTCATAAAAAAAATGCTGACAAATTTTATCTTGGTTGCCACAAAAACATATAAAAATATTATGATAATTAAAAACGCACCAAATTAGCTTTATATAATGATTTCTGAACATGTAACACTGAAGACTGGAGTAATGCTGCTGAAAATTTAGCTTTGCCATCAAGGGAATTTAATATTTAATTTCAAAATATATTTAAATAGAAAATAGTTGTAATTGTAATAATATTTCTGTTTTACTGTATTTTTGATCAAATAAATTGAGCAGTTGTGCAAATGAGTGACTTCTTTCAGTAACATTTAAAAATCTTACTGACCCCAATCTTTTAAACAGTTCTGTATATATAAAAGGACTGTGGTGATTGTAATAATCAACAGAATAATGAACAGACAGAATTAAGGATTTTAATACACAGGGAGAGTAAACGAGGTAAAACAGAACAGGGGCAGGAACTTAATAACAACCAGGAAAATGACTGGTAACTGAGGCAAAACGGTACATAGTACTGACTGAAAAAACTACACCAAAACACAACACGTTACAGTAACATTACATGAATTTGTTGTAGGTTCCCTTTGCCAAAAACATCTATGGTCTTATTGGTCCCAATGGAGGGTTGGGATTTGCTATTGGTGAATATTTTTAATTATTTCTCATTCAGTATTAAAGAGTGTTAACCAAAAAATGCAAATTCTGTCATTTACTCATGACTTTCTTCTGTGGAGCACAAATTTCAAGTCAAGACACGTTTTTTTAAACGTTTTTTTCCTGATTCACCTCCGTTGTAAAAATTATTAATTTAGGGGCCGCTTACACGACACCATTTTAACTGAAAACAGAAAACTTTGAATTTGGCCGTTCATTTGCACAACAACAGTGTTTGCTGGCTCGAGGACGCAAACTTTGGGTTCCAAGATGCAAGTTTTGTAAAGTTTAGAAAAACGTGTAAACTTCAGAAACGTGAATCTGTGAAAACGGTGACGACGTGCACATGCATATTACGTGTTTAGTCTATAGGTATGCGCATTTGAATATATGCGCAAAAGTAGCTGCAGTTTTTAAAAAATATCTCTGTGTTGTTGCCCATACAATGGAAGTCAGTGGGGTCTAATTTTTTTTGGACCCCATTGACTTTCACTGTATAAGCAAAAACATTCTTTATCTTTTGTGTTCCACAGAAAGAAAACATAACATTGTTGTGTGAACAATGCTTTTAACATAGATAACTCTATTACTTTGCATGACATATGGAAATATACATACATTTTTTGTGCTTCCAGGAATGGTTGATTCTTCTATGATCGCAATAATGGCTTACCTAGTGGATATCCGACATGCCTCTGTGTATGGAAGCGTGTATGCTATTGCTGATGTGGCACTCTGCATGGGATTTGCTGTTGGTAATTGCACCTCAATGCAGATGTACTTGAATATATTTTTACTAATAGACATGTTTTGTGCAATTTATTCCTATAGGGAGCTGTTTACACAACACTGTTTCCAACTGAAAACTTTTTATGCATTTTGGCCGTTTATTTACACAACAGTGTTTTGGGGCCCTGAAAATGCGAATTTTTGAAACAAGTTTTCAAAAAGTATTAGTTTTTGAAAACAATATTGTTATCATCTCCTTTTAAACTACAAAATTTAAAGGGCATCTTGCAGGTTAAACACCACTGTCGATTAATGGGTACATAAAGCAGTCAAGATATGTATATAAAGTTAGAAATGTCTCCAAAATGGTGTTAAAGTCCAGTTTTTGTAGTTTTTGGTAAGCGACGGTTATTTTTTACGCAACACGGCGATGACGTCACATGAGGTAGACGTGGTGGATAGCCTCAGCCTTTCTCAGCTACTAGAACTAGTTCTACCACTGACTATGGCGTCTAACTGGGATGAGGAAGAGGTGGCAAGACCCACAGTTAACATTTATGATGGCCCACAGCCATATAATTAATAAATAAATGCATGGTCAGAGGAGAATGACTGGAGAGTTGGTGGAGTGTCCTGGTGAGTTGCTACCATTTAGAAACACAGCAATGACCGCTGGAGCTAGTAGTCTATGAACAGCAGTGCATACAATAACAAGTTTTTTTTACTGTCAGTGAATAGCATCGAGTGAAAGTCAACGTTTTCTTTATATCTAGTGACAGTGATTATGTCGTTGTGCTAGCTATGGGCTAGCTTGACAATCCCACCTGTGAACCCCTAGAGTTTATTACTAAGCTTTTACCTTTTTCTCCGGTGAAAATGTTGTTTGCAAACGTAGCCAACGCCGAGTAGGCTGGTCATGTCTTCAGTGTGATTATTGTTGATTGTGCCAACTAGTTTTCCTCGTGATTGATTGTCATTGACACCGTCTGGCTTACCGGGAGAGGGAATGAGTAGTAAGCGTCTGTGTCGCTGTGTTTGGCAGGTGTCTGTGTGGGCGGTGTCGTCCGATGGAAACTGTGGTGGAGAGCTTGTGCTGTAGGGAGGTGAGCGCGTTTTTGTCGCTGGTCGAGGACCTCGCCCCGCGGCCAGCAGATGTAACGTGCCTAACGCAGCATCCTGGATTTGAGGCATGCTGCCTGAATCCGTTTGTGCTACACATAGCATACTCACACTTCAGGCAGGAATTTACCATGACGATGATAAATTAAAATACAAAAACTACCGAAAACACTGACTCACGACCGCTCTTACTGAATACCAACCTACTCAGCACAGAGCTGATGCAGAGCACACATACCCCTTTTCCACCAAAGCATTTTGAGAGCCGGTTCGGAGCCGGTGCCTACTCGCGAACCGGTTCTTTGTGTTTCGACAGCCAAAGAACCGGTTCTCGGCCAGGAAAACTGGTTCCAAAGCGGCACCAACTCTTTGCTGGACTAGAACCAGAGAACCGTTCTTTTACCACCGTGTCATGCTTACGGCGGGGCTGGAGGCGGGTTTAGATGTGTCCTAAACATATTTTATGACCGCAAAGCCAGGAGAAACATTTGCAGAAACACGATGTAGTCCACCATTGTAATTATTATGCTTGAAGTTGGCGCAAGCGTTTCTAGCTTTTTGTAAATTTTATTTTTTTATTGAAAACATTATGTAAGCAAAGAAGAAAACTGTCAAAATATAGAACAAATAAACGGAAAGAAAAAAAGACACAAGACAGAGGTACATAACTAATCAGAAATGATTACATATCAAAGGAAAAGATTAAAAGACTTACTTATTTCAATTGTTTTTAAAGCCTTCATGGTACACAAGTTAGACATAATCCCAAAATAATGTACTTGCTAGCGTTTCTGTATGGCGACGTACACAGTGACGTAACGACGTCGTTCGCCGGGCGCTCTAGTCAGTGGGAAAACAAACCGGTTCTGAGAAGGTTCGCAAGTTGAACCAACTCCGAACTAACTTTGAACCAGCACCAGTTCCGAACCAGTTCTTTTTTGGTGGAAAAGGGGTAACATACAACTCCCTCGTGTGACGTAAAATGACGCGATACTGAAAAAAAGCGTTTTTTTCGAGCAGTCAAAGAAACACTCACTTTATCTACTAAATTGGTGCCCTTATGTTGTTTTAAAACATTTTAATTCCTGCGTTAACTTTTCATATGGTATTTTCATACAAGGATATGTATTAATTTAGATTTTTTTTACCCTCTAAGATGCCCTTTAAACGGTGATAACTCCGTTACCTAGTTACAAAAATAAAAATAAACATCCCATTTAGAACTATTTTCAAAACTTCTGTTGTGTCGTGTTTGCTCACCCTAAGAGCTCTGGGAGCCAAATTGACTCTTCCTCCTTTGTGCGTTCATGCTGTAGGTCCATCTGCCGGAGGGGCAATTGTAAGAGCTATCGGCTTCCCTAATCTCATGGTGATCATCGGCGTAGTCAACATCCTGTATGCACCCCTTTGCTTCTTCCTCAAAAATCCTGCTGTTCGGGAAGAGAAGATGGTGAGACTCACACATGTACCTGTTCCTGCATGTCTTTATCAATATGCTTACAAATGTTTCATAATGAAGGCAGATGCTTGTTTCTAAAGGCTATTATAAATCAGGAGTGTCCAATGCATGTGAAGAGCTACAATACACAGCGTGGGTACAGAGAATTCCCCCTGAGTGATGACAGTGAGGAGGACACTGAAGAGTGATGTACACATACTCATAAAGGAACTTGCAAACGAATCATCAATCTTTACAGGTTTAAAACAATATTTGAACAATAACTTTCCCCATCCTTCAATATATGATTACATTTTTGAGTACAAATAGTTAGTGCAACATAAATATTGTTTTCTTAGCTGTACACTTGTGTAATTGTTGTTTATCATGTCTTTTGTCAGTTGGTTTGAATGAAATAAATGGGCCAATACTTTGTCAACTTGATTTGATTGTTTTCATTGTGATGTGTCATACCCTTTAGTAGGGTGATCACAAGTCCCGAAATTGGGAGCTTTGTCCAAGACATAAGCAGTGTCCCGCATTTCAATTATGTCTGTATTGTTTCCCTCCCAGAAATTACAATACCACAATAAAAATATTATAATAAAAAATGTGATTGGTGTTTAAAAATCCATTTGCGCAGCTGTCATGTTCTAGATAGAGCAGGGGAAATAACCAACCTCCTGTGCCAGGATTTCCTCAGATACCTGGAAAAGAACTGATCAAAACCTGCCAGATCCAATAAAAAAATACAAGTTCAAGATGCACTGAATCAGGCAAAATGCATTTAATAAAATGCAGTCCCATAGAAATGGAATTCTGTCTATGAATTAATTGACAAATCTGTCCAATGAATAAACATACATTTCCCCAGTACATTTTGTTTATTATTACTGTTTGTAAATTGTCTTTTTATATTTTATAGTGTTATGCATGCCTGATGATAGAACTACTAGTTAATGTAACCAGGTGCTGCTTCCCATCAAAATATTCCTCTGTAATGACTTACACTTTGGTGGACATCACCTCCTCATAGAAATATGAGTGTTTGTTATATTTATCAGAGTATAAATGGACACAAACTGCCAGCTTACTCCAACCATGCAAATGAGTCAGCTTTTCAAACAAAGGAACTTTCCCCCCTTGAGAATTGCACCTTTGTCATTGGTCAAGCAAAAACGTCCTGATTGCGTATGCAACCCACCGTTCCCTATACAGTCTATAGGAGGGGAATGGCGCAGCAAGCCGACACTTTGAACCGGGCTCACGGTGGAACTGGCTTCATGAGAGGGGAGCCCATGGGAAGCAGCGGTTCAAATCTAGGTGTCGCCCATCCCCCAAGTCTAGAGAATCTGTCATCAAAGCACTCTGTCGATGCCCAGGTGGAGCACACTTTTTTTTTCGTCCGCCATATCAACCAGGCTGAGCCAACAATGGCGCTCCTGGACCTCTAAGGTGGACATCGCCAGACTGATCACGCATGCCATGAAACTCGTGCCCCGGAGGGCCAGGTCGGATGCAGTGCGGTGCTCACCTATGAGTTCAGGTCATGCTATCGACATCTTATCCTCTGGGGGAACCCCAATTGAAACAGCTGATCGGTCCATTACAGAGGGACCAGCACGCTCAACAGGATTTCCATTGGCTGATGCAGACACGTGATGCAACAATTGTGACCGTCAGAGAGGAAAAGGGAACGACCGTATCCAGAAACGCACAGGTGGAATGACATCTTGAAAAAGAAGCAAACGCACCCGTGTTGCTCTTTCAGGAAATAGGACCCGTCACCAGTGCCGGAGCACACAGGGGATTGACCGTGAACAGTGAACTGAAACAGTGAAGCTCTCACTTTTCCGCCCTCTAACCAGTCGTCAACACATACAAACATTTAGAATTTGCTGTTAAAACAGCAGTTCAAAGCTCGCGATCACCGCAGCACCCACGCTGTAGAAACGACCAGCACTGGGAGAGTCTTCTAGAAGAACACCGACACACTCGCTCGTTGTAAACAACAGCACTCTTCAGAGCCATCAAACGATCGGCTCCGAAGCAAAAGGCAACTAGTGCATGCATCCACTTCCATATTTATACCCACGCCGCGGGGGCGGAGTGTGTGATATAATCACGCAGGCCAATTACATTGGCTCGTTCAATAGTACTCGAAGACGATTGGCTCCCTCCCTGGCGTGATCCCCATTCAGTTGACGTCGACTACGTCCGATGTTATCAACTGAAAGGGAACTCAAAGGTGTGACCTCTGTGGAACATAAAAACCACAGAAGTTCCCTCCGCATGCTCGTGGCTTCTGCTCCTGATTGCTGTTAACGTGAGACTTCATGCGGCTGCCAGGCTCCACACACATTAAGTGTAACTTCCACGACCATAACAGAATCAACTAACTCCACAAGTTCACCATTGCTTCTACAATCAAGACGGAAGAAATCGATTGCAACTTCAGCTCCATCGGACCGAATTTCTGGTCTGATTCTGGTCTGCTTATAAATCAATATCAATTTAACGATTATGTTCACTTTTTATGTCTTTTGGCCGTTTATTTACACAACAACAGTGTTTTGGGGCCCTGAAAATGCAAACTTTTGAAAACAAGTTTCAAATTGCTAGTTTTTGAAAACAAAATTATTATCATCTCCTTTTAATCTACAAATATTTAAACGGTGATAACACCATTACCTAGTTACAATCAACCTACATGCTAAGAAAGAAGTTTTCTGTGGCCATGGAAAATACCCTTTCTGAAGAGTTGAAAGATGAACAATACTGTTGGACAAACAGATTAATAGATGGCAATATTAACTCAGCTCCATGAAGTTAATTTAATTAACTGATCCAAATATTTATAATTAATTATAACAAGCTATGATTAATTATTCATACCGTATTTCCCTTTTGAGCTAATTTGCTACACTGGTCTGTCACTCAGTTCATCATATTAAGCAGACTGAAAATGTTTTGTAGAGTAAATTATTGTATCACTAGAATATGGGCGAACTGAGTGCCAGTCACAGAGCCGGTCACAATTAACAAAGCTTATTGGCGATTTAAAACATGTTATCATCCAACTTAAAGGGGCTATGTGTAGTTTTTAGTGATGTTTCAGATTGTAACCAATTTTTACAAGAGCGCTCGTGTGCGTACGCGTGCTCGAACTCAAGAGCGAGCACTCATGGTACCTAGCCGGACTACTTCAGAATTCGTTCTTCCGCTCAATTACATTCCGCTTCTGTACTTAGTCTGAGACATCGACATGTCTCTTAGTTTTCCTCCGGCCTGAAAACAGCCGGCCAATCAACGAACAGAGGGCGGGCTGAGAGCTGTGACGTAGACGCCAAGCGCCAAGTTTAAGATTGGGGAAATCGAAAACGACCGCGGATATGGAGACACAGTACGCAATTCGCTCTGTTGTGGAGAATATTCCTGGCATTTCCAAACTGAAGGCCGAACAAGAAGAGTGTTTGGTAAACATTTTGAATGGAGGTGATGTCGTGGCCCTAATCCCGACAGGTTTTGGTAAAAGTTTAATTTATCAAGTATTACCGATCGTCAGCGAGAAACTGGGGAGGTCAAAGGCCGGCAAGGCGATAGTGCCCCCCTTGGTTGCACTCATAGAGGATCAGGTTAAGGAGGCAGCAAAACTCAGTCAGCCATGTTCACTCCGGTATTTCGCTCGATTGTTTTGTTTTCGCATCATACATGTGTTTACAGTGGAAGTTGATGCGGCTGAGCTGGCGAATAACACATGTCATAACCAAACGTTATGTGATTGGCTTACGGGTAACCAATGATTTTATACTTCAGACAATGATATCACACTGTCTCAAAAAACATAGCGAGCGAGCGTCTATGTGTGTGTGTGTGTGTCAAAGCAGCAATTTCCCCTCCCTCCGCATTGCTGAGGACCTTGGAAGTTTATCTCACACAGAAGTTGAAAAAGCATTATGTTCATTTAAATGAAATGATTATAAAATTTACATTTAGTCATTCACAAATATTTGACACTGACTCAAGCTGAAAAACCATGCTGTTCAATTAAAAGTATATAAATTAAACAAAAATAAAATCATCTTACTGTTTCACCATGGTTGAAAAAACCCCCCACAAGTGTTTCCCCTGAAGTCTTTTCTCTCTGTCACACCAGCGTGTGGCTGGCCTGGTATCTGTTTTTGTGACACGTTCCTGAGCCCATTGAAAAGCATTGTGTTCCTTTAAAAGTGTATAATTTAAAATAATAATCATATATAAAATAAATAGTTTACTAATTGTTGTTCATTTAAAATCTTACTAAATTACTGAAGTTGAAAATCATGCTGTTCATTAAAAAATCTTACTAAATTACTGAATATTTTACAAATTTACTGTACCAATTTTGTTAGATTTAGATAAAAATCATCTTACATTTTCACCAGGGTTGAAGTAGCTCCTATCACATAGATGTCCATATTGACCATTTAAAGTTGAAAAGAACTATTTCCAAGTATTTCCCTCTCACACCAGCGTTTGACAGTCAGAGGGGTGTGTTCAGTGATCAGAATGAGACTGTGAATGTTTTGCTAAATTTATTTCATAATGTATAAGCATTAAAAGTTTGAAATAGTTTCAAACTTATTCAATGAATTCATAAAAAACAAATATGCTATATTGATGGTCTCTGGGGAAAACTTGACTATATTTTTTTATTTATCAGGGTGCATGTAAAGAACTTTGAAATTTGTGACTCTCACAAGTTATCTCACACATTGTGTGAAATGTTTAATAATTCCACAAGTAGTATCTGTGAGAAAATCCCCACATAGGCCTATCTGTAGTGAGAGAGCAACAATGAAGACTTTTAGAATCTGTGATGCCTCAGGCCGAGCCCCATTGATAGCCTGCTTATAAGCTCCTTCCGATCACCAGCACATCTTCAGAGAAATACGTTACTTTACAATAACCTCTGTGCATCATGTAATGTTAGTCTGCTAACGCCTTTCCAGAGCCAAAGTTTTGTTCGTACTAAATTTATTTCAAAGCATAATCGTAAAAGTTTAAATATGATTTTTTAAAAATGAAAAGATTGTTTAAATGAAATCTTTACAGTTTTAATACATTCATATCTTTTAGAAGATTACTGTAATGATTTTTGTTTAACGGTGACCTAAAGTATAATTGTTATTAATATAGCCATAATCATTTTTGTACTGTAACAGCATATTCTACCCCGTACACCTAAACACGACCATCACAGACAACTGCATTTTTACATTGTTTTTTACATACTGTTCTGCACTCTCACACACTAAGTTGGTTCCATAAAATCAAATAAAGTATATAACTCAATGTATAATGACAAATTTTTTTCAAACAATTTAACCTTAGTTTTAGCTAAATTAATATATATAAAATGATATATATAAATATAAAATATAAAAACTCCTTACATTTTCATAGAACTGAAGAAGTAGTAGAAACTAACAATAAAAAAAAAACAAATAGTTTAAGATGTCATAAACAAAAACCCTCCCAGATCCTTCAGGGATAAACTATAGGGTGAGATGAAGCTTCACACCCTCACAGAGACGAGAGGAGTCACAGGCCAGATGAGCCTCTGGGGTCACAATGCCCCAGCATATGCAAAGTTAGTCTGCTTTCCACTGTTTTATTCATATTAAACTCATTTAAAAGCATAATCTTAAAATTTTAAATGAGATCTTTTCAAATTAAAAGACCGTTAAAATCAAATCTGTAAAGTTTTATTAAAATCGTATCTTCTATTTATCTTCTACTTCTGTATGATATAAATGAATTTCATAAATTTAACCTAAGGTATTATTTTTTTACTAAACATTGTTTGTTCAAAAAATAAAATAATTTTTTTTATAAATCAAGAACTGTGCTTTGGCGTCTTAGATCTTATTTCAAACAGTATTTTTGTCCATGCGACATGAAACATGGTGTCACAATGTTTTTGTTGTTTTAAAAGAAATCCCAGGACTCTACATTGCTCTTATTTAGATTAAGTTGTATCATTTAGAAAATCACCACACATGTTCAGAGACGCGATGTGCCTCTGTGGTCCATGAGTAATAAGTAAAGTTTGTCTTGAGCGAATATTTAATTTTACTCGTCTTAATTCAAAGCATGATCTTACTTTTTCTACGGTAGCTATGATCTATTGTACGTATAAGATAATTTTTACTTGTCTTGTATCTCCCGAACTATCCTTATTCATTGTGGAAACACACAGGGTGAACCCCTTTACTGAGAGTATACTATCAGTTATCTACCCAAAATATATGTAGAATTTTAAAATGTTAGCCTTGTTGATGCGACAGGCCACATGAACAGACTTTGGAGAGAGATGATGATACTAAACCGGGAAGCATGCCCTTTGACCTCCTCGATTTTCTAGGCTTTTTGTCAAATACCCTACAACTTAGTCCTTAATGGTACGCTGTGTAGGAATTTCTCCCAGCTAGCGTTGATATTGTATTTTGCATTCAAACGCATAGTGCTCTCTAGCGTCTCGCTTTTTCAAATGCGTGTTGCACCTACGGTAGCCGTTATGTGCCAAGAAGCTATGACAACACGTCTTCCAATAGCACTTAATCGAGTTTAACTATACATGTTCTACTGTTATGCTGCCTATATAATGAATTACACAACCACGGAATGAAAAAGCTTGTAATTTAGACCGTAACATCGACTTACCTGTCGAGAAGAAAGCAGACAACTTATCCTTCATTAGCTCTATCCACCTGGGAAAAGCTATCCCCATATTTACCCTCGTTTTTAATTTGCCGGACACGTCCCCCCTTTAAATGAATTTGTATGCTTTATCACGGCTACGAGGATTGCATTAAGAAGTACTGAGTAGTGCAACCTTTCAAGCGCCTCTCACTGACCGCTTCAGATGGTTTCAGTCAGCCGGCTCTGAACGAAAAGGTTGGCTAGTTGAGCTAGGCTAGTGCTTTTTGTCCCTCTCTGCTATTATAGTTTTTCAAGATGGTGGAACGACATGGAGGCCTCCATGGACTTACCCGTATCATGTAAATAAAGATAAGAAATTCTTTGCTTACGAGGATAAGTCAGTTCGTTGGCAAAGGTAATTTTACACCAATGAGAAAATATTTATGAAGAAAGACATTGATTTTAGCTAATAAAATACTTTATAAAAAACTACCATAAGTTTAATTTCAGATGTGTAAATTACAAAACCCAATTTTTCAACCGAGTGAATCTACGCATGAGAGATCTTCAGAAGTCATAACTTCAAACCAAAAGATTAAAAACCAAAGATTAAGCTACATGACACTAGGTTCCAGCGTACCCCCCAAAATCAATACTGTTTTACACTTTTCAAAGTATAATCTAGCTTTAAAGTTAGAATAAAAAAGTTAAAATCATGCATATCTACATACGTGTTGTGTTCTGACACAAGGCCATTAGCTGATTCTTTTTGTTTTATAAATTTACTTTACTTATTTCTACAAATATCAGTCTGATATGTACTTAATACACGATGAAAGATAATCATGCTACCAATTACCTCTGACACAATGTTTTTTAAGAAAAGTAGTGTTTTAAAATGCAACTAAACCAGATGATTTTTCTTTTGACAAACCGACAGAAATGCATGTCGATTACTAAGTTTCAGGCATAGTGCAAACATGCAATGTTCGAGAAAGTGTAATCTTTGCGAGGTCTCACCCACAAACGCAAAACTGAGTGTTGGGTGATACGGGCATATGTAACAGGTAGCGCTATGTAGTGTACCGTAGCTACTCCGTTTCTGTGTGTATCATCTGTATATCAGGATACACGCTATGGACCAGAACTCTAAGTTCGTTACAGAGGGCAAAATGAGGTAAAACACATTAACACAAAAACCAGACAGACCAGGAAAATTACTTTTACCGAGATGGTTTCCTTTTACTTTGCAGGAAAATGTAAAATGAATGTAAAATAAAATGAAATAACAATAAACAATAAAATTGTATAAAACAATGGAATGGTCTCTTTCCCTTTAAGATATGTAGGTTTTGAGCTCCTTTGTGGTTACTTGATCTAATTAAATCTATTTGTATTATATTTATTTACTTTGGTATTTAAATCGTGTTCTTTTGTATATCAATTTGTTTTTAATAGACTTAAATTCAATTTTAGTTTTATGTAATTTCTCGTGTTCTAATTTATTATAGTTTTTTGGAGCTTTGTTTCTTATTAATTTGGCTGAATTAGAACCTTTAACCCAGAATAGAAAATACAATTCACATAACAGATTACTTCCAAGAAAAATAACAATTCAACTGAAAATAATACAAAACTTAACAGCAATTCACTGTAGATAAACAGTTCTCAGTCCATGGAACAATTGTATATGCAAACACAATTAGTCCTTTGAATCCAACGATGAAATCAACAAATATGAAAGTCTCTTGGTATGGTGTAGTGCAAAAATGTCTGTAGTGCAACAATCAGTTCTGTATGATACTCAGTGTTGAGGTAATTGCTGAGAAATACCACTAAGGATGAATTCCACTTGTGACATCAGATAAGGCACGGATCACTCGATGAATCACAGGATTTCTTGTCTCTTTTAGGACTTTTCAGCTGGGAGGCTCGCCATCTCAGGATCACAGCTTTTTTCCGAATCTCAAAAAAATCTGACCTGTTTATACAAACAGTGCCATAAACATCATAGGCCATTAGTATGACTTTTAAACTCAATATATCTTTCATATATTAACTCAACTAGGTGAAAAATACTATTTGAGCACTTTTGTTACTCAATGCATTACAAATCACTTTCATAAATGATATTACCCTGCTTATTTGAGAAGCACCTGGCTGCAGCCTGCAGATTTGGGCGGGGGTGCACCTGGGGTGGGGCTGCACGTGCAGCCCCGCCCACAATGCTTCTCATTGGTTAGTTGCAAAGTGGTGACGTAGAACGAGGCGGGGCCGCACCTGGGGTGGGGCTGCACATCTCTGCCCATAGACATCATATGATGTCTATAGGCTTGTTCGACTTGAACCGGCGCTGCACAGACCGATCGGTTTATGACATCAAAGTACCGCGAGAGCGATTAGAGAGCAGACGGCTCCTTATGCTTTTGAATCGCTCTCGCGGTACTTTGATGTCATCAACCGATCGGTCTTTGCAGCGCCGGTTCAAGTCGAACAAGCCTTATGTCTCTACCCACCAACATCTCTTCTCATTGGTTAGTGGCGTGAACTCAACTCATGACGTCGGATCTATCATGGTTTCATTTCCGCTGTTCATCGCTGCATGGTGAGTACAGGCAAGCTACTCTTTTTTTGTTCTAATTTTATGTACAATTTTTAATTCTGATGTGGCGTTTAGTGTGATGTTAAAATGAAGTGGTGTAAAAATAAGATCGTGTAACTTTATTCACCATATCACACAAATAACTAGGGCAGTGTTTCCCAAAAGCATCGTAGGCGTGCGTGTGTGTGTGTGTGTGTGTGTGTGTGTGGTGTGTGTGTGTGTGTGTGTGTGTGTGTGTGTATGTGTGAATATGTGTGTGTGTGGTTTTGAAGGGATTAGGATAAAGTGTTAAAACAAGGCCCTTAAAAAGAAATACAGTGGCGAAACTGAACCAGGAGAAGAAAAATAGGATTTACTAGTAACACTAGGTTATATTATTATATACTTATATACTAAGTTATATTGTTGGACTTTTTTTTCTATGAATAAATTGATTAAATGTAAGCTATTTTGATATTACTGTTACTAATAAGTATACATTTATTTAATTGAACATTAAACTACATTCAATAGTAATACAAATTCAACAAAACTCCTTGAAAGTAGGGCTTGTTTTATATATTGCATACTGTTACTTATACTTTTGCTGCTATACAGTATATGCACTGTCCAATCCTTCTGCTGGAGGGCCACTGTCCTGTAGAGTTTAAATCCAACCCCAGTTAAACACACTTGAACCAGCCAATCAAGGTCTTACTAGACATACTAGAAGATTCCAGGCAGGAGTGTGGAGTCAAGCTGGAGCTAAACTCTGCAGGACAGTGGCCCTCCAGGAGAGACTTTGGACACCCCTGCACTAGAGTAATAAAATAATAAAACATTTAATGCTATTTCTGATGCTCTATACTTCTTTCTCTTTGCAGATCCTTGGCATTGTCATCCCCATTTATATTCCCTGTGTACCATTTTTGCTATTTACTTTATATTATTTTTGTTTTGCTGTGTAAATTATTCTCTTACTCTAATCCTCCATCTCTCTCACCTATTTTTTGTTGTTGTTTACTTTATAACCCAAAGGCTCTTTTAAGAGCCATTCCCCCCTGCAAAAATGCACACAACTGTGTTAAGCAAGGGGGAGTGTGAGCAGTATTTAAAAGACTGCAGTAGTAAGTGCCCATTCTGCCTGTACACCAGCATGCCACAGCTGATGTATTACCACATCAAAAATCATTTTCAGTGGGCAGTGCAACATCATGGTGAGTTTAACAGTCTTTTGCTTATGACACTTTATTTAGTTTAAGTATACTATAGTGCAGAACCAGCCAATAATGCACTGTGCATGCATGCTTCTGATTTCATTGCTTTTGAATTTGTAATATAATTTTAAATGAATTTGTAATTGAATTTTAAGGCTTAGGTAAACTTCATTTTCTGCATTCCGCACATTCACAGTTTGAGTGTGCAAACATCCAAAAGCATATTCCATTTACCATGGGTCTTTGTTGCTCAAATCACAAAAACATGTGCTTGCACGTGGATGGTGCTAATGACAGAAAATCTGTCTTGCGACTGTCCACCGTCCAGAGCAAAATGCAAACAAGTGAAGTTTAATTTCATCAAACCTTTTTTCCCCCCTCTTTCAGATTTCACCATTATAAAATGCAGTTTAAAATGTCGGGCAAAGTCCCATTTTCACTGCTGCTATTGTTCAGCAACTGTGATAACTAGGGGAAATTTGCTGAAGCACATTGCCAGCCATCCTTCACCACCAACCCGGCCTCAGTGCTCCTCCTCTGTCCCGCAGCCTCAGTGTTCCTCCTCTGTCCCGCAGCCTCAGTGCTCCTCCTCTGTCCCGCAGCCTCAGTGCTCCTCCTCTGTCCCGCAGCCTCAGTGCTCCTCCTCTGTCCCGCAGCCTCAGTGTTCCTCCTCTGCCCCGCAGCCTCAGTGCTCCTCCTCTGTCCCGCAGCCTCAGTGTTCCTCCTCTGTCCCGCAGCCTCAGTGCTCCTCCTCTGTCCCGCAGCCTCAGTGCTCCTCCTCTGTCCCGCAGCCTCAGTGCTCCTCCTCTGTCCCGCAGCCTCAGTGCTCCTCCTCTGTCCCGCAGCCTCAGTGCTCCTCCTCTGTCCCGCAGCCTCAGTGCTCCTCCTCTGTCCCGGAGCCTCAGTTCTCCTCCTCTGTCTCGCAGCCTCAGTGCTCCTCCTCTGTCCCGCAGCCTCAGTGTTCCTCCTCTGTCCCGCAGCCTCAGTGTTCCTCCTCTGTCCCGCAGCCTCAGTGTTCCTCCTCTGTCCCGCAGCCTCAGTGTTCCTCCTCTGCCCCGCAGCCTCAGTGTTCCTCCTCTGTCCCGCAGCCTCAGTGTTCCTCCTCTGTCCCGCAGCCTCAGTGTTCCTCCTCTGTCCCGCAGCCTCAGTGTTCCTCCTCTGTCCCGCAGCCTCAGTGTTCCTCCTCTGTCCCGCAGCCTCAGTGTTCCTCCTCTCTCCAGCTGCCTCAGTCACCTGCCATCCTCCCAAAATGCTCAGTAAAGAGGACTGTAACTTGCAGCCAATGTGATTTGACCTTGCTTGCCAAAAATCTACGAACTCACATTAGAAGACATCACACTGAAAAGGAAAATGCAATTACTCCTGAGAGGCACTTTCAATCTCAGTGCATTGATGAAAAAATTGGAATATTTGCCATTGAAAAGGCTTTTCACGGTCAAGCAACACCCATACATGTAATAAAAAATACTTGGGGCCCAAACTATCGCTCAGCATGTGAACTTGACCAGTGTATTTTGAATTCAGAGTTTGCCCATAACACTGGGATACTGCCTTTTGAGTGTTGCCATGTCAAATCACTGTCTTTTTGTAAACAAGTTTTCAACCTCAATGATGCACTGACAGAGAACAGTCTCTCTCAGCTGGTGCTGCAGAAGTGGTTTGGTGAGGCAAGAAAAGCCCAGCTGTTAAAGTTGCAGCAAGAGGCAAATACTGCAGAGACACCTTTGTCTTTTCATGTCACTGTTGGAGGTCCATCAACAAAGCATTTCATTTCTGTATTTGAACCAACAGTGTCCTATTACAGCAGGATGGGAAGAGTTATGGTGGCTTATGATAAAAAGAAAAATAACTGGCATTGTCCTTGTGCCCGACCTCGCCAATCATGCATTCACAAGGCTACAGCAAAGTGGCATCTTTTCCAGATGATACCACAACTCTTCAAGAGGGTCAAGAGTTCAGAGGAGGTTTTCAACACTGCTCATACATGTAATGATGATGCCAGCGGTCAAGATCTTTCATATCCCCCCAACTCTACCACTATTAAAAGGATGATGAAATATATGCTGGAAAATAAGAAGATTCCAGTGGAAATTCCACAGACCATTATGCAAAAGTCAAAACATGGAAAGGCTTTTAATAATTTCCCAAAACATCTTGTGCCTGAGGAAGTTGAATGCGGAATATGCAAGGGAGTTTTGAGTGAGCCAATGATGATAACTTGCCGGGCAAAGATCGTTACATTCAATGGAGTGATTCAGGGTATGACATTTGTTTAATTCATATTGCTTTGATCAATATTTTTTATGTTGTTGCTTTGATAGATATTTATTTGTCAGTAAATAGTCTTTGCTTTCTCAGGTGTATCTACTTACTACAAGCTGTGCCATAAATGCAACCTCACATACAGATACCAAGAATGGAGTGACGGTTTGCACAACTTCAACGATAATGTAATCGTCTCGTTACATTTGTGTGTGGTTTTGCGAAACTCTCTACAGGTACAATATTAGAAAATAATACCTGCTATTTTACTTGTGACTAGCAGGACTCTTTAACTTTTTTTTTAAACACTTGTAGTATTATTATTGCTAATGACTCAGATAGGACATACATTTGATATTCACTAGGGCTTTAAATGACTAGAACGTCTTTTATAAGTTGAGGGCTCTTATTTTTATTTTATTTTAACCATTTCCCCTCCTTTTTGTTGTCCTTCCAGAATCACACAGCTGTAGGTAGGGTTGTGCAGACAATTGAAGCCACAGAGGGAGAGTCCTTGCCCAAAGGTGACCTAATCATGCAGGCGTATCTTCACTTTGAATCCTTATGTGATCTGGACTACATTTACTCCTGTGTGTCCTGTGGATACAATCCATCTACTGTGATTATGGACCTTCATAAAAAAGGAGTGTTCAGCATCCCAGGTAAGTAAAGTTATTGTAGTTGCATTGGTTCCTATCATAGATTTATGTTTCGGTTTAAATAAATAATTCACATATTTGGCTTTGAATTAAGTTTCTTTATATCAAAGTGAGTGAAATTCAGTCTCCACCTGCGACCTATGATGGTCATGTTGACATAGAAGAATTTTGGGATGCAGTGGCAATGGACATGATAAGCAGAGGGTTTTACCCAAGTAAGTTTCTTATTTGTCTCTCACATAGGGCTGCATGATATTGTGATATGGTTTAGTGTGATTAATTTATTAATTTATTAAATTATTTAAATTATTTGGAATTATATTATGGAAATATTTCCATATAACAATGCAATATTTGCAACAATTTTCCAAATTTCCAAATATACAAAAATTTTCACATGAGGATGCATTTACTGGAGAAGCAAAATCACTTGTTTTCTCTTTGAAATAAGTTATTTTTTCTTATCCCACTGCCAAATATTTAGCTTGTTTTAATCATAAACGCACTTAATTTTGGAATTAGTTTTAGAAAACAAGACTTGCTGTTTTGCTTTTCTACCAAATGCGTTTGAATGTAAGATTTATTTTAATATTTAAACTGGAAAACAAGATAAAAAAATACTATATATTATATATACAGAAAAACTAAATATTGCACTTTCGTTTTTTTCCAATATCATGCATTGCTAGTCTCATTTTGTATGGTTTGCGTGTTGCAATAAATAGCTGTATTTTTCTCAAGGTGGCAAAGAAAACCCATTTACAGTTTCACCTAGTTACCACAACTGGTCCCCATGGATAGGTCCAAAAACAAGGGAATCGGCCATGGTATTAAACACAGAGAGTGCAAAGGTTAAGTCCTCAAATGATGGAAGTGACATTGATGTGCCTTTTACTGAGGAAAGACTTGGTGATGAGCTGCTCCACCTCAAGGTAAATAGTTGTTTAAATTGTTCAGAAGGGTTTTACCACATTAAGCTATTATTACACTGTTGGCTGCATAGCACAGTGGTATGTATAGGGTCTCTTCATAAATATTATAATTTTATAGTAATTTATTTTTGCTGAACCTAATCACAAATTTGCATATTTGATCAGGTTTTCGATTTGAAAAAGCTGTGTCGACAGTGTGGGGTCGATGATGTTGGATCCAAAATGGATCTCATTCTCAGGCTTCGTAATAAAATGTCAAACAGAGTGACTTACAACAAGGTGTTTGAACAGGTGTGGGGTGCTTCTGGTGAGTGATGTTTTTTGTTACTCAATGAAGTTAACAATACAGTACTACAAACATTAATGAAATATGATATGACAAACTGCCTAAAGCAGCAATTACTCGTACCTATATCATTTCATATGTGTTATTGGAATGGTTTCACTGATCTTTCAGAAAATGTAGTTTTCATTCAATTGTTTTGTATGCTTTTAGGTGGCCTGGGTGTAATAATGTGTCCTTGTGGTGTTGTGTACTCTATTAAATTTAACTTGAGAGCAGAGAGTCCCCGTGACTTTGCAGACCTTCTCTTGTCTTGGAAACACTTTCCAAATATCACAATTTACGATTACCCTAGAGGATTAGTGGCACACACTAATAATCGAAAACCACTTCACCCACCTTTCCATCCCTTTGAGGGCAGAGTACAAGACCCCTCCTCTGAAAACATACAAAAAGCAAAAGAAGGAAAGCTAAAGGTTCATCTTCCCTGGTTGACTCACAAGAAAAAACCTATGGATCCTGACTGCCACCCATTGACAGCGTCCTCAGAGCACTATTGCCTGTGTGATGTTTTCCACCAAAGCAATAGTAAAGACAAGAGAGATGTGCTGCGCACTATTGGTCTTGTACCAGAGCTGGCTGGAAAGATCAATAGTCAGTGTGCCGAGCAGCTGTTTTCTGAAGTAAAGAGAAACAATTACTTCATGAATATGATAAGACCTTCTGCACACATTTTTCTTGCTCGAAACATCCTTCACCACCGGAATCTCACACGGAACAGGAAGAAGTTGGAACAATTCAAGAAATTGTTCAGTGGCAGTCCTAATTTGCAATTAGACTCCAATGGAAAGGTCATACTTGGTAATGTATAAATATTCTATTAATGTGCTGCATGTGAATAGGTCATTCCAGTCAATTAATTGTACTAACTATATCTTTATAACACCTGAGTAGGAGCAGAACCAGAACCAAATGTGGGACCAAATTATTCAAAGACAACCCAAACTTTGAATACAACTCTGAATGAGAAGGAAATGCATACAGGTTGAGGTTGTTCTTTAACTCATTGAAGATTTGCTAACATTTTAAGTGAATTATTATTTTTTTTTTTTATCTTTTACTTATGTACAGCTGTCCAGTCGCAGTGTGACCCTAAACTTTGTCGAAGTCCTGTGGTAACAAGCCTGAACATTGTTAAATCAAGCAAAACATTTTGGGGGACCATGTCAAATGAGGGGCAACAGCAGTTGGTAAGTGATTTTCAAGGATTTTATCTTTACAAAATACTGTTCATCAGCCTGAGCATTTATGTATTTATCTGAATGTTAGATAAACAATGCTTTGGATGTCAGAAAGTGCAAAGATGAGCTATTGGCAACTGTATACAACACAACGCTAAACCGATCAGACCTGTGCTGCCTGGGACTGGAAAGAGACGTTGAGGGAACGGTACACAGTTCAAAGACATTATATTTTAATATAGCAATTAATGGTGAAAGTTGTTTATATTGAGTTTCTATATTTTATTTAAACGCAGATTCTCAACTGTTGCCTGAAAGTGGTAGAGACCATAGCAAAATCACAGGTGAAATAGTCAAAATAATATTTTGTGCTCAATTTACTTTAGCTGCTTAAAGGGATAGTTTACCCAAAAATGAAAATTGTCATCATTTGAGTTTATTTCTTCTGTTGAACACAAAAGATGATGACGACTGTTAACCAAAGAGTTGCTGGTCCCCATTGTCTTCCATTGTATTGTAAAAAAATATATATATATGGAAGTATGTACAGGTATAATCATACACCAAAATTTAAATTTATTGGTGAACTATACATTTAAGCAGCCCCTTAGCAGAAATATACATACTTTTGTTGATGTGCTTACAGCGGTCAGAATGTTAATACTCCCAGATGTTGTATTTAAAATTCTCAATTTTGCCTTAAATTAAAGTATGTTCAATTTTCCATACAGAATGTGAATGTTTTTTCGGCCAGTTCACATCAAATTGAAACATGGCCAAACAGGACTCTTGAAGAGCAACTTCTACACCTGCCTGTATGTATTATAGTCAGTTCTGTTTAATATGAAACCCAGTCAAAGTTTCTAAATTTCAGTGATGACCAATATTATTTGTTTTCAAGCTGGATGAAAACATCGACTGGTTTATCTTCCCAACATGGATACCAGGGCATTGGATGGTTTGTGTAAGTCATTCTGAATCTGTAGTGTTTACCTGGGATAACTTATGTCTGCATAATTTTTAGATACTATTTGATATATTAACTGCAATTGTCTTTCGGTATATATATTGTGACATATCAACAGATTATGAAGCCTGGAGAGCATGACATTTTTTTCCTTGATCCTCTGCACGGCAAAACATTCAATAAGGAAGAATACATGCTCATCTACAGGTTTTTTAGTGCACTATTCGGAGTTCAGACATTGTGGTCGTTCCTCCTAACCACATTTTTGATATGATTGTGGTCGTTCTTAACCACTTTTTGATAAGATTGTGGTCGTTCTTAACCACATTTGAATAAAATTGTGGCCATTAACATTAAAGGTTTTTATGTGACTTGTTCATCTGACTTAGGATCTAATTTTTTTACAGATCACTTTTTTTGTAAAGTGTCAATGAAAATGATCATATAATACTCATGCCAAGTTCTGGTTCTGCCTCACATTTCAGTTCTCTTGTATTGTTTTGTTTGATGCTGTGCAGTAACTGTTTTGTCTTTGTCATCACAGAAACATTGCACAAATCATGTCTCCTGGGCCTTGGCATGAATACTGTGTCGATGATATTACGGTACCAATATTCATTTAAATAAATAACTGTAAAAGCATTGGAAATTGTTTTATTTTTTCAAGGTGGATTGACTCTGTGCATGGCAACATTAACAGGGCCTTCCACGACAACATCAAAGCAACAGCTGTGGTGTCTTTGTCCTAATGGTAAGTTTATAAAGCTGATGTGTTGCTTACTATGTGTTTATCCAGTATATGTATCTGAGCAAATTTATTTGTAATGTTTACCATTTCAGTATTCACTGAGCTTTGTGACAGCAGGGGCTTTTGATTTTACAGAGGTAAGTGAAAAATGCAATGGAAACCCCCCATGTTATTAACCTAACTGATTATTTATTTTTAACTTAGCCTGACATGCCTTGCATCAGGAGGTGGTGGTGTCTGCTGCTTTTGGAGAATTTCCCCTTGAGGTTTGTTTTCTTCCTTTTTTTGAATCCACATTTGAACTTGCACTCTAATTTTTGCTGTTCTGTCACACTATACGTACTGTTCATTGAAGTTTCAATTACCAAATGCTTAAATTTAGCAGTTTAAAATAAATAATTGTTTTTAACCATAGATTGCTAATAAATTCATTACATGTATCAATCTAAACAAGTGGATTTCAATTATGGTCCTGGGGATGTCATTAAGAACAAACTGTCTAAAATTGTTTAAATTGAACAAAATGTTTAAAAATTTTAACATTTAAAGGTCAGACGCTGAAAGAAAGCAACTCCGGAAAAAGAGGAGAGTAGAGAGAGCAGGTATTGGTTCCCACCTTAAATCTTGAACCGTAAATAACAGGGATTTGAAAATGATGCTACTCTTGTTCTTACCCTCCAATTTAGAGGTGATGGAAACCCCCCTGCCCATTGATTCTTTGACCAAGGTAAGCGCAGTATAAACTCCTGTCAATCTATCAGTTACCCTTTTTAATAAGTCATATTTAAATTTACATTTTGGACTGACTGTTGGCTACTTTGAACAGATGCCACCTGACATCCTGTGGCGGATCCTGATGGGAGTCGTCACAGATGACGGCGATGTGGCTTTCTGGAGACTTTCACTGACATGTAAGGTTTTCAGGGACGTTGTCAGCGATCCCAAATTCAGAGAAGAGGCCCACTTTGTATGGCTGGACAGTAAGTTTTTTTAAACCTAAGTTGTGAGTACTGTAAAAGGTACTTGAGAAAGTCTGTCCGTCCATCTATTTCTGTCTGTCTGTGGAATCTATCCATCTATCTGTCTGTTCTTCCTATCTATCTGTCTGTCTGTCTGTTCTTCCTATCTATCTATCTGTCTGTCTGTTCTTCCTATCTATCTATCTGTCTGTTCTTCCTATCTATCTATCTGTCTGTTCTTCCTATCTATCTATCTGTCTGTTCTTCCTATCTATCTATCTGTCTGTCTGTCTGTTCTTCCTATCTATCTGTCTGTCTGTTCTTCCTATCTATCTATCTATCTGTTCTTCCTATCTGTCTGTTCTTCCTATCTATCTGTCTATCTGTTCTTCCTATCTATCTATCTGTTCTTCCTATCTGTCTGTCTGTCTGTTCTTCCTATCTATCTGTTCTTCCTTTCTGTCTGTCTGTTCTTCCTATCTATCTATCTGTTCTTCCTATCTATCTATCTGTTCTTCCTATCTATCTGTCTGTCTGTTCTTCCTATCTATCTATCTGTCTGTCTGTCTGTTCTTCCTATCTATCTGTCTATCTATCTGTCTGTTCTTTCTATCTATCTATCTATCTATCTATCTATCTATCTATCTGTTCTTCCTATCTGTCTGTCTGTCTGTTCTTCCTATCTATCTATCTATCTGTCTGTCTGTTCTTCCTATCTGCCTATCTGTCTGTCTGTTCTATCTGTCTGTCTCTATCTATCTGTCTGTCTGTCTGTCTGTCTGTCTGATAAACTGTATTGCCTTCAAAACTTTCAGCTTAAACTATTTTGATCTTCAAACTGAAAACCTTCAAACTTCAAGCTTTCAAACTTTTAGGATAGGCTTTCTCAAGGCAAATTAAAGTTTGTTGACAAACCTTTTTTTTAAACAAAGTAAGTCTCTTAGGTACTTTACAGACAAAGCCAATAACACTCAAGCATATCTTGTCTAACATTTTCCTATAATATGTTTAAAATGTATAAAAAAGAAATTCCTTGTATGACTCTGTACTATGTTAATGCCTTTCTTCAAAATGATTCAATATTGTTTGTTCTGTATTTTATCTAAATTAGGTGTTGTGAACTGGAGTGCCTTTTCCAGAGAATATAGGCAAGAGTTCCGGGTGCCGTACTCGTTGACTCTGTGCTTGCACTGCACTGAAGTATACAAGGACTGCCCACCTGGGTATGTTGGTGATGGCAGAAGAGGAGTCCTGCGTGCATTTTATTCTGAGAAGGAAGTTGAGGGCTATTGCTCGGTTGATTGTTTTTTCAATGATGGAGGGGAATTTCAGGCTGAGTAGATTGTGAGTGTACGTGTGAGTGTACGTGTGAGTACGTGTGTGTGTGTGTGTGTGTGTGTGTGTGTGTGTACGTGTGAGTACGAGTGTACGTGTGTGTGTGAGTGTACGTGTGAGTGTACGTCTGTGTGTGAGTGTACGTCTGTGTGTGAGTGTACGTGCACCTGTGAGTGTACGTGCACCTGTGAGTGTACGTGCACCTGTGAGTGTACGTGCACCTGTGAGTGTGCGTACGTGCACCTGTGAGCGTGCGTACGTGCGTGAGCGTGCGTACGTGCGTGAGTGTACGTGTGCGTGCGTGTGTGTGTGTGTGTATGTACGTACGTGTGTGTACGTACGTGTGTGTACGTACGTGTGTGTACGTACGTGTGTGTGTACGTACGTGTGTGTGTACGTACGTGTGTGTGTGTATGTACGTGTGTGTGTGTACGTACGTGTGTGTGTGTACGTACGTACGTGTGTGTACGTACGTACGTGTGTGTACGTACGTACGTGTGTGTACGTACGTACGTGTGTGTGTACGTACGTACGTGTGTGTGTGTACGTACGTGTGTGTACGTACGTGTGTGTACGTACGTGTGTGTACGTACGTACGTGTGTCTGTGTGTACGTGTTTTCCCTTTGAGTGTGTACGTACTTGTGTGTGTGTATGGTTGATGTACGTGATTATCTGTATGTGTGCATATCTCTTTACACAATTATTCTTGTTTTGAAATAAAAGTTATCACTGGTATGAGTTTGGTTTTTTGAGTTGGCATGCATAATATGGGATACAGAGATTGACAATGTTTAAAGATTGTTTAACTACAAACTACTTTACTGGCATAAATGCACAAAAATAAACAAGAACTATTACAGAGGAATGATTAAAATAAGAAATATAAGGTGCCATTAATGTTTACAGTAATTTTGTAATTTACATAGTGAAGTGCAACAGAATGTGAAAAACTTTTAAAATACTGCACAGATATTACACAATATATACTCTGTGATTCCTTATAAGTTTACCTTAGATCAGGCATAGTTATGACTATGGATTTGTGCTCTACTCCTTTTTGCTACTTTCATTATTACTTTAGAGTTTAATACCTTAAACCAGTATCATTTTATTAAAGTATTATTTCAAATTTGCGCATGCGTTTTGAAGACGCGTGACGTCAATCAACGCAAAATAGCGATTGAGTTTTCAAAGACCGCATTGTTTTCAACAGTATTTCCTGTTTACCGTGGCGTCGACGTCATTACTGTGCCACTAACCAATGAGAAGCGTTATGGGTGCAGCCCCGCCCCAGGTGCGGCCCCGCCTCGATCGACGTCATCACTTTGCCACTAACCAATGAGAAGCGTTATGGGTGGGGCTGCACGTGCAGCCCCGCCCCAGATGCAGCCCCACCCCGATCTGCAGGCTGCAGCCAGGTGTACTTGGCTTATTTAGCATTTGTGAGGTCTTCAGAAATACAATACATACAGTTACAACACATTACACATACCATCTGAACAATAAATGCATATAAACCCATATAAAACACTTCAGAACGTGAATATAACCCATTAACACTTCATTTCAGAGAATTGAATATTATATTATCATGAAACTCACCAAATCCGGGGATTTCAATACACAATTAATCAGTCACATCGGATTCTACAGGGCTCGCAATCGGCTATCATCCACTCCAAAATCAATCATTTATCACACTAGAATGACCCAAATAAGATTATTTTAAGGGTTACAACATCATACAACTTAGTATTTATGTATATTAAACAAGGATGAATGTTATATTTGCCTTTTGATCCACTTTGATTTCACTCGCGATCTGTGAAGCTCGTGCTCTCTGCAATTATGCGTCTCGTTTCAGTGACGTCATATACAGCGCCTGTCTAATGACAAACGTCACGCTTTAATTATTCAAGTTAATTTAATTATTTTAATGTTCATGGCACAGCAGAATGACTTTGGCAACACATTATGTTACTTATTTAAGCATTTTGAGTGACAATATAATTATTACAAATTATATTTATTTTTCTGATCAGCTCAATTTTGACCTGGGTTACACCCTCCCCTCTTAAGTCTATGCAAGTCCCTTTGCATGGCTGTAACCTAAGTATTAGGGTTTGGAGTGTCTAATTGATCTGGGTTGTTCTGCAAGTGACTCGACAAAGGCAGTGTTCAAACCCTGAAGCAAGGATTGAATTATGGATATCATTGGGTTTCCCAACTCTGGGTAAGTCAATCTTTTTGACTTCTGCTTTACT
This sequence comes from Siphateles boraxobius, assembly GCF_051911475.1. Taxonomy (NCBI): domain Eukaryota; kingdom Metazoa; phylum Chordata; class Actinopteri; order Cypriniformes; family Leuciscidae; genus Siphateles; species Siphateles boraxobius. The sequence continues at coordinate 7,526,333 of NW_027509219.1, read as the reverse complement.
CTTCTAGACTTTCTTAGATGACTTTCATCCTCACTTTCATCTTGATCTGTTGCTTCCTCAGATTCAGCTGACTCCAGTCTGCTTCTCTGCAATGGAACATCAGGTACAGTTTCCTCAATTTGCACAGCATGCGTGTCATCGTCTTTTCCCTTTTTGTTTCCACCAGGTACATCTAGTGTCTGCTGTTCTACTTGAGGTGAGTGGTTTCTTTCTTTCAAGTTTTCCCTCACAGGTTCTGCATGACCGGATGAAGATTCAGCTTCGGGTAAGTACTGTGTATCAGCTGAGGTTTCGGTACCAGGTAAGTACTCTGCTTCAGGCGGAATCATCGTCTCGGAATCATCATTTGGGACTGATGGTATGTCAGGTGAGATTTCGTTTGCAGGATTAGAGTTAAGAGGAGCCTCTACATGCTTCCTTATGACATTGTATTCCCGGATGAACCTTTCTGAGGTAATAGCTGGCACTTCAGAGATCTGGGGTACATAGTCATCCTCATCAGAACTTTGGTAGTTCTCAGAACATTCCTCAGCTTCCTCATCTCTGCTTTGTCTGGTTACCCGTTTTTTCAGAGGTTTTATCACATCAACCTCATCCTCAGCAAGTGAAGACAAAAATCCACAAGGTAGCAACAAATCTCTATGCAGTGTTCGTAAGGGACCTTCTTGTCTCTCAGGTCTCACTGTGTAGACAGGTAGTTCACCCGCACGTCCTACTACAACATGTACCACAGGATCCCACCTGTCGGCCAGTTTATGTTTCCCACGTAACCTCACGTTTCTGACCAGCACACGGTCACCTTCTTCCAGAGACGACTCAGTCACTCTGCGGTCGAAATGGACTTTGTTCCTTTCGGCAGTTTTGGCTGCATTCTTCTGAGCTAGCTTGTAGCTTTCCTGAAGATGAGTTTTCAATGACTGCACATACTGTGAATGAAACTTGGGACTTTCATGATTCACTGAGGTGTTATAAATTAAGTCTACGGGCAATCTTGGCTGTCGTCCGAACATAAGTTCGTACGGTGTGAATCCTGTAGTCTCGTGTTTTGTACAATTGTAAGCATGTACCAATGGTTTCACAAAGTCTTTCCAACGTGTCTTCTCCTGAGCTTCCAAAGTACCAAGCATTCCTAGTAGAGTGCGGTTGAAACGCTCAACCGGGTTCCCTCTAGGATGGTAAGGTGTGGTTCTGACCTTTTTGATGCCAGCGATTTCACAGAGTTCTTTTATTGTCCTGGACTCAAAATCAGGTCCTTGATCGCTGTGGAGCTTTTCAGGCACACCATAATTAACTATAAAGTTCTCCCAGAGACTCTTGGCGACTGTTCTGGCTTTTTGGTTTGGGGTGGGAACTGCGACCGCATACTTGGTGAAGAAGTCTGTTATCACCAAGATATCTTTGGTGTTGCTACGGTCGGGTTCCAATGACAAAAAGTCCATGCACACTAACTCTAGTGGCCGGGTGACTTGTATGTTCACTAGAGGTGCTGCTCTTTCTGGCAAGGTCTTTCTACACACACAGCGACTGCAGGTCTTGACTTTGTTTTCAACATCAGCAGCCATCCTGGGCCAATAGAATCGGGACCGGATGAGATCAAGAGTCCGTTCTATTCCCATGTGACCCATGTTGTCATGCAGACTCTCCATGGTCATGGCTCTTAAGTCAGGTGGAAGGACAAGTTGGTAAGTCGTGCAGTCTCCAACAGTTCTTTTGCGATAGAGAACACCATCCCTTAGCTCAAGTTTTCTCCATTCCCTTAACAGGAAAGGAAGTTCTGGAAGCTCACGTCTCAGTGCAGGTAAGACAGTGTCTCCTGATTCTAATTGAATAATTACTTCTCGCATGGCTGGGTCTTTTCTCTGTTTTTCTTTTAACTCCTGTTCTGACATACAGGGAACAACTGAAGATCCTTCCATCTGCTCGTAATCTTCTGGAATCGCTTCCGGGCACATAGAGAGTGACTCAACTAGAGTGATACAACTGCTGTCACCAGCTTGACATAATGAATGCTTGTCACAGATTGCTTGTATTACATCAGTGGAAACAAGGGTGGAATTGGCCGCTTCAGGTGAGTGATACAAGGTAAACTGGCGTATTCGATCTTGTTCTTTCTGAGATGGTAAATCATTCACCAGATCACCATGAGGCCGTCTTGAGAGTGCATCTGCGTCGAGATTGCTCTTCCCAGGTCGATACTGGAGCGTAAAGGAGAAAGTAGACAAGGCAGACAACCACCTATAGCTAGTCGCATCCAACTTGGCTGAGGTTAAAACATAAGTGAGGGGGTTGCTGTCTGTGATCACCTTGAAACTACTCCCATACAGATAGTCGCAAAACTTTTCAGTAACCACCCATTTCAGGGCTAGGAATTCCAGCTTGTGGGCAGGATACCTGGCCTCGCTCTTTGACAATCCTCGACTGGCATATGCAATTACTCGTAGCACGCCCTCTTGCTCTTGATAGAGCGCTGCACCTAGTCCGGTAGTGCTCGCATCTGTATGGAGCACATACGGCAACCCAGGGTCTGCAAATCCTAATACTGGTGCTTCAGTGAGTTTTTCGATGAGTGTTTCAAATACTTGCTGGCAGTCATTGGTCCATCGCCCTCCAAAAGGCACTTTGGGATCAAGGTAGGCTTTTTCCTTACTTTTCATCTTGCAACTTTTCTGAAGAGGAGGATATCCCATGGTTAGTTCATTCAATGGCTTCACTATTTTCGCATAGTCCTTAATAAATCGTCGGTAATAACCGGAGAAACCCAGAAAGGAACGCAACTCTTTCAGATTTCTTGGACTTGGCCAGGTCTTAATGGCTTCTATCTTTTGGGGATCCGTCTCCACACCGTTTTCTGAGACGATGTGACCGAGGTATTTCACTGACGTCTGAAAAAACTTGCATTTCTCCAATGAAAGCTTTAAACCATAATCTTTCAAGCGTCCCAAAACCTGAAGAAGGCGTCTCTCATGCTCTTCTAAAGTATCTGAGAAGACAATCAAATCGTCCAAGAACACTAGGACTTCTGAAAGGTTGATGTCACCCATGCACTTCTCCATCAGCCTTTGGAAGGTGCTGGGAGCGTTAGTGATGCCCTGAGGCATCCTATTAAACTCCCAAAAACCCAATGGGCATACGAAGGCGGTCTTGGGTTTGTCTTTCTCTTCTACTTCGATCTGGTAATACCCAGATTTGAGATCGAGCACTGAGAACCATTTCGAACCTCGAAGTGCTGAAAAGGTTTCCTCCAAGTTGGGTAAGGCATATGCATCCTTGATAGTCTGAATATTCAACTTGCGGTTGAAAGGACTGTAAAGAGGGGGTTTACAGTTCTTGACCCAGGACCAGAGAAGAGATGATGAAAGAAGACCAGGAGTCGTGATGTTCAATCAAAGAGTAAAATTTACTGAAGAATAGTTTGCAGTTAAATTGGTAGAGCCAGCGTCAAAGTCTCACGAGGAGGTCGCAAGCTAACTCTACCTTACATGAAAATCGTACACCAGTTATACTGTTACCAAGGGCATACATTCCATAAACATTCACTTCTGATTGGCTCAGAGGACATAAAATTTAAACAATGACACATAGATAGACGGGTACGTTGACAACAATCAAGATAGCTGTCATCCAAGTCACGAAGATCCAGTAATGACCTCGGAGGGCCCATCGAAAAGCGTCATGAGACCAGCCACCCCGTGTCATGAGACCTGCAACATACTGATAAAACCTTCCATTCTCAGAGAGAGGAAATAACAATTACTTTACTTCTTGAGAGATATAGGTATGAAAGAAGTAAAACAAATCATAGAATTGTACAGAAATTGCCCCTGTCCGTTAATAGGGTCAGCAGAGAAACATGATCATATGATGAGGGTTTTCTTTAAGTTTAACACACTCATTAATATACATACAGACAAAAAGCCTGTGTTTAATGTTCTCACTCAGGGACACAGAAGATTAGTCATAGACATCAGGAGACATTCATGAAAGATAGGCATTCAACCAACATTCAGGAAAGATGTGCATTCAGCAAAAGTATGAATAAGAAACATATGGGAATGATTATATAACTTGATTAGTGCTCATTATAGTAATAACGTAATCATGAAATGATTATATAACTTTATTAGTGCTTATAGTCATAATGTAATCATAAAACAAAGGATATGCATATAGTTGAATTGAAGAGGCAAGGGATTCTGACCCCAACCCTTCAGTCCCCCGTTTTAGACCGATGTGTGGTCCAATACCGCCACGTCTGGTCTATCAAGTGAGGCCACTACGGAGAGGTGGAGTGGTGACGCATGCTTCCCTGACGGGTCACACTTGTCTCTTCACCTCGTCACGGACATGCTGGACACTAAAAAGTCCAGTCCCCGTTAAGAGGCTCTCCCACCTTCCACTCACATCAGGGCTTCAATGTTGTCTTGATCCAATTTGTCCCTCAGGTGGGTCGTGAGCATCAGCAGTCTTCTTTCCTCCTCAACAGGATTCAGATTTCTGCATGCAGTCCTGCACAGATAGGAGAAACAAAAACGAACACACAACCAAATACACAGAGGAATAACAACCCCACAAGGGCTCCAACAGCATACAGCGCGTAGTGCACAAATCCCATGACTATATCCTCCGATGCTGTCACAAAATCCTCCCAAGCTTCTTCCACATATTCTTCTACAGTTTCTGCCATATCTGTGAATATAGCACCAACCGAAAAAGCCAAAACAAAAGCCACTGCAATAGCAGATGGTGCTTCAGAGTCCGACAGAAGAGGAGTTCCCTTGGACTTAAACCAGGCAGAGTTCAAATACTCATAACCTGCAAATGGATCAGTCGTCTTTACTTGCTCAAGGAAAGCTGTAATGTATTCCTGCTGAGCTTCCTGGGCCTTTACCTGGGGAAAATATTCAGTTTCTTGCTTCAATTCAGTAACACAAAGGGAACCCTCCGCTCCATTACCACCTTGACTCTGATCCACTGGACGCCACGCGGGACCCAAGGGATGCGTCCACCTATGTCTAGCACAATTCTTGGGAGAAATGTTATACTCGTCATGCAACCGGATCGGACCCAAAAACTGCCGAAATTGTTTTTCCCTATCAAACCACTCATCCCCTATGGCTACATCCTTTAACTGAGGCCACATCCTCACCTGGAATGATTGATAATTATCCCATAATAACTCCTCATATTTCACCGGTACCAGACGAGTCCTTATTCTAGTATACATCAATTCAATAGTCAATTTAAGCACATGAAGGTGCATCCAGGCAGTCACATTATAAGCCATGGAGGTAGGGCTGTAACATTTTCCTTCTAAATAATCATGCAATTGGTCCATTTTAAGAGCCGTTTTATTAGCAATACTCCTAACGAGCTCGTACTGATGCAACACGTCATACAAACTAGTCCAAGTGTATCCTGTCTTAACAAAAGAGGAATTACATACTTCCATAGGAACTTCCATCACCTTTACACCTGTGAGTTTCTCCGACATCGTTTTACATTTCTTAACATCACCTGGAGGAAAGGTTTTAACAAACCATTGTTGAATGTTTTCACCTAAACAACGTTCCACCTGTACTGTCCCCTTCCACGGATCATCAAACCTAGTATACTTGGGCCAAGAGAGAGAAAAAGCATTGACAAAAGGCAAACCATTTTTACTGCCATTAAGGTCGAAATTCTTTTTATCAGTCTTATCGATTCGTCCGAATCGGTCACAAACAGCACCATAAGACCTGTCTACGTCCCATCGGACCATGTGAACCCTCGTGGGAACTAACACTTTCCATCTCATTGAATCCTTATCCTTCAGGATCTGTTGATACAAGTCTGAACCTGGTTCTTCTCTCACAACAACGTTACTATGTATGTAACTTTGGACCACATCTTTGACAACCTGATTGGAACCTAATTCAGCTTTAGCTTTGGGCAGGTAATATGACATTATGTGTCGAGGGTCAGGTGCACTAGGATAAAGGGGAAGTTTCACTGGTTTCCCTCCTAGAATCATGTGGGAATCCCCTAATGCTACTGTCTGACGCTTCTTCCGCCCTGCTCTATTCTCATTCTTCATGGGTTTCAACAGATAACTATTAGCCATATTCATCCGTTTGGAGCAGGCAGTGTGGTTTTCATGGGCTATGCTGTCTGGAATCCAACTCATGGAGCTAAAATGCGGTTCATAAACATAAACACCTTCATCTCTCACCCAACGACCTTTTTGCATAATGAGGGTATTACCGGGATAATTTGGGGAGTGACCAAGCCAATAGGTCACTGACTCATTTCCGTCCAACCGATAGCATCTATCGTTTACCTTCTGATACATAGTCGAAATCAAATTTAGACCCTCAGTTGAATTTAGGCATGGGTATTGTACCCAGGATGGACGGTTGTCAGTTTCTTCACAATCCCAATTAGTCGCGAAAGCATGGAATCGACCGGTCCAAATGGAAATCTGTATCCACAGTAGAAATGACAAAGCTATTAAGATTAAACATACAAAAGAGAGCGGGAGTACTAATCTAATAAAAGCCCGTCTCATTTTCCGTCGCTTCTCATTACGCACTTCTTGCAGAATTAGCAGCTTCAATAAGTCGTCTGGCTCAGCCATCTGTAAATGATAAAACAGTAATGCCAGAATTTAGAAAACTCACATACGACAGATATTGAAGAGGTATGATTTATCATGTTATTATGTGGTGGTATTCTGGTTGCAACACCTTTCACATGGTTTCACCTGTGACCAATGTCTCCATACTGTACCCAACACACCTCTGTCGAGTAACACAGATGTATTAGTAGTCAACAGAACTTGGTAAGGTCCATCAAATTTCGGACCCAGAGGAGAGATTATCTCCATTTGCAACATTACACTGTCACCTATCTCAGGCAACGCAGGCATGTCTTTTTGCTCAGTGTTATCTTTCTCTGCTTGTCGGATACTGACACTAACCCTGGTGTCCTTTAAACAGTTATCCAAAGCCTTCAGATAATTTTGCAGAGCATCTTTCAAAGGCCCTGACGGTCCCTCATGTTGCAGAGGAGCGTCCCAGGGCAGTCGCATGTAGCGACCTGTCATTATCTCAAAGGGACTGATCTGAGTAGTTTTGTTCGGGCTGGCTCGCATACTTAAAAGAATGGTTGGGATAGCAGAGTGCCATCCCTTCCCCCACTCCAACAATCTCTTTCTCAATGAAGTTTTAATCGTCCGATTAGAACGTTCGACAGAGCCACTAGACTGAGGACGAAACGGTATGTGGAAGTGTTGTTTTACTCCCATCAATTTCATCACATTCTTCATTACCTTCCCCGTGAAGTGTGTACCCTGATCTGAGTCAATGTGCAATGGTAACCCCCATCTGGGGAAAACTTCATTCAACAGAATTTTTGCAGTTGCGTCTGCTGTGCAGTTTTTCAAAGGGAACGCCTCCACCCATCTGGAAAACAAATCAACAATCATCAGAATGTATGAAAAGCCTCCACTAGGGGGCAGGGGACCTATGAAATCAATTTGAAGGTGGGTCAATGGCCCCTGAGGTCGAGGGGCATGTCCTAAAGGAATCTTTAGCTTTGCTGGGGAATTCACTTTAAGACATACTAAGCATCTTTTACAAAAGTCATTGCAAGAAGCTCTCAGCTTTGGCCACCACCAGGTTTTTGAAATCATTGCATGTAAATTCTCAGGACCAGCATGTGCCAAACCATGATACAGAGACATTAGTTCAGTTCGAGCAGAAACAGGACAAACAAAACGGTCATTGAATTTCCATAACCCTTCTGTATTTTTCTTTGCCCCTAATTTTGTCCATTGCTCCATCTCTTCAGGGTCATCCTCTGAATAAAGTTCAAAAATGTCTCTAGAGGGTTCACTCTCCTGGGGAGCAAAAGCCAGCACACTCACGCATGTCTCAGTCAATTTTGCAGCCTCTTTGGCAGCAGTATCAGCCGCTTGATTCCCTTTGGCCTCTGGAGAACTGTCAGTGGAGTGTCCCGTGATTTTGATAACGGCTCCTGCTGCGGGGAGATCACATGCAGCCATCAATTCTTTTACCTGGTGCTGATGAGAGATGGGGAGACCAGCCGTGGTTAGAAATCCCCTGCGTTTCCACACCGGGCCGAAGTCATGAACCGTGCCGAAAGCATAACGACTGTCAGTGTAGATATTGACGCGTCTCCCTTTGCTGTGCTGTAATGCTCGGGTTAAAGCAACCAGCTCTGCCACTTGAGCCCCTCCCCCTGAAAGAGAACCACAGTCAACAGTTTCACCATGTTCATTCACGACAGCCCAGCCTGTGAATCGTTTTCCATGTTCATGAAAGCTGGAACCATCCACAAACAAACTCATGGCATCGGAAAGTGGCTCAGACTGGAGTGGGCTTTGGCTGTCTGTGTCAATCAGCCGTGCGCAGTTATGGACAGTTCCTTCGTCTGGAAGCAAGGAGGCAGGGTTTATAGCAGTCTCAATGTCAATTTGTATCTCCACATTTTTACTCAAAAGAGTGGCTTCCCATTTAGCTCTTCTTTGGTTAGAAATAGATCCTAAACGAGTGTTTGTTAGCAGTTTCAAAATCTGGTGTCTGGTGTGCAGAATCACCTTTTGATGTGTCACAATGTTCTCTGTGGTTTTCACTGCCCACTCGGCACAATCACATATCCGCAGACATGGATGCTGTCCTGCCATGGAAACAGGAATAGGAGTAGAATAGTAGCCTACCATTCCATACGAACTTCTTCCTGGAACCTTTTGACCCAGGGCAGCAGAGTAGGATCTGTTTCCCACCCAGGTCCATAGATGGAACGGTCTGGTTGCATCAGCATGTCGCAGTGCTGGGGAGGAAGCAAGAGTTTCTTTGATACTCACAAAAGCCTCCTCCATCTCCTCGGTCCACTCGATCAGATCTGGTCCAGGTTTTCCTCCTTTCAGTGCCTCTGTGAGTGGTTTAGAAAGTTCAGTGTATTCACAGACATACTGGCGGCAGTAATTCAAAAGACCCATTACTTGCCTTAGACCAGTGACAGTGTGTGGCTTTGGAAGTTCAATGATAGCTTTAACTCGTTCAGGGGTGATGCGCCTGCCATGCACCCCAACAATCTGTCCAAGATAAGTCACTTCAGGCAAAGCTAGTTGTGCTTTCTTCAAATTCACTTTGAATCCCCCGTTTTGGAGGGCATTCAACACAGTTTGGACAGCAGTCAAATGTTTGAACTTAGTTGGACTAGCAATTAAAATGTCATCCACATATTGCAGGACAACCGATCCGTTATTTTCAATTTGTTTTCTTACCGGATCGATGAAGGATGCTAGTACCTGATGAAACAAGGTGGGGCTGTTGCAGAAGCCTTGTGGAAACCGAGTCCAGGTCCATTGGCGACCCCTGCTGGTAAAAGCAAATTTCCCTTGGTCCTCCTTGGCTAAGGGACAAGTCCAAAAACCGTTAGAAATATCAAGAGCAGTAAAATAACAATGTTCAGCTCCTATTTCATGAAGGATAGTTGCGGGGTTGGCCACCAGAGGGTGTACTTTCTCAGAAATAGAATTCAAAGAAGTATAGTCAATCGTCAAACGCCAAGATCCGTCCGCTTTTCTGACAGGCCACATTGGAGAATTAGTGGGAGAGGAACATGGAATAATTATTCCCCGCTCACTTAACTCATCCACAACAATGTCAGCTCCTTCCCTAGCTTCATTTTTCAAAGGATATTGTCGTTTGGCTACATGCATAGGACCTGGGATGTTCAGTGGCTGGATCTGTGCAAGACCACAATCATATTTGTCCTTGGCCCATACCTCTGGGAATTTTGAAATTATGAACTTCCACTCAGGACGAGTTTCAGTTAGACCAACAGGTTCAGCCACTGCACATCTCTCATGGTGGGGGCCAGAGGGAGATAAGCGAATTGTTTCATTGCAGCCAAGCACGAGCTTATCCCTTGAAAGCAAAACATCAGCTTCGAGTTCTTTTAGAATGTCAACACCGATAATAGTCCCCACAGTATTCTTCCCCACCCAAAACTCAGTCCAGTACACTTTGTCAGAATCAGACAGGGTTAGAGGAACAGAAACAGATTTGTGAAATACCTTTTTGCCATTTAGGCCTTCTATATACAAAGTTTCAGAAGTGATCTCAAGATCGAGATCAGTAATCGATACTGTAGCACCCGTATCAATTAAAGCAATGCATTGCCGGCCTCCTAACAACGCGTTTATGAATGGACGGGTGTCAGCATAATTACTATTACCGGAGGCCGCTGACCCCTAGTCCCCACCTATCAGCTGTTTCAGTTTTGCAAGATCAGCTTGAGACAGAGTGACAGATGGGGAAGCTTCTGGTTTGTAATTATGATTAGAAGCATTATTTTTGTTACCTCCCTTTTTCCCGTTTCCTTTATTCTTCGGTCTACGGCAATGTTTCGCAATGTGACCTTCCCTACCACAATTTCTACATTTAGCAACTGACTTGGGACAGGTTCGGGAAGTGTGGCCTAACTCATCACAGTTATAGCATGTCACCTCATTGCGAGGAGGGGCTTCCCCTTCAACTGAAACAGCAGCCGCTTTCACAGTGCTCACATTATCAGCATCGCATGCTTGCATACGGCTCCAGCTCATGGAGCACCATCGGAGCAAATCTGACCACATTTGGATATCAACAGCACTGTTCATCAACATATCTTTGTATTGCTTATTCAGACCGCCTGTGGCTGATTCGATTACTATAGCAGAATCAAAATCTTCATCATTGTTATTAGCAGCACAGTAAGTCTCATAAGCAATACGAAACCGGTCCACATATTCTATAGGGCTTTCGCCGGTTCTCTGTTTGATCTGGGTCACACTACTCCACGGAAAGGAACCCCGACCCAGCAATTCCTTCACAGCTGTTTTATAATCAGAATAAGCCACACAAAACTCACCCCAATTTGCAGGGACCCGAGGGAAAAAGTTCACACCCTGGACAGCCCTTAATTTGGAGGAAGGAACTAACCCCTCCACCAGCGACTGGATATCAGCAATGCCTAGATTTTGTTGCCTAGCAACAGCCTCTAGCTTGTCCCATAGACTTTTGTTTGGGTTATACAACTTAAAAGGTTCCAACCCTGCAAGCAAACTGTTTTTCTCAGTGGGTGTGAGTCTGACCCATTGACCATCCTCACATCCTGCACCCATTTCAATATTCAACCCGGCCCAGTTCGTGTGTCGAATCGGGGCGGCGGATGCAGTAACATTAGGTTTAAGTGCCTCCATGGGAGTCAGATTAAGATTTTTGACCCCAGAGTTATATTTAGTTTGTTTTGCTTGCACGGAAGGAATCTCTGAACTGTAGGGAGGGGGAGTTGCAACAGACACATTCAACAGCTCGCATACCTCAGCGTAGGGCCCACTATTTTGGTTATCCGTCTGTCTGGCAGAGCCTAAAGCAGCAGCCGCCTGGACAGAGTGAGAAGAGAAAGCGGGGGCGGAGGGAGGAGAAACCTCCCCCTCTCTCACAGCCTTTTCTGCCATTTCACACAATGCCTCAAGCCCTTTGCTCAAACTACACAGATCACTGCCTATTTCATTCCCAATGATTTTCGCCATCCTATCACGTTGGGAAATTAAACTCTTCCAACCATTAATCATGTTCGGGATTGCCTTTTCAGGGGTTAAGGGGATTCCACCCATTTTACAAATCCATGAATAGGCAAACACGGACAAAAACTTTACTCTGTCAGCCTCTTTCTTTTTTTGCAGCCAGTCAATCTGTTCTGTGACTCCCCAATTAGCATCAAAACCCTGGCTGACCATTTTCTTAATCAGTTCTGCGTACTTTTTTGATTTGAGCGCATCAGAGAAGAGCTGTTTACAGCATGCATTCTCTTCAGCCTCATCACTTTGGTCAGAACAAATTGAGATAACATTTTTATCTGTCATTGTTGGTCACAGGTGAAACTCACCACAGAGAATGTTTTTAAGCAGCGAATTTGAAAAATACGTTTTAAATGACAAGTCTGGACTTCTACACAAAGAAACCACAAAGTATTCTTCACTCACGACTCCCAATCATACATTCTGATCCATGCCAATTTGGGTCATTCTTTATTTAAGGGGATCGTTCTTGATGCATCCCTGGCAAGCAACCCTGTCTCTGTTACTATATATATATATATATATATATATATATTTTTTTTTTTTTTTTTTTCTAACTAATTTCTCAGTCCCTAACTGCCTAATCCACTAAATTCGGGGATCCCCTTTCTGAGATGGAAGAGATATAGTAGGATCGCGGCGCCCTGGACCTTCAATCCAGGGACGAACTCTGCTGGGGTGTTGCTATATCAACAATGCCCAGTGGGGCACCCACAGAGCACGCCTCGCTTGCGCTGTCTGCTCTTGTTAAATTTTAAACAATGCTATCAGCGACTTCCTTTTATACTTTAACCTTCAGTATAATTAATCTTCACTCTCCTCATCGAAGTGAAGCTCTTCCGTTCCCCTTCACAATCTCTTCCATTCAGACAGACCTATAGCCTATAATATAATAAATCTTCCTACCTTGTTTTTTGGTTTGCCAGGGTGTCACCTCAGAATGATTGCCCGCTGATCCTCCACCACTGAAAGGACTGTAAAGAGGGGGTTTACAGTTCTTGACCCAGGACCAGAGATGATGAAAGAAGACCAGGAGTCGTGATGTTCAATCAAAGAGTAAAATTTACTGAAGAATAGTTTGCAGTTAAATTGGTAGAGCCAGCGTCAAAGTCTCACGAGGAGGTCGCAAGCTAACTCTACCTTACATGAAAATCGTACACCAGTTATACTGTTACCAAGGGCATACATTCCATAAACATTCACTTCTGATTGGCTCAGAGGACATAAAATTTAAACAATGACACATAGATAGACGGGTACGTTGACAACAATCAAGATAGCTGTCATCCAAGTCACGAAGATCCAGTAATGACCTCGGAGGGCCCATCGAAAAGCGTCATGAGACCACCCACCCCGTGTCATGAGACCTGCAACATACTGATAAAACCTTCCATTCTCAGAGAGAGGAAATAACAATTACTTTACTTCTTGAGAGATATAGGTATTAAGGAATTAAAACAAATCATAGAATTGTACAGAAATTGCCCCTGTCCGTTAATAGGGTCAGCAGAGAAACATGATCATATGATGAGGGTTTTCTTTAAGTTTAACACACTCATTAATATACATACAGACAAAAAGCCTGTGTTTAATGTTCTCACTCAGGGACACAGAAGATTAGTCACAGACATCAGGAGACATTCATGAAAGATAGGCATTCAACCAACATTCAGGAAAGATGTGCATTCAGCAAAAGTATGAATAAGAAACATATGGGAATGATTATATAACTTGATTAGTGCTCATTATAGTAATAACGTAATCATGAAATGATTATATAACTTTATTAGTGCTTATAGTCATAATGTAATCATAAAACAAAGGATATGCATATAGTTGAATTGAAGAGGCAAGGGATTCTGACCCCAACCCTTCACGGTAATCAATGCAAAGTCTTATATCGCCATTCTTCTTCCTTACTACGACGATAGGAGAAGAAAAAGATGATTCTGACTCACGAATGATTCCTGCTTCAAGCAATTCCTCTAGATGTCGCCGGACAGCTTCAAGATCGTTGGGATGGATTGGTCTTGCTTTCTGCTTGAAGGGAGTTTCGTTGTGTAGCTTGATATTGTGTTTCACTTTGTCTGTTTGACCAACATCCATGTCATGCAACGCAAAGACTTCGGGCATGGCACGCAGTTTCTGAGTGATTCTCTTCCTCCACTCCTCTGGCAGACAGGAATCACCGAAGTCGAAGCAGAGTTCTTTGTCAGATTTTGCATGGACACTGGACACTGAGCAAACAGATTGCACGACATTGTGTGACATTACTTTTTGCAAAGCATGAATATCTGCAATCACACTCTTGCCAGGGATGATAATGTCATGTTCTGTTTCGTTTTTTAACACCACTGGAACCTTGCGTGATGGATACTGAGGTAAGTTTAATAAGCAACTGGCAACTAGCAGTCCTCCAGGAAAGGGTGAACATGAAGGAGGCTCCATCACAGCCCATTTTTCTGTTACTTGTCCACTTACACTCACCACTCCTTCCAGAACGACATTTTGACCCGCAGGAACAACAGTAGGAGTAACATCAGGGAGCCTAACGAATCCTATGCGACTGTTTACTTTCTGCTGGCGTCTGTGTTCGATGGTCTGAATCACGGCTCTGTAGCCATATGGAACAGCTTGACACACTGAATCATTCGTTTCAAGGTACTCTTCATATGCAAGATCCAAAGTGTTTGTGCCTATTAACACCTTTGGCTGGGCAGTGCCACCAGTTTCTGGGATCACCAAAGCAAGAGTTGAAACTTCAACGTCGGACCCAAGGAAGTCTCTGGGAAATGCGATTTTCACCTCAATATAACCCAGGTAAGGTACTGCTTGACCATTTGCTGCTTCTATTTCCAGCAGGTTATCCAAAGAAGTTATGCTTAATCCAGGCAGATTTTGCTCATAAAAAGACTGGGAAATGGTGGTCACTTGAGACCCTGTGTCAAGTAAACAAGGACAAGGTTTTCCCTCGATGTTCACTTGAGCAGTGCACTTCGTGCCGATTAATCCTTTGGGTAGGCCAACTGGACGCCATTTTCCATGGGACTTCAAATTGCTCATGTTCACTGACTTCTTGAGACTAGTTTGACAAGTGACAGCCCTTGTACGTCTCGCTACAAGGACTGGGCGGTGTTTAAAGCTCCTGAGGCTCTTGAACAATATTGACTATCCCATAGGGCTTGGCGCTCTTTCAATATCTTCCTCTTATCGGTCACTAGGGACGGGTTTGGATCATTTTCACAGATTGAAGCAACATGCCCATCCTCACCACATTGAAAACAATAGCCTGGCCTGGGCCGGTGAGGTGGCTTGTGGTCAGCTGTAGGAGGGTTCTCTTTCGGAAATTGCATGCTTGTCTGCTTCATTTTGCCTTGATTGTTCTTTGGCTCTGGGTTCTTTTGGACTCTGAGCTTTGTCATCTGACTCTGGAGCTCTGTGACTTGTTGCTTTAGCTCAAGAACAGCGTCAGTCGAAGGCAACACACTTCTTCCAGTCTGTTTATTCTTTTGCTTGACAAGCTGACTCTGGAGCTTAGCGACTTGTCTTTTTAATTCATCAACCTGAGATCCTTCTGACATTTCGTTTTGACCTAGATCAAGAGGATTAGCAGTGACAATATGGGAACTGGCTCTTTGTCTCTGTGCGCCTAGGTGCTGTCTCAGGCGGCTTTCTTTGGAAAAGTGTTTGTTCTCCTCACTGCGCAACTGTAAGAGTAGCTCAGGGAATGGGGGTGGTCTGTTCCTTTTATGCTCAAGCTGAAGGTTTGCTATTAGTGTGTCGTCCCAACAACCCCGACAGAATTGTTTCAGAAGTTGTCGGTCAGCTTCATCAGCAGGAATACCGCCTCTTTTCATCACTTTGAGAAGGTTAGTGTGCAACCGTTGCAAGTACAAGGAAGGCTTTTCACCTGCATTTTGCAGCGTATTCAGAAACTTTGCGAAAAGGTCATCACCATCCTCTACGGTATCGAAAGCGGAGTCCAAGATATCGAGGTAAGCAACAGGCAAGGCTTTTGGACCTAACTGCTTGACAATTTCAGATGCTGGCGGCAGTAGGCTGTCTAAGATCCTCCTAGATCGATGTATGTCAGACAAAGAAGGGTCTTGAAGAATTAACTCTACACTGTTCCGCCAGGTGTCATAATCAACTTCGCCAGTAGGACGAGGAACTTTGCCTGAGAACACTCGTAGCCTGAACGATACACTAGAGGATGAACCTCCCTCACTTTTCACAATGTGCTCAACGACCATTCTTTGGACTTCAGGTGGGTTCACATCCTTTGCCTCGAGTGTGGGTGAAAGGCTTCCTGTAACCACTCTGTGGACTGTATCAGAATTTCGGCTTCCTTCTGAATTTTCAGTTCGCTTGGGTGGAAAAGGAATGTCAGATGAAGAATCAGTCATTTGGGACGACTCAAGATGATCGTTTGCATAAGTCAGATTGTCAGCAACGGAGGCAGCACTTGAGTGAAGCTGCTCTTTCAAGAGATCGTCGAAAGATCTGCCACTGAGCTTTGCTATCCTCTTCAGTTCGGCAAAGTAATGGTTTGTTGCATTCTCAGTTACTGCTGACGTATAGACACTTGACAGTAGCCTTATGAGATAAGCAACATTGTGCGGGCTCCTAAAAGTGTAAGGCAACATGGGTTTAAGAGCCACTACTGCAGAACAACTGCTGTTCTCTACTATGACTTCCCTATGGTAAGACGATTTGGGATTGTCTATGGAAAGGTGTCTATGGACATGACCATACTTGTTTAGAAAATCAGTCAGATCTTCATCAAGTTCTGTGTTTGTGAACCCACTAATTATCACTGAGTTTTCAATTATGATGTTTTCAAGCTCAACTACCTCCATATTGACACTATTCGCACCACTTCAAATTTTAAAGTTATTCTCCTGGTCTCTTGTGCCTTTAAAGGTTTTTTTTATTTATTTATTTTTTACACTACAATGCCCTCCTGGCTGGCTCGCCACTTACTGTAACAGGTAGCGCTATGTAGTGTACCGTAGCTACTCCGTTTCTGTGTGTATCATCTGTATATCAGGATACACGCTATGGACCAGAACTCTAAGTTCGTTACAGAGGGCAAAATGAGGTAAAACACATTAACACAAAAACCAGACAGACCAGGAAAATTACTTTTACCGAGATGGTTTCCTTTTACTTTGCAGGAAAATGTAAAATGAATGTAAAATAAAATGAAATAACAAACAATAAAATTGTATAAAACAATGGAATGGTCTCTTTCTCTTTCCCTTTAAGATATGTAGGTTTTGAGCTCCTTTGTGGTTACTTGATCTAATTAAATCTATTTGTATTATATTTATTTACTTTGGTATTTAAATCGTGTTCTTTTGTATATCAATTTGTTTTTAATAGACTTAAATTCAATTTTAGTTTTATGTAATTTCTCGTGTTCTAATTTATTATAGTTTTTTGGAGCTTTGTTTCTTATTAATTTGGCTGAATTAGAACCTTTAACCCAGAATAGAAAATACAATTCACATAACAGATTACTTCCAAGAAAAATAACAATTCAACTGAAAATAATACAAAACTTAACAGCAATTCACTGTAGATAAACAGTTCTCAGTCCATGGAACAATTGTGTATGCAAACACAATTAGTCCTTTGAATCCAACGATGAAATCAACAAATATGAAAGTCTCTTGGTATGGTGTAGTGCAAAAATGTCTGTAGTGCAACAATCAGTTCTGTATGATACTCAGTGTTGAGGTAATTGCTGAGAAATACCACTAAGGATGAATTCCACTTGTGACATCAGATAAGGCACGGATCACTCGATGAATCACAGGATTTCTTGTCTCTTTTAGGACTTTTCAGCTGGGAGGCTCGCCATCTCAGGATCACAGCTTTTTTCCGAATCTCAAAAAAACCTGACCTGTTTATACAAACAGTGCCATAAACATCATAGGCCATTAGTATGACTTTTAAACTCAATATATCTTTCATATATTAACTCAACTAGGTGAAAAATACTATTTGAGCACTTTTGTTACTCAATGCATTACAAATCACTTTCATAAATGATATTACCCTGCTTATTTAGCATTTGTGAGGTCTTCAGAAATACAATACATACAGTTACAACACATTACACATACCATCTGAACAATAAATGCATATAAACCCATATAAAACACTTCAGAACGTGAATATAACTCATTAACACTTCATTTCAGAGAATTGAATATTATATTATCATGAAACTCACCAAATCCGGGGATTTCAATACACAATTAATCAGTCACATCGGATTCTACAGGGCTCGCAATCGGCTATCATCCACTCCAAAATCAATCATTTATCACACTAGAATGACCCAAATAAGATTATTTTAAGGGTTACAACATCATACAACTTAGTATTTATGTATATTAAACAAGGATGAATGTTATATTTGCCTTTTGATCCCCTTTGATTTCACTCGCGATCTGTGAAGCTCGTGCTCTCTGCAATTATGCGTCTCGTTTCAGTGACGTCATACACAGCGCCCGTCTAATGACAAACGTCACGCTTTAATTATTCAAGTTAATTTAATTATTTTAATGTTCATGGCACAGCAGAATGACTTTGGCAACACATTATGTTACTTATTTAAGCATTTTGAGTGACAATATAATTATTACAAATTATATTTATTTTTCTGATCAGCTCAATTTTGACCTGGGTTACACATAGCTTTACTAAAGGAAAATATTATGGAAGTAATTTTCAAACCGTAATCATATTACATTTATATTTTATTAATATTATGGTTTCATGTTGATTTAAAGTTGCAGTAGGGAGTTTTGAGAAAATGTTGACTTAGCCTGAAAATTTTAACAAGCACAACTTACAGGTCCAACCCCCTTGCTCTCTGCTGCGCTACAGTCCTCCCTCCACAGCTCCTCCCCCACAGCGGAGCCTGCCGTGAACGCGCAGGCTAGTAAGCAGGACCACCGATGACGGCGGATTATAAACAGTTATGGAACATTCACTAATAGGGACGAAACATCAGCAATATGCTTTACATTGACTATGGCCTGCCCATACTTTGACTACAAACTTGGTCCTCAAATCATTATGTATTTTGCAATACATGTAACTTTATAACGTTGCACTCTTTCTATAAGTTATAAATAGCTAGTAAGATAACGTTAAAGGATTAGTTCACTTTAAAAAAAACTTTTGCTGATAATTTACTCACCCCCATGTCATCCAAGATGTCCATGTCTTTCTTTCTTCAGTCGAAAAGAAATGAAGGTTTTGATGAAAACATTCCAGGCTTTTTCTCCATATAATGGACTTCAATAGGACACAAACGTTTCAAGGACCAAATGACAGTTTCAGTGCAGCTTCAAAGGGCTTTAAACGATACCAGACGATGAATAAGGGTCTTATCTAGCGAAACGATCGGTCATTTCAAAAATAAATACAAAACTTTAAGTTTTATAAGCACAAATGCTCGCCTTACTCTGTTCTGTGATGCACGTTCGTAATCCTGTTCGAACTCGTTCATCAAAATGAACAAATCTTTTTTCGAGTCATTTCGTTCGTTGAATGAACGAAATGACTCCGAAAAAGAGTCGTTCAAAATGAACAAATCTTTTTTCGAGTCATTTCGTTCGTTGAATGAACGAAATGACTCGAAAAAAGATTCTTCATTTGGATGAACGAGTTTGAACAGGAGAGTCACGAACGACGGTACGCGCTCGCGCTGTGCAAGAGAGGGGTGATCAGCGCGTACACGAGCGTGATTGACACTGCTAAGACATTCCTCCTGGCTCTGATTGGTTGTTTCTGACCGGGAGCGGTGTATTTCTGCAAATTTTGATAGGACCACAGGGAGGAGCCAGAGGAGCTTGATTTTTTCCACAGATTATCTGTCTCATATTCTACTGTCAGGACATAATGACAGTTTTAACAAATATTTGTTTACAAAAGTGACCTACTGGAGCTTTAAGTAAGTAATACTTGCAGCATGTTAATACTTTGTGTGATTCCACAACATAGATAGAGGGAATGTTGCACTAAACAAAGTATAAATTTAGTTCTCAAACAGAAATAGTGTCACTTAAATTATTAACGGTCATTTATTCCTATAAACACTGAATGTTGACAGCTCTCAAAGAAGTCTTCACCTAAAACACATACGGTCCAACATGTGAAACAGCGACATCGGCTAGCTATCTGAATAGTGATAAAACCATAATTTGCAAACTTTTTACTATTTATAATAAACAGTGCTTTTCAACCCTCCTTTCTTAGTGATTTGGTCTTTTGCAAATTATCGGAATGCATAGTTGATATCAAAAATTGGATGACTAGTAATTTCCTACTACTAAATTCTGAAAAAACAGAGATTCTAATTATTGGACAAAAAACTTCCACACGTAATAACCTAGAATACCGTCTAACACTTGATGGCTGGTCTGTTAAGTCTTCATCGTCAGTTAGGAACCTGGGTGTGCTCTTTGATACTGTAGGGAACTTTTTCCTTCTAGAAAAGTTAGAAGCTCAGACCAGGAGACGGAGGAAGTTTTCCAAGCAGAAGTTCTTTTATTGCTTGTCGCTGCAGTCATACCAACATCGTCTGACTTCTTGAGTCAAACATTGTAATATATATACATTATAAGAGGGAGGGATTACATTGTGATGGTGGAAACTCATATACAGATTTAGGAAGCTGTATTAAAAGAGAGAGGGAAAAAAACCTATTCAAACCCTGAGACTCCAGAACAGAAATGACAGGACTCTCTCTTGCTAAGACAAAAGCTCGCGAGAGTCTCCAAGAGTTTCACTAACATGTTTCATTTAACTTACAATAGAAAGAAAACCCGTCTGACAGCTGTATATAGAGACACAGAATAAGACAGGACTTTCGTGCTCCACAGCTGAATGCTAAATTCAAATTACAGAACTTTCTCAGTTTATATATGATAGTATTAGAAGTTAAATTAAACATTTGACAAAGTTGTATTCCTTCAATACCAATCTTTCATTTGAAAGTCACGTGTCTAGTGTCTGTAAAACCGCATTTTTCCATCTTAAAAATATATCTAAATTACGTCATATGCTCTCATTGACAAATGCGGAACAACTAGTTCATGCGTTCATGACATCAAGGCTAGATTATTGTAATGCTCTACTGGGTGGTTGCCCTGCACGCTTAATAAACAAACTACAGCTAGTTCAAAACGCAGCCGCTAGAGTTCTTACCAGAACCAGGAAGTACGATCATATTAGCCCGGTTCTGTCAACACTGCATTGGCTCCCAATTAAACATCGTTAAAATGTTAAAATATTGCTGATTACTTACAAAGCACTAAATGGTTTAGCTCCCCAGTACTTGAGCGAGCTCTTAACGCATTATAGTCCTTCACGTCTATTGCAATCTCAAAACTCCTGCCAGTTGATAATACCTAGTATGTATAAATCGACTGCTGGCGGTAAATCCTTTTCCTATTTAGCACCAAAACTTTGGAACAATCTTCCTAACATTGTCCGGGAAGTAGACACAGTCTGTCAGTTCAAAGCTAGACTAAAAACACATCTCTTTGACCTAGCATTCACATAACACTCTATAGCCTTCTATAATTCAATATTAGGCTGCTTAGATTAGGTCAGCCGGAACTGGGAACACTTCCCTCATATCCTGATGTACTCGTTACATCATAAGAAGAATGGCATCTACGCTAATTTTAGTGTCTTTGTTTATCCCGAGGTTTTCCTGCAGCCTGCTGGATCCAGGCCGTTTCCAGATCTGACGAAGGACTTTCGCCTGGACCTGATGACAATGCAGTGCTGAAGTGCCAACTAGTCTCTCCCTATGGAGGATCCCTATACCACTCTACAGATAAAGCGTTGTGGAATTTTTCGGTTCGCGTACCTACCCAAAGTGATAAGATAAAATAAAAATTCTGCATCAATTTACAGACAAGTAGTTTGTTTAGGCATGGTTTGTAAGGAATTACAAACCTGCGCACATATATTCAAACGCACATAACTATAGAATCAATTCTTAATGCGCATGTGAATGCCATAAGCGTCTATCACAGGTTCACGTTTAAAGTCTGTTTAGAGAGAACGGTGTCGTCTTAGCGGCCCCTAATTTAATAACAAATGATCATTTAGACGGAAGTGAATCAATCAAAACTAACTTTAGCTGGAAAAAACATTTTTCAAGAGCCACAATAAAACCAAACCAATCTCTGTTACCTTAAATTATATGTTTATCTCTGTAAAGCTGCTTTGAAACAATCTACATTGTTAAAAGCGCTATATAAATGAGGATGACAGTCCATAGGCTAGAGTATGGTACTTTGTATCGCTACGGTGTGACAAAATAGAGCCAAAGATTTAAGCACTACTATTTACACATATACTATGCAGGAGAATATCTAACTGTAGCTTGTGAACATTACATTATCTAATTATTTGGGGTCAGAGAGCAATTTTTGAACAAAATTTTGTGCTGGATATTGAAGTGTTAGATAATAATAAAGGTATTAATAACAAATACTTTAAATCAACATGAAACCATAATATTAATAAAATATAAATGTAATATGATTACGGTTTGAAAATTACTTCCATAATATTTTCCTTTAGTAAAGCTATGCCCGTATCACCCAACACTCAGTTTTGCGTTTTTGGGTGAGACCTCGCAAAGATTACACTTTCTCGAACATTGCATGTTTGCACTATGCCTGAAACTTAGTAATCGACATGCATTTCTGTCGGTTTGTCAAAAGAAAAATCATCTGGTTTAGTTGCATTTTAAAACACTACTTTTGTTAAAAAACATTGTGTCAGACGTAATTGGTAGCATGATTATCTTGTTTCATCGTGTATTGAGTACATATATGTATCAGGCTGATATTTGTAGAAATAAGTAAAGTAAATTTATAAAACAAAAAGAATCAGCTAATGGCCTTGTGTCAGAACACAACACGTATGTAGATATGCATGATTTTAACTTTTTTATTCTAACTTTAAAGCTAGATTATACTTTGAAAAGTGTAAAACAGTATTTGAGTTTGGGGGGTACGCTGGAACCTAGTGTCATTTAGCATAATCTTTGGTTTTTAATCTTTTGGTTTGAAGTTCCAACTTCTGAAGATCTCTCATGCGTAGATTCACTCGGTTGAAAAATTGGGTTTTGTAATTTACACATCTGAAATTAAACTTATGGTAGTTTTTTATAAAGTATTTTATTAGCTAAAAATCAATGTCTTTATTCATAAATATTTTCTCATTGGTGTAAAACTACCTTTGCCAACGAACTGACTTATCCTCGTAAGCAAAGAATTTCTTATCTTTATTTACATGATATGGGTAAGTCCATGGAGGACTCCATGTCGTTCCGCCATCTTGAAAAACTATAATAGCAGAGAGGGACAAAAAGCACTAGCCTAGCTCAACTAGCCAACCTTTTCGTTCAGAGCCGGCTGACTGAAACCATCTGAAGCGGTCAGTGAGAGGCGCTTGAAAGGTTGGACTACACAGTACTTCATAATGCAATCCTCGTAGCCGTGATAAAGCGTACAAATTAATTTAAAGGGGGGACGTGTCCGGCAAATTCAAAACGAGGGTAAATATGGGGATAGCTTTTCCCAGGTGGATAGAGCTAATGAAGGATAAGTTGTCTGCTTTCTTCTCGACAGGTAAGTTGATGTTACGGTCTAAATTACAAGCTTTTTCATTCCGTGGTTGTGTAATTCATTATATAGGCAGCATAACAGTAGAACATGTATAGTTAAACTCGATGAAGTGCTATTGGAAGACGTGTTGTCATAGCTTCTTGGCACATAACGGCTACCGTAGGTGCAACACGCATTTGAAAAAGCGAGACGCTAGAGAGCACTATGCGTTTGAATGCAAAATACAATATCAACGCTAGCTGGGAGAAATTCCTACACAGCGTACCATTAAGGACTAAGTTGTAGGGTATTTGACAAAAAGCCTAGAATATCGAGGAGGTCAAAGGGCATGCTTCCCGGTTTAGTATCATCATCTCTCTCCAAAGTCTGTTCATGTGGCCTGTCGCATCAACAAAGGCTAACATTTTAAAATTCTACATATATTTTGAGTAGATAACCGATAGTATACTCTCAGTAAAAGGGTTCACCCTGTGTGTTTCCACAATGAATAAGGATAGTTCGGGAGATACAAGACAAGTAAAAATGATCTTATACGTACAATAGATCATAGCTACCGTAGAAAAAGTAAGATCATGCTTTGAATTAAGACGAGTAAAATTAAATATTCGCTCAAGACAAACTTTACTTATTACTCATGGACCACAGAGGCACATCGCGTCTCTGAACATGTGTGGTGATTTTCTAAATGATACAACTTAATCTAAATAAGAGCAATATAAAGTCCTGGGATTTCTTTTAAAACAACAAAAACATTGTGACACCATGTTTCATGTCGCATGGACAAAAATACTGTTTGAAATAAGATCTAAGACGCCAAAGCACAGTTCTTGATTTATAAAAAAATTTATTTTATTTTTTGAACAAACGATGTTTAGTAAAAAAATAATACCTTAGGTTAAATTTATGAAATTCATTTATATCATACAGAAGTAGAAGATAAATAGAAGATACGATTTTAATAAAACTTTACAGATTTGATTTTAACGGTCTTTTAATTTGAAAAGATCTCATTTAAAATTTTAAGATTATGCTTTTAAATGAGTTTAATATGAATAAAACAGTGGAAAGCAGACTAACTTTGCATATGCTGGGGCATTGTGACCCCAGAGGCTCATCTGGCCTGTGACTCCTCTCGTCTCTGTGAGGGTGTGAAGCTTCATCTCACCCTATAGTTTATCCCTGAAGGATCTGGGAGGGTTTTTGTTTATGACATCTTAAACTATTTGTTTTTTTTTTATTGTTAGTTTCTACTACTTCAGTTCTATGAAAATGTAAGGAGTTTTTATATTTTATATTTATATATATCATTTTTATATATATTAATTTAGCTAAAACTAAGGTAAATTGTTTGAATACATTTTGTCATTATACATTGAGTTATATACTTTATTTGATTTTATGGAACCAACTTAGTGTGTGAGAGTGCAGAACAGTATGTAAAAAACAATGTAAAAATGCAGTTTTCTGTGATGGTCGTGTTTAGGTGTACGGGATATAATATGCTGTTACAGTATAAAAATGATTATGGCTATATTAATAACAATTATACTTTAGGTCACCGTTAAACAAAAATCATTACAGTAATCTTCTAAAAGATATGAATGTATTAAAACTGTAAAGATTTCATTTAAACAATCTTTTCATTTTTAAAAGATCATATTTAAACTTTTACGATTATGCTTTGAAATAAATTTAGTACGAACAAAACTTTGGCTCTGGAAAGGCGTTAGCAGACTAACATTACATGATGCACAGAGGCTCATCTGCTCTGTCACCCTATATCCTGAAGTTAACATTATTGTAAAGTAACGTATTTCTCTGAAGATGTGCTGGTGATCGGATGGAGCTTATAAGCAGGCTATCAATGGGGCTCGGCCTGAGGCATCACAGATTCTAAAAGTCTTCATTGTTGCTCTCTCACTACAGATAGGCCTATGTGAGGATTTTCTCACAGATACTACTTGTGGAATTATTAAACATTTCACACAATGTGTGAGATAACTTGTGAGAGTCACAAATTTCAAAGTTCTTTACATGCACCCTGATAAATAAAAAAAATATAGTCAAGTTTTCCCCAGAGACCATCAATATAGCATATTTGTTTTTTTATGAATTCATTGAATAAGTTTGAAACTATTTCAAACTTTTAATGCTTATACACTATGAAATAAATTTAGCAAAACATTCACAGTCTCATTCTGATCACTGAACACACCCCTCTGACTGTCAAACGCTGGTGTGAGAGAGAAATACTTGGAAATAGTTATTTTCAACTTTAAAGGGTCAATATGGACATCTATGTGATAGAAGCTACTTTCAACCCTGGTGAAAATGTAAGATGATTTTTATCTAAATCTAACAAATTTGGTACAGTAAATTTGTAAAATATTCAGTAATTTAGTAAGATTTTTTAATGAACAGCATGATTTTCAACTTCAGTAATTTAGTAAGATTTTAAATGAACAACAATTAGTAAACTAATTATTTTATATATGATTATTATTTTAAATTATACACTTTTAAAGGAACACAATGCTTTTCAATGGGCTCAGGAACGTGTCACAAAAACAGATACCAGGCCAGCCACACGCTGGTGTGACAGAGAGAAAAGACTTCAGGGGAAACACTTGTGGGGGGTTTTTTCAACCATGGTGAAACAGTAAGATGATTTTATTTTTGTTTAATTTATATAATTTATATAACTTTTAATTGAACAGCATGGTTTTTCAACTTGAGTCAGTGTCAAATATTTGTGAATGACTAAATGTAAATTTTATAATCATTTCATTTAAATGAACATAATGCTTTTTCAACTTCTGTGTGAGATAAACTTCCAAGGTCATCAGCAATGCGGAGGCAGGGGAAATTCCTGCTTTGACACACACACACACATACATAGACGCTCGCTCGCTATGTTTTTTGAGACAGTGTGATATCATTCATACATTGGATTGTTTGCAATATTTTTGTGATTTTATGACAGATAAACTTTCCCCATTTTATTTAAACTGAAATGCTATGTTCAGTGAATAGTTCTACATTTTATTCAAACTTTTTGTGTGAGGTTTTATTTTATATTCTTTTACCGAACAGATAAACTTTCACCATTTTTTCTTATCACTTTCACAGCTGACCCATTTATACATGCTGCTGCTCAGGGATACGGTGACCAAAACACCAACTTCACACAATCAAACTAACTGTCACCATCAAAGCCAGTACATCTCAAACTAACTGTCACATCATTCTGTAACTGTAACATCAAAGCTTATGTTAACATCAAACCCTTTTCTTAATCAAATGAACTTCAAACGATCAAACTAACTGTCACACATCCATCATTTTGACAGAAGCTGTAACCGCAAGGGGCGGAAACTAGGTCAAAGGTAACAGGAAGGGGCGGAACTAGGTCAAAGGTAACAGGAAGGGGCGGGACAGGAGGGGGAGGAACCGGAAGGGGTGGGGGAAGATCATAGGATAGCCACACCCACCTGTCAATCAATCATTTTGACAGTTGCTATATGTTATATACTACTACTGGTCCAACAATGGTTTCACACACTGAAGTGTGTGAAGGATTACTGGGCGTTCGGTCTTTTCAGTGTGGCAAAGTAGTTTAATTCCATAATAATGATTAGTAGTTTAATTTACTTTTATCTGACTCCATTTTATCACAACCTCACGTTTAGGTTGGAACGACAATTGGTTATTGGTCATTTATCCGATAATTTATCTAGACATTTGATTATTCTATTTAACTCCGTATTGTACTTCTTCATTCAGATACCTATGTCGCTTAGGGTCCTGGCTGGCCATTTAACGCGGATCCCACGATCACAAACTCACCAGTCTTGGTCACTGGACAGAAGTAACTGACTATACTGTTTAGAGGGCTGCTCCCATGCTTGCTCTCTTTAAAAGTATTTTGTTTTAGTCCCCATAGATCTGTATACACTTGAACTCTTGAACATGAGTTAACAATGGGAATATGCATTAATCAGAGTCATATGTGTGTAGTACATATGACTCTGTACAAGTGTAGTATTAATATTTAAACCTGTAAATTCATTTGAAACTCATGCACATTTTCATTATGTGTTACAATTGTAATCTTAGTTCAAATGGAATATTATGTATTATTATGTACAATACATCTTTTAAATAAGCATGTATCTATTGTCTGATGCCCAGGTGGCATACACAATATCAAAACAGAACTGTAAAAGCAGGCTGTGTAGTTCACATGGAGATATGATTTGAGAAAAGAAAAGAAATCCTATTCTTGATCGATGCTAAATAGTATAATATTTGTTTATGATATTTGTGATTTTTATCTAATAAAGGGACTGATGAGATGACCTTTTTATATATAGTTTATTCGGCTCCGTATGGAGAGGGATAAGGCTCGATCGAGTCTGTCCCAAAAATACCTCTCAATGTGCCCTCGTGGACTCGCGCCAAGGGCCCTATAGGTCTACAATACATGACGTCACCAAAGTGTGGATTCTGAGGAAGTCCACAAGTCCGGAGCGTGCCATTTGGGACAGGGCCACAGTTTCCTTGAACCGTTTAAAAAAAATAATGCAATTATGTCATGTCACCGCACATTTTTTTCGTAACAACTTAGTGTCATGTTATATCAAGATAACATTCAAATAAAGTAATTTGTCAACACTTATTGAAACATTCAAATAAAAAGTTATTTGCGTGAACGCATATTGCTGTTTACTGCTTAGGCCTATATCTACCCATTAAATACTTTATTCCTTCTAATAAATAAAACCTGCTAGGCACTTTATTTCCACTTTTCAAATATTTTATTATTTTTTATTTAAAATAATCACCTCACCAAGCTGTTATATGGTAAAAAAAAAAAAGGGAGAAGAATAAGTTCGGAAAAACGCAGATTATAACTCGGTTGGTTGTGTCAAAAGCTAACGCCATTAGGAGGCATTCACGCAGAATGAGTTTTTGCTTCGAAAAATGTGTGACGCGGGAAGTGGAATGGGGAAACCCCCAAGTTCTCGAGATGCTTCTTTTAAAAGTTTAACTTTTTTTAACTTGAGTGCTGCATTTTTTGAAAGCTGTGTCATGAATGAGAAGCTGCTTAAAGGGATAGTTCACCCAAAAATGAAAATTCTGTCAGTATTTACTCACCTTCATGTTGTTTCAACCCCGTAAGACCTTTGTTCATCTTCGGAAGACGAATTAAGATATTTTTGATGAAATCTGAGAGCTTGATCACTCCTCCATAGGCTTCTAAGGGATTGAAACTTGCCAGCCCCGAAAAGTTATCAAAGACATCGTTAAAATAGTCCAAGTGACTACAGTGGCTCAATCTTAAGTTTATCAAGCGACGAGAATACTTTTTGTGCGCAAAAACGAACAAAAATAACGACTTTATTTCAACTATTCATTTCCTTCTGTGTGGGCCTCCAGTCAGTTCACTAGTGTAATAGCGTAAGCTTCTGTTTGTCACAGTTCTGTCACCTCGATCTGGATTTTCCCATTGTGACAGGACTGTGACACGGCCAGTTTGTCATGTGTTTGTGTCTAGTCTGGTCCTGTGTTAGCACATGAGTGTTTTGTTGTTTCTTGTCCCATGTGCTCTCTTGTCTAATGTAAACCACCCCCATCTTGTTAGCTCGTTATTGGTTTATTTCCGTTATTGGTTTATATCCCCCACCTGTCTGCCTTGTTACCTCTGTTGTTTGTTAGCCTATTTAATCTCCCTGTGTTTGCTGTCTTGTGCCGATTCGCTGTACATGTTACGTGTTCCAGTTTGTGTCCTTCCGTTTGTTCCTGGGGTTGGAGTTTGTACCTTTCCTATTTGGCATCCGAATAAATCACTCTGCATTTGAATCCGCGACTCTTGTCTACTTCACGTGACAGACCGAATCGGCCCTCATGTGGATTCAGCGGAGCAAACTTTGTCCCGTGGAGAGGGAGAATGGGATCTCCTTATTTAATTATTTCGCGGAATGCGCTCAGAGGAATGAGGAGATCAGGGCAGCCGGCGCTCGGTCGGGAAGTGGTGAGATCCGTACTATGACTGCTAATAATGTTAAGACCCCTGCTGATTTTCAGCGGTTTGAGGGAACCCGATTGGCCAGATTTTCTGGGACCCGCGGAGGCCGTAGAAGAGGAGGTGATACAGGAGAGTCCCAGCATCACTCTTCACATCAGTCTCTCCTCGACCCAGAGATTCATCTACCGTCGGGTTCGCCCAGTAGAAGGAGATCACCACGGGGCCCGTCCAGCACAAATCCCTCAAGACTGGTCTCGTCCAGTATGAAGTCTTTGCCACTGGTTCCGTCCAGCGTAGGGACTTCATGATGAGTTCGGCCAACCCAGAGTCTGCATGCAACCGTTCGAAGGGACGGAGGAGGAGAAGGAAATCGGCGCTGGTCTATTCAGAGACTGCTCACGTCACGTCTGCCGATCCAGAGACTGTTCAAGTCACGTCTGCCGATCCAGAGACTGTTCAAGTCACGTCTGCCGATCCAGAGACTGTTCAAGTCACGCCTTCCGATCCAGAGACTGTTAAGGTCACGTCTGCCGATTCAGAGACTGTTCAAGTCACGTCTGCCGATCCAGAGACTGTTCAAGTCACATCTGCCGATCCAGAAACTGTTCAAGTCACGTCTGCCGATCCAGAGACGGTTCAGGCCACGTCTGCCCAGTCGGAGATGGATCAGGAGATGCCCATTCTCGTGGCCACGAGGGCACTGACCGACTATTTAGAACGTCTAGCCCAGATCCTGGAGATGCCCTTCAGACCTTTCGTGTCCGATGTGCCGGAGCCAGTGCCTGCTGTTCCTGAGCCGGAGCCAGTGTCTGCTGTTCCTGAGCCGGAGCCAGTGTCTGCTGTTCCTGAGCCGGAGCCGGTGTCTGCTGTTCCTGAGCCGGAGCAGGTGTCTGCTGTTCCTGAGCCGGAGCTGGTGTCTGCTGCTGTTCCTGAGCTGGTGTCTGCTGCTGTTCCTGAGCCGGTGTCTGCTGCTGTTCCTGAGCCAGTGTCTGCTGTTTCTGAGCCGGAGCCAGTGTTTGTCGCTGTTCCTGAGCCGGTGTCTGTTGCTGTTCCTGAGCAGGTGTCTGTTGCTGTTCCTGAGCCGGTGTCTGTTGCTGTTCCTGAGCCAGGTTCTGTTCCTGTGCCGTGGTCACCCGAGTGGTCGTCTTCGCCCTGGTCGTCTCCGCCCTGGCCGCCCGAGGGGTCGTCTCCGCCCTGGCCGCCCGAGGGATCGTCTGTGCCCTGGCCGCCCGAGGGGTCATCTGCTTTGCCCTGGCCGCCCGATGGGTCGTCTGCTTCGCCCTGGCCGCCCGATGGGTCGTCTGCTTCGCCCTGTCGCCCGATGTCGTCTGCTTCGCCCTGACCGCCCGATGGGTCGTCTGTTTCGCCCTGGCCGCCCGATGGACTGTCTGCTTCGCCCTGGTGCCCTGCTAGATCTGTGTTATCCTGGCTCATAGTCTGAAATCTCGGCCCTCCCGTCCCTCCCTGGTTCCTCTACCTCCATTTCCTTGTGTATTGGTGTCCTGATTTGTTTGTTTTATTTTTGTGGTCTTGCTCGTTGTGTGTTTTTGTCTGGGTTT
Source organism: Siphateles boraxobius (assembly GCF_051911475.1). Taxonomy (NCBI): domain Eukaryota; kingdom Metazoa; phylum Chordata; class Actinopteri; order Cypriniformes; family Leuciscidae; genus Siphateles; species Siphateles boraxobius. The sequence continues at coordinate 7,495,445 of NW_027509219.1, read as the reverse complement.
TGGTGTCCCTCCTTGGGTACACCAGGTGGCGTCCCTTTGAGGGGGGGGGGGGGGGGGGGGTAGTGTCACAGTTCTGTCACCTCTGTCTGGATTTTCCCATGGGTTTGTGACAGGACTGTTACACGGCCGGTTTGTCACGTGTTTATGTCTAGTCTGGTCCTGTGTTAGCACATGAGTGTTTTGTTGTTTCTTGTGCCATGTGCTCTCTTGTCTAATTGTCAACCCCGCCCATCTTGTTAGCTCGTTATTGGTTTATTTCCGTTATTTGTTTATTTCCCCCACCTGTCTGCCTTGTTACCTCTTTTGTTTGTTAGCCTATTTAATCTCCCTGTGTTTGCTGTCTTGTGCCGATTCGCTGTACATGTTATGTGTTCCAGTTTGTGTCCTCCCGTTTGTTCCTGGGGTTGGAGTTTGTACCTTTCCTATTTGGCATCCGAATAAATCACTCTGCATTTGAATCTGCGTCTCTTGTCTACTTCACGTGACACTGTTCTTATACGTCACACGCAACACCCACATGACCAGCGTTTGCTAATAGTGAGCCTACGTGTGACGTAGCTCTACGTTATCACACTACGTTAACTGAATAGAGGTCCACAGAGAAGGAAATGAATAGTTGAAATAAAGTCGTTATTTTTGTTTGTTTTTGCGCACAAAAAGTATTCTCGTCGCTTGATAAACTTAAACTCGTCGTGTTTATGACGTCAGGTGCGTTCAAGTCACTTTCCGCAATTATAACCAACTGCAGAACCATACATCACAGCAGTCTGAGTCTTAGGACAACAGAGCCAGGCCAGCAGTCTCAAATCTGTGTTGGCGTGGAGCTAGCGTCATTAAGGGTAGATTTAAAGGTTGGGTGGCGTTCGCATTCGTTAAGGTTGCGCTTATAGTTATAGTGAAGTGGTTATAATCGGACACAGCAACCCCCTTGATTTCAACGGAGAAACGTGAAACCCATTAGAAGCACTCACTACCTGATGGCTGAGCGTACTGCGCAGGCTCAAACTGAGCTTGACGACGAAGATGTGACGTGAGCAACTGTCTGACAGTTGTAAATCTTCTAGTAGCTGTGCCACATTATTTATTTCCAATTCCTCAAAAACGTTGTCGAAATATTTTGTCCTGCTGCTTTTATGGACCCTCGAGCCCATAGGCTTCTCCCTTGAAGATGCCTCTATGTCCCCCTGATTGCCTCATAGACAGTAAAAGACTGCCTGAGAGCTTCTCCTCCTGTCTATACGGTAATTTCTCTACTGTGCCACAGAGAGTCGTGTGGTTTTACGCAATCGTTAGCCTATTTTTACAAAAACGGGGCCATAACGTAAGATACAAAGTAAGGGAGCCTTTGATACATTGTCGTGTTTCTTTAGAAATAAATAATGGACAAATTAAGTCTTTGGACGCCTCAAATGTAAAGTCTTTCGCTGTCAAAGTGAGGTCAAAATTAATTTGGAGTCAATGGAATGCTAACAGCAGGTGATGGTCTGCTACAATGGCGGCCCCCAGGGAGGCTTCAGTTTCCGGCTGATGGATTACCCCCTTGGTTATAGTATAGTTATAGTGGGTTAGTGGTTGGGGCAGGTTATGCTATCATCGACTTTGTGGTGGCATTCATGTACGTTCAAGTCATAAAAGTTGTGTTCATCTGTGATAATTATCTTGATGGACAAAACGTGCAAATATCATACACTTGTTTATCACAGAGCTTGTTTTTAGCGAAAATCCAAAAGCCAATGCAAATCCTATTGGGTTTTTGGATAGGATTTTAGTCTAAACTGCCAGTTGCCCTACAAAGTAACGTCCAGGGCCGATTAAGAATTCAGAGGCCCCTGGGCACAGTGTCTTGTATTATCTTTTTGCTAAAAAGATAGGCACCATATATGCAAATATACGCTCCGTTATCAAAAATGTAAAAAAATACGTTTTTTTTCTCCTAACCATCGCTTGGGCCCCTGCCCATAATGCCCATTGGGTAATCCAGAAAACAGTAAACAGTAAATCCCAGTAAAGCTCCCTTGATCTATTATAAACATCAAATATAAATATCATATAGATCAGTGGAGTAAACACAAACTTTCTCTGTATTCCATGTCCCATTAGGCGCTAAATATTTTGATTATATGGTGATTATTATATTATATAATATAGGGGCCTTTTATTTCATGAACATTAAAATATATTGAAATTAGTTTTTAAAAATATACTTAAGACGGTTTCATAAATAATGGAATAATTTAGTATAAGATGGTTTTCTTAGTATAAGAACAGTTTATTTGACTGTAAGAAAATAATCTGTAAAATCTTACAGAAAAAAATCACCTTTAGCAACAGAAAAAGCCACAAGTGATCACTTATATCACCTTTTTTATTTCAAGTGCCTTACTTGGATATGTCGTTTCAACATGGGAACTTTTATAGTACGGGTCGAGTTTCTGAGGAAATATTTAATGGTTGCACTTAAACAACCCGCTTCATAAAATAGATTGAGTCGAAGTGATGTAGGTATATCGGTAAATAATTTGTTTTATAGTGCATAGATAAGACTAAATGATTTTTTTTTTTTAAATACATGCTAGAGGTGTTAAGACTGTTATAGAAATCAGTGGTCTTGAGCTACTATTTGCCATATGATCTTCATATTTCTCTACGGTCACGAATTGTTGAATTTAAAACAACGCAATGGATGTGGCAGACGTTCTTCAGGTGATAAAAATCGGAGACACCGCGGGTTCCTGCTCTGTTCTTGCTGCTTTGAGTCACATTCGTGAGCATTTCGAGGTGGAAGAAGCACATGAGAATCGTGCGCGCATCTTGGAAGACACAGCAGAGCTACTCGCAAACGCTCCTCTTTCCTGGCTCTTTCCTGAGGGGATCACTGATTTACGAGGCCAGTATTTGAGCTTAGTGAACTCATTTACCCGTTACGCTGTCCTGCCAGTATGTGACACAGACAGTGGCACTCTACCTGCTAAGTATTACGAGGACATACCAGCCAAAGCTCATGCTGTTAGCACTGTGCTTCTTGCGTTGTCTCTGCAAATTCAGAATGCACTGGAGGATCAAAACAGTCCAGCAATCAGGTCTCTAGTTCGCATTCTAGCACCCACCTACTGTATATTTTCCATTACACACTTGCAGGAGCAGCCTTGGACCAGTGCAGCCTCCAGAAAAAGAGCTCTGGAACTCTTAACATCAGTAGTGGAATTGACAGGCAGCCGGTCAGTGCAAGAGCTGCTGTCTGGAAAACTTGATGAGGACCAGAAAGGAGTTCTAGGGCCAGTTCTTGACACACTGCAGCCAGAATTAACCAAGTGAGTTTCATAAAGTCACAGCATCAGTACAAAAGCTCTGCGAATATTTGTTCCTACTATGCAGTACATTTAGATCTCATATACGATAGCCTAAGTCTTAATATACTGTATAGTTTTGTGTATACAATTTTCAGTTTTGGGAGTGTGCTTTTTAGAATTTGTTTTGGTAACACTTTATTTTACAGTGTCCTTGTTACATATGTTACATGTACTTACCATAGTAACTTATGCATAATTACATGCAACTAATCCTCAACCAAATCATAATCCTAGCCTAAACCTATAGTAAGAACATGTAGTTGCTTAATATTACTCAGTACTTAAATATATAATTACACTGTAACAATGACACCTTAAAATAAAGTGTAACCTTTGTTTTTATTAGCATCAACTGTGAATTGTTTTAAAAATTAAGTAAATATTAAATACATAGGAAAATATATATATTTTTTTAAGTTTTCTTAACTCAAAAATATTTTAGTAATAATATTAAATGTAGCACTTTATTTTAGTCCTGTTCCCCATGTACATACATAGCTTACTATGTATTCATTACAATAACTGGGTTATAACTAGTTACTAACCCTAAACCTAACCTTAAACCTATGTAGTTACCTTATATTACTTTACTAGTACTTTCTTGGGTAAGTACACTGTAAGTACTCATACTGTGAAATAAAGTGTAACCAATATATTTTTTTAATTATTTCAAAAATATTTCATCAGCTAGATGGTGGTCTTGTTGTTTTATTAGTCTTCGAACCACCAATTATTTTAAATAAATTAGTCAAAAGATTTATAGAGAATTGGTCTTAATCCAAACAACTTTTTTTATAATCCATATCCAGTAATCACATATGATAGGAAACATTGTGGAACAATCATTGGAATTCATTGGTCAAAAAGTCAAGTCACTTTTATTTATAGTGTTTTGCAGGCTGTTTCAAAGCAGCTTTACAAAAATAAACAGGAAAATAACAATCAATGATGAAGAAAATAATTCTGTTGTAAAGCAGCTCTAAAAAGATAAGTGTCATTCAACTCAAGTCAGTTCAGTGTGGATTCAGTTCAGTTCAATAATTTTGTAAAGTTAATCAATTATGGAATGAGTTCAATTCAACTATAAGCAGCTCCACAGAAGACAAAAGTGTTTTGTTATTCAGCTCGAGCCAGACCAATGTCGGACTAAAACAAAGTCGATTCAGCTTTTAGGCAGCTCTCCAGGAGACAATAGTGTCATGATCCAGCTCAATTCAGTGTGTCAGTAGTCTTAGTACAGTCAAGTCAATAATATGTGTCTTTTAAACCCCAACTAAGAAAGCCTGAGGCAATAGTGGCAAGGAACCCAAACTCCATTACGTCACAGAAATTGAGAAAAAACCTTGTGTTCTAATATGTTAAAATGTATCATTTAATTGCATAGCACATGTTTAGAGCTGCTTCAGCAGGGCTCAGTGCTGAGGATTGGGTCAGTGTCAAATATCACAATGCTCTATTCCAATTTTGATACTACAGCAAAAACTACCTGCCTAATTATTGTAAATTTAAAACATTATTTAAGACAAGCAGTCGGTCAGTAATATAATAAGAACAAATAATCAAATTACAAATAGCTCAAATAAATACAATAGAACAAAGAAAGGCTACAAATGAAATAAGCAGCTGTTTTGGTGTTGTTTTTTTTTCAGGTAGCTCTAACAGTAGTTTTCAGTACATAATTTGAATAAAGTAATCAAATGTGAAATAATACTGCATATTCATCACTGTATAAATTAAATATAGATGAATCTATATAAAGTTATAAAAGTAATTCAGTAATATTTGATTTTCGACCATAGAAAATGGTCACACAGGCATGCAAACTTTGGAAAAAATATTCATGGCACGCAGACATGCAACTGTGTTGATAGAAAACAACGATACACAGTATTTGTTCTTCAGATATTCCTCTTTAAAAGAAAAAAGTATCAGCTCTATGCAAAGTGACCCATATTTGCTTTTCAACCACTAGAAACGTGTCAAATTTACCAATTGAGTCATGGAACCCCTAAGTACTGCATATCTCTGCTTTTAACATCAGTGAGTGATTACTTTGTCTTTTGCAGTTTGATTAACAGTAAAAAGCAGCTGTAACAACAGCAGCAGGTTTATTAGGCTGCTGTCCCTTCAAGACCGAAATGCACGGATCCAATATAGCCTTCCCTACTGTGCATTTTCTTTGTTTACGTTCACTAGGACATAACCAACTACGTTTACCAGGATACTCGCCAAGACTGACGTTTTACATAATTTTGTGTGAATTTGTCCATTCAAACGCAATACGTGAAAGAGAATTTAATTCAGTATTTATACGCTGTCTGAGGCAGCTTTCAAGGGCGTGCGCTTCGGACGTTTGCGCTCATGAAACTTCTTGACTTGCAAACGTCCTGTATTAATGTGAGGAACCACTCGTTATACATAAATCACGTAACAGTTTATGTTTTACTTACAATTACAATTTAGTTTTAATCCAAATGATGCATGTGTTCTGAGTGAACGATCAGCAATCAAGAGCAGGCATCAGATGTGCGCTCGCTCTCTCACTCTCTCTCTCTCTCTCTCTCTCTTGCTCTCTCTCTCCCGTCAGTTAATCTTAGTAATACGTGCCTGGTTTTACTTTTTTTTATCATTTACATATCCGGCCGAACTACAACTTTCCACTGATGGGATGAAAAAAAAGGGATGAGAGGGATCCCCAAAAAGGGATGTGCTCGACAAGCTCGTGCATCTGTTCCGCTGCGCTTATCAGCTCACACACCACAGCTATATAGGTGGCGTTACTATATTTTGTTTAATATTTCCCTAATGGATACATTTACTTCACAGACACCCTTCTCTTTTATCCTCATATGCGTTTCTTTGTCTGGACCTGGACCAAACACTGTGCACACGCTGTGTGGTATCGGTTGTTAAAATCGGAGCATTTTTATTAGTACGAGCGCAGCGGGCCTTATACCGACACTGGTATGTATCCCTAATTTTGTCTGTTGTAAACATTCAGATATAGAAAAGAGTGCGAGTCATGTTCATTTTCTTGTCATTGTGTAAATGATCAAGTTACAAACAAATAAGCTTGACCGGGGCATTTTTCTGAAAGTCTGCTATTCTTTTTTAGAATAAAACACAGAAATGACCCCAGAGCACATAATAATAATACACTGTAAAATATTTCCAGGATTTCACAAGATATAACTAATATTTCACAGTAAATTACATTATTACCACTTCACAGGCTTCACTTCACCACTTCACACTTCATTGTGATATTTCACAATATAATACCATATTTAGACTTTTACTGTGAAAATAATGCAGGCGGGGCTATTACAAGAAACTACTGTGAATTCCTCCTTTTTTGCGCTGCAACGCGCCATCTGAGTCAAGTCAAGTCACCTTCATTTATATAGCGCTTTTAACAATATGGACTGTTTCAAAATAGCTTTATAGTGATAATAGTAAATTAAAGTAACAGAGATTGTTTTGGCTTTACAGGAGCTCTAGAATAAAGTTATTGTTCAGCTAGTTGATTCACTTCCGTCGCAACGATCATCAGTAATTAACTAGTAATTAACTCAACACAGTTCTAACTTGAAAACCTTTAATGCCGCTCATTTGCATAAAACAGTGCCTGGTGGCTCTGAGAATCTTTTATCGCTTCCGCGTAGCCACGTGTATCGGAATTATCCTGACAACGTTTTATCAGTACAGAGGTAAAGGGAAGGAGGTCTTCACAAGGGAGAGACTATTTGACACTTCAGGACTGTGTTGTCGTCGTGTCCAGGCGCAGGTCCTTCATCAGTTCCGGATACGGCCTGGAGCCGGCGGACTGAACTCTCTGATTTCCTCCGTGGTGTCATTCGATGGATTCAGTGGTAAGTTTTTAAATGTCAAACTTTGTCAATTTGATGACTGTTTTTTATATGATAATGCATGTTATTTAAAAGTATGAACCAAATCAGCATTAGATGTAGGTTCTGTTGTCATGTTTTTGTAACTTAGCTGGAGCAGACTCACGTCTAGGTTTAGGCGCGCAAATTTGAATGAACAGACGTTGATTGTAGTGTTAATGAGCCTATTGTACCGTATTAAGTTAGTAACTGTGAGACGTCATGTTAGGTAACTTCAAATGTAGAAAATTTTACTTTAGCTTTGCTTAATGCTTTTATTAGTTTTTTTAGTAGTAACAGCGTTCTCTCTTTTCCCACAGCATTTTTGTACGGTGACCACCGGGAAATAAAGTTATAAGGTAAGCTGTGGCCTTAATGTGGGTATTATGACCGTTATTATCAGCTAGATAAATCATAGTGTTGTGGATTTGGGCAAAGGTGGAATAAATTAATCTCAAATTAGTAACGTTAGCTGGGCTTCTTCATAATTTTCTCCCCTGCTGTGTGTGTGAAATGGAGCAGCCGTTTTCTGTCTCGTCAACAGAAAAATAAAGTGCGTTACAAAACAACTGGCTGCTTTTATTGTGAAAAAGATATAGGAAATTAAATGTGTTTATCACTGAATTATTAGAGCTTCGTTAGCTGTGCTATTCTACAGTAAAACTGTAAAACTTGTCTGTGAACTACAGTAAAACTTGTCTGTGAATGGGTAAGTTAATAATTCTAGGAGGAAGATTACGAGCAGAAACAGCTATAGGGAGAATGACAGGCAACAGGCAACTCCTCTTACTTCAAACAGTAAATTATGTAAATTGTTGTGTGCAAATGCTTTGCCTGGGTAAATCACACACCTCTACTTTGTTGCAGGACTATTCTTGACTGTGTGTTTGTGATGGAAATGTTTATCAGTTGCTGTTATTTAAATGGTTACCGTTTAACTGAATCACAGTAATTTCACCTTGTTAAAACTGAGCTAACTTATTTTTGCAGGTACTGCAACAGTAGTGACCACTGAAGGTGGTGACTGGGAACTGACACCTGGGAACGGCTTTCTTCTGTCTTTTTGTTTATAGGTGCTTCTTGGGCATCAACCCAGATACAAAATCTAAGAGGCAGAGAGGACACATAAACCAGCAAGTCTGTACACTGATCAGGAAGCTCATTGACTTTGAATGGATGTCAATCTAACTTCCAACTTCAGAACAGACTAACCAAACACGTCTCTGTGTTAAGCTAGATGTAGTTAGGCAGTAAGTTTGTTGTTTACAGTAAGTATGTTTACTGAAGCTATTAAAGGGATAGTTCACCCAAAAATGTAAATTTTGTCATTAATTACACTACCTCATGATGTTCCAAACACATAAGAATTTTGTTCAACACAAATTAAGATAATTTTAAGAAATCCGAGAGCTTTCTGATCCCGCCTATAGACTGCAATGTTATAACCGCTTTCAAGCCCCAGATAGGTAGCAGAGATGGGGACTCGAGTTTGAGACTCGGACTCGAGTGCGACTTAAGTCGCACACACAGTGACTTCAGACTCGACTTGAGACTCGTCCTCGAAAGACTTCAGACTCGACTCGGACTCGAGCTGCGGGACTCGTGAACAATGTTTATTTTTAGGAAACGTCTGATGAGCACGCTGTTATTCCCCTCCCTCTGACCCGTTACCTAAAACCTGCCTACATAACACGTACTACGTGCGCGCGCGCGGCCACACATGAGAGGACAACAAACAAACATGTCGACATCACCGGCCGTTGCTGCCATTCATCGTCAGCTTTGGGTTTAAAAACTTCAAACAAGACGGGCCAAACAAAAGAAGCGCTCAATGCAAAATATGGGGTATCTGCGCGCGTGCACCTCATGGTGTTCCAGAGCGCGAGAGGTGGGTGTACGAGAGAGAGAGAGAGAGACGTGCGAGAGGTAGTGCTGCGCGAATGCGCTACGGCGCTCTGCAATCAAATACGATTTTAAATAGGCTTAGTAAAAATAAAAAAATAAATCGAAAATCAATGTGTGGCAGGCCGCCACAAATATATGAACCATGTATTTCACATCATTTGGTTGCAATAGTGTTTTGCATTTAGCTACTGTGATGTTTTGCACTATGTCAATTTTAGTGCTGTGAGGTAGGCTATAACATTTTCTATATTTGGTCTAATGGCTCCACAGAGCCAGCACAATAGGAGCCAAGGCCTTTCATTATAATTCAGCAACAGACATGAGAGTCCTTTTTCTTCAGAACCTCAATTTTTACAGATACAGATATTAACTTAAAAGTAAAGTATTCTTGGTGTTTTTGTCATGTTGAAATAGCCTGTTTACACTGATTATATACCTAAATCAAAGCTGATATTGTATGCTATTAGATAAAGGAGTCATAATAACATATTACATGCTTTGAATTCCTTAATAGCTATGCAGTGTTCTAAGCAGCCTGGATGGGTCGCTGTACGTGATGCAACACTTATTATAACCACAAGAGACTTGAGACTTGACTTGGACTTTAGCTCAAAGACTTGAGACTTGACTTGGACTTTAGCTCGAAGACTTGAGACTTGACTCTGACTCTAGCTCAAAGACTTGAGACTTGACTTGGACTCTAGCTCAGAGACTTGTGAGCATCTCTGATAGGTAGTAAAAACATTGTTAAAATAGTCCATATGACTATAGTTGTAATGATGTTATGATGCGACGAGAAGTGTCTCCTGGTTCAATGGAGAGTTTAGACAGACAAAATTAATGTGTAAAATTTGAATTTAAAGAGATAGTTCACCCAAAAATGAAAATTCTGTCAGTATTTACTCACCCTCATGTTGTTCCAACCCCGGAAGACCTTCGTTCATCTTCGGAACACGAATTAAGATGTTTTTCTTTAAATCTGAGAGCTGGATCAATCCTCCATAGGCTTCTAAGGGATTGACACTTGCCAGCCCCGAAAAGTTATTAAAGACATCGTTAAAATAGTCCAAGTGACTACAGTGGCTCAATCTTATGGCGCTTTTCCATTACCAGTACCAGCTCGACTCGACTCGTCTCGGCTCGCTTTTCGCTCCGTTTTCAATTGCAGATAGTGCCTCCCAATAGTACCTGGTCGTCATAGCGACGCCACAGGAAACTGCCGTGACGTAATCAAAAATATCTTAATTCGTCTTCCGAAGATGAACGAAGGTCTTACGGGGTTGGAACAACATGAGGGTGAGTAAATACTGACAGAATTTTCCTCAAGAGATAGCCACTTGTTATATATTTGAAATTACTTAAATTGTAGACATTTTAGGATTAGTTTTACAATTCAAGTACCATAATTACAGGGAGCCAGTCCACGACAGAGTAACTTAAACTTTTTGTCTGTTTTGTAGATAGTGGACAGAACCCACACTATGCAGGTGCCTGCTGCAAGGGAAGGGGCGAGACACCTGCAACCCTCTCTTTTCCCACCCTTTTGTCTTTTCTTCCTTCTTTCTCTTCTTCTTTCTCTTTTGACACACTGTTACCCAGTGTTTATTCCTGTTATAAAATTGTATTTTTCTTCTAAAAAATAAAAGTTAAATCACTGTTTTACCAGTTTTGATTGGTCCATCATTTATGCTAAATCACAGTAATATATAGACATTCACAGTTAAATACAGTAATCCTACAGCACCTTACTGCTAAATCACAGTAATACATGCACTCAAGCATGTCCCTTATTCTGTTCAGGGAGAGCTGGAAGCGTAACCAGGCAGTGAAGCATGTGTTCTTCTGGGTGCTGGTTCAGGTTGGACGACCCTGTTTAACGGAGTATTTGGAGAAGGTGTTTCCACCGTCTTTGCTTATATCTGATGATTATCACACAGAAAACAAAGTATTGGGTGTGCACTGCCTGCATCACATTGTTCTCAATGTGGTAAGTCATTTTTGTAATTATTTTTCTAAATCTGCCAATTATAAAATGCAACATTAATTAATTCTAGAATTACCTTCTCCATTCGCATTCAAGTAAGCTCCATGAAATAAGCTGATGGAGTAATGTTAAATATGCTTGTAATTCAATAAATAGTTAATATTCTACAGCTGTTCATGTACCCTTAAAGATTGTTGTGTCTCTGAATTTTAGTCACTTTAGGGTCAAATCAACCATATTTCTGAAACTTCCCCGGGTCAAATTTTTTATTTTGTTAATATTTTTTCTGAAGAAAGACAAACATAAATAGTGATTAAAGCCAAAATGTTAAATGCAAAATGATAATTTTCACCTGAGATTTGGAGCCAAATTACAGAGGGGTAAAAATGACTTCAAAGAGATGGCAGCTTCATTATTTTATTTTTACACAGAGATAGGTAGGTCTATTGTCTATCTATCTATGTCTACCATATCTATGTCTGTTTACTTTAGCAATCTTTGTTGCATTATATGCCAACGGTGACAGTTGGGAAAAAGCACTTCTTGTGCTTTCTTTCTTCTTTTTGCCTGAAGTTTGCATGTCTGTAACCCCAGAAGCATTAAAGATATCTTAATATCCTTAAATAATAAAATAATATCCGGGTTTTAACAAACATTTCTTTAGGTATCTTCATTTTAAAAGGCCTATATGGTTTCAGGTTTATATGCAGTTCTTAGTGGGGTTCCATGAGTTAATTGGTAAATTTGACACATTTCTAGCGGTTGAAAATCAAATGTGGGTCACTTTGCATACATCTGATACTTTTTTCTTTTAAAGAAGAATATCTCAAAAATAAATAATGTGTATAGTTTTTTTCTATCAAGTCATCCTCATTTATATAGCGCTTTTAATAATATAGATTGTTTCAAAGCAGCTTTACAGAGATAAACATATAATTTAAGGTAACAGAGATTGGTTTAGTTTTATAGTGGTTCTTGAAAAATGTTTTTTCCAGCTAAAGTTAGTTTTGATTGATTCACTTCCGTCTAAATGATAGTTTGTTATTAAATCAGGGGCCGCTAAGACGACACCGTTCTCTCTAAACAGACTTTAAACGCGAACCTGTGATAGAGGCTGATGGCGTTCACATGCGCATTAAGAATAGATTCTATAGTTATGTGCGTTTGAATATATGTGCGCAGGTTTGTAATTCCTTACAAACCATGCCTAAACAAACTACTTGTCTTGTCTATAAATTTTGATGCAGAATTTAATTTTATCTTATCACTTCGCGAACCAAAAAAATCCACAACGCTTTATCTGTAGAGTGGTATAGGGATCCTCCATAGGCAGAGGCTAGTTGGCACTTCAGCACTGCATTGTCATCGGGTCCAGGCGAAAGTCCTTCGTCAGATCTGGAAACGGCCTGGATCCGGCAGGCTGCGGGAAAACCTCGGGATAAACAAAGACACTAAAATTAGCGTAGATGCCATTCTTCTTATGATGTAACGAGTACATCAGGATTTAAGGGAAGTGTTCCCAGTTCCGGCTGACCTAATCTAAGCAGCCTAATATTGAATTATAGAAGTCTATAGAGTGTTATGTGAATGCTAGGTCAAAGAGATGTGTTTTTAGTCTAGCTTTGAACTGACAGACTGTCTCTGCTTCCCGGACAATGTTAGGAAGATTGTTCCAAAGTTTTGCTCCTAAATAGGAAATGTCTATTTAGGACAAATAGGATCTACCGCCAGCAGTCGATTTAGATATTCTAGGTATTATCAACTGGCCAGAACTTTGAGATCGCAATAGACGTGAAGGACTATAATGCGTTAAGAGCTCGCTCAAGTACTGGGGAGCTAAACCATTTAGTTCTTTGTAAGTAATCAGCAATATTTTAAAATGTATACGATGTTTAATAGGGAGCCAATGCAGTGTTGACAGAACCGGGCTAATATGGTCGTACTTCCTGGTTCTGGTAAGAACTCTAGCGGCTGCGTTTTGAACTAGCTGTAGTTTGTTTATTAAGCGTGCAGGGCAACCACCCAGTAGAGCATTAAAATAATCTAGCCTTGATGTCATGAACGCATGAACTAGTTGTTCCGCATTTGTCAATGAGAGCATATGACGTAATTTAGATATATTTCTAAGATGGAAAAATGCAGTTTTACAGACACTAGACACGTGACTTTCAAATGAAAGATTAGTATCAAAGAGCATACCCAGGTTCCTAACTGACGACGTGTTAAACAGTATTCTAGGTTATTACGTGTGGAAGTTTTTTGTCCAATAATTAGAATCTCTGTTTTTTCAGAATTTAGTAGTAGGAAATTACTAGTCATCCAATTTTAATATCAACTATGCATTCCGATAATTTTGTGAATTGGTGAGTTTCGTTAGGTTTGGAAGAAATATAGAACTGAGTATAATCAGCATAACAGTGAAAGCTAATTCCATGTTTCCTAATGATATCTCCTAAAGGTAGCATGTACAGAGTGAAAAGCAGCGGTCCGAGAACTGAGCCTTGTGGTACGCCATACTGAACTTGTGATCGATAAGACATCTCTTCATTTACTGCTACAAACTGATAGCGGTCAGATAAATATGATTTAAACCATGCTAATGCAATTCCACTAATGCCAACATAGTTTTTTTGTCTATTTAAGAGAATGTTGTGGTCAATGGTGTCAAATGCAGCACTAAGATCAAGTAACACTAATAGAGAGATACAACCACGATCGGATGATAAGAGCAAATCATTTGTGACTCTAATGAGAGCTGTCTCAGTGCTATGGTGCGGTCTAAATCCTGACTGGAAATCCTCGCAGATATCATTTCCTTCAAGAAAGGAACACAGTTGTGAGGATACTGCTTTTTCTAACATCTTTGATAGTAAAGGTAGATTTGAGACCGGCCCGTAATTGACTAATTCTTTAGGATCAAGTTGCGTTTTTTTAACAAGTGGTTTAATCATAGCCAGCTTAAAGGTTTTTGGTACGTATTCTAGTGACAAAGACGAATTAATGATGTTAAGAAGAGGATCTATGACTTCTGGAAGCATCTCTTTCAATAGTTTAGTCGGTAAAGGGTCTAACATACATGTTGTCGATTTAGATGAATTAACGAGTTTGCAAAATTCTTCCTCTCATATGGCAATGAATGAATCAAATTTTACCTCAGGGAGACTATAATGCACTCCCTGATGCGATGCTGTGTTGGACGGTTGCATAGTTATAATTTTGTCCCTAATATTATCAATCTTGTAAGTGAAGAAGTTCATAAAGTCATTACTGCTGTGTTTCTTGGAAACTTCTGGGCTTGAAGCTTTCTTTTTCGTTAGTATAGCCACTTTTTCAAATAAATACCTAGGATTATGTTTATTTTCTTCTAATAGGGTTGAAAAATAAGCAGATCTAGCAGCTTTTAAAGCCTCTCTGTAAGCAATCGAGCTCTCCTTCCATGAAATCCGAAATACCTCTAGTTTTGTTTTCTTCCAGTTGCGCTCCATTTTTCTGGCTGCTCTCTTAAGGGCCCGAGTGTGCTCGTTGTACCACGGCGTTGGACTATTTTCTTTAATCTTCTTTAAGCGCAACGGAGCAACTGTGTCTAAAGTGCTGGAAAGGAGAGAGTTAAAAGTTTCTGTTGCAATATCAAGTTCTTCTAAGCTATCTGGGATGCTGAGATGATGAAACTGATTAGGAAGAATATTGATAAAGCAATCTTTAGTGGCAGAAGTGATAGGTCTAACATACTTGTAACACGGAATTGGCTTTGCAGCCTTGGCTAAATGTAATTTACATGAGACTAGATAATGATCTGAGATGTCGTCGCTCTGCTGCAGAATTTCAACAGCATCAACATTGATTCCATGTGATAATATTAGATTAGACAATGAGTAGGTCCTGACACGTGTTGTCTAACTCTAATAGAGTTAAGAATGTCTTTAAATGCCAATCCCATTGCATCTTTTTCATTATCTAGATGTATATTAAAATCACCAACAATTAGGACTTTATCTGCAGTCAATACTAATTCTGATAGAAAGTCAGCAAATTCTTTGATAACATCTTTATGGTGCCCTGGTGGCCTGTATACAGTTGCCAGCAGAATTCTCAAACTTGATTTATCGTTTACATTATATATTTTTACATTAAGCACCAACACTTCAAAATAAGTATATTTAAAACTGGATTTTTTAGTGGTTTTGAAAATATTACTATAAATTACAGCAACACCTCCCCCTTTGCCTTTCAGGCGAGGTTCATGTTTATAACAGTAATCATGGGGGGTGGACTCATTTAAAGTAATGTAATCGTTTGGTTTTAGCCAGGTTTCTGTCATACACAGCACATCTAGGTTATAATCTGAAATCATATCATTAACTATGAGCGCTTTTGAAGTAAGGGATCGGATGTTCAGCAACCCAAGCTTTATCGTTTGTTCATCTGTATTATATCTATTTTTTATTTGTTGAATATCAATTATATTTTTAATCTTAGATCAGTTTGGAAGTTTTTTGGATTTCCAAATTCGGGGAACAGACACAGTCTCTATATGATGATATCTAGGTGAAAGAGGCTCTATGTGATGGGATTTATCTGACCTTGGTGATGCGAGGCCGCTAGCAGACGGTCGGTTTAGCCAGTCTGTCTGCTTCCTGACCTGAGCCCCAGATTGTCATGTTTTGTCTCTAAGACTATTAGCCAAATTACTAGAGAGAAGAGCAGCGCCATCCCAGGAGGGATGAACACCATCTCTTTTCAACAGGTCAGGTTTGCCCCAAAAACTTTTCCAATTGTCTATGAATTCTATATTATTTTGTGGACACCACTTATACAGCCAGCCATTGAGTGATGACAATCTGCTAACTATCTCATCACTCCTTCGAACAGGAAGGGGGGTCAGAGATTAAATTACAGTGCCTGACATTGTACTTGCGAGTTCATACACGACTTTAATATTAATTTTGGTGATGTAGGACTGGCGGAGTCGAACATCATTAGTGCCGACGTGAATAATCTTAGAGAATTTACGATTAGCATTAGCCAGCCCTTTTAAATTTGCTTTGATGTCAGGCGCTCTGGCTCCTTGCAAATATGTGACTATGTTGGCTGGTGTCCCTATTTTCAGGTTCCGTGTGATCGAATCAACAATTACCAGGGCACAATCAACAGAATTCTCAGTGGGTGTTTCACTGAGCGGGGCAAATCGATTTGTTATGGTAATCAGAACGGAAGAGTGGTTTTTTGATCCGCGACTAGAGCGATCCCTCACCGTCACCCATTTGCCTTGCTGCACAAGCAATAATTCAGCCGGAACCGAATCATGTAAAGAGTTCACTATGCTAGGAATATCCAAAATAGTATCTAAAGCTCTAGCACACTTACTATCCTCAATTAAAGTTTGGAGGCGTGTTTCTAATTCTGAAATCTTCTCCGTCAGCCTGACTGTCTCCTTACATTTATCACATATAAACCCTATATTGCCGACGGGGAAGGCTATGCTAAACATGTAACATGAAGTTCAGGTGACAATAACAGGACAAGACATTACTCACCGTATTTGTTGACTGATTCTTAATCACCTGGGGCCTGTACCATGATGGTAGTTGAACAAACTCAGGGTTACAGGATTAGTTTAGAGTTGACAAAACCAAACCAATCCAACCAGGCTTTGTTGGTACCATGATGCTGACCATCAACTTTCTCTGTCAACTCAGGCTTTGATCCTGAGTTTAGGAGTTTAATGTGACATCAGTACCAAACAGCTAATCACATGTTGAGAAAGAGTGAAACTGAGATTAATTTCTCGTGAGAGAAGCAGCGCAATTCACCTATTAAATAAAAGTATTAAAATAGTAAGAATTAAAACAAATTTACACAGCAGGAAGAAAACAGCTGTCTATGAAAGAGGACAACTAAAAGAAAGTCTCGCTACTGTATATCAGTGAAAGTAAAAGTTGTGAAGTTATTGTATACAGCTGATAAAGGTATAGAGAGAATTGAACATTTAAGCTCACATGAAGTTATTTTATAGCTTCATCTATTGATGCTAAAGTGTATTTATATTACCTTTATATATTTATTCATTTAAACTGCATAATAATAATTGATGAACTAAAATTGTCAGCTGTGATTGATTAAGGGTATAATAATTACATAGCCCTAAATAATATCTAAATCATACAAATTTATTATTCTAAATAGGCATCACTAAAAACTAGACGATTTTGTCTTTAAAAATCATTTGCTAAGTAGTGACCTTTAATTTGGAGTAGAAACAGGTGGAGTGACTTTATCGCATCAGGCATGTGTCACTTTGCTCACAGCTGATTGGTCCAAGTTCAGTTGCATCCTCTTACCTGGAACCAGAGCCATATAGAGAGAGAGTTGCGACAACGGAAGTTCTAAATGCTTGGTTGTCACGTGATTCGTGTAGACGTCAGATAGTTCCAGGAAGTGCTTCGGCGCCAATTCAAATCGATGGAGTTGGAGAGCAGAACTGTGATTTTTGGTAGTTTGTAGTCAATAAATGCGTTGGTTTACATATGTATATAATACATTGACATTTAGATGTAGTATGTGTATGTAGATACAGCAATAATGTTTTTAAAAGATAAAAATCTGCTACTATTTAATGTTTATTGTGGTCAACCAGCATTGCCTGCCTTTGTTAACATACATTTCAGTAGATTTATAGCTGTTGAGATAATTGAAAACCTTTTGTCAAGCAATGTGCATGTCAGAATGGCACAACTGCAAACATGGCTCTCTTATTATGGTAATTACAGTATGTATGATAATGCATTGTCCAGAGGAGCCTTAATGATCCTTGTAGATCTCTATCAAACACTGGTAAAAACTGCTTTCAAGTATGAGTAGGTTGGTACACTTTCAGGTGAATTTAAACACTTAGAAATGTTCACAACTGAAACTTGTTTAAATACATTGTTCATGACACAAAAATATACATTACATCAGTTTTGAAAAGATTAAAAAAAAATGTATTTGTTTACTTGTCAATGACCTATATATATATATATATATATATATATATATACACACTTTTGCACTGATTTAGCACAAGGGATTTATAAATGTCTAATAAACTGCACGTCAAGCATGTTGTCTGTCCTTTCCTCTATATTGTTCTTGTACTGTCCAACACAGAGCAGAAATATGCTCAAGTCAGGAGCAATCTAAATAGTCCTAAACATTTTGTGCTAATCATACTTGTTTGTATCTACACTTTTTCACAAAGACCAACACTGGGAAGTTTAATGTTTATTAAAAATAAGGAGCAAGTAAAGTCTTGCAAAACCCAAGGATCTGAGACTGAAGATGAGGGTACAGCGTCAGTGCAGGGGTCTTCAGGATCCACTGAATCCCCTTTGTGTTTCTTGTGTTGAAAGAGATAAAGGAAACAAAAACGGGATAAATTGTATATAGTAGTCAGTATATAATACAGTTATAGTATTTGTAATACTAATACCCCATTTAGCCTAGTGTGATTTGATGTAGAAAATGGCTTGCTGACGTTTTAAGCATGGTTTTTAATCTTACTTATAAACTTGCATCTCCCTTTCCCATCAATACAAATCAGCTGAGCTGAAACATAATAGACAGGTAATAATCAACAGAAACACAATGAATAAAAAAACTCCAACCCTACGTTTTTGCTTACTCAAATATGAAATCTAAAATAAGGATTTTTTCCCGTAATTGCACATTTAATATGGAATGAAACCGATATTCTCATTTTATCAATTACAACTATCACACTCCCCAATGTTATATTTAACCCCTGTTTAGAAGTCTTTCCCTCTTATTACACAACAAATGATAAACATGCATTAATTGAACGGGTTTAACCATTAATAGGCTGTTAGTGGTTTGTTATGCGGTATTAACTTTATCCAATGACCTTTATTTTACCTGACAACGTCCCCTAAAACTACTAATTTAGAGAGCAATAATCAACTAAGATGCTTTAATACATAAGTTAATTTGATTCAGATGTACTGATAATATACAATCATTTTTTTTCTTTTTTTTTTTATTGAAATTTTGTTAGTTTTGTTCCAACAGAACAAACAACACCAAAAAAAAAAAAAAAAAAAAAGGACCTTAAAAGCACAATTCTCAAATCAATTCTCAATGAAATAAAATAAAAAGATAGGTTACAATGGAAGATACATAAACATTCACAGGAATAGGCTTCTCGTTTTGAGCCAACACAACAGCTTTCAAGAAAAATGTAAGCAATCGTCCAAAGTGAGAGAAACATAGTCCAAATAGGGTGTCCATATCCGATTGAATACATCTGTTGAAGAATGTAATATACATGTTAAAAATTCCATTGGGATGAGCTCTTTTACAAGGTTATGCCATTTTTTTATTGAAGGACTTTTTACACTTATCCAAAACATCAAAATGTTCTTTCTTGCAGCAAAAGTTAAAATACTAAAAAGTCTTTCATGATATTTATTCAAAACAATACCAGCCAGCAGACCTAGAATAAATGAACAAGGATCAACATCAATTATCATTCCCAGAATATTGCCAATGTGGTCTGCGATTTTCTTCCAAAACAACTGAATTTTGGGACAAGACCAAATACAGTGAATATAATTACCAACTGAAATTTTACATTTTGAGCAATTGGGGGAAAGTTTGGGGTCCATTTTATTTCTAATATAAGGGGTGATATGTAGCCGACTGTAACGTCACGCCAGCAGAGGGAGCCCTCTCCCGAGTTCTGACTGTGTTCCTCGCCCTCTGCTTCACTGGTTACTTCCTGTTTGTATGACTTTAAAGCATGGCCAGGTTAGTAGGTCATTGCGAAGTATTGCCAGTCTACCTGTGCTACCGAGCGTTTTCTTGTCTTTGTCATGTTTATCTTGTGTACGACCCTTGCCAGCTTTATACTGTTTACGCCTCTTGGATTATCCCTTTGTACCATTGTTTGGATTGGACTGCCTCTTTGTGAGTTACCTCAGCCTGTTTCAAGTTTATGCTATCTGCCTACCGATTCTGATCTGTTTTCTATGGATTCAAATAAACATCTGCATATGGAGTCTGCCTCAGCGTCCGCTTCGTCACATAATACTTCGCCTCCGATGACTCCAGCAGAGATGGCTAATCTACAGACAACTATAGCTCTCCAAAACGACCTCCTCAAGGGATATCAGGACCAGCTGGGAAGGGTGCAGGCTGCTAATGATTACCTCACGCAATATCTCCATTCTTTACCACCTCCTTCATCCAAGAAGGTACATTTTGCATTACCTGACAAGTTTGATGGTTCAGCAGAGCAATGCAAGGGGTTTCTCCGGCAAGTAGAAATCTTTTTCAGACATCAAAGGGATGATTTTGACTCTGATGAGAAGAAATGTGCTTTTTTAATGACTCTGTTATCTGGTAAGGCTATTGATTGGGCAGCAGCGGTCTGGGAGACTGACAGCGGGATTCAAAGATCATATACATATTTTATTCAACAAATCAGAGAAGTATTTGAATATCCGGCGGGGGGCATGGACGTTTCTACACAACTCCTGCAATTGAATCAAGGTCGCAGATCAGCCGCTGATTTTGCTATTGAGTTTAGAACGATTGCTGCTCAGAGTGGTTGGAATGATGTTGCGCTCAAAGCCATGTTTCAACGAAGTCTTAATGTTGAGTTACAAGCGGAACTTGCATGCAAGGGAGAGAACCAGTCATTCTCAGAGTATGTGACACTGGCTATCAAGATTGATAACCTTATGCGTAATAGTCCTGCTAAATCCAAATCATCATCACAGAGAATCACTCCGATAAGTCAATCTTTTCAAATACCCAATCCTGTGCTACCTACTGATCAATCCAGTACCGAACCAATGCAACTAGGAGTTACCAAGCTTTCTTTGGAGGAGAAATCACGACGGCTGATACAACGTTTGTGTTTTTATTGTGGGGAGGCAGGCCACATCAATGCTGTATGTCCACATAAGGCCCAGAGGACTACAACACGTGTAAGCCGGGTGAGTGTTGACCAATTTCCTCCCTTTACCACTAAATTCCCCACTATCCGTGTCAAGATTACCATTGAAAATGACTGTGTTGATTCCTCAGCGTTGATTGACTCTGGATCAGCCCTAAATTTAATTCACCAAGACCTCATCAAGAAGTTCAACATTCCCACGCAACCCTGTGATCCACCACTCAGGATCAACGCTGTTAACAATAAGCCTATTGGAGATTGCATCAACCAACAAACTCTACCCATGCAACTTCAAGTAGGACCATATCATTTGGAAACCATTTCATTCTACGTGATTGATTCCCCACGTCATGAAATCATTCTAGGATACCCATGGTTATCAATGCACGATCCTATCATCTCTTGGCGTCAGGGTGAAGTTAAGCAATGGTCACAATTCTGCAGTACACACTGTCTAAGCACCATAGTTACTAAGCCGTGTTGTACTACAAGTATTGAAAGTCCTGATTCCAAGGTTGTCACCATTCCATCATGTTATCAAGAATATCAAGGAGTCTTTAGCAAAATTAAAGCGACCATTCTTCCACCGCATCGTCCCTGGGATTGTGCTATTGACCTTTTATCCAATGTAATGCCCCCCAAAAGCAAAGTTTATCCTCTATCACGCCCAGAATCTCAGGCCATGGAGGAATACATTGAAAAAGCTCTCAGTTCCGGCTTCATTCGACCATCTACTTCTCCGGCGGCTGCAGGCTTTTTCTTCGTGGAAAAGAAGGATGGGGGATTACGGCCTTGCATTGACTACAGAGGTTTGAACAATGTCACCGTTAAATTCAGTTATCCATTACCATTGGTACCTTCTGCCCTAGAACAGCTCCGAGAGGCAACAATTTTACACCAAGTTAGACCTCAGGAGTGCTTACAACCTCATCAGAATCAAGGAGGGGGACGAGTGGAAGACGGCATTTCTGACCACTAGGGGGCACTACGAATACCAGGTCATGCCATATGGTCTCGTCAATGCACAGGCAGTCTTCCAGTCTTTTATCAATGAGATCTTCAAGGACATTCTGAACGAGTATGTGGTTGCATACATTGACGATATTCTTATTTATTCCAAGTCTGAAGGTGAACATCAAGATCATGTCAAGACTGTGCTATCCAGACTACTAAAGAATCAACTTTATGTAAAAGCTGAGAAGTGTGAGTTCCATGTCAAGCGTACCTCTTTCCTGGGATATAACATCAGCCATCAGGGTGTAGAAATGGACAATTCAAAGATTACTGCAGTCACTGAATGGCCCCAACCAACCACAATCAAGGAACTTCAACGTTTCTTAGGATTTGCCAACTTCTATCGACGCTTTATCCGTAATTATAGTATCACTGCAGCTCCACTGACTTCCATGCTGAAGGTGCCAAGAGACTTAATCCACGACAAGCGCGTTGGTCACTTTTCTTCACAAGATTTCAATTTACGGTAACTTACAGACCTGGCAGTAAAAACAGTAAGGCTGATGCCTTATCCAGGCGTCATGATCATCCCCAAGTAGAATCCACACCAGAATTCATTCTGTCACCATCTGTGATTATTGCTCCCATTACATGGGATTTGATGGAGGAAATTCAAGGAGAACAACAGAATGAACCTACTCCAAAGGGTTGTCCCCCCAACAAGCAGTATGTTCCTACAAAGCTTCGTACCAGAGTCATTCAATGGGTCCATACATCACTCTGTTCAGGTCATCCTGGCATCTCAAGGACTCTTGGTCTCACACAGAATTCATTCTGGTGGCCATCTATGTTTAAGGATGTGGACATCTATGTCAAGTCCTGCTCGATCTGCGCCCAGTCAAAGACACCTAAACAATTACCCTCTGGTTTATTACAGCCATTGCCCATTCCACAACGACCTTGGTCAAATCTTTCTATAGACTTTGTTACTGATCTCCCTCCATCAAATGAATTTACGACTGTCCTAGTTATCATTGACCGCTTCTCTAAATCCTGTCGGCTTATACCCATGAAGGGCCTCCCCACGGCCATGGAAACCGCGCAAGCTCTGTTCCAACATGTCTTCAGAGTTTATGGAATACCCGAAGACATTGTTTCAGATAGAGGAACACAATTCACCTCATAAGTATGGCGAGCCTTTTGCAGGCAGCTAGACATCAATGTTAGCTTGACCTCGGGATATCATCCCCAGTCGAATGGTCAAGTGGAAAGATTAAATCAAGAGGTTGGTAGATATTTACGGTCGTACTGTGGTTATGATCAGCATCGTTGGTCAGAGTTTTTACCATGGGCTGAGTACGCACAGAATTCTTTAAAACATTCATCTACTGATATCACTCCATTTCAATGCGTGCTTGGATACCAACCCCCCATGTTTCCATGGTCTGGAGAACCATCCATGGTACCTGCAGTCGATGACTGGATTCGTCGTAGTGAGAGGGTGTGGAATGCTTCACATGTACGTCTGCAAAGGGCTGTCAGGAACCAGGAGATCCAGGCCAATAGACGACGTCGTCCACACCCCCCATACCAGCTTGGACAAAGGGTTGGCTCTCCACACGGGACCTCAAGTTGCGGCTACCTAGCAAGAAATTAAGCCCAAGGTATGTAGGCCCATTTAAAATTATAAGACAAATAAATAAGGTCACATATCAGTTGGAGCTTCCTATAAATTATCGAATCTCTCCATCTTTCCATGTTTCCCTCCTGAAACCGGCTCACCCGGGTGCTGACCCCAACATTGAGAACTCGGAGCCACCTCCACCGCTGGACATTGATGGATCCCCTGCTTATGCGGTAAAGGAGTTGTTGGACTCAAGAAGGAGAGGGGGTCAGCTCCAATATTTGGTGGACTGGGACGGGTACGGACCTGAGGAGAGATCTTGGGTGACAACCCATGACAACTTGGATCCATCATTAATCAGAGACTTTCATCGATCCAGACCCGATAGTCCAGCACCACGACCACGGGGTCGCCCTCGTCGAGCGCCAGGGGTCGCTCCTAGGAGGAGGGATTCTGTAACGTCACGCCAGCAGAGGGAGCCCTCTCCCGAGTTCTGACTGTGTTCCTCGCCCTCTGCTTCACTGGTTACTTCCTGTTTGTATGACTTTAAAGCATGGCCAGGTTAGTAGGTCATTGCGAAGTATTGCCAGTCTACCTGTGCTACCGAGCGTTTTCTTGTCTTTGTCATGTTTATCTTGTGTACGACCCTTGCCAGCTTTATACTGTTTACGCCTCTTGGATTATCCCTTTGTACCATTGTTTGGATTGGACTGCCTCTTTGTGAGTTACCTCAGCCTGTTTCAAGTATATGCTATCTGCCTACCGATTCTGATCTGTTTTCTATGGATTCAAATAAACATCTGCATATGGAGTCTGCCTCAGCGTCCGCTTCGTCACACCGACCTATTATTTTGAATTGAATAGAACGTGCTCTGTTACACACTGATATTCTTTTAGCATGATCCCAGACTAAATCCCAATCCTCTCTTGAGATATTTGATAATATACAATCTTATTCTTTAAACGCAGGAGCGGTTTCTTCATTAGGGCGATTGGGCGACGCACCACCAAAGTGTGAAAGGGAATTTTTCAATCACATTCACAATCTCATTCACCACAGAGTTCCGCTAGCCGTCACTGTGCCTCTGGATATAGTCCAATCAGCGTCATGTCATGTTCTGTGGAGTACCGCCTCTTTTTGGGCGATTTCACTCTGGCTGAGAATCGCCCAGAGTGTTCCCATAGACTTACATTCAAAGATGCATTCTGCATCTACACACTGCAATGCATTCTCTATGGGTTCCGGGAGGGCTCGCACTGCTTACGTCATCATACGTATCCTTAACTTGTGCAGCGATTGGTGGGAACAAACATACACTATTAAAAATCTTTAAGATTAAGTGACAAATAATATTTGAAAACAATTTTGAATTTGAACAACAAGAAAAAATGAAACCCTACTTTAATATCTTTATCAAATGTGATTTAAAAATAAAAAAGAGAACGAGAGCGAGAGAGACTGTTGGGAAATCTCGCGAGTTGAGGCAAGTTGAACTTGAACAACGTCATGGCGAATGCAGTTAATTCTATCGTGTCATTAAAAGAAATACCATTCAGCCGTCGTAGTAATCAGGACCAGAGCTCATTTCAGGAGCAGGAGCAAGTAACAAGTTAGTAACAGGAACAACAAGATCTAGGAGGGCCTTGGGAGAAGAAAGACAAGCAGAGGAGGCATTTATTGCTGACCATTTAAATCTGTTTAGGAAAGGATGGTAGCAGTCTTTTTTACTCCTAGCATTGTACTTTGAAATTTTTTACATTCCATTCGAGCACCAACACAATCTTTATCCTACACGTCAACGATTCAGTCAACAATATTGTTTGTCGCCACCTAGTGGAATCTTTAATAAAATAAACTATCTGAGTGGATTGAAAATGCATTTACCTTTGTCAAACTCCATTTGAGCTTGTATTTTGGTAAAATGTTAATTAACACAAACACACACACACACACACACACACAAATCATCGCTGTCGGATGGAAGCCCTGTATGTCCAAAACTGTTACTTTTCAGGAAACGAAAGAAAACGTCTCTGGTTACTTGCGTAACCTATGATCTCTGAATAGGGAACGAGACGCTGCGGAAAGCGCAGTGGGATATCCTCTGGATGTGCCGATTGCCTGAAGCCCTATAGAATCACGCCAATTCATTGGCTGATGGCGCTCGCGCAAAGCTGGCTCCGCCCCGACGCTCTTACGTCGTAGCATGAGGAACACGCGCGCGCCATCCTCTCCTCAGATTTCTCTGCCGAAAAGAAGAACTGTCGGCAGCGCGAGGAGCTTGGCAGCGAACGCAGCGTCTCGTTCCCTATCCAGAGAACATAGGTTACGCAAGTAACCAGAGACGTTCTCTTTCATAGGTTCACTCAACGCTGCGGAAAGCGCAGTGGGAACGAAATACCAAACTCGTCAAGTTAAGCGCTGCCATAACTGGTACCAGACCAAATAATAATAACCATGACCGGTTCAAGCAGATTGAACCTGGGAACCTGGAGTCATGTCAAGATCTAAGTTATGGAACCTCACAAAGGTGTGCGGAGAAACCTGCTGCCACACAAATGTCTTCCAAGAGGGCCCCTCTAAAAAGAGCTTGAGAGGAAGCCACACTTCTGGTGGAATGTGCTCTGATGCTAATAGGTGAAGGCAACCCACGCACCTCGTAAGCCAGCGAAATAGCATCCGTTACCCAGTGGGAAATCCTCTGCTTTGATGCCGCAAGCCCGCGGCGGCCAGCACCAAAACACACCAAGAGCTGGTTAGATTTCCTCCAACCGCCTGATCGATCTACATACAACTTCAAAGAACGGACCAGGCAGAGCAGGTTAAGTTTCCTTTCTTCCTCAGAGGCAAAAGGAGGAGGGTGGACCGTTAAGGTTAACAACCTGAGAGCGGAACGCCGTGGAAAGAACCTTGGGTACATATCCCGACCTTGGCCTCAAGGTAACCCTAACCAGGCCAGGAGCGAAGTCCAAGTATGACTCACTAATAGAGAGAGCCTGCAAATCCCCCATACGCTTTAGTGAAGATAAAGCCAACAAAAGAGCAACCTTAAGAGTCAGAATCCGCTCAGGGCCTGACTCCAAGGGCTCGAAGGGAGCCTCTGTCAAACCCTCCAGGACGACTGACAGGTCCCACGAGGGAACACCAAGGGGGCGAGCCGGTTTCAGGCGCCTAACCCCACGCAGGAAGGCCGAAACTAACCTCAGTTTCCCCAAGGGAATCTCATCTGATTCTCTATGAGCGGCAATAGCTGCGACATATACTCTGAGAGTGGTAGCAGCCGCTCCGGAAGCAAACTTTTCCTGCAGGAATTCCAGCACTGAGCTTACTGGGCAGCCAACTGGGTCCCTATCATGCGCTAAGCACCATGCCTCGAATACCCTCCACTTGGAGGAATACAGCCTCCTCGTAGAAGGGGCTCTAGCACTCGCAATGGTCTCCTGAACGTCAGATCAGGAGATCAAAGCTTAAAGCTAACGGCCTCTGATAGGCCAAACGTACAGCTTCCAAATGTCGTGGCGAGGATGCCATATCCTGCCCTGAAGCTGGGAAAGCAGGTCCTCCCTGACCGGGACCAATACTACCAATAGAGGGATCAGATCCGAAAACCATGGCTGGGACGGCCAGAAGGAGGCTACCAGAAGGAGGCGGACTCCGCTCTCCCTCACTCTGGACAGAACCGCCTGGATCAGCTTGATGGGCGGGAAGGCAAAGAGTTTCTGCATCGGCCAAGGGTGGGCGAATGCATCTATCCCCAACGGAGCTGGAGGGCTCAGGGAGAACCAAAGTGGGCATTAGGACGACTCCTGAGATGTAAAGAGGACCACTTCCGCTTTTCCGAACCTCTCCCAGATCAGGGCCACCGTCTGGCGGTTCAACATTCATTCCCCAGACCTGAGCTTCTGCCTCTACAGGAAATCTGCTGCTAGGATCAGAATCCCTGGGACATGAACTGCTCTCAGAGAGAGGAACTTGTCCATGGACCACAGGAGAAGGTGACGCGCATGCCTGTCTAGGGTGCGCGAACGTGAACCCCCTTGTCTGTTTACATGGGACACTACTGCCATATTGTCCGTTCTGACAATGACATGGTGCCCTTCGAGGAAAGGGAGAAAGTGGCAAAGAGCCAGGAAGACAGCCCTCAGCTCCAAGCTGTTTATGTGCCACAAGAGGGTTTCGCCAGTCCAAAGCCCACACGCTGGCCTGCCCTCGAAAACCGCTCCCCAGCCGGTCAGAGAGGCATCCGTCGAAACCATTTGGCGACGGAATACCGCACCCATACCGACTCCTTTCTGAAGGAAGAGGGGGTCCCGCCAGATTGACAGGGCGCGAAGGCAACTGCGCGACACCTTCAATAGGCGAAGGGTTGGCCCCGTGGGCCGAGCCCCTGAGAGCTTCATCCACCACAGAAAAGGTCTCATGTGGAGTAGCCCTAGAGGTAGCACAGGGGAGGCCGCGGCCATAAGGCCCGGAAGACTGCGGCAGGTGCTCATGGAAACATGCTGGCCTAGCGCAAAGCGGGACAGACATGTCTCCAGACTGGAAATCCGTGCAGGAGCCAAA
This sequence comes from Siphateles boraxobius, assembly GCF_051911475.1. Taxonomy (NCBI): domain Eukaryota; kingdom Metazoa; phylum Chordata; class Actinopteri; order Cypriniformes; family Leuciscidae; genus Siphateles; species Siphateles boraxobius. The sequence goes on along the minus strand of NW_027509219.1, from coordinate 7,467,222 downwards.
CGGGCCTGCATGAGAACGGAGTCCATGTGTACCCCCAAGAAAACCGTGCTCTGAGCTGGAGTAAGAACGCTCTTCTCCGTATTCAACCTCAAACCGAGAGACTGAATATGACGGAGGACAATGTCCCTGTGGTGAGTCACCAATTCTCTGGAGTGGGCTAAAAGAAGCCAATCGTCCAGGTAGTTGAGTATATGGATGCCAGAGCAGCATCCATACATTTTGTGAACGTCCTTGGTGCTACAGTGAGGCCAAAGGGGAGGACCCTGTACTGGTACGCTTTTTCTCCAAAGGCGAACCTGAGAAACTTCCTGTGTCGCCGTACGACCTGGATGTGGAAATAAGCATCCTTGAGGTCTACTGTCACGAACCAGTCCCCCAGCCGGATATGAGATATGATGGCCTTCAGCGTCAACATTTTGAATTTCCCTTTGTAAACAGAGAAATTCAACCGGCGAAGATCTAGTATCGGCCGCAGGCCGCCTCCCTTCTTCGGGACCAGGAAGTAACGGCTGTAGAAGCCCTGTTCGACTTCCCCCGAAGGAATATCTTCTATCGCCCCCTTCAGCAGAAGGGATGAAATCTCCTGCTGTAGTACAGAAGCCTGAGCGGCGCTGTCGACTACAGTAGGAAAGACCCCGTTGAAGCAGGGGGGGTTGTGACAAAACTGAAGCGTGTAGCCGAGCTGAACTGTGCGAAGGATCCAAGGCGATACCCCTGGTAAACGCTCCCATTCTTGAATGAAATGTGATAGAGGGAGAGGAGTGTTGCAGTGCAGGCCATGTCCATGGGGAGGCGTGGTTGATCGTGGAGGAGAGCGCTTCGCGTCCTGACACGTACTGGGGGGTACCACCACCTGGATAAAAGTAACTGGGTCCGCCTGCTCCAGAGGAAAACGAACTGTGCCTCCGAGGAAGCGATTGGCGGGTGTAACGTGCGCCGGGAGCAAGGGGAGAAAGCAAGATGCGTCTCCTTCCTCCTGCTCCGGACTGGGTGAAGAGAGTGAAACAGGACCTGCACTTCGAAACACACTGGGTGGCGAAGGTGACAGGTTTGGAGGAGGGCAGAAACGCTTGCGCGGTCTGTCCCAACCTCGTAGATCTGGTGCGGCTCTCCTCCTTCTGACCTGCGGGTCAGGAACGGCTCGAGGAGGCTGGAGCGGCCGATTTGTTGGACCGCTTCAGCTGAAGGCGCTTGTGAGGGCGCTGGCGGGGAAACGGAAGACCTCGGGCTCCCCAGACCGTAGTTGGTGGGGGATGAGCCGGGTCATTCCTTCTAGTAGGGAATTCAACCCTATGAGCAGAGCGTTCTTGGGTCTGAGAAGGGGGAGGGTTGGAGTCTCTTGGCTCTCTAGTTCTCCTGGGCATAAACTGCCTGAACGCGGCCGACTGAGACTTAGCGGCACGGAACTTCTCAACCACCGTGTTGACCGCCTCCCCGAAAAGATCTGAGTGGGAGATAGGGGCGTCCAGAAGAAAACTCTTATCCTTGTCTTGGATCTCCGTGAGATTCAACCAGAGGTGGCGCACTGCGGCAACCGAGCCCGCCATAGAGGGACCTACAGCCCTAGCAGTGTGTTTAGTGGCTCTTAGGGCCAGATCTGTGGCTTTGCGAAGCTCTTTGACAGCTTCGGGCATCAGTCCCTCTCCTTCGTCCATGTCCTTAAGGACGTCCGCTCGGTCGGCTTGAAGGATGGCCATGGTATGCAGGGCCATGCCTGCTTGACCAGCCGCCATGTAAGACTTCCCAATAAGGGAGGAAGTAGTCCTACAAGCCTTGGAAGGAAGGAGGGGACGCGACTTCCAGGACGGTGCAGACGACGGGGCGAGGTGATTAGCCAGCGTGTCCTCGACCGCTGGAATAGCGGAATAACCCTGCTCCACAAACCCACAAGGTTGGTGAAGTCAGCGGCTGCCGCATTAGTAAGGCGTGCGGAGAAAGGCTGCTTCCAGGATCTGGAGATCTCGTAATGCAGATCGCTGAAAAAGGGCAGCTTTCTTCGCTCTGGCCTAGAATTAGGGCCACTAAGGAATCTCTCGTCGAGTTTGGACGATTGAGACTCGCGGGGCTCATCAGGACACTCTATAGAGAGCTCCTCTGTAGGGCGCGACAGCCCGTCAATAAGCTCAGTGTAGGCCGCACGTCCCGGCCGCTAGGCGGGATAACGTCATCAGTCAAAGCAGGCCCGAAATCCTCGGAGTCTGAAGCTGCAGTGTAAATCACGTCATCCAGACCGAAAGAAACCGATTCGCGGGCTCCCGGGCTGGGGCATAAATAATCATGCGCGAATTCAACCGCGCCACGTGTGTGCTCGGGGGAGGGAGGGAGAGAAAGGGCGAGGCCCGTCTGCTCGTACTCAATATCCTCGAGCTCAACATCCGAGCCCCAGGCTGCGGATCCACGAGAGGCCTCAGCAGTCTCGGGAGCGCGACGGGGGGAAACGAATGACTCCTTCTCAAAAACCGTGAGTCTAGAGCGGAGGGTTTTGAGAAGGAGATTGTCACAAAATTTACATTTTGACAATCCTAATACAGCCTCACGCGCATGCGAAACACCCATACATTTAACACACTTACTGTGAGGGTCGACGTTCGAAATGAAACGAACGCATGGCAGAGAACAGCGTGGATAATCCATGACACTTCATTGTAAGGAGAACAGAGTTCCACTTATGCCAGCCGCTGAAGTGTTGAGACGAAAGCTGTAGTTGAATTAGAAAATTCGGGCTCAGAAAAAACGAACGAAGGGCATGATGTGACCGCTTCGTGAAGGCAGAGAAATCTGAGGAGAGGATGGCGCGCGCGCGCGCTTTCGTCATGCTACGACGTAAGAGCGTCGGGGCGGAGCCAGCTTTGCGCGAGCGCCATCAGCCAATGAATTGGCGTGATTCTATAGGGCTTCAGGCAATCGGCACATCCAGAGGATATCCCACAGCGCTTTCCGCAGCGTTGAGTGAACCTATGAAAGAGAACCTGTTTTAAGTTGATTCCTGCACATCTCAAACCCTAAAGTTAAATCTATTAAAAAGTCTGCATGCGATAAAGTTGATTGAAACATTTGCCCCCCCTGAGAGATTTTGCAGGAGCCGCCACTGCTTAAACGTCTTACCTTTTAAAAGTGCATCACAAACGGTCTGTCATTACTGTAAAAAAAAAACGTTCCATTGAAGTCAATGGACTTGTCGCAACTCTCACTGTATATGGCTCTGCCTGGAACATAACCTGCCCCGGACCAGGTTAGCCGTGGAGCGTAAGTTACTATGGCGAAGAACAAACAAAACAAACAAAAAAGCCAAACCACTTTCATGGTCCCTAAAACCCAGGGTTGACGCAAACTAAACTGAAACATAGCTGGCTAGCCACCTAAACCGGCTTCATGGTATAGGCCCCAGGGCTTTTTATGAACTCAGAGGCACAGGCGCGCGAGAGAAAAATAAATAAATAACTGAGCGCACGGGTGGCGCGTTAACAGGCTAGCGAGTTACTAGCCTGTTGTGCTAACAATAACGGAAGCTAGCGATGTCAGGTTAATCTGAGATGTTGTCTAAGCTGTATTTAGTAGTATAAACAACTAGAAATTGTAGTAAATGATGGTTCAAAACAGAAAGAAATATAAAGCTAATACGAGGCTTAGATGGAGCTTACAGCCTCGAAGCAACCAAAACACAGCAGGCAGCTAGGCAGACAGGAGCAATCGATCAGAAGGATCAACACTGTTGCATAGAGTATGCCTGTCTGAGTGCCATGAATACTCTTTTTCCAAAGTTTGCATGCCTGTTTACCCATTTTCAATGGTCGAAAATCTTTTACATGCAGCTGATACTTATTCCATTTAAAGGGGAATGTCTCAAGAATAAATAGAAGGAAACAAGATAATTTCTAGTTTCAACCATCAAAACAATTGCATAAGACATACCCATCTGAGTGCAAAAAATACACAGAAATGGTCAAGGTAAGGCACATTAACTTGCTTTCAAAAGTGTATTTATACGAATCTATATTTGAATCAGTTTCAGGGATAATTGGAATAAGTGTTTTTCTTAATTTTAACAGCTTCTGAAGCTTCCCAAGAGTTCAAATATGCAGTATCGTAACTACGTTACCACATTGACATCCCCATATCTCTGGGATTGAACCATATATAAAATGGTCTTAAAAATGCAAATGTTTTTTTTAATTTTTTTTATTAGAAACTTGAAGGATATTAAGACATCTTTAATACTTCTTACAGCCATGCAAATTTTGGGAGAAGAGTATTCATGGCACTCAGACAGGTATATTCTATGCAATTGTGTTAATAGAAAAAATATATTTTTTAGTTTCTTGCATTTTTAGTTTCATCATTATTTACCACTGAAAATGTGTACAATTTAACAATCACTCATGGAGCTGCATTAAGATATCCATATCGCTGGGGTTGAACCATATAAGGCCTTTAAAATGAATATAACAAAAAAAAGTTTGATAAAAACAAGAATCTAAAAGGATATTAAGATATCTTTAATACTTCTTGAGTTACAGGCAAGCAAACTTGGGGCAAAAAACACAAGTGCTTTTTCCCATTTTTGAACATTGGTGCAACAAATAAAAAATGCAACAAAGATTTCTAAAGTTGACAGATTGTTCTATAGACCTACCAATCTCTGTGTAAAAATAAAATATTGATGCTGCCATCTTTCTAGTCATTTTGACCCACCCTCCACAAAATAGTGGATTACTCATACATTCAAGAAAATATTTTGCTTTCTTCTTTATATAAATAAAGAAGAAAGCAAAATATTTTCTTGAATGGATACACAAAATTTTGATTTTAATTTAAAAAAAAATCTGGTTAAAGAAATGTATTAACATTTCTTTCACCAGATTTTTTTTTATTAAAATCAAAATTTTAGCTGGGGACCACTTGTTGAGTTGACACGGAATGTGCTCCTTTTATAATGTGCTCCTGACATTCATAAGAGAGACATCAAACCCTGGAGAACATTATAAGTCCTTGTATTTTTTAAATTTATACAAGTATTTGATGTGTTCATTTGACTTTCTCCTTCCTTAGCCTGGTGCTGATCTGAAGCAGTTCAACAGAGCTCAGGTGCTCTATCATGCTGTATTCAATCACTTACACACATCTGAGGCCACGCTTATACAGGTGATGCTTTCACATGTGATTACTCGAATGCAGATGTGTGGTTTTCATTTTTAGATTAGGTTATGTATCTCGTTTTTGTTAAAATTATCTTTAGGTTGTGCTGCCCTGCCTTATAGACTTGTTGTCAGTCCTTGAGAAACCTCCAGCCCTTGCAGGGTCACGGCGTAAACAAAATCGATTTGACAATATGCTCCGGCACGTCTTGACATACATGGAAATGGAGCACAAGCTTGACCTTCGTCGTGTATATGCCAGAAATCTTGTCTTCCTTATTGAGAGGTGAGGACTAAATTATTAAGGTAGCCATCTCGATATAAGTTATTTCAGTAATTGGTTCCTATTATACTGTATGCAACACTTGCTAATAATTGTTGTCAAACATACGCCTTTAGAAATTACTTTCTATTTTGGCTGATTAGTTCACCCAAATATGAAAATTGTATCATCATTACTCACTCTCATGTTGTTCCAAACCCATAAAACTTTTGTTCATAAACAGTATTTTTAATATTTTCTAATCATTCTTGTAAAGTTGAAATTGAAAGTTCCCTTTTTTGTGAGTGACTAGAAAATTTTTGGCGAAAATTGCAGTATAATAATTAATAATAATGTTTTGCGCACATTTAGAATATTCTTAGCTAGATTGTGCGTAATTGTGATAATATTGCTCATCTTTAGATAGAAAGATTTAGAATTTGTAACCTAAAGAGGTTACAAATTGTCTGTCATTTATTATTTCATGTTGTTATCTTAAAGGATGGGAATAGTAATTATTCGTCACATGAAAAGGCTGGAGAGGGTGATTGTTGGATATTTGGAAGTCTCGGATGCTCCAGAGGAGAAATGCAGACTGAATATCCTGGAAGCTCTGCAAAAGACAATACAGATTGCTTGGCCATGGTGACCATCCAATGCACTATACATCACCAATGCTTCAGTGCTACTACATGAAATTGTCTTTTTAATTCAGTTCTGAGATTATTCCACTCTCTTCTTGTATGCTTTTTTCAGATTTTTGCTTAATACTCTAAACACAATGTTTTTTTTATATATGTATCTCTCTAGTATGGAGAAGAGGATGGGTTTGCTAACTCAGAGTCTTCTGAGGTTTCTGGTTGACATCTCATCAGACTCATTACCCACTCAGCTGAAAGAGCACCTCATGACCGAAGCATCCCAATGTTTACTGCTGCTCAACCACTGTTCTAAGGGAAAACTACAGGTGAGAATATCGATTCTGAATTTTGTGCAATCTTGTGATTTATAAAAGCACCAACTTCAACCAGAGAAGTAAAAACTCTCATCCTGTGTTCAGATAAAAGTTGATGGAAATTAAAAATGATAAACCGTTATATTAATATCAATTTAAAAGCCTAATCTTTTATAAGGGATTAATTCTAATTTACTAAGCTTTTATCTTAAAGCTTTTAAAGATCTTTTTCTTCTGATAGATATTGAATGCAGTTTTTACATATATTAAATCCACTTTCCCATTTTCTCCTTGCCTTATTTCACTCTTTTTTTTTAGACTCTTCTGAGAGAGGTAGACAGCAGTTGTGTCCCTGACGCTGTGTTGATGTGTATTCAGAAAATCACTGCAGCACCACTGTGTCAATAATCTGTAAACTGGCAATAATACTTGCCCCTTTTCCCATTTATGGAGGTGAAGTTAGATGAGTAGAATCTGTTATAAAAAATAATGTAATTCACTCTGTGTTTGGACTATCCAAGGGAACTGTTTATACATATTTGAGAGAGCGAGAGAGAAATAAAATAAAGCTAAAACAACCTGACTTGAGAATTGATTTCCTCCAAAGTCTTTTCTCAATTACCTTTTAAATAAATGTTTTGAATAAACTGTACTTCTGTATTTAGTATAGTCACTTTAAAAGAGAACTGGCTGTGTACAACAAAGTGTTTGTCCTTAGTAAATGCATTCGTAAATACAAGTTATACTTTTTTTCTAAATGACTTCAGGTAACCTGTAAATAACATATTCATTCTAATGTGTCCAATATAGTTTTAAAAGACCTGGAAAGTGCCTTCCATTAGCATCCCCATTCATTCCAGCCAGTGGCATCTGCATGGTTAGTGCAGGTTACCTGAAAGTACATTTTTGTTCATAGTTTTTTGTTCTGGTATTGGGTGTTGCATGCCTTGCTGATCATGTTTTCTCAACTGCATAAATTAAATGTCAACCAAATTACCACTACAAATTCAATATATATATATATATATATATATATATATATATATATATATATATATATATATATATACAGTGGGAAAAATAATTACTTGATCCCCTGCTGATTTTCTAAGTTTGACCACTTACAAAGAAATTAAGGGTCTATACTTTTTATGGTAGGTTTATTTGAACAAATAGAGACAGGATATCAACCCTACCAACCAGCAAGAATTCTTCCTCCTACAGGTTGTGCCCATGTGGAACAGATTAGCCCTGTCACTTTAAGAAAGTACTCCTAATGTCAGCTCGTAATGTGTATAAAAGACACCGGTCCACAGAATCTGTATCTTCCATTCCAACCTCTCCACCATGGGCAAGACCAAAGAGCTGTAAAACGTCAGGGACCAGATTGTAGACCTGCACAAGGCTGGAATGGGCTACAACACCATCAGCAAGAAGCTTGGTGAGAAAGAGAGTGTTGGTGTGATTATTCGGAAATGGAAGAAATACAAAATGAAAAATCAATCGCTCTCGGTCTGGAGCTCCATGCAAGATCTCGCCTCATGAGGAAGGTGAGGGATCAGCCCAGAACCACACAGGAGCTTGTAATGATCTCAAGGCAGTTGGGACCACAGTCACCAAGCAAAGCCGCAATGGATTGAAAACCTGCAGCGCCCGCAAGGTCCCCCTGCTCAAGAAGGCACACGTACAAGCCCATCTGAAGTTTGCCAATGAACATCTAATGATTCAGAGAAAGTGCTGTGGTCAGATGAGACCAAAATTGAGCTCTTTGGCATCAACTCAACTCGCCGTGTTTTGAGGAAGAGAAATGCTAACTATGACCCCAAGAACACCATCCCTACACTGCACTGAGGTGGAAACATCATGCTTTTGGGCTGTTTCTCTGCTAAGGGTACAAGACGACTTCACCGTATTGAGGGGCTGATGGACGGGGCCATGTACCGTCAAATCTTGGACTAGAACTTCCTTCCCTCAGCCATAACACTGAAGATGGGTCGTGGATGAGTATTCCAGCCTGACAATGACCAAAAAACATACCGCCAAGGCAACAAAGGAATGGCTCAAGAAGAAGCACATTAAGGCCTAGCTAGTCTCCAGATCTTAATCCTATAGAAAATCTGTGGAGGGAGCTGAAACTTTGAGTTGCCAAGCGACAGGCGAGAAACCTTAAGAATTTTGAGAGCATCTGTAAAGAGGAATGGTGACCGACTACAATAAAAATGTCTTACCTCAGTATTTGGTGGAGAAACCTTTGTTGGCAAGCACAAAGCCATGTTTTGCTTGAGGATCAAATACTTATAAATTGATTTGCATTTCAGTAAGTGAAATGCAAATTAATTTATAATCTTTATATTATGTTTTTTCTGGATTTCTTGGTTGATATTTGTCTCTATCTGTTAAAATAAACCAACCATAAAAATTATAGACCCGTCATTTCTTTGTAAGTGGGCAAACTTACAAAATCAGCAGGGATCAAATAATAATTTTCCTCACTGTATTGTATATACAGTATATTGCACATGGATACTAGAGGTACTCTAAGGAGGGAAGTTTCTTCAAATTTTTTCCCACTTTTGTTGCCGCTCCCTCTTAACGGATACCGGTATTTAAAAAGGGCCACTAAATCCTGCAATAATACTAACAGCACTGCAGTTTTTAATAAAATCATAAGCATTGATCTTTTTTGGAGCCCCAAATTATCTTATCTTGAGCATGATGAATGGTACTTTAACATTGTGAAATGCTTAGAGAAGAACCAATGGTTTCTTTTAGATGATGTAAAGGATTTTGATATGTCATGGGTCTGGGTAGCTTTTTTATTCAGGGATTTCACTCTAAATTTTTTCTTTGCAATAAATGCTTTGAAAGTATGTGTACTTGTCTTATTAACACCATTTTCAATGTAGGCAGTCTTGACTGTTTAAATGTTTTCTAGTGATCTGCAGGGTAATTGCTGGTAGGTGTATGAGATGTAAAAGATGATCCAAATAAAACATGCATTCAAACAACACAATACTTAACATTTATACATTGATTGTAGCTGGTGTTCTAATGGGAAAAACAAACTTTCAGGGACTAAAATATATAGCATGTATGCTATTTCAAATAAAGTTTATTATTATATGAATATGGGTCAAAGTTGACCCAAAAGTACACAATGGAACATCATAAAAAAAAAACTGATGCTTTGCAACAGCATAAACTCAGATGAAAGAGGTCAACAATCCCATCACACTAGAGATTTTGATTCTTGTACATTGTTATTAAATGTAGGTGTAGTAAAAGATCATGTTCCATGATTTGGAAATGTTCCACAAGGAAGCAGAGTTACAACTGTTGGTGTGTGCACATCAGTTTAGTCTCTACGTGGCCTTGCTTTTCTGAGCTGGTTCTACCTCTTGTTCATATTCTATCTCCACATAGGCCCGTTTTTTCCTGATTTGTCCTTTGAGTGGAGCTTTTCCTTTTGTTTTGGCCTTGCTTTTTTCCTCCAACTCTTCCTCACTGGATTCCTCTTCATCATCATCTTCATCACTGCTTCCCTTCAGGTTGTTCATATCCTGTAAAACAAAAAAGGATTTAGATAATGTCACTCTCAGATATTAAATCATGTTTTTTATAGTGATCGACCGATGTATCGGTTTACCGATATTTTTCCCGATATTTAAGCATTTTCCCATAATCAGGAATCGGTTTTGTAATATCGGATTTTCCGATAAACGGCGCCATCTTGGGGCCGTTTTGAGAATTCCCCCATTGCAGTCTGAGGAGATCAGTCAATAACAACTCTGTGCACAGTTGTTCTACTTGCTTTGCTTTAATTATTCAACTTTATTTAACATAACAGACATGCATGCAGAAATGAGATTTGAGACATAAATGCCTGATATAGTTTATTTATGCAGCTTGGTTCTAAAAAATTGAGACGAACTCATTGAGCCACGTAGCGTAATCCGTCATGTCCTTCCCCAATAAAGACGTAACTTTACATGAATTAAATAAAACAGACATGAATGAGTGCATGTTGAAAATAAAAGCGCTGAATTTAATTCTCTATCTGTTGTATTTGCTCACCATTAGTCTCGAAAAACAAGTTCGTTCATATTGCTGAGCACTCACTGGGTTGATGATTCAGGAATGCTCAAGCACGGCCACTGAATGAAACTTTTGACAAGATTATCTTGTTTAAACACCCTAGATCAGTGTTTCCCAAACTTTTTTCAGTCGAGGCACCCTTTGAAAATTTAAAAAAATGTGTGGCACCCTAAACTAGTGTTGTCACGATAATACTTTGATACTATACCTTGAAATGTATTGATTTTCAATACCACAGGGAATAACTGCCGTATATAGGCCTACTGTCATATAGATATTTTTTAATATTATCAATTTTTTTGTCCATCCATTTAAAGTCTAGGAAATCATTAATTTCTTCTGCAGAGATCACTTTACATGATGACATATTTAATTAAGGCTTTTATTCATAATTCAGTAAAACATTGCTCAATTACCATTGCAAATCTCACCTAAATGTTTGCTCACTCAGTATAGGCCTATTTGTGTTTTTATATTGGGATAGTTTTGTTATAATTGCACAAGATAGCTTGTTTTTAATATATTTTATAATGTAATAATTTCACAGTTAATCTCCAAATTAATGTATAAACAACATAAAGACAGTATATTTTAAATAATTGTTTAATGGCATCTTTTTTATGAATGAAGCCCAGTATCACTGATACCAATACTGCTACTGATGTCAGGAAATACACAGAAATTGAATAAAGTTATCAAACACTTTACAGTCTTCACTGCATAAATAATAAATTAAATATAGATGAATCCTTATTAAAGCTACAAGCGTTCTTTAGTCAAGAGCAGTGAGTAATTTTCTCTGTTACCTGTTCTTTGATTCTGTTGTCACTGCTGCACTTGTTTATCTCACACGCGTCCCATCTTCTCACAACTCTAATTTAAGATTTTAACTAATTTAAGACTGCTCTCATGAGGATACTCAACAAAACGGACAATTTGGCATAACTGTGTGTTATTATTCGTTCAAGCACGAAAGAGAACTCGATTCTGGCACGCGATGCGCTTCGTCCTGTGTCAGCAGGACATTCACAGACAGCGCGTTCTCTTTTGTCTTTTCGCGGTTGCATGGTTTAAAAGCATTTGCATGAATAAGAACGTGATTATATAATGTAAGGCTAGCCAAAGGATAACAGAAAAAACGGATGCTGCGTTAATTGTGTTTAAATATTTTTTAACGCGTAAAACTGAAAAACATTAATCGCACGCGTTACCGTTGACAGCAGCACGGACATAACCGATGTGTTTGTGAATATGCGGCAAGACGGACGTTGTGAAATTGTTTCGTGTGTATTTGACCGTAAGCGCAACAAGCCATGAAAAAGAGGTAGCTTTATGTGTGGACGCTGGGAATGAAGCACGAGAATGAAATCATGCGGAACCCCCGCAATTCAACGAACGCAGAAAACTTATGATTTGCATTTTTTATTATAAATTTGTGTGCATTATTTGTTGTTATTAGACGCTTCCGACGATGCGAGATTGATGATACATTTTTTTTTTTTTACACATTTTAGCAATTTTAAAATGTTTAATGGAGTTTTTACACGGCACCCCTGCTCTCGCCAGAAGGCACCCCAGGGTGCCGCGGCACCCCGTTTGGGAAACGCTGCCCTAGATTATATTATCATTTACTACATAGCAATTATTTCGCTAATACACATCTAAATATACCGCTTTGTGGAAATTAATTATTTATTATCTGCACGCGCGATCGCGGTTGAGTAACGTATAGCCTAATGTTATAGTAATGTGTAAATGCATAGATAAACAGCACTTTGTCATAAAGCATTTCATGATCTAGACCGACAAAAATAATAATAATAATTAATAACATACTAGTTGGAAAATGCAATGATGTATGTGCTGTTTTGTTTGTTACTTTCCTGATGTTATAGGCTATTCCAGCTAATATTATGCAGTGAATTAATATTACCCAGTGAATTATTCCTCACTCTTAGTTTAAACCTATTAAACGGCACATAAACCTTCTAAAACTGTTTAAAATGAATTACATTTCTGCAAAGGTGATATGACTCCCCTGTCAATTATTTTTTCCATATTAAAACATTAGACTTTTAACATTTATTTTGCCTATTGTTAACATTGTTGCTGCTGATGCTTATAAATGATATGTATAATTTAGATATAAATTATATAATGTAATAATATAAATGTTTTTATTGTAATTTGATTAGTTTACCATTTATGAAAACAAATAAACAAATCCAAATATGTTAGAATAGTTTTTGTGCTTTATTTTTTACCTCCTCAAAGCTTTTATTTTTAAACAAAGACACTTAGTAACAGTGCACTTTATTTTTTAGACTCAGACCCCTCTATTTATTTGTGTATAAATATAAAGGGGTTTTTTTTGTATGCAAGGAGGGAGTGATTGTTATAAATAAAATGGTTTGTTCAGTTCATTTGTGTTGTAATAATTGTGCCAAAAACAGAAGTATAACAGTAAATAAATATCGGTTCTGCATATCGGTTCTGCATATCGGTTATCGGGCACATACACATGCAAATAATCTGTATCGGTTATAAAAAATCAATATCGGTTGATCACTAGTTTTTTATGTAACATTTTACATCTAAATTACCTCAAAATCACTGAGATCACTCTCTTCAATCTCATCCTCAGCAATAAATTCTCTCGTCCCAGACACCTGAAAGACAAAAAACAGCTTGGCCAACACAGGGATAAAAAAATAATGTATTTTAATATGTCATTTTAAATGATAATACAGGTCCTTCTCAAAAAATTAGCATATTGTGATAAAGTTAATTATTTTCCATAATGTAATGATAAAAATTAAACTTCAATATATTTTAGATTCATTGCACACCAACTGAAATATTTCAGGTCTTTTATCGTTTTAATACTGATGATTTTGGCATACAGCTCATGAAAACCCAAAATTCCTATTTCAAAAAATTAGCATATTTCATCCGACCAATAAAAGAAGTGTTTTTAATACAAAAAAAAGTCAACCTTCAAATAATTATGTTCAGTTATTCACTCAATACTTGGTTGGGAATCCTTTTGCAGAAATGATTGCTTCAATGCGGCATGGCATGGAGGCAATCAGCCTGTGGCACTGCTGAGGTGTTATGGAGGCCCAGGATGCTTCGATAGCGGCCTTAAGCTCATCCAGAGTGTTGGGTCTTGCGTCTCTCAACTTTCTCTTCACAATATCCCACAGATTCTCTATGGGGTTCAGGTCAGGAGAGTTGGCAGGCCAATTGAGCACAGTAATACCATGGTCAGTAAACCATTTACCAGTGGTTTTGGCACTGTGAGCAGGTGCCAGGTCGTGCTGAAAAATGAAATCTTCATCTCCATAAAGCTTTTCATCAGATGGAAGCATGAAGTGCTCCAAAATCTCCTGATAGCTAGTTGCATTGACCCTGCCCTTGATAAAACACAGTGGACCAACACCAGCAGCTGACATGGCACCCCAGACCATTACTGACTCTGGGTACTGGACACTGGACTTCAGGCATTTTTGGCATTTCCTTCTCCCCAGTCTTCCTCCAGACTCTGGCACCTTGATTTCCGAATGACATGCAAAATTTGCTTTCATCCGAAAAAAATACTTTGGACCACTGAGCAACAGTCCAGTGCTGCTTCTCTGTAGCCCAGGTCAGGCGCTTCTACCGCTGTTTCTGGTTCAAAAGTGGCTTGACCTGGGGAATGCGGCACCTGTAGCCTATTTCCTGCACACGCCTGTGCACGGTGGCTCTGGATGTTTCTACTCCAGACTCAGCCCACTGCTTCCGCAGGTCCCCCAAGGTCTGGAATCGGTCCTTCTCCACAATCTTCCTCAGGGTTTGGTCACCTCTTCTCGTTGTGCAGGGTTTTTTGCCACACCTTTTCCTTCCCACAGACTTCCCACTGAGGTGCCTTGATACAGCACTCTGGGAACAGCCTATTTGTTCAGAAATTTCTTTCTGTGTCTTACCCTCTTGCTTGAGGGTGTCAATGATGGCCTTCTGGACAGCAGTCAGGTCGGCAGTCTTACCAATGATTGCGGTTTTGAGCAATGAAACAGGCTTGGAGTTTTTAAAAGCCTCAGGAATCTTTTGCAGGTGTTTAGAGTTAATTAGTTGATTCAGATGATTAGGTTAAAGGTTGTATCAGTGATTTCTGGCCCAAAAATAAATGTCTAATCTTTCCTAACGATCCGCTAGCTGCCCGCCCCATAAGCATGCCGTCCAAAAACCGCATCTCTGTGGGCAGCCTATGCTCTGAGATCTACACACAAAAACAAATGGGTACAACCACCACTCAAAACCAAAATAAACAGTGTTCCAACCAATCACTGTCAGGGGCGGGTGTTGCTCCGATTTCGCGTCCAGCCGTGCACGAGCGCAAAACCTCACAACACCCGCCCCTGACAGTGATTGGTTGGAACACTTTATTTTGGTTTTGAGTGGTGGTTGTACCCATTTGTTTTTGTGTGCAGATCTCAGAGCCTAGGCTGCCTACAGAGACGCGGTTTTTGGACAGCATGCTTATGGGGCGGGCAGCTAGCGGATCGTTAGCAAAGATTAGACATTTATTTGGGCCTGAAATCACTGATACAACCTTTAATAGCTCGTTTAGAGACTCTTTTATTGATATGCTAATTTTTTGAGATAGGAATTTTGGGTTTTCATGAGCTGTATGCCAAAATCATCAGTATTAAAACAATAAAAGACCTGAAATATTTCAGTTGGTGTGCAATGAATCTAAAATTAATGAAAGTTTAATTTTTATCATTACATTATGGAAAATAATTAACTTTATCACAATATGCTAATTTTTTGAGAAGGACCTGTATGATGCAGCCTTCGTGAGCAAAGGAGACTTTTGTTTTTTAATCTCACCATCTCCAAACTTTTGAAAAGTGTATACACACTGTCCTGTAATAGACATACAAGTAATAAAAATGGTGGTGACAAGAAAATACAGTTAATACCTCTTCGTCTTCCTCTTCCTCTGATTCTGATTCACTCTCCTCATCCTGTTTTTCCATAGCTTTATCAAAGGCGTGGATGGGGAAGTTGTATATGTCTCCATACTAAAATGAAAAAGGAAACTTTAAATGCAATCATTGATCTGGCACAAAAGCAGGAAAAGCATGTGCCAAAGATCCACGTACGGTTCCTTGTTTTAGACGGTCTAGCAGTTCTTTTTCTATAGCATTTTCCAGCTGAGCAGCAATAAGGGCTTTTTCCTGTTGGAGGGAAGGAAGAGTGAGTATATAACACTCAAAATCAATTCCACATTTGATCCCAAGAGTTATTTTAAATAAGGGCACCCCAGAGGGGAAGAGAACTCAGCTAAATTAGTAAATCACTCACCTCCCTCCTCTTTTCTCGTCTCTCTACTTTTCTACTGAGTGGAACCAGTTTTCTCCTGGATACAAAAAAGGCACCAATGTAAGAGATAATATACATGGTAAGCCAGGCAATGTAAAGTACACAATTGTCAATTGTTCACCTTTTAATTAAATTTTTTAAAGAAATTAATACTGATCAAAAGTGACAGTTAAGACATTTACATTGCTACAACAGATTTCAATTAAATGCCATTATTTTTAAATTTATATTCAAAGAATCGTTAAAATGGTTTCCACAAAAATACAAAGCAGCAGCACAACCATTTTCAACATTGACAATTAAATGTTTCTTGAAAACAAAATAAGTATATTATATTTATTTCTGAAGGATCATGTGACATTACTAATCTGGCCGAGTAATGGGTACTGAAAATTTAGGTTAGCCAAAACAGGAACATATAACATTCTAAAATACAATAAATATATATATTTAAATTGTAATAATATTTTACAATATTACTGTACTGCATTTTCAATCATATAAGCCTTTTAAGAAGCGAGTTATTTCAGAAACATAAAAAATATTATTTTGAGCTGAAATTATTTGATGTGAGAAGAGAGATCATAGAATGACACAATGGAACTAGATAGCACAACATTAACAGCACTGCACTACTGGTGCACTGAATGCAGGAATTGAACTGAAGAAAGGTAGGCCTACTCACTGTCGTTTCAGTGTGAGTTTGCGTATTCGAATGAGATACTGAGTGATCTTAGTCAAGCGCTGTTTGCACTTGTGTCTGATGTACCGCGGCCAATAGATAAGGTTCTCATCAATCTGTTCCAAAGCCTTCGCATAGTTTCTATCAAGTTTCACCTGAGAAAGAGTTAAAGCATGAGCATAATAAACATTTTAATGCGAACGATATCAAATGATCCATGTTTCTTGCTCGTTTTGACCCTCATACCTTCTCCCACATGCGAGCAGGGAATGCTGCTCTCTCAATAACTTTCATGTAAAGATAACACTGGCCTAATGAAACAGAACAGTTGCAATGATCAAGAAATAAATATTCAAAAACATTTTGATTACGTTTAAAATCTATATAGGGTTGCAAAAACGTTTTTAAAATGATTAGCATACCTTTATCCTCTCTTACAGTAGCATACTGACTGTTGGCAAGAGGACATGATGAACGATTGCAAAGGCCTGTGATGTTGTATTCGTTTCGACAAAACAGTTGAGTTTTCGTTCTTCAACGACAAGAAACCAAAAAGTTAGATGTCATATTCTTCCACAACTTGAGGAATGGACATAAAAAGAAGAAAAACAATTAGTAGAGGCAATCACATATACTTACTTTACTTTGTAGGAACAAAAACTCTTACTGCCGATAAGGTCCCATATAACCTTTAAAAGAAAGATGATTCAATATTAAGGATTGTTCAAAAGCGTAAAATAAAATATTTAGGTCATATAGGTCGTTCTTTAATCAATTACAACGACCGGTATTTTACTGCTAAAACAGAAACATCACAACCTATGAAATATTATTTTGATAAGATTTTTTAAAATTATTACTGGTTCAGTAAAAATTTTATCAGTAAAATCATCCGGGTTGATTGCAATAAAAACATATATATATTATAAATAAACTGTATGTTATATTTTCATTCGCTTTTCTTGTAACTGTTAGCGCTTTACTCACGTCGTCGTGTTGCATTCTAACAGCTTGTTTTGGACGGTGGTCACTTTGAAAGTTGTGTACTGTACGTACGTTTAGGCACCTTAACGTAAATACCAACGCTAATTTGATACAATGAAATTAACGATAAAATGTTTCTAATAACCCAATCGACTGTGATCAAACAAACACCACATGGAAGTTACAGACGGCAGCCATGTTAACAGTGTAACAGCAATAGTCTTCTTCTAAAGGCGATTCACTCTTTAGGCGCAATATCGCCATCTACTGTACTGGAGAACAAACAGTATTTCTTGCATGGGTCATGAAGTTTAAATTCCGTGGACCAGAGTGCATGTTAGTCTAAATAAAAATAAAATAAAAAAGTAAGATGCCACAATACACATATTTAAAGAAAGTACCTAAAATGCAGTGTCATATACATCACATAACCCATTTTCATGCAAACCCATTTTGTTTCATAGTGTTGATTTCAACCTTGTGTGACCCAGTCTTAGACAGTAAACTATCAGTAAAATATCCCCTAAAATATTTCCTCCCTGGCAATTTATCCTTTCTACTGTCTGTGCATCTCCCTGTGTTACTATTGTCCCATCTTATTTGCTATTTATTCATTAACTTTTTTTATTTTAAAATCAATTTTGCCTCCTTCTTTCCCATAGGTACTTTAACACCCACCTCCCTCTTTTTTATAGTGCTTTTTCATATTTAATAGGAATACCGATTATATCACTTTTATTCCCAAACTTTTATTTTTATTAAAGTGTGTCAACTTCAAAGTGTGACCATCCTACAGAAAATACACAAAGGTTGATAAATGTAATTACATTTTATAATAACTCTATGCCTAAAAACAAACCACCTTTCTTAATAGCATCACCAGATGCATAAAAAGCATTTGACAGGGTGGAGTGGTCATTTCTCTTTTCCACACTTCTTCATTTCAGTTTTAAAACACATTTTTCTAGCTGGATCAAAATATGCAATAAATACCCTAGCCTGGGAGCAAGTAATTGTTTTCCAAGTCTTAAGTCTCAAGTCTTTGCATTTTTTGCTATAGCCTACTCTAAAAAAAAAAAATCATACTGCCTCCAAATGGTAATGTTTTTGAAAGTCTAGTTTGCTCACCAAGGCTGGATTTGATGTGGTAAAATACAGTAATATTGTGAAATATAACAATTTAATATAACTGTTTTCTATTTAAGATTTAATTGATTCATTTGATGGCAAAGGTGAGTTTTAAGCATCCTTACAATAAATAAATCATTCTAATGTGAGGGGGGTCATTTTTCAAGAAAAAACAAGATTAATGTTTAAAACAATTATTTAAAATAGAAATCTTTGGTAACAAATGTCTTTAACTTCACTTTTGACCAATTGAATGCATCAGTGTTGCATAGAAGTATTAAAGGGTTAGTTCACCCAAAAATGAAAATTAAGTCATTAATTACTCACCCCCATGCTGTACCAACCCCGTAAGACCTTCGTTCATCTTCGGAAGCTATGTAGCAGTGATCCACCTCTCAGATTTAATCAAAAATATCTTCATTTGTGTTCCGAAGATGAACGAAGGTCTTACGGGGTTGGTACAGCATGGGGGTGAGTAATTAATGACTTAATTTTCATTTTTGGGTGAACTAACCCTTAAATTTCCCTCAAAATAAAAAAGAATCTTTCTCAACCAAACTTATGAACGGTAGTACGTATTTTCACCTGGTGGCAAAAAATATGGGACTTTTCAAACATGACATTCCAGCCACATATGTTAAACCTTGTTTAAATGCTTAACTTCTGTTGATTTATTGACTTTCAGGTATTTTAAGAGTATCATTGCAAATCAGAAAATATTTAACATTTAGGGCTTTGTTTGAGAGAACTTAAAAGCTGACTTTAACATATTTCAAACTATTTAAATGGTAGTAACTTCAATGAGTAGTGTCCTCTCATCAATGTTAAAAAATGACATTGCCTGTGCTTATGAATATGAAAATAAAAATACAGCTTAATCATAACAGATTCAAACAAGAAAGCAGAGAATTCAGATTTAGTATTTGGTGAAAATAAACTGCCAGTTTAATAACCATACAATAAAACCTGTAAATACCAATGAATTATACTAAAAAAATATGACCGTAACAAAACAAAAAAAAGGAAGAAAAGATGATAAATGCACAACCAGCTAAAGTGAAACAAAGGGAATTATCAGGAAGGACGATTAGAGTTCACAACCCCTGATCCCCAATACACTCACTCTTATTTCCCAACACACACATACAAATGCACACGCTCACACAGCCACTCAGTTACTCTCTTAGTGGCAATCACTTACAGACACTCAGAGACACATAATGGACAGGGTTAGATAATCAGTACACATTAAATTCACAAACAAAATGACTGGACCTGCTATAATGTCAGCATGTCACACTGTGACCCACCCCCCTCCCAGCCACTGGTGCCTGTAAGGGGCTTCGCTGAGCATCTTCCTGCGGGTGCTGATCATCAATAAGTATAGGGGAGGAGGCTGGGAACTGAATGGAGAGGGGTGGGTGGTTTCGGGTGGAATGAGGTGAATGGTTGGTGGAAGCCATTTGTGTATTTAAAATGGATGTGGGTGTTTGGAGATCAGTGCGGCTCCCTTAGTTCTCATTATCACCTGCTTCGTCACCCTGGTTTTCTGACGTCCAAAGCTGTATAAGAATCAATATAATATATGAGTTAATAAAGCAATGAAAGACATAACTGGTGCAGAATGTGTGACGGAGGACTCACAGTGAGGTTGTCCCTTAGAAGCTGCATGATCAATGTGCTGTCTTTGTAGGAGTCCTCATTCAAAGTGTCAAGCTCAGCAATAGCTTCATCAAAAGCCTGTAACAGAAGCTCAAATTTCTCATCTTGGCTGAATGAGTGAAATACACTGAATGATGTTCGAGCCATATCCATTAGAAGTACCAATGTAGTAAAATAAATAAAATACACACATTTATGTGGTGTATAGACTAGAGGCTGTTCACACAGGTTGTGTTGTTACAACTATCTGAGATAATAAAAATAATTAAATATATATATACATGGCATTGTGGCATTGATTCAACAAGGTGCTGAAAGCATTCTTTAGAAATGTTGGCGCATATTGATAGGATAGCATCTTGCACTTGATGGAGATTTGTGGGATGCACATCCAGGGCACGAAGCTTCCGTTCCACCACATCCCAAAGATGCTCTATTGGTTTGAGATCTGGTGACTGTGGGGGCCATTTTAGTAACACTAAGTGAACATTAGTACAGTAAACATTGTCATGTTCAAGAAACCAATTTGAAATGATTTGAGCTTTGTGACATGGTGCATTATCCTGCTGGAAGTACCATCAGAGGATGGGTATGGTGGCCATAAAGGGATGGACATGGTCAGAAACAATGCTCAGGTAGGCCGTGGCATTTAAACAATGCCCAATTGGCACTAAGGGGCCTAAAGTGTGCCAAGAAAACATCCCCCACACCATTACACCACCACCACCAGCCTGCACAGTGGTAACAAGGCATGATGGATCCATGTTCTCATTCTGTTTATGCCAAATTCTGACTCTACATCTGAATGTCTCAACAGAAATCGAGACCATTCAGAACAGGCAACATTTTTCTAGTCTTCAACTGTCCGATTTTGGTGAGCTCCTGCAAATTGTAGCCTCTTTTTCCTATTTGTAGTGAAAATGAGTGGTACCCGGTGGGGTCTTCTACTTTTGGAACGCATATGCCTCAAGGTTGTGCGGGTTGTGGCTTCACAAATGCTTTGCTGCATACCTTGGTTGTAACGAGTGGTTCTTTCAGTCAAAGTTGCTCTTCTATCAGCTTCTATCACCATTCTCCTCTGACCTCTAGCATCAACAAGGCATTTTCGCCCACAGGACTGCCGCATACTGGATGTTTTTCCCTTTTCACACCATTCTTTGTAAACCCTAGAAATGGTTGTGCGTGAAAATCCCAGTAACTGAGCAGAATGTGAAATACTCAGACCGGCCCATCTGGCACCAACAACCATGCCACGCTCAAAATTGCTTAAATCACCTTTTTTTCCCATTCTGACATTCAGTTTGGAGTTCAGGAGATTGTCTTGACCAGGAACACACCCCTAAATGCATTGAAGCAATTGCCATGTGATTGGTTGATTAGATAATTGCATTAATGAGAAATTGAACAGGTGTTCCTAATAATACTTAAGGTGAGTGTATGTAAACATGCATGGCCGTTTTTGGCGACTGTCCCTCGTCTCAAGCTGGATTGATTTCAACTTGCCAAACATTTTGTTAAACAAGAATTTGTCCTGTGTGAACAGCCCCTAATGCTGCTAGTCATTTAGATACTAACTGTCTTGGCGAGGTGACAGGCATTCTCAGGAGAGTTGAGGATCTCGTAGTAAAAAACTGAAAAGTTGAGGGCAAGACCCAACCGTATGGGGTGCGTGGGCTGCATGTCCTTCTTGCTTATCTCAAAAGCATCCTGGTAAGCCTTCTGAGAGCTCTCAACCGTGGCTGAGAACAACAAAAAGATACTTTTGTGTTGATCACATGCATAAAAAGCCAAATATACTTTATAATTAATTTTATATAATTGTCATACAGTCGGACAGATATTAGACATTTCCCAATATAAAATAATATTGCTATATTACTTCATATTTCCCAATCTAAAGTAATATAGCACGATAATGAACATGCACTGTATTGTTATAGTGGGTACTATAACGGATCACTATCATGGACATTACAAATAGTGGTCGACCGATAGATATATCAGCCGATATTTGACATTTTTAAAATATCGCCATTGGCCGATATGTTTTCTGATTGGCCGGTGTGTTGGAAGCGGTACTTTTATTTTGACGGGCGGCGCTGAGAACACCAGCGCCTTAGAAGAGAACGGCAGCATCTGATCACACAGCACTCACTCACATTCTCCGTCTTTATTAGTTTATGATCTCTGTCAGTGATATCTAATACTTTGTTAGACAGAATTGGTATACAAAGAAAGTAAATGGTATGTGAAAAAGTAAAGCAATCAGGCTAAAATACTTGCGCATTTGCTGAATGTTGACGGTAAATGAGAATCTACATAATTTAAACAAATCTCTGAACATCTAATAAACATTTAATTTCACAAACCTTGCAGATTTAATCGAATTCAGCTGTGATATCTTGTGAAGTGTGCATTTGTAGCCGGCATAAACGTGTTACTGCAAGTGACGGGGTCCGTGCGAAGTGAGTAAATGTGAACAGAAGATCAGCTTCAGCTTTACCTTTTTCCTAATAATTTATTAAATATTGATAAAAAAAAACAACAAAATAATAATATATATAATTATATATATATATATATTTTTTTTATATATTTTTGTATATTTATTCAATATTTAAAATTATATATATAGGCCTATATAAATATCATCTTTATATAGGCTCTCTAAGATATCGGCAATCAAAAAAACAATTTCGGTCGACCACTAATTACGAATTATTCCGATTTTTAGAACACTGATGGGATTCTGGCAGAACGAGTGGAGGTGCACTGGATGGAAATGCACATTCACTCTCTGACAGTAGATGGCACTTATGGAACAGCAGAAATGCAGCTTTTACCCCAGAAACAAAGCAGCTGTTCTACATTGTGTTTCTGAACAGTATTTAAATGATTTAAACAGCCATTTTGATTTTTGTATTCACAATGGTGTTCATCACAGCACCAAATTCTTTAAATTCTTAAAGATTTGATAGTAAATAATTTATTTTTAAATTTAAATATTTTTACATTTCAGCTTAGCAATTATCATAACATGAAAATGTAATACTGTCACATGACTAATAGATAGATATACTGACACAATAGTAATAATTTTGTGTGCAGAAAACCAAAGTTAAGTTCACATTTAGCTGAAAAACCAAAACCAAAAATAAAGTTTCTTGAATTAAATTTGGGTAACTGAACTCTTCATGATGATGTTCAGAGGTTGTATTCTCAGGTGATAAATTAAACCAGTCGTAGTGAAGTTCTTCAACAACAATCTGCCTCTCTATATTTCAGCTGAACAAATGTTACATATTGCTAATCTAGTATAATTTTCTGGTCACGAAGAAGAGCATCCACACTGCTGACATGTTTCCCTGTAGTAGCTTATCCATTTTGTATTCACAAAGAAGACACTTAACCTCTTGATGCACAAAACCCCTTTGAGCCCAAAACTGAAGTTATATCTTGTCCATAGACTATAAATATATAAAGAAGGTTCACTCTTATTACTTATTAATGGGAGAAACTGCAACGCGTAATATGGTGGAATAGTCCGGCCTTCTAAAGTAAAAGAGACAACTGTTGATTATTTGAGCATAACAAACAACATTTATGGGAAAGTTAATGTCAGAATTTGTTGCGGATTTGAAATATGTTATTTAATTATGAGTTTGGCAATCAGTTTTTGAGATTTCAGGATTCCCCCATCAAATAGGTACGACTTGGTCTTGGATGCTCAAAATAGCTGCCCAGAGGCTTTGCAAATATGGCCGGCGAGTGAACAGACTTTCTTTGAAAGGGACTTTGACCGGATGAGAGCAGCGCAACTAAGAGCAATAAAACTTATAATAAACAGTTATTCGTCTACACCGGATCTGGCATCACATAAGAACAATGATGGATAGCAGATCGTTCAGACGAAATCTGGCATTAACAATGGACAATATTTTCAATATTTCACATATTTAATGCTTTTGTGGACAAAAAGTGCTGTTGGATGTTTTTAAATGGACGCTTGTCATGGACATTTTACCCAAGTGCGGCGGATTGGATTCGTCTCGCGATCGCTATTACATAAAAAATGTATGAAGTCCCGTTTTGATTTTGCACAGTGTCATTTGCACTCCCAACACAAACTACAATATTACTATTGCTGGAGCATCTATATTGTAAAACAGACACCGTAGATTCACACTTAACCCTTAGAACTTTCAAATGATGTATAATTTGTTATTCTTAATATTTTTAGACAGTATCCTATATAGTAAATGTTTAAGTATTTTTAAAACTTCTGTGAGATGCAATTTCACAAACAGCTTTGAGTGTATCACCGCACTCCTCTGTCCCTATCAAAATGCACAAATAGCTTCACATCACCACTGCACTATAACAGTTGACAGGAGGGTCGGGCCAAGCCTTTATGGGGCCCTAAACAGAATTTTATTTGGGGGCCCTTCGATGCCACCAATATGATTGACTATCGTCAATGCTTGATTATTGGCACATTATAAATCTAACACACCCATTATCAATTTTTCTTGTTAGATATGTTGCTTAAATCATACCATGAGGTAAAAACTGGCATGTTTTTACCCTTCTACGTTTTTTTTTATTGTAACAGCAGCAAACCAAAAAGAGTGGTCAGGTGTTAATTTGCACTTTAATATTTAACGTCTTACAGTACTAAGTGGCATACAACTGGATCCAAGTCGTACCCAGATCTGATGAAGGACCTGTGCCTGTTAACTAGTCTCTCCCCTGTAAAGACCTCCTTCCCTTCCCCTCTGTACAGATAAATCGTGTCAAAATAATTCCAGTTCACATGGCTATGCGGAAACAACAAATAATTCTGCATTATGCATTTTTAAGGCCAGACAAGTAATTGGTTGAGGTCAATTTGTAAAGAAAAACTACACGCCTGCGCACATATATATTCAAACGCGCATATCTATAGACTAAACACGTAATATGCATGTGCGCAATTTGTGTTTTTAGAGTTTGCGCAGAGATAACTTTATTTTTCCGAGGCTTGCACCTTGGAACCCATTTCGAGGTTTGCGTTACCAGGCACTGTTGTTGTGCGAATGAGCGGGCTGGAGAGCATTAAAGGGATAGTTCACCCAAAAATAAAAAAATTACCCATGAATTACTCACCCTGAAGCCATCTTTCAGACTAATACAATAGGAGTTATATTAAAAATGCCCTGGCTCTTCCAAGCTTGTTAATGGGAGTGAATGGCTGTATGTCTTTGGAAGTCCATCAAAGCGCATCTATTCAATTCATGATTAAAGTGCTCCCCTGCATCTCCTGCGGTTAATAAAGGCCTTCTGAAGTGAAGCGATGCATTAGTGTAAGAAAAATATCCATATTAAACCTTTATCGACTAAAATAACTAGCTTCCGGCAGACGGCCGTACGCATCAATTTACACCAAAATAGTAACCCTTGAACTTGACGTACAACGTAATGACGACCGCGGTTGTCCAGCCATGTTTGTTAGAACTAGAACAAGAGGAGTAAATTGCCTTCATTAGTCTGTCATCATTTACTCACTCTCAAGTTGTTTTAAACCCAAATGAGTTTCTTTCTGCTGTTGAAAATGAAAGTCATTTAGAAGAACGTGGGTAACCAAACAGTTGCTATTCACCAGTGACTTCCATAGTATATTTTTTCCAACTAAGGAAGTCACTGAGGACCAGGAACTGTTTGGTTACCCACATTATTCAAAATATTTCCTTTTGTGTACAACACAAGAAATAAATAAATACAGGTTTGGAACATGAGAGTGAGTAAATAATGACAGAATTTTCATTTCTGGATGAACTATCCCTTTAAGGACAAGGGTCAGCATGTTTCCTTTTAGGCAGCTGTCCCTTTAAGACCTGCACACACCTAACTTACAGACAGGCATCTGATTTTCTCTAAAGTGTACTTTCACTTTAGACATAACCAACTGTGTTTATGTAAACCTTGTGTGTATTAGACAGTATTAGCGCAATCAGACTAGAAGAATAAAGTCTTGTAATCCGTAGCTGTTTGACAGGTGTACAAGAGTGCATCTCTTTTATAAGCGCGCTTCAGGTGCACATGCTCAAAAAAGCACGTCAAATAAGCATGCGGACGAAATGTTTAACCGGCAAGGAGTGATGTGAATGTACATAGAGTTGTACAGTTTGGGACGGAGGTGCCAGAACTGCAACTGATAGAATGTGCACTGTAGCACGATACTTCGATATTTCTTCAAAAGCAGATCATGGAGACATATGTGATATCGCACACCCCTACATGAACGTTTTCTTGTCTTTATTGTTAATTTAATTCAACATTTTAAATAAGGCTCATGCTGTGTCAGCTATTGTGCAACAAAATTGCCACAATTTAAAAACAAAAATGCACTGCATGATCAAACATTTAGGTGAGAATTATAATTTTAAAAAAAGAAAAAAAAAGATTCTCTCCCCCACAGTCACCTAAGGGAGACTTTCTCCCTAGATTCTCCTCACCTAAAAAACGTAAAGCCGTGTTTATTACATTATTCTATTGTATTTATTTATGTCCATTTGTGTACTGTGTTTATTTGTTCTTATTTTATTACTGACTGTCTTTACTTTTTTTGTGTGTAAATTTATTTCAAAGTTTCAAATAAAGCCCTGTGCTCTGTGTGAGCCATAGCAATAAAATTACCCAAATTATAAAAAGAAATATATGTATGCCAGTATATATGGCGGTTTTCCCCACGGTCTCAAAAATGGTATGGAATCTTGATATTTTTCAAGGTATCGTATCGAAGTTAGAAATTCCACTATTCTGACAGCACTAGTGCCCACAATAAAAAATAACATGCATGTTTATCACGATATATATATCATGATATATCGTATTACGCCACATGTCTATAGATAGACAGATAGATCATTATAGATAAACAGAGAGAGAGAGAGAGAGAGAGAGAGAGAGAGAGAGAGAGAGAGAGAGAGAGAGAGAGACAGATGGATGGATAGATAGATGACCAATGACCATTTTTATTTGAGAAAAAGTTAAACCAATTTTACAATGCACTTACCGGTCTTAGTTTCTCCAGATGCAACCTCAGATAAGTATCTATAGTAATCACCTTTCATTTTCAGATAAAACACCTTGCTCTCTGCTTGAGAAGCATTGGGAATTAAGAACTTCTCCAAAAGACCCTGTCAAGACAAGTTGGGAGCATCAGGATGGCTCATATTGTGGAAAATGTCCCTTCCTTTAAGAAAGGTTAAACATAATGAATGAGATTTTAATCTTATTGTTAACACATTAAAACGAAATTAACTGTTCTTTGACAACTGAACAATAGATATTTTTTATTTAAGAAAATGGGTTTAATAATAAACATATTCAGAATCATTTGATAAGGGCTGCAACTAATAATTATTTTGATAATCGATTAATCTGTCCATTTTTGGGGGGGGGATGAAAAAATCAGATGAAAAAATCTAAAAAATTATTATACATTAAAAAACATTTAAATTAAAAAGTAATTTTAATCCATTATTTTAAACGTTATTCCACAACCTGCCAATGCCATCTTCCAATCAAAGTGTCATATAGCCTAAAGCCTATGGAAACAAATATAGTGAATGCATCTATGCAGGCTATACTATTCAAACGTGTTAGAAATACAAAAATTAAATTCTAAACCTAAAATCAACTGATTGCTTACTATTTTAAAGCAAAAATTAAAACGACTAAATTAAAAATGATAATAAACAAAACCAAAAGCACAAAAACTTAACTTATATGAGGTAGAAGAACACACACATTCACTCATCTGAACACAATATTACATTAATGTGCTATTCCAACAATAGTGCATTTACTGTTACTGCTCTCATAAATGATTGTGTTACATGACAAATTTTAAGCCTACTTATTTCTAACAAAAAATATTTGAGCAAAATGTGTATTTTAATCAGAATTATACAATAGTGCCATTACGGTTACTGCTCTCATAAATATGATAACTTGTTACATGTAGAATTTAATAAAACATAGCAAAATGTGTATTTTAGTCAGTATTATTGCACTCTATTCTACTGTGCTCCGTCTGTTTGACGCTCATGCAAGCACCAGCACTCGTTCATTGAACACTGAAGTTTGTTCGAATGTGCTAATAGGAAATACTCACAGGACATTTTACAGATAAGGATATAACCATAAAATGTAAGTTATGCCCTGAGGCATTAAACAGCACACGCAAACTGTCAAAGCATGACAGGACAAGGCGGTAAACACTTGTTTTTGTTTGAAGGGCTTATAAATATAAAGCACTCTCATGTTTTGGAAAACTTGGATCATGTACCTTTCCCACAGCAGCTCACTCTGTGTCCTCCGCTATTTTCCATATGCGTTTTGTCCATAGAAATGGATCATTCAGTTTTCACTACTGTAAAGCAATGTGTCTGGCTGATGGTTTCCGAGTATAGCGCACATATGCGACTAATCAATAATCAAATTCATTGTCGATTATTTTCATTATCAGTAATAACCAATTTGTTGTTGCAGCCCTACATTTGATGTCATCATAAAAGGTTTAGAAAGTCAAGAAAAGAAATGAAGATACCAGCACATCATTGCAGATGTCCTGCAGTTCAGTCTCAATCTTTTCACGGTACTCGCGTGCCATTTGCTGCTTCTTCTCATTCCCCTCGGTTTTCTGCTCAATGCTCGAGATGACACGCCAGGAGGAGCGGCGGGCGCCTACCACGTTCTTGTACGCCACGGAGAGCAGGTTGCGCTCTTCATTCGAAAGCTCCACGCCGCCCTCGGTAACAGCCTTCATAGCTGCTGCCATGTCATCAAAGCGCTCGGCCTGCTCGGCGAGCTTGGCTTTCTGCACCAGGTCACTCTTGTCCATCTTACACTGAGAATCAGATATGAATTGGTATGAGGAGAGTATTTAACATAAACCATTTAAATTTAATGGAATTTAAGGTTGAAAGCACAAGACAGAAACACACTCAAGGTCCCGATAAATTTCAAGCGAAAATCAAAGAATGCATTGGTGTTGACAATTTAATAAAATAAAGCCAAAAGGAAGTTTGTTTTGAGTTTGTAAAAGCTTGTAATTTTATGCAGAAACAAGTTGTAATATCATGGTGTACAAATAGCCGATTATAGGGTTAGTTTACCCAAAAATGAAAATAATCCCAGGAATTACTCACCTTCATGTTGTTCCAACCCCGTAAGACTTCGTTCATCTTCGGAACACAAATAAAGATATTTTTGATGAAATCTGAGAGTTGTCTCACTCCTTAATAGGCTGCTAGGTATTTTCATTCTGCCGGTCCAGGAAAATTTGTTTCCCAACCCCAAGTTTATCAAGCGACGAGAATACTTTAAAAAACTAAAATAACGACTTTATTCACCTATTCATTTTCTTCTGTGTGAGCCTCGAGTTCACGAGAGCACCACGACGCATGTGCGAGAACTGAGAAGATGACACATATGGGTCTCAAAGTAGCGTTTAAAATTGTTCTAAAGTGTGCATGTCCGAATCGTGAGAAACCAACGAGAAAACGTACCTTACCAATGCCGCAAAATGAATGGCTTACCTTTCACACTCAGGGTTCCCACTCTAAACCAAATGTCTAATTCCCTGACTTTTCCCTGACTTTCACTGACTAAAAAGATGAATTTCCATGACCTATAATATGGAAGTAAAATAATGCCAAATGTTTTTTAAACAAAAAGCCTGTTGAAATGCAGATGGAAATTAGCCTAAGGCTATAATCTGACATATTTACATTTGTGAAAATGTTCATTAATATGTATTGTACCTTTTGTTTAAAAAAAAAAAAAAAAAATTGTACTAGCCTACTTGAAAAAAATATGCATTGCATTAACCCTGCTTGTATTTTAATGCATTGTATTTTTAGAGCTTGCATTTTTATGGGCTGAAATTTAGCATTGTTGAATATTTAAGCTGTGAATATTTAAATTCAAAACATTTCAAACACATTTTCATTAGTTAAATTTCAACAATCCATATTCACCTTTCATATTTCACTTCCACAATATTCAAACTGATTAAAAATACAACCTATAATATTCAACAGGCGGTTTTCGGTCCATTTTATTTCGCTTTGCAAATTCACTTCCACAAATAAAGTGGTTCAAATTCTACAGTAAATTCAACATTGAAGTCCAGGAACTGCAAGAAAAGCAGTAGATTACTGAGCATAATCTCCATCTGCTGTTAGTCGAGCTCACCAGCAGGGGGTGCAAGCGCGTGTTGTGAAGAACAGAGCAACAGTTAGAGCAAGCCATTCATTCATAAAAACTCATTTACAACAATGTAAGTGTATCTGTGATTATTATGTTTTATGTGAAATTCAGTGTCTTCGCGATTAGCCTACTTTTCCTGTGTAGCCTACATGCACCTCTACCGTGAACGAGATTATAATGTTATTCCCCCGATGCGGATGTAAACAGATCCAATGTTACATTTGAGTTTGACATATCTATTGGTCGTTTAATTGCCTCAACCTTATATTGCGGCGATTTTGCTGCATGCGTTAGCTAAGGATTCCCTCAATATGTCAGGATTCCCCTGCTGGACATATAAAACGCTTAACGTAGCTTAATGGACTAATACAGTGATATAAAAGACCAAACTCGCAGGCAAGCAGAAGGACTCAGAATATGAACTTAACGCGCAAAGTTTAAAACCAGAGGTGGGTAGTAAGTACATTTACTTCGTTACATTTACTTGAGTATTTTTTTGAAAAAATTGTACTTTTAAGAGTAGATTTAAATGTGGGTACTTTTACTTTTACTCGAGTACATTTCTAATGAAAAAACTGTACTTTTACTTCGTTACGTTGGGCGAAGTTCCTCTCGTTACTTTATTTTAATGCAATACCTGTTGTTAAATGCTTAGAATATTTCAAGCTGGCTGTATCTTTTTTCTGGGGCATGAGCGATGCTCAATTCACAAATGAATCACTCTTTTGAGTCGATTCTGTTCAAAGACTTCATCAAACAAGTTGGCAGATCTGTCTAAATCGGTTCGCAAATCAGTTTGAATGATTTGTTCAGTTTCCGTCACGCACTGAATCGTCTGAAGCGGGTTCACACTCGGAGTTGTAACAGGAAGATTTAATAACACCAAGAGCGTTGGATGAAGTAGCCGTGGACCTACATTAAAGTGAAAGCAAATCTGTAAGTGCATGATATTGTTTGCCAGCGATGAAGATCTTCATTAGTTGAACATCTTCGTATGCTGTCTGTGAATGAATGATTCCACAGGACGACACATTTGATTTCATTTCATTCAGGTAATACATTTTACAACCAAATAGATTATTACACCACGATAGCACTACTACAAAGTATGACATTACTAGTTTTTAGGACATATACCCTTAATTTATACATTAAATAAGCTACCAATGTTCCCACCCGCCATCCCGCGGTAATGTGTGTGTATTGCGCAGCGTGCAAAATCATCTTAAAAACGAATGTCTTTGCCTGCCTTAGACAGTTAACCAGTTTAAACATTCTTGGAGAAATATACATTTGATTACATTTTGAAGAACAGACGGAAGAAGATCTATCGATGTGCATTTGATCGTTGTTTGTGTTCAGATGTTCAGTAGCGGTCAATAGCGCGAGCACATGTGAAGAGTTTTAGCTCTTTCTTCTCTGTGTCAATGGTTTCCTGACTTTAAATGCCTTTGAATGCAAAACTCTGCATATTCACTTTATTTCGACATTGTATAATAATACAAATGTAGTTGTATAAGTTACTATTATACAAACCAAAGGACAGGCAGTGATTTCCGGGCTATACTGTAGATAGCAGAAATAATGCTTGTCTCTTGTGTTTTTGTTGCAAAGATAATTATCTAAATAAGCTAAATAATATCATGTTAATATATATATATATATATATATATAGCCTATATGATCCGAACTAGTAACTTGCTACTTGAGTACTTTTTTCATTGGATACTTTTTTTACTCTTAACTATTAAGATTATTACTTTAACTTTTACTTTGAGTAAATATTTCTTTAAGTACTTGTACTTTTACTTGAGTACAGTTTTTGGATACTCTACCCACCTCTGTTTAAAGCTGAGCGTTTCTCAGTGATACTGGCATTGTCTTGACATTGGACATTTGCACATTTAGGGACCGTCTCTAAAGTTACATACGACATTGGTATACACGTTTCTAACTTCAATAGCATTTGAAGAGAACGACTTGCAGTCATAAAACCAACTGTAAAGTGTTCATGTAGGTGTCAGGCATAATACGCAATTTATTTAAATAAATTTAAGTTTGCTATTGAAGTTAGAAACGTTTAGGCCTATAGGACTACCAGTGTTACTTTAGAGAAGGTCCCTAAATGTGCGAATGTCAAGCCAATTTTACATTTAGTCTTTTAGCAGACGCTTTTATCCAAAGCGACTTAAGTTACAGTTAAACTAACAATATAGGACAACAATATGAAAGTGCTATGACCCTTCCCAGATTAATCATGCATGTAGAAATATTAACATATATGTAGGCATACTTCCCCAATAAGGTGCGAGTTTGGTCTTTTATATCACTGTATTAGTCCATTAAGCTACGTTAAGCGTTTTGTCCTGATGGAAGGGGAATCCTTGAGTATGATGAGGTATTGAGGGAAACCGATTATAATCCCGTTCAAGGTAGAAAAAGTTGATAACATGTAGCCTGAGGCTACAAGTTAATGAATGAAACATAAAAAACAGCTTTTGTGCCTTTATCATCTTTTCCGAATATATACTGACCCAGATAATCATCACAAAAAACTTAATGCATGCTCAATTGTTGTAAATGAGTTTTTATGAATGAATGGCTTGCTCTAACTGTTGCTCTGGTCTTCGTCAACAACACGCGCTTGCATCCCCTGCTGGTGAGAATCGGTATAGAAAAATTACATTTTGATAAATGGAAACTAAAATTTAAAGCAACAAACTAAATTCCCTGATATTCCATGACTTGGACAAAAAATATATAAAATTCCCTGACTTTCAATGTCTGGAATAGACCTTTTAAAATTCCATGACATTCCAGAAATTCCATGACCCGTGGGAACCCTGCACACTTTCCCATCAAATGATCGTGAGCGTAATCTTCTCAGTTCTCGCACATGTGTCGTGGCGCTCTCGTGAACTCACTTCAGAGGCCCACACAGAAGAAAATGAATAGTTGAAAAAAGTCGTTATTTTTGTTTGTTTTTTAGCACACAAAAAGTATTCTCGTCGCTTGATTAACTTAAGGTTGAGCGGCTTGAGCCACTGTAGTCACTTGGACTATTTTAACAATGTTTTTACTAACTTTTCGGGACTGGTAGAATGAAAGTGCCTAGAAGCCGATGAAGGAGTGAGACAGCTCTCAGATTTCATCAAAAATATCTTAAGTTGTGTTCCGAAGATGAACGAAAGTCTTACGGGGAAGGAACAACATGAGGGTGAGTAAATACTGACAGAATTTTCATTTTTGGGTGAACTATCCCTTTAATACCACAAAGCACTTTAGTTTACCGGTGTTCATTTTTCAACTTCAGCTCAGTGCTGTTATTTGAAACAGTAATATTAATTTTCAATATTTATTTTTTATAAAATATTTCATATTTTAATTAACAATATTGTTTAATTAAAATCCTTTCATTATTGTCTGTGCATGGGCTATTTCATTTTATTTTTGCACATGCATTTTGATTCTTTATATGCAAGTAATGTTGTCCAATGACATGTTTGCATTATTCAGGCTTTTTTTGTAAGGATTTTTTATTTATTTTTTGATAATGACAGTTGGCCATAGGAGTGTAAAATTAATTTTAAAAGATAAGGAATCTTACACTGTTTCACTATAGGCTACTTTACTATTAATGTTGAAGCGTTTGGGACATGGCTTTTAATGGTGAGCCCACTGATCTCTATAGAATGACATTAGTCATTCTATATAGATCAGTGGGTGAGCCTTATTTTTGTAATCAGGTTTTCAAAATATATATAAAAATCGATTAATCAGATTAATCAGAATCTGAAATTGATTAATCAGATATTGGTTATTGACTTTTTGATATAAAGAATTATCGGTATCTGCCAAAATTGTCATTTTGGTGCATCCCTAGTTTATTTTGTTATTGTAAGAAAAGCGTTCAGCACGTTTACCTACAGACCGCTACCAGCACCATGGGCGGTGTAGGGATGGGATGTTCGCCAACAAATAGATAACGAAAACGAAAAAGCTTGTGAATCGGAAACGAATCGTGAAATCTGTGTTAATAACCACCCCTACACTGGTTTGTGATCTCACAGAGAAGAAAGTGATAGGAAACAGACAAAAATGTAATAAGATACCAGCAGAAAACATTATGGCATCATGTTTAAAGTGCCCCATTATGCTTTTTCGAATATTATTATTTCAGGCTGTGTGATATAACGGTTTAAAATGTCTGCAATGCAAAGTTCATCTGCACAACAAATGAAGTTACTCACTTGTCGTATTTACATATAAAAAGTCTTCTTAAGGGCAAAATAACATGACAACAGAGACAAAATAGTAGATAAATGCGTATTTTAATAGGGCTGTGCCGCAGCTTTCATAAGTTGTCATTTTCTCGGTCGTGAAGTTCAGCCACTCGATTCAATTGAACTCTGTCGTGCTCTGCTGACATGAACTAGCAGGCTGACCACACATCCTCATTAAAAATAACGAAATTCTTAGAGAATGTGTAATGATTCTCAATCTTAAAAGCAACACTGCTAACATTATACTATTATCAAACACAAAATGCAAGCAGTACGCTCGTATATTTCATTGTAATGATTCACCGCGTCTGGCAGACAGTGAGGCCTGAAGCACTTAGCAACCTGCTAAATCCCTTCGCTGCCCGCAAAAAAAGGCAATAGGCCAGTTACGCAATCAAGGGAATGAAAACACGTTATGTAAGACATATGGGAAGGGATATAACGAAAAATGAAAGTACACTCACGTTCTGAACGGCGTTTACTCTTACTTTAATCGCTAAAAAGACACAATTCTGTTCCCGTGCTCCGCCTTGCTCTTCGGTTGTTCTGGGCAGTACAGTACCTCTTCCGCTTACATTGACACTTCCGCTTCCTGCTTGCAAGCCAGTCGGAGAGGGGTTTCAGATTATATATATGGTTTCAGCTTCAGCCACAGCCAGTGCCACTTGAAGGCAAGCCTAATAATGATAATAGCCAACAGAGAAGTGTAAAAGCGGTACGCAGTCCTGTCCTCTAATGTTCAGCATTTTTTTTTGTTGATAATGATACATTTATATCCAAGAGAAGTCCGACTAGCGAATGTCGTGATAGATGGGACCCATTTACGGCATTACCATCAGCAAATGTGTTGTAGTATTTAATAATATGCGTAATAATATTGAGTAGGGCCTGATATTGTACATTGCCTAAATTAAATATACAATATCGATGTTTTCTTTTATGGCTTTAAGGTTTTACCAATTATATTTTGGATTGAATTCTGCACTGTCTGATGCGATAGTAGACGGTTGCATAAGTTATAATATTCTCCCTGATATTATCAATCTTGTAAGTAAAAAAGTTCATAAAGTCTTTACTGCTGTGCTGCTTGGAAACATCTGGGCTTGAAGCTTTATTTTTCGTTAGTTTAGCCACTGTTTCAAATAAATACCTAGGGTTTTGTTTATTTTCTTTTTCCTGACGAGTTTACTGCGTTTTGAATTATGGGTGGCACTTCCGATTTGGGGAACTTCCATTCAAAAACACTGATCATTTAAAATCATAAGGTTGCCCTACAAATAAAGCTTATCCGTCAGTTTGACTAGGTGAGCTATCAGTTTTCTTTCATGTTTTATTTAAGAATAACATGAGAATAACGTAACACTTGGTATTTTTACGTGACATGTTTGTTATAACAAGAATATCTAGCCTTTGGCAAGAGCTCTTTTCAGTCACTGCATTCTTTTCCTCATGATTATTTTCTTTTTTCCTTTTGCATTCCTCTGTAATAGTATGAAAAGCTCAACATATAGCCTACTACACATTTGTGGTCTGTTCTCCCGATTTAATTTACGATATATGCCATTAGAATAATTAACTGGAATGCGCGAAGAATCTCTCTTTTTCTCCCCAAATCATCACATCTCTTTCCAGGTTTGTTTTCACAGGTAAATAGGCTACAATTCTGTCAAAATGACTGAAATCACTTTGAAATAGTATGTTATGTAGTATGTACTTCAATGGTGAAGTAACTTTTTTTCTTTCTTTTTTTTTTAACAGCTTACCACAGTGATATTTAACCCTCCGATTTTGCTGTGAACAGCCGAATGCCAAAATATGTTTGGGCTGTCGATGTAACCTGAAGATGAAAAAAGTAAACATGCAATGGTTTAATAGACAAAATTAGGCTAATAAACTAGAATCACTGGTTTGATTATATTTATATATTGGTCAATGTTAAAAAAGGGTCCAAATTAAAGAAAAGGTACTGTTTGCAGTCGAATAAAATCTGAGGACACATTTTTCTGTGATATGACAAACTCAGAACACATACATCATTTTGACTTTAAAGGGACTTTAACTAATCATTTGCTAAAGCATGCCTCGCTGTGCTGACAGAAATAATACTCACCCGTTTTTACTACTCAAGCAATGTTGAGTGTTCTTTATTAGTTTTTGCATTTTATACAACTATAAATAGTATGTAATAATACAATAAAGAAAACCAAATGCAGTCTATAGCACGTTATTGTTAACACTGTAACTGCACTCAAATCTAATCCAAAGTCACAACATTGGATATTTCCACTAAGCTGTGAATGAATATTACCAAAATATAAATAGACCAACACAGTACCTTGCAACATTTATTGGATATTTCCACTCAACTGTGATATATTACCAAAATATAAATAAACCACCACTGTACCTCGTCTTCTGACATGATTGAATTGAATATCAATGATGTTCGTCCTGTTAAATATCGTTCGCACGGTTATTGCTACTAAGTTAACGTTACTCTCATCCACTGTCTTCTTGCATCAGCACAAGCGAGCTTAGCACGCAAGCGTTCTTTCAACGACAAAACTATTTCGACAGGCGCTTTTCCACTGTTACGGCTCACTTTTTGAGAGGGTTCCACTGTGTACAGTTCCTAGTACCTGGAACTTTTTTAGTACTACCTCGTACCCAGCAGAGCCATAGAGAGATGCTGCGTCCCAATACGCCTACTTATACTAAGACCTTAAAGTATGTACTCTTTTTGTGAAGAAAAAGTACATACTTTTGAGTGTGTAGCAAAAGAGTAGGCAAGCTTTGGGACCTACTATCACGTCATCTTTAACGGACAGATCTGTCGCGTGTTCCTGTCACCGTAAACTGCCCTGTCAATCATCTTGTCGCAGTTAAAATCCTCCATTCAATCTAATTTGATTTCCTACCATTTCGGAGAGCACGTTCATCTGCCAGTCGTGGGTCTTTCATGCGGATACTCTCCTCATGTGTTTGCAATTTGAATATAACGATGCATTTAAAAGGTAATGGCTAAACATATCTTTACTAAAGTTCACAATGCTGCTGCAGATGCAATATAATGTAGACAACGTTGAATAAATACATTTTCGTCAGGTTAGATACTGATAATTAATCACTCAAACCTCTTTATCTAAACCTCTCTACATAAACCATAGACAGTAAAAGAAACATAAACGCCAGACTCGTGTTGTCCATGTCTGTAGTTTTTTAACACTTTTCACTCGTGTTTGTAGTTCTAACCGAATCCTCGTCCAACGCGCGATGGGTTGTGGGCAATATTAGCCGTTAGAGTGTGCATCCCAGAGCCATATACATGAATATCAGTCACATCCGCTCTTTTTCCAGTTGACTGCCGCCATCTTGAATACCTGCCGAGTACTGTCTACTCATAATAGTAGTATTGTTTGTTGGGCTGGTGATAAAGGAAAATCAACCACTAATTTGTGCCCTGGTCACTCCTTTCAACAGTTTCCATTGCACTCCATTTAGTGGCACTTGTGTCCCACTATTTCCAACAGAAGCATTACTAGTGACATTGGGTGCCGCACTTGTAGCACCAAAGTCACAATTAGTCTTAGTACACACTTATTTCAATATCCAATTCCACAAAAGTAGTGCCACAATTCAAAGATGTGGCTTACCATAAACCATGATGTAAATATCTGAAAGTGACAACAAGGCCCTTTTATGGTGCCGGAGGAAGGAGTGGTGTGCTGCTTTGTCCTGCCAGTCCAGCATTTATTTGAAGAGAGAGTGATGGTAGGTGACTGGGGCCAGTCTTAATACTATCATCAGTCCTTAAACCCTACACACAGTGCACAGGATCACATCCTCCAGGTATTGGGTCAAATCTGGAAGGTCCTGAGATGAGTACCAGGGAGAAAAACTAAATGATTTAACTACACTTTTATTTTACTTTACACAAGTACCAAGAGTACAGAGCACTGCCTTACCCTGGTGGTTCATCAAACAGAATTAAACCCCAAAAAAAGCACTAAAAGATCTGAAAGTCCCAGAGCTAGAGACCATTTTTGACTGAGTAATGCTAGGTTTCACACACAATAGGTCTACATAACTAACCAGAACTACAAGCTGCATAACAAATATTTCATCTACTTAACTAACATAATAAGTAGACTATATTACACTGGAGAAAAATGCAAAAGAAAAATAAAAAGTATACAACTTTATAGATTTGTTTTGGAAGAGTTTTGTTTTGACACAGAAGGGGTAACAGTAGATGGTGGAAGCTGAGAGTGTTTAGCAGCTATAGTGCCATAGAAAGAGGAGCTGGAAGGCAGGTGAAGTTCTGCACACCCTTCAAACTCAGTGATTAGCTTCTGTTGGTAGCAGTGCTTGCCTTCTCTTGATATAAACACAAGTCAAAAGGTCACACGCTTGTTGCCTGTTGTCCCACAGAAAGAGTCGGTGCACAGAAGGGGGTGGAGTGACCTCTGCTGGTTGAGCTTCCACATAGCAAGAAGGGCTATAAATATGTTACAGAACTAAAATGTGAATTAAATAATAGAAACTTATAAATAAATAGGCTACCTGCTATCCTAAGCTACATATAAAATGAGTTCACTTGTCTTAATCTGAAGTTGCAGGTCACCAATGGTCTTACAAATGTTTAATTCTCCCTAACAGCCAGAGTTATTATTTTATTAGTTTAAATTTTTATTTCAGTTAACTAAAGTGTTTTTTTTTTCACACCCAGTGCTACTTTAGTTTTACTAAAAAACGTTATATTAGTTCAGTTTTAGTCTACAATCACCTCGCTAACTATAGTTAGCCTACTTTTATTTTGAAAGTGTTACCAGTTACTTTCGCTTCCAAATTAGGAATATACCACGTGACTTCCGTTTTTGGTTTATAAACGAAAAACAAATTGAATGAAGTTCAAAGACTCTCTTCATTCTTTGTTCAAAAAGGAATAACGATAAAATGATCGCCAAAAACGAAAAACGGGCCGTTTTAAATTGTTTTTTTTTTGTTTTTTGATTTTGACACCAAAAACGGTTATTTGGTTTTTCGTTTTGAAACAAAAAACAGAAAAACGGTATTTTCGTTTTATAATTACAAACGAATTACGGATTATCCAGAGATCCCCTGACCAATGGAGTTGTCGCAACTCTCACTCTATATGGCTCTGGTGCATCCATAGACATCATATAGATAGACGCCCTATTCATAGACATCATATAGATAGACGCCCTATTCATAGACATCATATAGATAGACGAGTCATTCTACGAAACGGGTGCCATTTCCACGTTGCGATTTTCCCAATTTTCATTAAGAACTAACTTTTTTTTTTTTTACTTACAACTTTAAGGATATATTAATCTTCCAAAAAAACATATTTTCCCACCTCAGGCACAAAATCCTTAGTAATATTATGCTTTTTATTAAGGCAAGGGAGTCTTTCTTGTACCACCCCGTCACGGACAAAATGTGTGCCAGTAGAGTTGTAAAACAAGAAATTTATTTTTTAAATATAATGTTTTCCTAATAGTAAAATGTCCCTTTTATGTACACCATCAATAGAAAGTCTGAAATGTAATCAATTTTTTGT
The DNA here is from genome assembly GCF_051911475.1 of Siphateles boraxobius. Lineage (NCBI taxonomy): Eukaryota > Metazoa > Chordata > Actinopteri > Cypriniformes > Leuciscidae > Siphateles > Siphateles boraxobius. The sequence continues at coordinate 7,426,825 of NW_027509219.1, read as the reverse complement.
ATTCTTAGTTTTTTTATCTTGAAATATGAATTCGACATTTCAATGGCCTCATTGTTTGTACTGAAAAAACAAATACACTTAAAAAAATTAAAATAAAGTTTCATTAATTTTATTAGTTCACACAACACGAACATTATTAAACATTAATTTATGTAAAATTTAATTTATTTTACAAACATTTTTAACAACATTACCCCGTGACGGGGTGGTAACTGATGTGACGGAGTGGTTCACTGTGACAGGGTGGTATGGACACACTGTTTCTCTGTTTCTGATTTGCTTGTTTTAAACTTTATACAACTGGGGAGGGCAATTATTCAAATAGGAGATTTAATGGAAAACATTGGTCATGCTCTGAAAAACAAAAAACAGAGCATCATATCAGTGACAGGGAGAGTCGCATCCACACATCCCTCTGTATTTCCATGTGGCGGGATGTCACAGGCTGTGGTGCTTGAATGATTTCGAGCACATCATCGAAGAGATACCACAGGAAGTCATCTCTTGGAGGCCAGAAGAACCTGTTGGCACCAACACGGTGCATACACTTTACAAGGGCATGTGTTTCATCTGTTTCCATGATGATCCCAGGATAAAGGTCACTGTCATATTTAAGAACGCACCACTTCCCAATGAGATCTCCACTTCCCCAAGCAATTGCTTCTGTGGGCACCTTCTGGGCTGTTTTGTTAAAAGTGAAATGCAGTGTGTTGAAGCACTGACATCTCAGCTGCTTTTGCGTGGAGCACATGCAACTAACTTCCCTCGCTCACTTAGATCACTTATCTTCTTCTTTTTTCCTTGCTCTACATCCCGTCTCCATCTCTGACGCTCACTCTCTAGATATTTTTGCTTCCTCTCAGTATCAGCATTCCGACGTGCACAGCATCGACGCTGTCTCTCAGCAGCGCTTAATGGAGCCATGATGGAGACAGATCTATCTGCAAATGTTTTAAAATGTAACATTCTTCATTAAACACCAATGTGAGTGAGTGAGATAGACATAGTGATTGAGTGACAGTGAGTGAGTGAGTGAGTGAGTGAGGTAGTAAGTGAGTGAGTGAGGTAGTAAGTGAAAGAGATAGTGAGTGAGTGAGTGACAGTGATTGAGTGAGTGACAGTGATTGAGTGAGTGAGTGAGTGAGGTAGTAAGTGAAAGAGATAGTGAGTGAGTGAGTGAGTGACAGTGATTGAGTGAGTGAGTGAGTGAGTGAGTGAGTGAGGTAGTAAGTGAAAGAGATAGTGAGTGAGTGAGTGACAGTGATTGAGTGAGTGAGTGAGTGAGTGAGGTAGTAAGTGAAAGAGATAGTGAGTGAGTGACAGTGATTGAGTGAGGGAGTGATAGTGATTGAGTGTGTGAGTGATAGTGATTGAGTGAGTGAGTGACAGTGAGTGTGTGAGTGACAGTGATTGAGTGAGTGAGTGACAGTGAGCGTGTGAGTGACAGTGATTGAGTGAGGGAGTGACAGTGATTGAGTGAGGGAGTGACAGTGATTGAGTGAGGGAGTGACAGTGATTGAGTGAGGGAGTGACAGTGATTGAGTGAGTGAGTGACAGTGATTGAGTGAGGGAGTGACAGTGATTGAGTGAGGGAGTGATAGTGATTGAGTGAGTGAGTGATAGTGATTGAGTGAGTGAGTGATAGTGATTGAGTGAGTGAGTGATAGTGATTGAGTGAGTGAGTGACAGTGATTGAGTGAGGGAGTGATAGTGATTGAGTGAGTGAGTGATAGTGATTGAGTGAGTGAGTGATAGTGATTGAGTGAGTGAGTGACAGTGATTGAGTGAGTGAGTGATAGTGATTGAGTGAGTGAGTGATAGTGATTGAGTGAGTGAGTGACAGTGATTGAATGAGTGAGTGATAGTGATTGAGTGAGTGAGTGATAGTGATTGAGTGATAGTGATTGAGTGAGTGAGTGACAGTGAGTGAGTGATAGCGATTGAGTGAGTGAGTGATAGTGATTGAGTGAGTGAGTGACAGTGAGTGAGTGATAGTGATTGAGTGAGTGAGTGATAGTGATTGAGTGAGTGAGTGACAGTGAGTGAGTGATAGTGATTGAGTGAGTGAGTGATAGTGATTGAGTGAGGGAGTGATAGTGATTGAGTGAGTGAGTGATAGTGATTGAGTGAGTGAGTGACAGTGAGTGAGTGATAGTGATTGAGTGAGGGAGTGATAGTGATTGAGTGAGTGAGTGATAGTGATTGAGTGATAGTGATTGAGTGAGGGAGTGATAGTGATTGAGTGAGTGAGTGATAGTGATTGAGTGAGTGAGTGACAGTGATTGAGTGAGTGAGTGATAGTGATTGAGTGAGTGAGTGATAGTGATTGAGTGAGTGAGTGACAGTGAGTGAGTGATAGTGATTGAGTGAGTGAGTGATAGTGATTGAGTGAGTGAGTGACAGTGATTGAGTGAGTGAGTGATAGTGATTGAGTGAGTGAGTGACAGTGAGTGAGTGATAGTGATTGAGTGAGTGAGTGATAGTGATTGAGTGAGTGAGTGACAGTGAGTGAGTGATAGTGATTGAGTGAGGGAGTGATAGTGATTGAGTGAGTGAGTGATAGTGATTGAGTGAGTGAGTGAGTGATAGTGATTGAGTGAGGGAGTGATAGTGATTGAGTGAGTGAGTGATAGTGATTGAGTGAGTGAGTGACAGTGAGTGAGTGATAGTGATTGAGTGAGGGAGTGATAGTGATTGAGTGAGTGAGTGATAGTGATTGAGTGAGGGAGTGATAGTGATTGAGTGAGTGAGTGATAGTGATTGAGTGAGTGAGTGACAGTGAGTGAGTGATAGTGATTGAGTGAGGGAGTGATAGTGATTGAGTGAGTGAGTGATAGTGATTGAGTGATAATGATTGAGTGAGGGAGTGATAGTGATTGAGTGAGTGAGTGATAGTGATTGAGTGAGTGAGTGACAGTGATTGAGTGATTGAGTGATAGTGATTGAGTGAGTGAGTGATAGTGATTGAGTGAGTGAGTGATAGTGATTGAGTGAGTGAGTGACAGTGATTGAGTGATTGAGTGATAGTGATTGAGTGAGTGAGTGATAGTGATTGAGTGAGTGAGTGATAGTGATTGAGTGAGTGAGTGATAGTGATTGAGTGAGTGAGTGATAGTGATTGAGTGAGTGAGTGATAGTGATTGAGTGATAGTGATTGAGTGAGGGAGTGATAGTGATTGAGTGAGTGAGTGATAGTGATTGAGTGAGTGAGTGACAGTGATTGAGTGATTGAGTGATAGTGATTGAGTGAGGGAGTGATAGTGATTGAGTGAGTGAGTGATAGTGATTGAGTGAGTGAGTGACAGTGATTGAGTGATTGAATGATAGTGATTGAGTGAGTGAGTGATAGTGATTGAGTGAGTGAGTGATAGTGATTGAGTGAGTGAGTGATAGTGATTGAGTGAGTGAGTGATAGTGATTGAGTGAGTGAGTGATAGTGATTGAGTGAGTGAGTGATAGTGATTGAGTGAGTGAGTGATAGTGATTGAGTGAGTGAGTGATAGTGATTGAGTGAGTGAGTGACAGTGAGTGAGTGATAGTGATTGAGTGAGTGAGTGATAGTGATTGAGTGAGTGAGTGACAGTGAGTGAGTGATAGTGATTGAGTGAGTGAGTGATAGTGATTGAGTGAGGGAGTGATAGTGATTGAGTGAGTGATTGATAGTGATTGAGTGAGTGAGTGATAGTGATTGAGTGAGTGAGTGACAGTGAGTGTGTGAGTGACTGATTGAGTGAGGGAGTGACAGTGAGTGAGTGTGTGAGTGACAGTGATTGAGTGAGGGAGTGACAGTGATTGAGTGAGGGAGTGACATGGTGAGGGAAAGAGATATTGAGTAATAAGTGTGTGAATGATTTAGTGATTGAGTGAATGAACAAAACAGGGTTAAGTTAACAAAAATAATAATACTACTACTAATAATAATAATAATATTAATAATAATGATTAGCCTATATAATAATCCTTGATTTCTCACATCCTCACATTCAAATAGGAAGCAGAACCACCCTATCACATCCTTTACCACCACGTCACAATAAAACATGCGACGGGGTGGTATGTGACGGGGTGGTAAATTTCAGCCCAAAATGGCCGCAGATCTCCCATGTGGTTAAGTTCCTCACCTAGCATACATGCATTCTATCTGAAATATATATATTTTTGCATTAATAATGTAAAATAAAAAATAAAAATCAGTTTTCCCTCTCTATTTTGCGTGACAGGGTGGTTGGTTTAAGCTTGACGGAACCTGCCTAACATGAAAAATCAACAAATAAAGAATGTAGAGAAATGTCAGTACTTGCCTGCTTTTGTTCTTGGTGGCAAAAAGGCTCCAATGATGTCACTTCCGCTTTGTGATGTCATTTAAAGCAACAGTACATTATTTATAGATAAAACAAGTTAGTGTGACGGGGTGGTAAGTCAAACTGAGGGACGCTCACAAATTACAAAATATTTACAAAAAAATAAGGTTTATTTTGAATAAAATATATCTTATGTGAAAAGGAACACACATATAATCCTAAAAATAATAAATGTTTTTTAAAAATACATAACTTATTTGGTGATATTTTAGATGCAAATGTCATGTTGGTCAACACGGACATGTGAAATCAGCTATGAACTAATGAAAAATTATTAAAATAGAATGTTATTCTTTAAAAAAAATGTTTTTATCATATATCATATTAACAAGAACACTTGAATGAATAACCTTAATATTTGTAAACACATTTTGGGACATGTTTGTGCCTTATGCATCTCATCAAACGTTGTGGACCCAAATGGCACCCGTTTCGTAGAATGACTCAGACGCCCTATCGACCGCTACTGCCTATTGTCGCGGACGAGCCGTGGGGCCGCCGTCTTAAACCGGTCACCCGCTCGCGATATTTTTTTTCACAGGATGGTAGGGGAAGACTCATGAATATTCATTAGGGAACTCATGTCTGATTGGTCTGATGACCTACCCCCTAACCCCGCCCCTAAACCTACCCGTCACTGGGGGTCTGATGACCTACCCCTAACCCCGCCCCTAAACCTACCAGTCACTGGGGTTAAGACCAATCAGGCATGAGTTCCCTAATGAATATTCATGAGTCTTCCCCTACCATCCTGTGAAAAAAAATATCGCTTCCAGGAAGTGCTTCGGCGGATATTCAAAGATCTGTTAGTGAGACAGAACCGTGATTTTTGGTAATTTGTAGTCAATAAATGCATTGATTTACAAAATTTATATAATACACCGACATGTGAATGTAGTTACAGCAATGTTGTTTTTAAAGATAAAAATCTGCAAATATTTAAGGATTAGTATGGTCAACCAGGGTTGCCTGCCTTGTGAACATATTTCATATTTCTGGCTAACGTTTAACTTTATGTTACCTTGGTTAAAGACCATGTTTCAGTTGTTTTGTATTTGTATGTTCTTAAACTTGTATGTTAGTTATAGGCAGTCATGTCATGTTCACTTTCACAAGGACAGGAGACCTGCAGACGACAGGAGATTTTTTTTTTAAAATCCATAGCAAACATGTGAAATTTATTTAATCTTAATGTTTACAATTCTTATGCACCCCATCCACTTATTACAAGGCCTATATAAATTAATACATAAATTCTTATACACATATAATATATATAAAGCCGGTATGTTATATAATCTCATATATATATATATATATATATATAGACACTGATTCGACTTGACCCTGCTCCAACCTCTCCTGAAACTTTGCCATTCTGTCATTTTCTATTTCTCACTTCATCAATGCATCTCTTACCTCTGCTTCATTCCCTCTGTCACTAAAAAAAAAGTTACCCCTGTTCTCAAGAAACCCAACCTTGATCCATCAGTTCTATCTAATTATCGTCCTATTTCAAATTTACCCTTCTTTGCTTAATTACTGGAAAGTACTGTTGTCTCCCAGCAGTCTTTATAGTTGAAAATAATCTCTGTGATCCGTTTCAATCTGGTTTTCGCCCCCACTTCATAGTACTGAAACTGCACTTGTAAAGGTAGTGAATGATTTACTAGTTTCTGGTGACATTGATTATCTCTCATATCACTTATTGTCTATAACAACCTGGTCACAAGCGAGGACTTACTCTAAAACTGAGAACATGACTGCCCTGAAATGATTGACAGCCAGGATGCCTGTTTTAATTTTATTGTATTTTGTGTCGGAAACAAGCTTCCATCCTATTAATATCACTTTGACATAAAGGCAGTCTCACGGGATGTGGAAAGCACAATCTCGGCCTATATAAATATTACGCCACACACAACTCTCTCTCTCACACAACAAGCCTTTCAGAAGCGCTGGCTATAAAAGTCAGTAGTCATCATCAGCATGCAAATACTCCATCTTTTGTATTTATGTCCGGATAGTTTTATTTGTTTTGATGACATTTTCGCATGTACACCGCGGTGTTTTGCAAGTGTATTTAAACGTATCGGCCAATGCTGATATTTTAAAAATGTCAAATATCGGCCGATATATCAAAGGTCGACCACTATTCGTAATGTCCATAATAGTGATCCGTTATAGTGCCCACTATAACAATACAGTGCATGTTCATTATCGTGCTATATTGTATTAGGCCTACTTTATATTTGGAAATGTCTAATATCTGTCTGACTGTATGACAATTATATAAAAATAATTATAAAGTATATTTGGCTTTTATGTATGTGATCAACACAAAAGTATCTTTTTATTGTTCTCAGCCACAGTTGAGAGCTCTCAGAAGGCTTACCAGGATGCTTTTGAGATAAGCAAGAAGGACATGCAGCCCACGCACCCCATACGGTTGGGTCTTGCCCTCAACTTTTCAGTTTTTTACTACGAGATCCTCAACTCTCCTGAGAATGCCTGTCACCTCGCCAAGACAGTATCTAAATGACTAGAAACATTAGGGGCTGTTCACACAGGACAAGTTCTTGTGTTTAACAAAAGCTGGATTGTTTTCAACTTGCCAAACATTGAGACAAGGGACAGTCGCATATATATATGCCCCTTACAGGCACCAGTGGCTGGGAGGGGGGTGGGTCACAGGGTGACATGCTGACATTATAGCAGGTCTAGTCATTTTGTTTGTGAATTTGATGTGTACTGATTATCTAATCCTGTCCATTATGTGTCTCTGAGAGTCTGTAAGTGACTGCCACTAACAGAGAGTAACTGAGTGGCTGTGTGAGCGTGTGCGTTTGTATGTGTGTTTTGGAAAATAAGAGTGAGTGTATTGGGGATCAGGGGTTGTGAACTCTAATCGTCCTTCCTGATAATTCCCTTTGTTCCACTTTAGCTGGTTGTTCATTTTTCATCTTTTCTTTCTTTTCTTTTTTGTTACGATCATATTTTTTTTGTATAATTCATTGGTATTTACAGGTTTTATCGTATGGTTATTAAACTGGCAGTTTATTTTCCCCAAATACTAATTCTGACTTCTCTGCTTTCTTGTTTGAATCTGTAATGATTAAGCTGTATTTTTATTTTCATATTCATAAGCACAGGCAATGTCATTTTTTAACACTGATGAGAGGACACTACTCATTCAAGTTACTACCATTTAAATAGTTTGAAATACGTTAAAGTCAGCTTTTAAGTTCTCTCGCAAACAAAGCCCTAAATGTTAAATATTTTCTGCTTTGATATGATACTCTTCAAATACCTGAAAGTCAATATAAATCAACAGAAGTTAAACATTTAAACAAGGTTTGACATATGTGGCTGGAATGGCATGTTTGAAAAGTCCCATATTTTTTGCCACCAGGTGAAAATACGTACTACCGTTCATAAGTTTGATTGAGTAAGATTCTTTTTTATTATGAGGGAAATTAATACTTCTATGCAACACTGATGCATTACATTGGTCAAAAGTGACAGTTAAAGACATTTGTTACCAAAGATTTCTATTTTAAATAATTGTTTTAATCATTGATCGTTTTAAATGTTTTTTCCAATCCCTCACAGGATTTCTTTATTAAGGATGCTTAAAACTCAGCTTTGCCATCACATGAATCAATTAAATCTTAAATAGAAAACAGTTATATTACTCACTCAAATATACAGCTCAAATATTACTGTATTTTATCACATCAAATAAATCCAGCCTTGGTGAGCAAACTAGACTTTCAAAAACATTACCATTTGGAGGCAGTATGATTTTTTTTAGAGGTAAGCAAAAAGGGAATTACAGTTTAACAAATTTTGTATAAAAAGGTTCACAAGGTTGCATTTTATAGCTAGCAATTAGTTTTTCTTAGACAATCAAAGATATGTTTGTGAGGTGAATGATTTCCACTACATATGTTAAAGGATATGTTGGCTGAATTTCAACCAGCTTTATATTGTTCCAATGTCAGTAGTATATATAAATCAAGTTACCTTTATTTATATAGTGCTTTAAACAATACAGCTTGTTTCAAAGAAGATTGATAACAGGAAAATCATGTATTTCTTTTGTTGTTCAGCTGAAGTCGGTTCAGTGTTAATTCAATTCCGTTGTAAAGATCATCAATTATTAAATTGGTTCATTGAGCAAAAAACATTTGTTTGTCATCATCCAGCTAGGTTCAGTTCTCATACAACAGCATCAATACAGTCAACTCAATAAACTTATTGAATAATATAGTGTCGAGACACATAAATAAACAATGTATTCTTTTTTTTTCTATTTCTTATTACTTAGTAAATTACATAAAGCTGGTGTTTACAAACACTGTGCTTAAGAGTCACCATTAAATCAAAATGGGTAATTCTTATATGGATTGTTGTAGAATATGTTATAAATGATTTATGCGACATTATTATTTTATTAATTAATGTGCCTTCTTAATCTTTAAATAAAATAACTTCCCCTCCCTTCACCACAGCAAAAGTGGAAAAGATGTTGATAGACAACTGAAGAGCCCAAATCCATAAGAACAGCTAACGTATTCTGCAAGAAATTAAAAAAAACATTAAAAATCAAAAAACATCAAGAAAAAAAATCAACATTAATCTAGCCTAATGAGTGAGTACATGAATAGGCCTAAAAGCAAATCAAAACTAATCAACAGATTAAACTAGCTCAAGTATGCAAATTCATTGCTCTGTACAGTAACACTTACACTTAGATGCACAGGAGTATGAGATGTACAGTGATTTGAATGTGCCGACACATGGATCCGAGAAGTCACCGTTGGAGGCTAATATGGAGACTGAATTACCTGTGGAAATTTGTACATTGTGCATGTAAACTGACCCATTAGCGACTACTGCCTGTGAATTCAAGGCGTAGCTTTTTCCCTTCGAAATAAACTCTGAGAAGCAGGTCGTCCAGTAGAACACGTCTCGCTATCAGTTCGCCCATAGTTAGCGCTGTGAATGTGTATAGCAGTTCCATCCTCTGAAAACAACAGTTCAACTTTTCACAATCTCTTGGATGAAACAAAAATTATTATATACTATAACTAACTTTTACCATTTAGAAATAAACTCTGGATTATCAGCTGAAACATTAAAAATAAGCAACAGTCAAGTAACAAAAGCATACACACCACACTTCAGGTAATTAGTTTCATGTTCACAGACCACATTTGAACCTACAGAAAAAAGAGAGATGTTGTAAAGCAATAAAATAAAATAAAAAGTAAATGTAAAGTAAAACAGTCTTGTTGAGTTATTGTGTGTGCTGTGTGTACTGTGATCATGCCTTTAAAAAGCATATAAAATTGAGACTGTTTATGTGCTGAAAAAGAAGTGTTGCTTAGCTGTACTGAATGTGCACTTGTGTACTTAATCTTAAAATGTTATTTTTAACTACTTGCAGATAATGTAATATTAATTAAACTAAAGGCAACTCACGAGTACAAGAGAGAACACTTGTATGACTTGCCTGTGCTTTATTATAGCACACAACACAAAAGGAAGAAAATGCACTTGTAACAGTTTTACTTTAAACATTAACCATATTTCAAAGACAACAGAAGGAATTATTAAATTACATATAAAACTGTACTTAAATCCTACTTAAAGGGGTCATATAATGCCATTTTTGTACAAGCTAATATGATTCTTTAGGGTCTAAATTAAAAGTTTGTAATATACTTTATTTAAAAAATCTCATTAGTATTGTAAGAAAACACTTATTTTACCTGGTCAAAAACAGCTCTGTTTTCAGCACGCCGTTTCGGTGCATATGCCTTTAAATGATGAGTTTTGCTCACTCTGCCCCTCTGTTCTGTGCGTACACCGTTTGTAACACAATAACCATAACGCGTTGTTCATTATAAACGTGGCATTATGAATTATATTGAGAACGTCGTACATAGAAAACATGCCGTAATGTTCCCTGAGTGTAAACCTTAGCCGCATTCATCGTGAAGCTAGCCATTTGCAAGGATTAATATAATATAAAGGTTAAGAAAACGCTACACTCACTTCAGTTCTTCTGGAGGTGCAGCAGGGACAGGAATAGTTGGTATCGATTCCTTTTTTCAGAAACAGCTTCTTAGCAAAACCAGCTTTATACTCCTCGTTTATAAAGCAGGCTGGTGTGTGAAATGATTCGCGCAAACATGAAAGCATTGACGTTGATAGTGGGGAATTTTCCCTTCGAAAACAAACTCAGCCACTGCATCTTCAGCGGATCGGATTTAGGAACATTAAAATGATTGCTGTGTTCCTTATTGCACCCAAGAACAGAACACCACTTCGCTTAGACTCCATTCTGCTCTGTGACAGTGCTCCAGCGTACTTTTAGGCACCACACCGGTCCGCGCGCACTATGATTGACAGCTCGATCACGAACGAGGGCGGGTCTGTGCTGAAAAGCTGCTGTCAATCAACAATCGTGGGAGGGGCGTGTTTGGGCTCGATTTGAGGCAGGGGAAAACATATAAAAAGATTAAAACAAAATCACTGGATGGATTTTTATCATTATATGATGGATGTGTAAACGCACTGCCAACACACATTTCAGTACAATCAACTTGTAAAGGCGCATGTACCATTATATGACCCCTTTAAGTGGGCCAAAAAGGATGATAAAGTTCAGTGGATTGAATTTAATATAAATTTAAGCTATTTAATTGAAACTAAATTTAATTATATTTAATTAACATGCAATTAAGTATCCAAAAACATTACATTCTGTTCAAACATGGTAAAACAGGAGCAACAGGATAAGAAATACTCACGAATTTCAGGTGGGAGGCAAAAGTAGGAGATTGCAAGGTACTTCTAAATGCCAACACAGGGATCAGTAAAGACCGTATCTGTTGCAAAAATCTCACAACTTTTCAGGCCATTGCAGCTTACATGTCAAAGAAGGAGGCTTACATTAGTCATTGCATATATATATAACATCTAACAAAACCAGTTTTGAATGTTTTAAACTTAGGCACAGAATCAGTTTTCCACATTTGTGAAATCAATTATTATACCAAAAAATATAGCTTGTCTTTCACGTATATCAAACTTCTCGAAATTACTATATCCCAAGAATAGCTGACACTGGACATAGTTTGAGATTTGTATTAATTTTTTTTTTAATGCTTCAGAAAACAATGAAGCAATTAACTTTCTATTAACATTATTGGAAGAACGTTTGTTCATAACTTTGTGAGAACCTTGCCAGAATGTTCTGAGAATGTCCCTTGTTAGCTGCGATGGTATTTGAAGAAGACCAAGAATATAAATGTACCTAAAAATTAACTAATTCAATTTAAAGCAATTAGATTCATCTACCTTTTCGACACAGCAGCCAGTGCATTGGGAAAATAGCACTTGGTGTTTTGGAGCTCACTGGATGGACGTCCTTCCGAGCAGGTGATTTTATCTGTACGTCCATAGTTTGCAGTATTTATCTGAATCTTACCATTATCTACATGGAGATAAAAATAATAATAGCATTTCTTAAATTAATCCATGTGATCTGATTTCTTGAAACAAAATAAGAGTTGTGGAAAAATACCTCACCACATTTCAAATAACCGCCAAATTGTTCAAATCCACCATGACAAGTCACACTTATTTCTGGAAAAAGTTAGAGTACAGAAGATGGTTACAGGCTTGCACAGAGATGTAAATGGAAGAGAGAAAGTGAAACTAAACAGTTTAAGTTGTAATAACATAGAATCGTAAGTGGGTGCAGTAGACAAATAAAGTTTGCATTAGTAGTCTTTACTAAAAAATCATTAGTTTACATTATTAATTTTTTTGAGTATAGGTTTACTATTAAAGGGATAGTTCACACTAAAATGAATGAATACACTGTCAGTATTTACTCACCCTCATGTTGTTCCAACCCCGTAAGACCTTCTTTCATCTTTGGCACGAATTACAACCCCAAATCAGAAAAAGTTGGGACATTTTGTAAAATCAACATTAAAATCAAGAATCTGTGATTTGTTAAACTTTTTATTCTATTTGATTTGCTTCTATTTAAACTATTTTTAACTGACACAAGTACAAAGAAAAGTTTTCCAATGTTTTCACTCACCAATATAATTGAATTTTGTAAATATGAAAAAATTGGGATTTTTGATTCAATCTTAAGTTTATCAAGCGACGAGAATACTTTTTGTACACAAAAACAAACAAAAATAACGACTTTATTTCAACTAATCATTTCCTTCTCTATGGGCCTCTAGTCAGTTAATTTAGTATGATTGCGTAGAGCTATGTCACACGTAGGCTCACTATTGGCTGACGCTGGTCATGTGGGTGATGCGTGTGACGTACAACAACAGAATCGTACGCTATTATACTAGTGAACTGACTTCGAGGCCCACAGAGAAGGAAATGAATAGTTGAAATAAAGTCGTTATTTTTGTTGTTTTTTTGCACACAAAAAGTATTCTCGTCGTTTGATAAACTTAAGATTGAGCCACTGTAGTTACTTGGATTATTTTAAAGATGTCTTTAACAACTTTTCAGGGCTGGCAAGTTTCAATCTCTGAAGAAGCCTATGGACTAGTATGGAGGAGTGATCCAGCTCTCAGATTTCATCAAAAATATCTTAATTCGTGTTCCGAAGATGAACGAAGGTCTTATGGGGTTGGAACAACATGAGGGTGAGTAAATACTGACAGAATTTAAATTTTTGGGTGAACTATCCCTTTAAGCTACTATTAATTACTCACAGAATGAGTAAAAAAAAAAAATATATATATATATATATATATATATATATATATATATATATAAAACAATATTAACAAATGATTTTATATAGTGATAAATGTTATATTTATGTAATGTCTTTTAATTTTAAGAAATTAAACAATAATAACATTTCAGTGTTTTTTTATTGACAAAAAAACATGTAACACTTCAATGTCACTTCGTAAGAAAACATTTTTGCTTGTAAACGACTGTAAATTGTTTAGAGGAGGAACGTGAACACACAGTATTCAATAAAATGCTATACGAATTAAAACCGGAGAAGCCACGGCTTCTGATGGTAGCATCTCATAATTCCTTTGTGAAAATCAAACTGTAAGTTGATTTTTTAATGTTTGTAACCTGGGTTTTAGTTCACTGTGCCTTCCATCACCTTCCATCACAACTTCTCTCTCAGTGATGATCTTGATGATCTTAATTGAGGCTGGATTGAGATGAAGGGAAGATGTGAGCACAGGACCTTCATGCTCAAGGAGGATTCCAAAGTCGAGGTGGCGGAATGAGTAATCAGAGTCCTAAAAACAGAGCACATTTATGAAAATTTTCATTAAATAACCACCAATAATGTTAAACAATATAGTGAATGTGTAGATTGGTTATGACTGCTGGAGTACATTAAAGGGTTAGGTCATCCAAAAATAAACATTTTGTCCCTTACCTATTTACCCTCACATCATTCCATACCCACAAGACTTATGTTCATCTTCATAACAGATAAAGATATATATAAAAATAAAACCCCCTGAGGTTTATGTCTCTCCATTCAAAGTCACATTTATGAGCTTTTTAAAGCTTTAGGTTTTTGTCTGGTGATATTAAAAATACATTCAAATATGTTCTAAAAGTGAACAAAAGACTTATGGTTGAAAGATCTCAATAAGGCAAAGATGTGATGTGTCGGGCAATGCTCCATGAACTCCATGGACACCTGCAAAAGAAAAACACAGAGCATTACATTTCAAAACTAAATTATACGGTGGATTAAGGTACCTCTGTTGTGTGTGAGAAAAGATTAAAGGGATACTTCACCCAAACATGAAAATTTTTCTCATCATTTACACACCATTATGCTGTCCCAGGTGTAGCCTATAGGCCTATGAATTCCAATTCTTTCTTTGGATGAACGCACAGAAAGATTTTCAAAAATCATTTTTGACAGCTAATATAATGCAAGTAGTTTATCAAACGAATAGTTTTAAGCAAAACTTTTTAACATTACAATTTGCTACACAAGTTTTGTTTAGTTTTTAGCAAAAAAATATCTCTTACGCTGTTCCGTATAGCCTAAAGCATCCTATAGCGCTCCGAAAGCAAAACATGAATGAGAACAGATCGGAAGCCGAGTGACACCTAACACTCAAAGCAGAAGAATACACACGAGCAGAGTTGTGGATTTAAATGATGGTAAAATAATTACACTAAATAACGCTTAAAAAAACAACTATTATTTAGTTGTATATAAGTTAACTCATGTTTTAGTTAATTTTGAACTTTTAGTTAAGTTAACAAATATTCACTAACTTACTGATTTATTCAGTCTTCGATAGCATAATCCACCTCTCCCAATGGAGGAATCTATGATCCATTGTTTGAGAATGTGTTTTTGGAGTAAAAAAATATTGAAACTGTTCAAAACTATGTGCTTTACACTTTTAAAACGTAAGTGGTAAACAGTTTTTCACAGGTAATACTTTCACATACAACTTTTTAATTTCAAAATTCAACAAATTTAAAGGGGAACTAAGCAGGTTTTTTTTAGCTTAACTGAACAGCTTCGGAGTTATTGGAATGGTTTTTTTCGGGTTGAATGGTGGCCCCTGAGCGCGTTGTGGCCCCTTTCGTGTTGCCCCCTGAGCGCAATTTGCAAACTATTATGATAAATTGCAATAAGCATGTCTAACGACATCATAACGGACATTGTTACAAAATAATGCGTCATTAGGCTACACTCAAAAAACACAAATGAAATTATACAGTAGGCTTAGGCTATAGGGTATTTACTTGTAATTTAGTTGCAATCATGTAAAACGCTATAAGCCATCAAACGCGGTAGGCTACTTTATTATTATAAAGTGCAGAGGCCGTGAGTCCAGAGACGCTCTGCTTGATATGAGTGGTATTTACGATACTAATGTTAAATACAAGTACTGTACAGCAACTCTAGGGGTCACTGTATGACAAAAACGGAATTCATGCGTATAGTGTGCCTTAAATTGATGCAGATCCTAAAAAACTAAAACTTTTCAGACATTGTAAAATGTTATCAGAAAAGGTAGCTAAATTGTGTTTTCTGAAACCCTGTAAAACTATAGGCTTTCACATTTTAAAACGTGAAACAAGTTTTTGAGGTCAAACACTGCAATCAGGGGTTGTTTTTATTAAAATATACTCACAGTGTTTTTTTTTTTTCACCTACATTAAAATGTTAAAAACAAACAAACAAACAAAAAGCCAAGACAGTTATAAAGTTTTCACATGATGTTAAACCATTTCAGAACAGGTAAAATGTTTTTTCTAAAACAATGTTTTAAATTTGCTGGAATGCAGAGTTAAAAAGTTCCATAGACTCAGAGAGAAAAACAGTGTGGTATCGGATGCACACGAGAGACGAGAGCTGGCGTATTTTCCCCAGGGTTTAATAGCTAAAATGACTTAAAGGTGCTCTAAGCGATGTTGGGTGACATCACTTCTTGTTCACATTCGAAGGATTGTCAAACAAAACGGAGGCTAGCTAGACCCTCCCTCTTCCTCATCCACGCACTAACCACCCAAACCCCACCCCCATATCCTTCTTGTCGGTTATTGGCTGGCTCATTTTGTTATGTTTCGTGGTGCTGGTTAGCCCAGTTTGTTTTTGTTGCCATTTTTGGAGTCTGGGGTGTCTGCAGGGACCGTGTTTTTTTACAGTGTGTTCAGGGCACAGGCAGCTAGCGGATAGCGAGGAGATATTTGCTGTATGTGACAAAAAATGTTTTGGCCAGCAAAACGCGTGACATCGCTTAGAGCACCTTTAAGCGCCGTCACACTCGTCCACATACATGGGGTTGAGTGAGAAAAAGTACACAAATAAACATTCAAAACTCTTTTTTTATTATTACAGACCTAAAACCACGATGCTTCAAAGTATGGATTAGAAGTAGTCAAATGACCCTAAGACACAAACGATTTTGAACATTTATACATATGTGTGTTGCAAAAGCAGAAGTCTATTTTCTTTAAATAAAGTTTTACCTTTATTTATGCTTTAATTTCTTTAAAACAGTCTGATGGCATGCATTATTTCTGTGATTAATTGATTTGTAATGTTGCTAGAAGTTTCTTCACACGAGTAAAAAACGCTTTAGATGTGTTTGTGACAAACACATTGTATTCACATAGGAGACTTTTTTAATATATGACCAATCCTTTTTTCTTCTGACCAACTTACATTTCATATGAATTACCTGAGGCGTTCAACAACCACATATAGGGAAATGCACGTTGATTACTAAGTTTCAGGCATAGTGCAATCATGCAATGTTCGAAAAAACTTTTCTCTCAATACTTGGTCGGGAATCCTTTTGCAGAATGACTGCTTCAATGCGGTGTGGCATGCGGGCAATCAGCCTGTGGCACTGCTGAGGTGTTATGGAGGCCCAGGATGCTTCGATAGCGGCCTTAAGCTCATCCAGAGTGTTGGGTCTTGCGTCTCTCAACTTTCTCTTCACAATATCCCACAGATTCTCTATGGGGTTCAGGTCAGGAGAGTTGGCAGGCCAATTGAGCACAGTAATACCATGGTCAGTAAACCATTTACCAGTGGTTTTGGCACTGTGAGCAGGTGCCAGGTCGTGCTGAAAAATGAAATCTTCATCTCCATAAAGCTTTTCAGCAGATGGAAGCATGAAGTGCTCCAAAATCTCCTGATAGCTAGCTGCATTGACCCTGCCCTTGATAAAACACAGTGGACCAACACCAGCAGCTGACATGGCACCCCTGACCATCACTGACTCTGGGTACTTGACACTGGACTTCAGGCATTTTGGCATTTCATTCTCCCCAGTCTTCCTCCAGACTCTGGCACCTTGATTTCCGAATGACATGCAAAATTTGCTTTCATCCGAAAAAAATACTTTGGACCACTGACCAACAGTCCAGTGCTGCTTCTCTGTAGCCCAGGTCAGGCGCTTCTGCCGTTTTTTCTGGTTCAAAACCTGTAGCCCATTTCCTGCACACGCCTGTGCACAGTGGCTCTGGATGTTTCTACTCCAGACTCAGTCCACTGCTTCCAAGGGTCCCCCAAGGTCTGGAATCGGTCCTTCTCCACAATCTTCCTCAAGGTTTGGTCACCTCTTCTAGTTGTGCAGCGTTTTTTGCCACACCTTTTCCTTCCCACAGACTTCCCACTGAGGTGCCTTGATACAGCACTCTGGGAACAGCCTATTTGTTCAGAAATTTCTTTCTGTGTCTTACCCTCTTGCTTGAGGGTGTCAATGATGGCCTTCTGGACAGCAGTCAGGTCGGCAGTCTTACCCATGATTGCGGTTTTGAGTAATGAAACAGGCTGGGAGTTTTTAAAAGCCTAAGGAATCTTTTTCAGGTGTTTAGAGTTAATTAGTTGATTCAGATGATTAGGTTAATAGCTCGTTTAGAGACCCTTTTCATGATATGCTAATTTTTTGAGATAGGAATTTTGGGTTTTCATGAGCTGTATGCCAAAATCATCAGTATTAAAACAATAAAAGACCTGAAATATTTCAGTTGGTGTGCAATGAATCTAAAATATATGAAAGTTTAATTTTTATCATTACATTATGGAAAATAATGAACTTTATCACAATATGCTAATTTTTTGAGAAGGACCTGTATTAATATTATGGTTCCATATTGATACCAGTGCAAATACCACCGTGGAAACCAGTGCTACTGCACTCATTTGATCTCATTGATCCAGTTGTTACATGGATTGCCAAAGACCGCTTCAACATTCCTCTTTGACTGAGCCTGACGTGAACTCTGCTTCTTCGACTAATAACACTTTGGAGACCCATAAACCCAAACTTCAGAGCATTAATTGCACAAGACTTGGACGATTGTAACGCAAGCGCGCAAGGACTCAATCACATGACATTCCAGGAACTATCCGAATCTTTCAGCATCGAATAGGGGACAAAGGGTGCTTCTCATTTCTTATTTGTGCATCCTCGTTTCCCTTCCTCGCATCTTAGCTCCACCTCTTCAGGATGCGAGGGAAGGAAGCAAGGAAAAGACGCGAGGACGGAGGAATTGAAGCAAGTGAAATTATATATCCTCGCTCCCTTTAGCGTCGTCAAGTAATGATGACACTACACTGCTGGATTTAGCTTGCATGTCGGGATTCTTGAACATTAGAGATAATTATTTATATTGTAACCGTTTCAACCTTATTTTTTATATATTACCAGTTATTATTAACAATGAATTATTCACAGTTATTACCTTTTTAGTTAATTCACATTTTATTTGTTGTAGGCTATGGTATTACAGTTTGTTTAATTTTAGTGCTTTGATATAATTCTGCAACTGACCTACTAGAGTTGTTGTGATTTCACATACATTTATGTCATTACACCACATTCTTCACCAATTTGCACAACATGAACAGCGTAGATGTAGATGGAAAGCACGATTTCGTCATTGTGTCCTACTCCTGGCTGAGATATTGTTAAAAATACTATGTGCAGATATGTATTGGGGTTAATATTTGTATTCAGATTCACAGCCTTCTTTGTTGTATATCATTTCTTAATTTAAACTGAACAGTGCTATGTGCTTATAAATAAACATATTTACATGCTATTTTTAATTACAGGTTAAAAGAACAGCTACTTCGTTTTATGCTGAAATAAATACCACCGTACCACTTCTAAAATTATACTTCGATTGTAGGCAGAACCTCAAGGTGGACTTTCAACTGAGCCGTAACTCTATGGAAGCTTTGATAAGGATGCTGCCACAAGATGAAGCACATGGTTGGGGACACCACATAACCATACTGATAACTGTTATACTGGCTAGCACATCGTCTGTCACACAGTGTGGTGGCACGGGCCTTTCAGGTGCCAGTATCCTCTGTTTGCAGGCTGGTTCACACAGGAACCATAAAGATTGCAGCCCTGCGCCAGCTGGTCATACAGTCGACAGATGCACAAGACCTTGATGAGGTTGTCCTTGGTTTTGAAAATTTGGCCTGCAGCCCCAACTTCTTCAAGTGTGTGGGTGCTATGGATGGATGTCATGTCCTCATCTGGACCCACTGGCCAGGACTACATCAATAGAAAACTCTTCCCATCCATTCAGATGCAGGCAGTAAGTGATGGGAAGGGCCAGTTCCTTAATGTTTTTGTGGGACATCCTGGTTCTGTCCACGACACTAGAGTCCTGAGAAACAGCGAGATCTATAAAGAGGCATTGTATCCTCCACAAGGAAACTTCCTTTTGGGGGATGGAGGCTACCCCTGCATCATCCATCCTGTGGCCATCATTACTGCGTTCGGGAGCCAGTGCAAGGTAGAGTGCAGGCCCGCTTCAATTACTACCACACCAAGGCTCGCTCCATAATTGAACGGGTCTATGGTATGATGAAAACATGCTGGAGGTTCCTGTTTTTCAAGTCTCTTAAGGTGAACCACACCTTTGCCCCAACAGTTATCGTGGTGTGTGCAGTTCTGCATAACATTTGCCTGACAACAGGAGACATAATTGAAGCCCCTGAAGTTGTGGATGGTGTGGGTTTACCTCCACCCTGTCCAGTGAGGGGGTCTGTAGTGGGAATGCCTGGCGTGATAAACTGGCAGCAAAACTCTCAGGTGTATCCGGTGGAGCTAAATGAGCATGATTATTTGTAGATACACGAAGACAAATGTTGCTTCACACAATGTTTAGGTTCAGATTGTGTATGGATAAAAAAAAAAAATTCCCCATGTCTCTAGCCTCATGCATTAAATTATTTGCAATATCCACATTATCAATAGTCAAGTCAAGTCACCTTTATTTATATAGCGCTTTTTACAATACAGATTGTTTCAAAGCAGCTTTACAGAGATACCAAAAAAATTATGTTGTAATAGTATTGTTAAATACAGAATTAAATGTCCCCAACTAAGCGAGCCAAAAGCCAATGGCAACAAAGGCGACAGTGGCAAGGAAGCAAAACTCCATCAGTGACAGAATGGAGAAAAAAACCTTGGGAGAACCCAGGCTCAGTCAGGGGGCCAGTCCTCCTTTTGGCCAATGAACGAACAGTGTATGATTATGATTTAGGCAACATTATGGGTCAGAAGTCAGATGGAATCAGAACTTTCATAATATTAATCCAGTTCCATCTGGTTGGGGGTCGGAGTCATCACGCCAGTATGGAGACGAGTTTGTTGAGGTGTCCAAGAGGCCTTCACAGTGTTGATGAGGCTGGCACTTCAGGGATGCGTTGTCATCGTGTCCATGCGATGGTCCTTCATCAAATCTGGATATGGCGTGGGTCCGGCTGTTTGCGGTAAAACTCAGGATAAACAGAGAGACTAATATTAGCGTAGACGCCATCCTTCTTATGATGTACCAAGTACATCAGGATTTATGGGAAGTGTTCCCGGTTCCGGCTGATCTAAACTATGCAGCCTAACATTGAATTATAGAAATCTATAATGTGTTATGTGTATGCTAAGCTAAAGAGATATGTTTTAGTCTCGTTTTGAACTGACAGACTGTGTCTGCTTCCCGGACCATGTTAGGAAGATTGTTCCTAAGTTTTGGTGCTAAATAGGAAAAGGATCTACCGCTAGCAGTCGATTTAGATATTCTAGGTATTATCAACCGGCCAGAATTTTGAGATCACAATAGACGTGAAGGACTATAATGCGTTAAGAGCTCGCTCAAGTACAGGGTAGCTAAATCGTTTAGTAGTTTAAGTAGTAGGAAATTACTAGTCATCCAGTTTTTTATATCAGCTTATGCATTCCGTTAATTTGTAGATTGGTAAGTTTCGTCAGGGCGTGAAGAAATATAGAGCTGAGTATCATCAGCATAGCATTGAAAACTAATGGCATGCTTCCTAATAATATCTCCTATGGGTAGCATGTACAGAGTGAACAGCAACGGTCCTAGTACTGAGCCTTGTGGTACGCCATACTGAACTTTTGACCCATAAGACATCTCTTCATTTACTGCTACAAACTGATAACGGTCAGATAAGTATGATTTAAACTATGCTAGTGCAATTCCACTAATGCCAACATAATTTTCGAATCTATTTAAAAGAATGTTGTGGTCGATAGTGTCAAATGCAGCACTAAGATCGAGTAGCACTAATAGAGAGATACAACCATGATCGGATGATAAAAGCAAATCATTTGTGACTTTAATGAGAGCTGTCTCAGTACTATGATACGGTCTAAATCCTGATTGAAAATGATCACAGATACCATTTCTTTCTAAAAAGGACCTTTTCTAGTATCTTTGACAGAAAAGGTAGATTCGAGATCGGCCTGTAATTGACAAAAATTCTGTAGGATCAAATTGCGTTTTGTTAACAAGCGGTTTAATCATAGCCAGCTTAAAAGTTTTCTGTACGTATCCTAATGACAAAGATGAATTAATGATATTAAGAAGAGGATCTATGACCTCTGGAAGCATCTCTTTCAATAGTTTAGTCGGTATAGGGTCTAACATACATGTTGTCGATTTAGATGATTTAACGAGTTTATAAAATTCAACCTCTCCTATAGAAATGATGAATGAATCAAACTTTTCATCAGTGAGACTACACTGCACTGTCTGATGCGATACTGTAGTAGACGGTTGCATAGTTATAATTTTCTTCCTGATATTATCAATCTTGTAAGTAAAGAAGTTCATAAAGTCATTACTGCTGTGCTGCTAGGAAACATCTGGGCTTGAAGCTTTATTTTCATTAGTTTAGCCACGGTTTCATATAAATACCTAGGGTTTTGTTTATTTTCTTCTAATAAACAATAATAGGGTTGTAATAATAGGGTTGAAAAATAAGCGGATCTAGCTGTTTTTAAGGCCTCTCTGTATACAATCATGCTCTCTTTCCATGAAATGCAAAATACCTCTAGTTTTGTTTTCTTCCAGTTGTGCTCCATTTTTCTGGCTGCTCTCTTAAGGGCCTGAGTGTGCTCGTTGTACCATGGTGTTGGAATATTTTCTTTAATCTTCTTTAAGCGCAAAGGAGCAACTATGTCTAAAGTGCTGGAAAAGAGAGAGTTATAAGTTTCTGTCGCAATATCGAGTTCTTCAAAGCTATCTGGGATGCTGAGATGATGAAACTGATCAGGAAGATTGTTTATAAAGCATTCTTTAGTGGCAGAAGTGATAGGTCTAACATATTTGTAACATGGAGTCGGCTTTGCAGCTTTGGCTAAATGTAGTTTACACAAGACTAGATAGTGATCTGAGATGTCATCGCATTGCTGCAGAATTTAAATGGCATCAACATTAATTCCATGTGATAATTTTAAATTAGAGTATGATTACGACAATGAGTAGGTCCTGACACGTGTTGTTTAACTCCAATAGAGTTAAGAATGTCTTTAAATGCCAATCCCAATGCATCTTTTTTGTTATCTACATGTATATTAAAATCACCGACAATTAGGACTTTATCTGCAGCTAGTACTAACTCTGATAGAAAGTCATCAAATTCTTTGATAAAGTCTGTATGGTGCCCTGGTGGCCTGTATACAGTAGCCAGCACAAATCTCAAATGTGATTTATCATTTACACTAGATATTGTCACATTAAGCACCAACACTTCAATAGATAAAATAGTTTCATGTAAATAAACATGTTTGCCAATTACATCAATATTTTAGTTTTATACTCATCTGGGAACTGTGTTTACCATAAAACATCTATTAAGGCATATAATGGCACACAAAAAAATTTCTCAAAGCAAACATGACAAACAGAGATTGTGTTCAACTTTTTTTAATCAACTGTTCAAACAGGTCAAGGAACCTATTAGAAGTAGATTGCATTAACTCGTGCGTGGCGTGAAAACATTCCTCCTCTTTTCAGTATCCTTCTCTAGATAATCTAGCACTCTGTTGGATCTTTTCTTTTCAGGTGGCGGGGGACCCGAAGAAGTACAGGGTCTTTCCTCCTGCAAGTTGCTTGTGCCAGGCAGTGCAGACAGAGGACGTTGTTTCCTCCTCCTCCCTTTCCTCCACAGATGCGGATGCAAGCCAAGGTCTTTGGACACAGCAGAACAGCTAGTGACTTCTGCATCGCATGAGTCTATCAGGACTCATATAGACGGCCCCATGGGGGCACAGCCGTTTGAGAAATATTTTGACGCAGTGGCGACATCATAGTCCAACTCAGCAGAAATGCTATAAAATCATGTAATCATAGGCGTAATTTGCGGGTGGGTCATGTACCCACCACTTTTTGCCATGGGTCGATATTGTCCCAGCCAGGGGCGTAGCCAGAATTTTATTTTTGGGGGGTCCTGTCTTTAAATGAGGGGGCTAGTTCCTATATATATATATATATATATATAGCCAGAATTTTATATATACAGGCCTATTCTGGTGGGTGCGGTGATGCAGTGGAGACTCGTGTAACTTGTAAGGGTGGCGCTGCCAATAAAGCACCTAAAAGCTGTCACAAAGAACCGGCAAAAGTAATGATTATGTAAAATATAGCAAGGAGATATTTTAATTGTTTATTAATAAACAAGTGTTTTCTTTGTCAGTGTCGGCTAAGATGAAGTTGACGATGCTGACTCACGATCTTCAGTAGTGAACGTGCCAGAGAGGAATGCACATTTCATACGGATTACAAAAGCAGAGAGCAGTCTGTAGTCTGTTTTCTTTCGATTTGAATTATTCTGTCTAAAAGTAGACATGTCTGTGAGGCAAGTAGGCTACCTTATATGCTGAGTTTCGGTTCATTTAGGCTATGAGACGAGCTCCAGTTCACGCGCCGGCGCCTCCGTTTCTTATCTATCCTCTGCTATATTTACTTCTTATTTATTAAATCCAGGCAATTGGTTGATGAAACATTGATTAAAATTAAGATACAATTAATACAAAACGAAATTCAGGTTAAAGAAATGTTTTGTGCTTTCTGTTTGATGTCTCTGTGAAAGTTATAAAGCATCTTTTAGTGCCGCTTTCAGAGCGCTCACGTCCGTAACGGAGAACACGTCCGTAACATTTTTTCCTCTTTTTTCCGACACATTTTTTAAATGCGATCACGAAAAATAAAATAAAATGAATATTTTATGTACTGTGGAGACTGAGAGCCAACCCTTCTTACTTTGGTTTGCGTAGTGTAATTCACATAATCACCAAAAAATATTTTGCCCCCCAAGTTATTTTATTTTTTAAGCAATCAGAAAACTGAGCTAGCCTACTCCTGAAACATCTCGCGCCACGGATGTAACAAATACTAATAAACAAATAAATAATACATCTCTAGTTAACTAGCAGAGCATTCATTTAGTTCGTTTGTTAAATAAGAGGCGATCTAGCACGCTGAAATGTGATGTTTTTGAAATCAAGTGATCAAAGTGCTCCTTGCCGCTGCGATTGGTGTGGATACAGTGTTCTCTTGTAGCTTGTTCGTAGACTCTCTATTCGTTCCGGTGATCACAAAGTAAAATGCACACAAACCCTGTTTGATATACAACCACTGATAAACATAATTGGTTTTAATGAGGGAAAAAAACTATACGAGTGGGGATTAGAACCCAGAACCCCTGACACGCTTGGCAAAAGGTCTACCACCGGACCATTGAAATGCAAACAAAAATTAGTCGGATCGCATCTATGTATTTCTTCACGTAAAAAGTCTGCCCACCAACACATATTGATCTCATTAAACGACAAATTCAACACAATGTACTATTTAAATCGATTGCTGTCCCACCCACTTTTTAAAGCAAAGTTATGCCACTATTTAATATTAAAAAAATAACTAAAAGGGATATTTTATTGGGCCACGCCATGGCCTGTGGTAGGATGCGCATCAATGACCGCTAGGGGGGGCTCGGCCCTCGAATGCCCCACCATAGCGCCGGCCCTGTCGACCGATATGTGATTTTCAGGGCCGATGCCGATATCGATTATTACAGATCAAGCAGACCGATAAGCGATATATAGCAGACATATAGATATGTCTGGTGTAAAAATGCAAGAATGTCAAAATTAAGAATAACAAAGGGTTTTGACATACTTTCTTAAAATGGTTTTAAACATCTTTAAATCTGAGAACTGTTAATAATAACATTATTACTAATAAACATGCACTGTAAACATTTTGTAAAAATTAAAGACAGTATTTAAATGGTTAAATAAAATTTTTAGCACCCTATGAAAACACAAACTTTTATTTTGACGGGTTGTGGTGGAGATCTTTGAGTTTCTGTGCGTTTATGATATGACGATAACTTTTCTCAGTTGAAGCATTAAAAAGCTCATGAAGTGAATTTAATGTGCCCTTGCTGATTATCCTGTTAGTCTGTAAATATCTTTTAACATGAAATACATTCACTACTACAAACAGGCATCACTTTTTCAATTTTCTATTAGCCAGAGTTGAATCTCAGTTGTGGCCCATTCTGACCATCAATGCAGATGATGATACTAACTGATTTAGATCCAGATGTAAAGAGGGAATGCCTTGCCTGTTGTTGACATTGTATGTGCAAAGCCACATTATAGAATTGCTGCAGCCAGTTTCTCCAATTCATGAAAGTATCAATAAACAAGAAAAAACAAAACATTTATATGCTTACAAAAAAAATATTCTAATTTCAAATATGCAAACAAGCCTTTATTTCCATCTAAGCCCTGCGAAACATGCCCACACATTTGCTGTCTACTAAAGAAAACAGCATAATATGTATTTGTCTGTAATTAAATAGGAACTGAGGAAATAGGAATAGGAGCTCATTTTCTAACGTTCAGAGGAGATAAGTCGTCAGACTTTGCTGGATTCCTGAATCAACAAAATACTTGCTTGGATCCAGTCTGAACATTCCTGCATTCTTGTGCAATGACAGTCCCATAAAACATTAGTTGACATTTGGAGAATCAGTTTTCCTTTTGATAAAACAAAGTTCAATATAAAAGGCTATGGTTCATTTTTTAAAAGCAAGGAAGATGATATATGTCTATTTCTGGTTTACATCCAATAATATCCTTGTATTTTTCTTTGAAAAAATACTGCTCGGGGAGCAATATTCACTATATATACAGAAATATGCTCTGGTTATCAGATATGCTGAATACAGGGGGGAAAAAACATAATATTTCCAGAGGAAGGAGGTAAAGTAAGACGAGCAAATCAGAGGCAGCCTGTTCACTAAAGCACTCTAGCTTCAGAGTCAGATTTATTAATAAAATTACACTCAAAACCTTCTACAGACCACTCCTGAGGTCCAAGCCTTGGGTTCAGAGGAGAGCAACAAGGACAGTTTTCAGCAGAGCATCAGTCTGAGAAAGAGGCCAGAATAGGGTGCTTGTATTAGTTGGCTTTGGCTCGAAGCTGGGCTCTTTTGCCAGTGACAGCCTGGAATCCAGTCTTGATGCTGGCTACAGAGCAACGTGAGTGACAGGTTTCACACTGCAGGAAGTAGAGACGAGTGTCCTTCTGCAAAATTGTATCTGGTGAGCGGCAGGTATGACATGTCACATATTCCTCTGTGAAACAGAGAAAAGAGAAAATGACGTGTCAAAAATCTGTTAGGTAAACTAAATCAGAGTCCTGCACGCGAGGTAAACCGCTAATTTTGATTTAATATTTAAATTCTCATTTGCACTGCGGGAATCAATAGGCACGGGCGGACTGCGTTTCCAATAGCCAAGAGACTACTTTGACTCAATTTGGTACCCACTGATGGGCAGCTGCTTTCAAGTGGTCCCGTGCTTATTTGTGTTCACGCTCTAGCCTATAGTCTGAAGACAATCAAATGTTTATAATGTTTTAACGTTGAGCTGTATTGATTGACAGCTTCAGTCCATCTGAACATGGTCAAATTAAATTATGCCATTTTTTATGAGAGGTAAGGGCACAGTACATACAGGGGTTGAACAATAAAACTAAAATACTGATCAATATAGTGTTACAAGTTCATGTCTATATATGTGCATAGGTGGTCAATCTTCCCTGATTTTACATTCCACTAGTAAGAACAGAGTGAAGGTTAAATTAGCAGAGCAAAGCTGTACATAAAATATTGCAATCCACACAACATAATGGGAGACGTCAGTTAAAAAGAGAACAAATAGTTGCTGCGTGTCTCGCTGACTGATTTGTGACCAGGACAGCAAGCCTTTGTGGTGCATCAAGAGCCATGGTATTCAGGATAATTGGACGAACCACATCCGACAGGAGTAACTGTCAATGCAGAGAAAGCAGTCCAAAAAAGGATGTCTGGATACTAACCCGGATTGTATCCAAAAAACATAAAATAGAATAGAATAGAAATGTGCACCTCGACTCTCCTGTTTCCAACAAAACTGTTCATCGGGAGCGCCACAGATTAAATTTTCATGGTCGGGCAGCTATAGCCATATCATGCTCATAGCCATATGTGAAAAGGAATATCTATATCAAATGGGCTGCAGAATTAATTTTTGCGTAAAAAGATTGTTTTTCACAAAAAAAATCAAAAATCAGTAAAGTCAGTAAAGGTTTTCCTCCACCAGCATCAAATAGTGCCCTGGGCACTGTTCTGGAAGATGAATGATTAAAAAAAAAAGTGCAGGGCTTTTTTCAGTCATTCCCAGGACAAATTGATGCTGTATTGGCCGCATTATTAGACCATAGACTAATAATAAATTATTTTGCCCTACTCTTATAATAAATGATTGTGGTCTAAAACTAGGTGTTTTCGATTCACTGTCCAACCCCTGCACATTAGCGTGTAGTATTGGTACACCAGCTACATATTCATACATTCAAAATGTTTGACTTACTTATATATCTTCTCAAGACATTCTCTATTTGTTTCTGTTGAAAGCGTCCTTTGATTACAAGCTGGTTATTTCCATCTATGGAGCCACTAGATATAAGAAGACATCTCTTTAGTTGCAGGAAAAAAATCACTTTTTCACTTCTGACAATTATTGAAAAGCAATTAATAACTCACCTTGTTCCTAACTCGGCTAACAGGAATGCCAAAAGATGTTTGGGCTGTCGATGCAACCTGAAGATGAAAAAGTAAACATGCTATGGTATAATAGAAAAAATTGGGCCAATATATTAGAATCACTGTTATATATATATATATATATATATATATATATATATATATATATATACACACACACACACACAACACAGATTTCAACCATGGAAAAAAAAAGCATTGACGGTACCAATCACATTTAACATAGGCCACTTTAAGGGTAAAAAATAAATAAAGGTACAATACAATTTCAGACACAATTAAGTACTCACTCAAAAGGCATTTGAGTGGTAGAATCACTGGTTTGATTAAATTCAATGTTCAATAGTCAATGTCAATAAAAGTGTCCAAATTAAAGAAAAGGAAAACACTTCTTAGAAAGGTAATTCTTGCACCATGTTGGTTTCATAAACTCACAAACTTTTCCATTACCCTCACTCTGAATACATGTGTGTACACACCTATTTCAAGAAGATTTAAAGGTGCAGTGTGTGACTTTTAGCGACATCTAGCGGTTCGCTTGCGAGTTTACACTAAGGGCTCAGCCCACTGCTCACGCCTCCCTTTCGAAGAAGCTACCGTGTCTCAAACGGGACAAACATCGTCGTCTGAGACGGCAGAGAATAGCCAGAGTAAACCAAGTTTCTGTACCACAGTCAATTATAAACCACATCATGGATAAAGTTTACAAAGCCATAGTCAGGTGAGGATCAAGGGTCTTAATACGTAATATAATAATAGTAATTAGTTGATTGTCTCACGAACCTAACCAGCACATTTCTCCCCACATAGCAAACCCATAATACAGCGAGGGAGAAGAACCACATGAAACTATGCAACTATATATTTTTTCTAACAGGGTAGTAAAAGTTTAGATGGCTAATATGAGCTGTTACTGTGGCTGAGCTGGTTAAAGCGTTAAGCCTTGTTTAAACTCGACGCGTCCGCATGAGCCCAAAAGTGCGTGCGGCAAAAATGACGTGATTGTAACAGCGCGCGCGCCTCGCATCCCCTAGAGACCATTTACTACACACAATAGGCTTTTTTTCTCTGATTTTGGAAACACGATCGACTTAAAATGCTTCCAAGATCGACGGGTTGGTGATTCCTGTAACTGTTTTACGGTCAATGACAAGAGTACTAATCAGCTGTCTCACGAACGTAACCAGCACATTTATCCCCACATAGCAAAGCCATAACACAGCGAGGGAGAAGAATTAAGTTACATGAAACAATACAACTACATATTTTAGACCACTGACAAGGGAAAAGTCACTACTCACGGTGTTTATGGCTAGCTTCTAGCTTTCTGCTGCTTCTCTTTCAAGGTAGTGACGAGACGCGCTCTGTAACACTGTTTGTTCGCTGTTGGCTACGGTAGAAACATGACGTCACAATATGTCGACCTTCATAGAAGGGGATTCCCGCGCCTATGTAGATATAAATGCCTCAATCTAATGCTGCGTTCACACCGGACGCGAATTGAGCGTCAAATTCGCGCCTGCCGCGTCTAGTTATACGCATGTACACTTAGAATCAATTCGCGCGTCAAGAGCGAAATTGACGCGCGTAAAAAACAAAAGTTTGAAGCGAAATTTACGTGCGTCGGAGGCGAAATCTGTTGGCGGCCATCTTTTTACAAGACGGCTAATGTTGATCGAGCATTCATCGAGAGAGTCACTGCTCTGTATTTGCTCTGGAGAGCAGAACAGCAGCGTAGGGATCATCGTCGCCGTATTTGGGTCCACCAGACCCTTCGGAGGTGAACCCAGTTTGGCGAATTTCACCATTTGCTCCTGGACCTGCGCCTGGATGACGGCCGCTTTCAGCGGTACTTCCGCCTGTCCCGCGCCCAGTTTGATGACTGTTGTCACGCATCGGAGCGAGGATCACCCTCGCCCTCACACACCTAATCTGTCATTTATTTTTGTTTTGATGATAAATGGAGCCAGCCTAGGCTACTACAAAAGTGATTAAACTGTCCTGTGATTTTTTTTCCTCACACAACACTGTCCAGACACGAACTATGTTCTTGCACTAAAGTACTAGGCTATGTTGGTTCTCTTTAAATTAGAATAATAATAATGTTTCATATAATCTAGATTAGATATGGAATAAATACCATACAAAATTAATGTCTCATATATTAAAATCAAGTTTTTATGTGATAACATATTTACTTCACGTGACAGCAGCAAGCTGGCTCCTGATTGGTTAACGCGGCGCGAATTGACGCAGAAGTTCAGATTTTTCAACTCGGGCGGCAGACGCGAATTCGCGTCAAACGCGTGAATGCACAAAATGCACCATTCGCGCGAATGAGGCGTATTCGCGTCTACCGCGCCGCGCTCCACGCCTCATTCGCACCGCAGGAATTTTTTACGCGTGTAACGCGTCTTTGCATTGACTTAACATTGATATCACTCGCGCCTGACGCGCTATTCGCGTCCGGTGTGAACGCAGCATAAGGTAATAAAAACATTACGGTTTATTAAGTAAGTTCTTTATAAACCACTGAACACATAGTTATGGATGTCATATTGCATTTCTGTTAATAGATACTCAATTTTTACACATTGCACCTTTAAAATATGTTTCAATGTTTTTTTGTTTTTTTTACAAATATCATAAATTATAATAAAATAAATTCATAATTAAATTACAAAAATAGTTTAATGTATATTTAATATATTTTAGTTATTTATTAATACAGAAATATCATAAGATTTGTCATTTTACAACCTGAACTAACCTTGTCTTGAAAATTTTAAAATATACCTTGAGACAGTCATGTTTTTCCTTTTCTTTTTTTTGTTGCATTTTAGTGCACTTGATTTGTTTGATTGACAAATCTTTTTCAAATATTAATTTGATCATTTTAATGAGGATTTATTTTATTATCATACCAGGACTGACAAGTCCCTTTCAATTGAATCTTCAGAAGTTAAAACATGCTTCAAGAAATTTAAAAAAATATGCTTGTATTCAAGTCATTGTTAGTATGATTTTTTTTTTTTTTTGCTGCTCTAAAGTATTTTTGAATAAATTAAAAGGTAAGACAAAAATAGCGTAATGTGTGACCGAACCATATATCATCTTTTGCACTATTTCCTAGAAAATACATTCAGTCAAAGGTTGTTTTTGTTTTTTTTAAAGACCATAAGCATTCCTAGTTTTCTCTAGAACCCAGACTCAGCAGACATGCTAAGTGTTTGCACTTACAGT
The DNA here is from genome assembly GCF_051911475.1 of Siphateles boraxobius. Taxonomy (NCBI): domain Eukaryota; kingdom Metazoa; phylum Chordata; class Actinopteri; order Cypriniformes; family Leuciscidae; genus Siphateles; species Siphateles boraxobius. The sequence goes on along the minus strand of NW_027509219.1, from coordinate 7,395,256 downwards.
TTGCAGATGTCAGTGAAGTTTACAAAAGATGTTTTCTTTGTCCCAACTCGGACCACCTGAGGCGGCTTCATCACAAACTTCCTCTTCTCTCCTGCAACCATATCAGGGTTTTTCTCCCGCATGATGTTAAACACCCGGCTCAACAACTGTAAAGACGCAGACAAATAAATAATGTAATAAATTAAAAGAAAACTATGTCACAAACACTGGGTAGAGTGATGTGTGATATAGAAGAGAGAAAGTGCTCATCATTTGAATCAACTTCATACCTCATCATAAGTGTAATCTCTCTCTGAATCTGCCCATGCTGGGCCTGATTGTGAGCTGAATGTGATGCCTTCTGTGCTTTTATCATCCTCGATGACTGTAATATAAAATATATGTGAAGAATTCAGACAGTCCCATTTTTAATCAGCACAAAAAAAATTATAAAATTAGGGATGCACCGATACCGATCGACACTGATAGAGCACACGTGTCGTGGATTAAAACTAAATTAAAACATGAACCGTTATCTGATTTATGTGTAGCGAATGGTTCCCTACATTATTCCAGGACGTTTGCAAGTCAAAAAGTTTCATGAACGCAAACATCCGAAGCACGTGCCCCAAAATATGCGTCTCAGACAGCGCATGAATACGGAATTGAATTCACCTTCACATCTTGCACTTCTATGGATGGATGAATTCACACAAAATCATGTAAAAACGCCTTTTAATGGGGCGTATCCTAGTAAACATAGTCGGTTATATCTCAAGTGAACGTAGACAGTAGCCTATTCATATTTGACCAGTGCATTCAGTCATAAAGGGACAATCAAACCTGCTGCTGTTTTAATCAAACAAACGACAAATAAATCAATCACTGCTCTTAACTAAACACACTTTATAAAGATCCATCGATATTTAATTTATAAAGTAATGAATATGCAGTTTTATTTCACATCTGATTACTTTATTCAAATTTCTGCACCTGAAAACGATACTCGGTTACTAACGTAACCTCGGTTCTCTCTAGAAGAGGGAACGAGTATTGCGTAAGCTAGCTTACGCTACGGGTAAAGTCATCTTTGCTCGAGATATTGAAGCCAAAAAATTATCCTTAATTTTGTATTTATTGTCAACGCAGAGCTGCAGCTAGCGAACCTAGAGCAGGCCATATCGCGTGCTCACTGGTTGCCCTGCTGCAACCTACCACTGAGCCTCGCGCGTGACGTCACGTCCAATGAGGGCGCTAGCTTTATGAGAGTGGGCTCTGTGAGCATGTGAGAAACATAGGGCATAGTGTTTACATGTAGGGGTGAGCACTGACTTGCGGGCACGTTTTCAACACATGAAGCACACTCGGGGTGAGCCGGATAACCAGAATTTATACTCTTTTTGAGATTTCTCTGGGTTGCCGTAAAAACGGCGTTTGTGTGCAGGCGATCGGGCTGTGTTGCCGACTCGTTGGCTGCTATATGTATGTCTGCAGTAGCCTTCATCAAGGGGACTGACAGGACGAGATGCTTCGACGGTGGTCCAGCCGCGGCAAGACCATCGCGTCTTTTCCTCACTAGCGTTGCTAGGAGGACCTTCCCTGCTCGGGCTTCAGCACAACCCTAGGCCAGGGTCCCCGGGGGGGAGGCGGCCTGTGACCGGAGGTAGCAAGATCTAGGCCGGCCGCCCTGTCGACGCTGCGGAGGCTGGGGCTGGGCGCTGGATAGCTTGACGTGCAGGCGGCTCACGTGGGCGGGCAGGAAAAGGCTCATGGCCTGTGTGGTCTTCTGCACTTCGGAGAAGCGGTCAACGATCCCGTTTACCACTGGGCCGAAGAGACCGGAAGGGGAGAGCGGCGCGTCGAGGAACACGGACCGTTCAGCTTCCCCCATATCCGCCAGCGTCAACCAGAGGTGCCTCTCTGTGACGGTAATCGAGGCCATGCATCTTCCCATCGCCTGTGCTGCAGATTTAGTGGCGCGAAGAGAGAGATCCGTCGTGCTCCTCAAATCGGTAATGGCGGCCGGGTCCTTGCTTTTCTCGTCCCACTCACGGAGGAGATCAGCCTGAAGGATTTGCAGCACGGCCATTGAATGCAGGGCGGAAGCAGCTTGTCCGGCTGCGGCGAAGGTGCGGCCGACAAGGGCTGAGGTAGTTCTGCAGGCTTTGGACGGGAGGGCAGACTTTGAGCGCAATCTCGCGGAGGGCGGGCAAAGGTGCGCTGCGACCGCCGCTTCTACTGTTGGGATAGAGGTGTATCCCTTCTCGGCGGCGCCGTCCACTCGGGAAAGTGTGGAGGAGACATTAGCGTGGAGCCTCGCGGAGAATGGTGCGTTCCACGATTTTGCCAGCTCAGCGTGCAGCTCTGGCAGAAAGGGTGCAGATCTGGAAACGGGCTGGGGTCGGCGGCTGTGCAGGAAACAGCCGTCGAGCCTGTTGGGTGCGGGCTCCTTCGGCGGTGACCAATCAAGCCCGAGTTGGTCGATGACCTTAGAGAGGAGGCGCATTAACTCGGCGTCCACGCCTGCCCGAGTCCTGCTGGATTCCTGGACAGATGAAGAGGCGGAGTGATGTAAACTCGACCACTCCTCACTGTCCGACACCAGGATGGAACAGCTGTCCAGTGAGTGGCCTCCTTCAGCCTCGTCCCCTGAGGCGGCGGCAGCGCGGGCCGAAGCCGGCGGATGCGCGTCCAGGAGGGGCGGAGAAGGAGAGAGTGGGGAAGACGTTCCGGTGAGCACTTCACTGCGGCCACGGGCTCCGGCACTCTGAGCACGGTGCTTCTTCCTGCGCGGTCCAGAGGGTGGAGTGACAGCGTTCTGTGTGAAGGCTTCGAGTCGAGCCAGTAGGGTCGACAACGGAAGCGCTTCACAGTGCTCGCAGCCGCCCGTATCGAGGGCGAGGGCTGCGTGATCCGGTCCCAGGCAGAGAGCGCCAATCACATGGCGGTCTCCTGCACTGAGCTGGGTTCTACACGAGCCGCAGGAATGGCGAGGCATTTTAAAACAAACGCTCGCGGTCTTTTTATGAGAGAGAGAGAGTGAGTGTCGCAGCGTGGAACACAAACAGATAGCAGTATAAAGGATACACGCCGGATGGCATAGCAGGCAAGGATGGCTGAAGGTGGCGAAGACGGCCGGCTTCTTCGGGCACTTTCCTCTGCTTGCTAGTCACTGGATTCAACGGCGGCGGCTTCTCTCAGAGTCCAGCGATGCGGAGAGCTTCGCTGAAGATGATGAAAATCAGTGAGACAACCTACGAGCCTGGCTTTTATACGCTAAGCCACCCCCATTTTGGCGGGCTATGACGCGTAAGGGTGCGAAGCGCCGGGAACCGGGAATCCCTGGGACTTATGAAATGGAGGCTGGGCACGCACGGTGTTGACAATGGGTTCCCGTAGCGTAAGCTAGCTTACGCAATACGAGAGAACCTCTAGTAAGTGAACAATACTCGGTTACTAACGTAACCTCGGTTCTCTCTAGAAGAGGGAACGAGTATTGCGTAACCTGACCGTGCAGGCGCCACGAGCGTCTTATCGCTTCAGCTGATGAAACCAGTGAGACAACCTACGAGCCAGGCTTTTATACGCTAAGCCATCCCCATTTTGGCGGGCTATGACGCGTAAGGCTCATTGGACGTGACGTCACGCACGAGGCTCAGTGTTAGGTTGCAGCAGTTGCCGCAGGGCAACCAATGAGCACGCGATATGGCCTGCTCTAGGTCTGCTAGCTGCTGCACTGCATTGACAATAAATACAAAATTAAAGGATAATTCCGGTATTTAACACTTTGAGTCTATTTTGTAGTTTGTTTGGGATGAACTAGAGTGGTGGACTTAGAAATTTTGACGATGGGTCCTGTCTCGACTTTTTGACTATTTTAGAATCGCCTCTGACCGCTTCAGAGTGGATGTCTATGGGCATGCTCAAACATGTCCTTAAAACAACCCTTAACGTTCGTTTTCAAAACTGTGCAACTCACCGAGTGGTTAGTGGTGTTTGTTGATGATTAGAAACAAATATATTGGCGCAATGTATGCTTTCAATCCGTGTTATTTGCTATAGTGGAACTATTTTTTCAGATACCTCACAACCGCGTATAAACTTCCGCTCGATATTTGAGTCTGAAGTGTTAGCACACTCCCGACCACTTGATGGCGACAACCACTTTGCCGCAGTTGCTCAGCTCACGCTAGCCTTCTGAGAGACGGAGAACCGAGCGAAAAGACTACAACCAAATGTAAACAGAGCCCTTTCCGTTTCCGGTAGCGCAGTAATGTCAACGAGCACTGAGTCCTCCAGCAGACATCAATGCGATTTAAAAAAAATGGCAAATAAAACACGACAGAAACTGTATTTCGCAACGCTACTTGTTTTGGAACATCAACGAACACCACTAACCACTCGGTGAGTTGCACAGTTTTGAAAACGAACGTTAAGGGTTGTTTTAAGGACATGTTTGAGCATGCCCATAGACATCCACTCTGAAGCGGTCAGAGGCGATTCTAAAATAGTCAAAAAGTTGAGACAGGACCCATCGTCAAAATTTCTAAGTCCACCACTCTAGTTCATCCAAAACAAACTACAAAATAGACTCAAAGTGTCAAATACCGGAATTATCCTTTAAGGACATTTTTTTGGCTTCAATATCTCGAGCAAAGATGACTTTACTCGTAGCGTAAGCTAGCTTACGCAATATGAGAGAACCTCTCGTAAGAGAACTACTGTAAGAGCTACCTGGGGGTGAGGGGGTTGGGGGGGCAGCTGTTTATTTCATTTGTAGCCTTTCTTTGTTCTATTGTATTTATTTGTGCTATTTGTAATTTGATTATTTTATCTTATTTTATTACTGACCATTTACGTCTTTAAAGGTGCATTGCGCAACAATTCATGTTAAAAATACACGTTTTCTAACCCATACATGCATAAACAATTGCCTGATGGGCTGAATGAGCCCTTCTCTGATCACTGCAATTGCCTCTATAATCCTGTACAGTAAAATAAATAAGAGGGATTCGGGTTCGAATTTGAGACTGGGCGTGACGTCATGCGCGTTCAAGCTCACCAGGCTATGTCTCGCAGGTTTGTGTATTCGCCGGCGCCGCCATTCTCCGCATCAGCGAAGACAACTCGTGCGTCAAAGGTAGAAGATGGATTCAAAGAGACCGGCTTGTAGTCCGTTCCAAACCCCAACGCAAACTCCACGTAAAGTAAAGAAAAGATAATTGTCTAGTGCCACCAAAAGGTCCAAATTGGAGTCAGACAGGCGTCGGAGTAAGACGAGAGTCAACCTCGGGAAGGCATTCAACAAATGGAGAGATCTCCGGTCTGCTCTTGATCTCAAACGGGATCCTCAGTTGGCTTTTTTCTTGATAAAACGGTAAGATATAGCCCAGTCTCTAATGTTTGATACGGCCAATCTATGTATGACAACAAATGACGATGCGTAAAATGTGTAATGCTTTAGCATAGCTAGATACATGTACAATCAGAATTGGTTTTACTACCATTGTTAGTGAACAGTTTCATAAACTAGGAATTGTGTTCGGAAGAATAGTACAAAATGAAACATAAAACATATCCAATAATAGATGCTAACTATGTTTTTGTGTATGGCCTAACGGTAACGTTAGCCTTGTGTCCATTGCTAACATGCTAAGGTGTTCATGTCATTGACCAACAAGGAAGAACGCAGTTGCATTGGCTAGATTGTATTTTTCGGTAAAAATAGTAAATTGTTCCCGTGAATGTGGTACATTTTGTATGTAGTATATATGAGGTATGTGGGAGCTCGTATTCTATCAAAACGAGGAAAACGTAAAATATTTTGGTATTGTGATAAAATACATGTTTTATTCTGAACATTGCAGGAAGGGAAATACAATGGTAAAGGGGTAAATATTTTTACTTTACTCTTACTGTTTAGCAGACTAACTATTTACTAAATAAAGTATTGACACATTTCACATTAATGTTTGTCAGTTTGTATTGTCCCTGTCAAAATATCTACTAAATTAAAGCTGCAAGCAGCATTTAGCGGTGTTCAAGCAGTTAAGGCATTTATGACTTTTAACCACACAAGCATCAAAAGACATTAAGTTTTATGTAGCAAGCATTTAACCACTGAAATCATTATGGAATCGACCATGTTTTAGCATGATTTACCATGATATACCACATTCTAGAATGATTTATGATGGTTTTGAACATTATGATATGAACTTTATATGATCGTAGATGGAAAAGACCATTTACAGCTAATACAGGCAATTTACCATAGTAAATACATGGTTTTGAAGCTTTTTAACAGTTATAGCGCCACCTATGGTCCAATCTCCATGAAACTTTGCATGCTTCTTCGCCATGTTATTACACATATGCTCATCAATTTTTGTGAAGTTTTGACTTTTCGTTTGACTCAACGGTCGATGAGTTATGAGCAATTTAGTACTTTTGGTTGCTGTAGCGCCACCTATGGGCCAATCGGGGTCATACTCTGATAGGTTCTCCCCAAAAGTGTGGCCTACCATCTGACCGAGTTTCAAGTCTCTAGGCCTTAGGGTTTGGGCTGCATGATGCGTTTTAGGGGAATTTTTTTTTTCAAATAGCAATTACAATAGGTTTTCAGCACTTCGTGCTTGAACACCTAATAATAATGAGACCTTTTTGACAGTTATAGCGCCACCTATGGTCCAATCTCCAAGAAACTTTGCATGCTTCCTAGCCATGTTATGACACATATGCTCAAAAATGTTTGTGAAGTTTTGACTTCGTTTAGGATTTATAGGCTTTTGACTGTATTTTGCCCCGCCCCTTTTCTAAATGACCCTGCTACAGCCACCCAAATGCAAAATTTAAACTTTTTTTCGATAATTATTGATCTAGAGAGTCCAGAGAATAGGCCTAGACTGGTTTGGTTCCGATCAGGCGAAAAACCAGGGACTAGTTCGCAAAAGTAGATTTTGGACAAAATTCGACTTAGCGGAAACTTTTTCTTGCCTAAATCGAAATTGGAGACATACATTTTGTCCGTCTTGAGCCAAGGATCATAGCGGTGTAAAAAGCTTGAGGCTAGGACCAACGGTCGATGAGTTATGAGCAATTTAGTACTTTTGGTTGCTGTAGCGCCACCTATGGGCCAATCGGGGTCATACTCTGATAGGTTCTCCCCAAAAGTGTGGCCTACCATCTGACCGAGTTTCAAGTCTCTAGGCCTTAGGTTTTGGGCTGCATGATGCGTTTTAGGGGGATTTTTTTTTTCCAAATAGCAATTACAATAGGATTTCAGCACTTCGTGCTTGAACACCTAATAATGAGACCTTTTTGACAGTTATAGCACCACCTATGGTCCAATCTCCATGAAACTTTGCATATTTCTTCACCATGTTATGACACATATGCTCATCAATTTTTGTGAAGTTCTGAGTTTATATTTATGATTTATAGGCTTTTGACTATTTTGCCACGCCCCTTTTCTAAATGACCCTGCTACAGCCACCCAAATTCAAAATTTAAACTTTTTTTCGATAATTATTGATCTAGAGAGTCCAGAGAATAGGCCTAGACTGGTTTGGTTCCGATCAGGCGAAAAACCAGGGACTAGTTCGCAAAAGTAGATTTTGGACAAAATTCGACATAGCGGAAACTTTTTCTTGCCTAAATCGAAATACCTATGGGCCAATCGGGGTCATACTCTGATAGGTTCTCCCCAAAAGTGTGGCCTACCATCTGACCGAGTTTCAAGTCTCTAGGCCTTAGGGTTTGGCTGCATAATGCATTTTAGGGGAATTTTTTTTTTCAAATAGCAATTACAATAGGTTTTCGGCACTTCGTGCTTCAACACCTAATAATAATGAGACCTTTTTGACAGTTATAGCGCCACCTATGGTCCGATCTCCATGAAACTTTGCATGCTTCCTAGCCATGTTGTGACACATATGCTCAATGTTTGTGAAGTTTTGACTTTTCGTTTAGGATTTATAGGCTTTTGACTGTATTTTGCCCCGCCCCTTTTCTAAATGACCCTGCTACAGCCACCCAAATGCAAAATTTCAACTTTTTTTTCGATAATTATTGATCTAGAGAGTCCAGAGAATAGGCCTAGACTGGTTGGTTCCGATCAGGCGAAAAACCAGGGACTAGTTCGCAAAAGTAGATTTTGGACACAATTCGACATAGCGGAAACTTTTTCTTGCCTAAATCGAAATTGGAGACATACATTTAGTCCGTCTTGAGCCAAGGATCATAGCGGTGTAAAATGCTTGAGGCTTTGGACCAACGGTCGATGAGTTATGAGCAATTTAGTACTTTTGGTTGCTGCATGATGCGTTTTCGGGGAATTTTTTTTTTCAAATAGCAATTACAATAGGTTTTCAGCACTTCATGCTTGAACACCTAATAAATCAGCGCTACATGTAGTTTAGTGATTAGCAAAACAGTTCAAGATTCTTGAGTGTGATATAACATGCTGAAAAAATGACCGATAATTAGACAGAAATTTTGATTAAATTATAACAGAAAAAGGATGTATTGTTATTGGAATATTCTACTTAGCAGATCAATAACAGGCTGAACCCCGCAAGTCTTCGGCGGATTAGCCTGTTTGGCTTTTATGAAAACGTCATGGTGACATTTGATTGTTTATTACCTTGATACATTTGAGTGAACGTTGTTGACCAACCGTGTATGGTATGATTATTATTTTGAGCTTTTGCGAAGTAATCAATTATATTGTTCATGAACGTGTTTTCATAACAATGCAATCATAGGTGGATACAGTAAAAACATAAACAAAGTTTTCTACTACCCCCGTTTTTCCCCTCACACATAAGAGTAATTTACTCAAATGTCTTTCCTTCCATATATTTGAAATGACTTGCAGATTTATAACTTTATTACCACTGAAGACATTTTGGCTGTACACTAAAGATCTGTGCAGCAGATGCTCCTTTAGTTATGAACAGCTCGTGCTCGTCCATGCGTGCGTGTGCGTGTGGTCCATGACCGTGCACAACTCTGGTTGCAGTTTCGCCTGTCGCCAGAGGGGGCGTAGTTCTGCAAAAACTCAGACACTTGCGTTTTGCACCTTTAATAATGTTTTAAATTTACATTAATTAGGCTAGTAGTTTTGCTGTAGTATCAAAATTGGAAGAGAGAATTTTGATATTACACTGCTGTCTAAACATGGGATTCATAAATTTTGGGGCATCTCGCCCGGGGGGCGGGGTTACGTCCTGCGTCACATCTCTCATGCGGGTTCTCGTCGACCAGGGTCAGCGCGCACCCGTCAAAGATTCTATAGTTTATCCAACCGTCTCTCTGGACTCGTCTGTTGAGTGGGAAGTTAACGTGACCGGCCTGTGTAACGTTACATCTTTTTGCACGATGGAGGATAAGTTTTTAATCATGTTAGATTGTTTTCCTGTTTAGTTAAGATTTCGACTGTTAGATAGAGTTGATAGATTAGCTAGATAGATCTTGACCAACTTCAAATCACGTGGTGCAAACCTGTCCTCTTTTGGTGAAAATAGTTAACGTTATTGTAAGACTTTTGTAAAACTTTTTTTTACTGCTCACCTGTAGTCTTCTTTTTTGTTTCTTTCTTTTTGTGTGTGTGTTTATTTTGTATGATTACTTCACCCATGTATTTGTACTCTGCTGACTAATGCTGATCCATGTGTTGTTGGTAAGGGGGTGGAGGTGGGGGGGTTAAGGGAAAATTTGACAAATGCTGTATATATTTCCCACATTAAAAAAAAAATGTATTGTGTATTTACATGATTAAAATCTTGCATTAAGGCCTGTTTCTATTTCATAATTCCATCTGTAATAGCAGTATTGAGTCTAATTAGTCGTTACTGCTTGAATCACCTAAAGAAGAAACATGAACTGGTTAACTGGAGTTTACTTTTCTGCAATACAATAAGTAGGCCTAACTTTATTGAGGTAAAAGTTTCCCCGCTGTCACCAGACGTAGGTCTAGGAGTGGAGAGAAAAGTGACAAAACCACGGTAGGGCTGTGCAAACAAAGTAGGCTATCTGTCTAGCATTGCCATGTCAGTGTATTGATTGATTCATTGTCCCTTCATAGTTTGTAAGAGACATTTAAGGTTGGATGTATTTAATAAACCGAGCGAAGCCTATTCATCTGTTAATATGAAACGCGACTTGGCCATTGTAATTAAGGCTACAGCACATCTTGTACAACTTAAACCCATGGTAGCTAGGTAACGATAAACAAACTGAAAGACCGCAATTCCTAATTTCGCTTTCGTTCACTAAACAAAGACTATGGAAATTAAACATCACTTTTCCATCAAAAAACGTGTTGTAAACATAACTTATTCGATTTAAGACCTAGGTTCGCTAGCTAGTTCTGTGCCTGCCTGTGTGCGCGCTGACCCTGGTCGACGAGAACCCGCATGAAGAGATGTGACGCAGGACGTAACCCCGCCCCCCGGGCGAGATGCCCCAAAATTTATGAATCCCGTCTAAACATTTGAACCACTGACCCAATCCTCAGCACGGAGCCTTGCTGAAGCAGCTCTAAATATGCGCTGTACTATTAAAGATAAAATATAATAGAGCAATAGAATGAACAGTGAAAGTAACAGAAGCTCATACAATACATTTTAGCAGGCTTAATTAAGCATGAAAATAACTGAAAGAAATATATTTTTGCAGAAAAAATTAAGTCAACTAATATGATTTATATTATTTTGGATTCTCTAGCCAATACATTTAAAAATTACAAATGCAGTGAAAATACACTTATTGGTACTCTATCAGCAAATACCAAAAATAAAAGTATCGGTATCAGACTCGTTCTGGAAAAAGAGATATTGGTGCATCCCTATTTAAAATGATCTACTGTTGCAGCAGTTCTAATAGTAACAGGCAGACCGTACCACAGTTTTGGCACTGCTTCTACAAATGCCTCTTAAATTTAATTTTGTCCTTTGAGATCCTCAAACCAAGGACAAAAGGTTCCAAGACCTCCCCAAGCAATGTTCCGACAAGAAATCAGAACGATAAGAATGATGCAAAGCCATTCTAGAGATTTGTAGACCATTAAAAGAACTTTAAAATCAATTCTACAGCAGTTCGACAACTAGTTTAATGGAATTAGGGTAGGTATTATATGTTCATGTTTCTTGACACCAGTCAGGAACCTAGCAGCTGCATTTTTAACCACTTGTAGCCTAGAAAGAGTAGCTTGACAAATTCCTATAAAGAGTGAGTTGCACTGTATTTCAAACTTAAAGGGTTAGTTCGCCCATTTAAGACATTAAGTTGTATGGAATCCTTACCAGCACTATAGTGCATACACACTGACCCACTCTGTAGTCACCTCCCTGGTCAGAGTTTTGGCCGCTGGAAGTTTTTCAAGAAAGTACTCCCGGTTAGTTTCCGGGGCCTCAAAACTGTGCGTTTTTACGTGAAAAAATTATTTGCGTTTCAAAGCTGGATCAATTTAACACACAAAAAACACGCCGGTCAAAATTCATACCACAGTTTTAATCGGCACTATTTTCTTTCCATTTCTATCAATCCGTGCTGCTGTCAACGTCAACAGTGCGCACGTTCCGATCAGCTGTTGATAGTGCGACTCGCTGACAACATGTCTGACTGCGAAACTTCTGATGATGAAACCAATTTTAGCACAATGTCAGACGGAACAGATGAGGATGAAAGTAATTTTAGCACAACGCCAAAGGGATACCTTTATGAACCGGAGTATACCGATGCCGAACTTCAACAGATGGAGATAGAACGGGAAGAGAGAGTGCGAGAGGACAGAGATGAAGTTGTCCAAGTTGATGCTGGGCCCACAGCTGTAGCAAGAACCAGGATGAATGACAAATGGTCGTGCACTTGTTCAAATTGTCAAGTTATATCAAACAGAGGTTGAAAGCTATTGCTGCCACGAATGGGAACTCATATGCCACAGCTGCAAAACCTATCGATTGACGAGGAGGTTAACGGTGCGTTGTCTGCATGTCTGTCTGCATTACATCCAATGACGTTTTCCCTGCAATGCTAAATGCTGGTGTCCTGGAGACGTTCTTCTACGTACCTAAAATCAATTGGAAAAAGCGACCCAAACCAGCTGGACTTGACGGTCAGATGTCTGCAGAGTAAGTGTGATCGCTCATGTTGCTTTGTAGTTTTTTATTTCGGAATTTCACGTTGTCTTGACCAGTATTGGCTATAGAATAGTCTATCTGACTCAATTGTGTGTGTGTTCAATCAAATAGTTTTCTCAGCAAATTGTCCCTATATCCCTATACTGTTTTTATATTAGACATCTTTTCACGTGTTTTCCACTGGAGTCTAAACATCAGCTTGTTTACCGAAGAGTTTAGACATGGGATCATAAAGTTAGTAAATAGAGCATACCCATGGTACTGGTACAGCAAAACTCTTTAAAATCAGTTTTTTTCTTTTTCCTCCTTGGTTGGGGATGTGATCGTCTTCGCTGAAGTGAGCACTGCACACACGATAATCCTTGATTCTGGATATTTTAGCTCCCGCAGAGTAGCTGATGGCAACCAGCCAAAGCTGTCTCATAGCTATATCCGAAACAGGAAAACGATGGAATCTGAACGGTGATCCCGGCACATTCTTGTGGTCACAGCATGGAAATTTACAAGTTCGCACCATCGTTCATTTTCTACTTTTTACGTCGTTTCGTAATCGATTGTGTAAACACTATGGAACAGCTGATCGGAACTTGCGCACTGTTGACGTTGACAGCAGCGCGGATTGATAGAAATGGAAAGAAAATAGTGCCGATTAGAACTGAGGTATGAATTTTGACCGGCGTGTTTTTTGTGTGTTAAATTAATCAAGCTTTGAAACGCAAATAATTTTTTCAGGAGTACTTTCTTGAAAAACTTCCAGCGGCCAGAACTCGGACCAGGGAGGTGACTACAGAGTGGGTCAGTGTGTATGCACTATAGTGCTGGTAAGGATTCCATACAACTTCATGTCTTAAATGGGCGAACAAACCCTTAAGAATCTTAAACTTTACATAATAAATCTAAGTAACATAAACTGGATCTGAATTATTTTTTCATATGGAAGTAATAGACATATGGAAGTAAACATATGTAGAATAGAAGTTGTTTCTTGCTGAAAAAGTAAAATGTAACTCAGCTTAGATTTTGTAAAAAATGTGTTAAAGCCAGTTGAGGCAGATGTGAATTTAGCTGTAAAATGTCATTGTAGATTGCAGTACATGCTAACTGAAAGCTTGATTATACACAGTATTTTTTTGCAACTCTTAAGTTTTATTTTCATTTTTTAAATAATATTAATTATGCAGCACATTCTGATTAAAAGAATGTTCATACCATCCTCTTGTTCCACAGTGTCTCTCTCGTCAACAAATTCCACTTTTTTTGCCTTCTTTTTTTTAGCTGGAAGCATCAAGTCCAAATCATCTTCCTCCATTATTTCCTGCTGGTCTCCCTCAATTCTCAGCTCCTGGTCACCAATAAAATGAAAAGAGCCAACAGCCGTTAGAAGAACTATCAAATACGAGAAATAAGCTTAATGGGCATCACATTAGTGATGGGAAGTCCAATTCTTTTTCTGAAACTGATTCTTTTGGACAGTTTTTTTTCAATAAACCAGTTAAAAAGACAAAGACAATGCACACAATAGGGCTTTTCACACTGCACTTAAACCCGAGTTATCATCGTTCTAAACCCTGGTTTTAACCCAGGCTAAAGCAGCATTTCACACATTTTAGAAGCGGTGTTAGCACCGCGTTTTACCTGGGTTTACGGGGCTTTTGCTGTGTCAACCCCGCATTGCGGTGCTAAACGTGTACATTGTGAAATGAGGCAAGGGCTGGAATGTTACGGCTAGATGCTTTGCAACAGACAGCCAATCACATGCCTCATAATCATGTTTTACAGTCACAGAAACACTGTGTTTCTAAACAGTGGACTATATTTCAGTGTTTGAGTGGAACATTTTTTAATAGTGACAGAACACATGACAATTGGATTGAAGAAGAGATCATTACATTCTTAACTTTAAAGTCCAAAAACTCCATTCAGTATATACCTGATAGTACAGGCGACAATATATAATATGAGGATTCCCAATTCAAGGGATTCGTCCAATTCATGACACTCTCTGACACCGCAAATAAGAATGTTAACTGAGGGATTAATAGTGTACAATTTGAAATAGCAGATTATGAATTATTATTATAAAAATTAATTGTTAACCCTACGTAAATAACCCAGGATTCAATTTACCCAGGGTTTAGAATGACCCGAGGTTAACCATTTCAGGTGTGAAAAGCCCTAATAAGTGCATTATATCAAATGATTTATTGTAAATGCTAGTACACAGTAGTTAAAGACAGTTAATATTAAGTGGGTCCAATTTTTTTATATTAAATAATAATATAAGTTATGCAGCACACTCTAAGTGAATTAAAGTCGATAATAAACAGAAGTTGCGATTGTCTATTCTTCCCCATTGCATATCCAAGTGAAATGGATACTCAAACAAGAAAAATGTTAATGGTTTTGATTACAGATTACACGGCCACATTATTTTGACGTGAATTGACATCATTTAAGTGTTAGTAACTTAAAGACATTTAATTATCCAGCTATGCAGGCTACTGGTCACAGAAAACCCTGGTAGGAGGTGAAAAACATTTCATGTGTATTGCAGAGTGAATCATTAAACAATTCCCAGACAATCTCCTTATAAACAACTGCTAACCTTTATGCCTTCTTCAATGTCATTTTCAAACACTTTCTTTGGTTTCTTTTTCTTCTTTTTCTGATTAAAGAAGTTCAGATCATCTAAATCATCTGAAGGCTCTGTAAAGATAGTTGGAGAAAAGTGTCATAAAGGCCCAATCTCAAATAGCATATTATTTACAAACTCCTTCACACAACTTTTCAAGGTTCTGGTTTAAATACATTTGTATTTAATGTATTACGGTACAAGAGAAAAGCAAAACACTGCATGGTCTATGGTGGAAAATGGCCTCTCACCCTTTTTCTTGATGTCATCATCTTCAGGGTCCATTTCTCGCTCTTCTGCTGCTTCAGGCTCAACTTCTCTCTGTTCAACCTGTTGGGCTTCCTCTCCAAGCCCATCTCCATCTTCGTCGAGCATGAAGGGCTTCTTCTTCTTCTTTTTCTTCTTTGATGTAGTGGGGTCGAATAAAATCTGAGGACACATAAGGCACCGGAATCATTTGCTAAAGCATGCCTCGGTGTGGTGAAGGAAATAATACTCACCCGTTTTTAATAGCAATGCTAAGTGTTATTTTATTTTATAAAACTAAAAATAATGTAATAAAAAAACAGCAAATGCAGCCTAGAGCACGTTATAGGCAACACTGTGTAACTGCTCTCAAATATATTTCAAAGTCACAACATGATTAAATATTTCCACTAAACTGTGAATATTGACAAAATATAAAAATTGACCACCACAATACCTCGTCTTCTGACATGATGATTGAATTAAATATCAATTATTTTCGTCCTGGTAAATATCGTTTACACGGTTAACTACTCTCATCCACTGTCTTGCATCAGCACAATCAGCGAGCTTAGCGCGCAAGCGATCTTCCGACGACAAATGATTACATCATCTCCACGTCTACGACAACACCATGCGACTTTCCAAGGCTGCGCCCGATTGGGGTTCAGGTGGCGGCTCTCTTGATTACTTTACGAGAATCACGACCTCTAAAAAAGTATGTCAGTATGAATGTGTGTAATATTAATGTATTCTGGACGTAGCCTACTACATTTTTTTAATCATAAATGGGCTTTATTAATTTGAATTATTTATTATTTTTTATTAAATGCCAGTCATATTACGAATAATAAACATGACAATAGTACAACAATTAATATATATATAAATATATTGAACAAATATAGACTACAACTAATAGGAAAAGAAAATATAGTATTCAAACAATAATACAAGTAAAAAGAAACAAAAAATATAATATAAAAAGGAACAGATATGAGATCATCATAAAAATACCATAAAAGCTTGATATAGAGACCTAGTGCATTTTGCTTTGCTATTTTTCAACCCAAGTAGTAGCCTAACTCAATATAATTTTTCATATCTATCTGAAGTAACAAAAAAATTGGTTTTCCTTCAGCCCATTTTTGTTTATGTATATGGAATTTCCCCATAATCAAACAAAGATTAACAATAAAGGCCACACTTGGTCGTAATCTTTGTCTATTCAAATAAAATATATCTTTTTCAGAAAAGTAAACTTTCTTGCCTAAGTATTTCAAAAATTCCAAATCTATCCAAAACATTTTAGTATAAATGCAATTTAAAAAATAAGTGGACAACACTTTCTTTCTCAGTACAGAAATCACATTTAAGATCTACATCAGTGTGAAACCTAAGAAAAAGAGTTTTAACAGGGTACCTTATTTTATACAATATTTTTAGGCAGTAACCATGCATATTTCCAATCAATGTTCTCAAGTTTACAACGCCAGTATGTTTTAGAAGATATTGGGATTCTTTGTAACTTCCTTATAAAGTAATTATTCCATCTTCTATCAGTAATATTCATCAAACACTGTACAATATTCTTTAATTTTATACCTTTGAATACATTTACAATGACCAAACAATGGCCAAAAGTTTTATGTTTAAACATTATATATCGGCTATTTCAATTTATACATTTGTTTTGAGAAAAATTATGTGTAGATAAGCATCAACGAGATTACCACGTGCCTGTGAAAATTACTTAATCTAACTGGAATCTTACTGATTTCAAAGTTGCATTGCAACAAAAAAGCAACCCCACCCATCTTTTAAAAAATTAGATTAGGAATTAACCAACTTTTATTTTTGTATTGAAAGTAATGCTTGATCCATCTATTCTTTAAAATTGTATTTGAAGTGCTGAAATTAAGCACATTTAAACCTCCATAAGCAAACAAATTAGTTAAAGTTGTAGTAGGGAGTTTTGAGAAAATGTTGACTTAGCCTGAAAATTTGAACAAGCACAACTTACAGGTCCAACCCCCTTGCTCTCTGCTGCGCTACAGCCCTCCCTCCACAGCTCCTCCCCCACAGCGGAGCCTGCCGTGAAGCAGGCTAGTAAGCAGGACCACCGATGACGGCGGATTATAAACAGTTATGGAACATTCACTAATAGGGACGAAACATCAACAATATGCTCAACAATCATTGACTATGGCCTGCCCATACTTTGACTACAAACTTGGTCCTCAAATCATTACGTATTTTGCAATACATGTAACTTTATAACGTTGCACTCTTTCTATAAGTTATAAATAGCTATAAGATAACGTTAAAGGATTAGTTCACTTTAAAAAAAACTTTTGCTGATAATTTACTCACCCCCATGTCATCCAAGATGTCCATGTCTTTCTTTCTTCAGTCGAAAAGAAATGAAGGTTTTTGATGAAAACATTCCAGGCTTTTTCTCCATATAATGGACTTCAATAGGAAACAAACGTTTCAAGGACCAAATGACAGTTTCAGTGCAGCTTCAAAGGGCTTTAAACGATACCAGGCGATGAATAAGGGTCTTATCTAGCGAAACGATCGGTCATTTCAAAAATAAATACAAAACTTTTCAAAAAGTTTTATAAGCACAAATGCTCGCCTTGCTCTGTTCTGTGATGCACGTTCGTAATCCTGTTCGAACTCGTTCATCAAAATGAACAAATCTTTTTTCGAGTCATTTCGTTCGTTGAATGAACGAAATGATTCGAAAAAAGATTCGTTCATTTGGATGAACGAGTTTTAACAGGAGAGTCACGAACGACGGTACGCGCTCGCGCTGTGCAAGAGAGGGGTGATCCGAGCGTACACGAGCGTGATTGACACTGCTAAGACATTCCTCCTGGCTCTGATTGGTTGTTTCTGACCGGGAGCGGTGTATTTCTGCAAATGGCAATAGGACCACAGGGAGGAGCCAGAGGAGCTTGATTTGTTCCACAGATTATCTGTCTCATATTCTACTGTCAGGACATAATGACAGTTTTAACAAATATTTGTTTACAAAAGTGACCTACTGGAGCTTTAAAAGGTATCTTTTTTAATGTAATATTTCTCCAAATGAAATTGAAAAGATTTTTTCGACTTCTTTAATGATGTTATTCGGGACTTCTAGTGAAATAGTAGGACAGAGCAGACGAGATAAAAATTCAGCTTTTGATTAAATAATTATACCGTTCATTGACAAGTCTCTCATTAACCATAAGTTGAATCAATTTTTGAACGACAGATTAAATATAAGCTGACCTTTCTTTTCATCTTTACATATCAAGCAGTTCACTATTTTGACTAACTCACATTTGTTTACATTTAATTTTAACCCTGAAACCAGTGAAAAGTTATTCAAACAATCAATCACTCTTTTAGTTTCTAATGAATCTCTAACAAATATTGTTGTATCATAATTGACTTATTGACAGCATTTTATTTCTCTTTATAAAATCCTGATTCTGTGAAAATTATATTTGTAAATAGCCATTGTCTGAGTTACAAGTAAAAACTAAAAAGGAGATTGGGCATCCCTGCCCTATGCCTCTTTCCAAAAGAAATCTGGAGGTAGTGCCATGTGTAAGTTTTACTGAGCTATTACATCCATTATATACAGTATAAATGGCCCTTTTAAAGAAATTACCAAAGCCAAAAAAATTCCAAAGTCTCAAACATAAATTTGTGACTAACGGTGTCAAATGGTTTATAAAAATCTACAAAAAATAGAATACTTTCACTATCAATAATATACTCACTACTATCAATTAAATCTAGGCCCAATCGAAAATTATACCGTATGTCTGCCCTTCATGAATATTGATTGGCAATCATCTCTAATTTGTTCTAAGCATTTTTTAATCTTTCTGCAAAATAAAAATTGGCACACACATTTAAAATCGTTAAGTCATGAAATAGGTCTCCAATTGTCGGTTAGGGTGGCATGTTGTCATTATTATGTGACCTAACAGCGTCAGTTACTTATCTTTCCTGCCATTCATAAAGCCTCTACCCGTGGCCTCATGAATGTCCATCGTCTGCACATGTCAGAATCTAGCTGGAAGAAGTTTGTCGTCCGTGACCTGGGTACTTTTTATTTTATTTTTTATTGAACAATATGTCATGTACAAACAACATTGCAACAAAAATAAATTATTACAAAATAAATAAAGTAAAAGAAAAAAGGGAGCTAGGGTTTACTTTTCAAGTCATATTCTTCTATTGTAGCAATAAGTCTTTTGCATTTTTACATTTCATCATTTTTAGACCAATTGTATAGCAAAGAAACTCATTGTGAAATACACAAAACTTAGGTTTTACTTTCTTGCCTACTCTTTTAAGAGTTGGCCTACTGTGAATTCAGACATGCTTCTATTGTCACATGGCCTACTGTTTTTCGCCTTTATAGTATAGAAGTATGCTATTTTGGGTGCTGCCAAAGATGTGTTTCAATTTGATTATTAGTTTGTAGCTTCTTCAAAACATGTATGGTGAACACCATGAATCGAACATGTTAAATTAATTAGCAACTTTCTTTTCAGAAACAAACAGCCATGTGATTTATTGAAAATGAATCCACCCAAACCCCTTACCTACATTAAAGCAAAATAAAGAACATCAAAAGAGACTTGGCAAGGAGTAAACAAAAAAGAAAAGAGAAGAATATTATGGAGGTAGTTTTGTTTCTTTATGATTCAATTAAAAAAAATATTTTCAATTAAAAAAACCTTCACTTAAATAAAAGAAAAACTTTTCAATCAAAGAAAAAAAGTATTTGAATCCAAAAATATATTTGAGACTCAAAAAAATACATTTGAACACTGCTTTTCTTTGATTGAAAATGTTTTCTTTGATAGAAGTCCGTTTTGTTTTGTTTAAAGCAACCTTTTTAATTGAAGTAACATTGTTTTTTGATTGGACCATATAATAGGTAGGACATTTGTGTCTTTATCATTCAGTCAAAAAAGGAGTTGCTTCAAACAAACAAACAACAGAATCAATAAAAAAGTCACTTCAATGAAAAGATAAACATTTTCAAATATAGAAAATCGTTTTTGAATGCAAATAAAATATTTGAGACTCCAAAAATTGCATTTGAACACTTTTTTTTTATTATTGAAAATGTTCTCTTTGATTGAAGTAATCTTTTTTGTGCTTGGGCCATACATGGGTAGGACATTTGTGTCTTAATCATTCAATTCCAAAAAAGTTGTTTCAATCAAAAAAAATATTTTCAATCAAAGAAATCGTTTGAATCACCTTTTTTTTGAAGTGCAAAAAGTTTTGAAGTTCAATTTTTTTTTGATTGAATCATTTTGACACAACACAGTGGGCGGGTGCTTCTCTATTGGTCAGACATGTTTGATTGACAAGTGTCTACACCAACGACATCTTTCTGACAAAGAAGTCATGTTCGCCACTCGCCAGCAAGCTTTTTGCCTGCAAGTGGAGGGAGTGGAACTTCACGTTGAGGCATTTTTGTGATGGTGTTAGGTTAGATATCTAAATATATTCAGACAGGATAGCAAAGTGTGCGAATGGCTAGTTGGTAACGTTCGCCGATGCCCCCCCCCCCCCCCACCACAGCAGCTTGCTATGTGCTAGTGCTGTGTTATGTTCTACTAAGTAACGTCATTAGTGCTCAACTCATTTGGAACACTCATTTGATCATCAGTTCACTACCCCCTGTACTTGGCCGCTGCAAGGCTCACAGAGATAGATCTGTAGCTTCAGGAAAATGAACTTCACGGCTGCTCCCAGCACCTGCTGGCAAAAAGCTTGCTGGCGAGTGGCGAACATGACTTCTTTGTCAGAAAGATGTCGTTGGTGTAGACACTTGTCAATCAAACATATCTGACCAATAGAGAAGCACCCGCCCACTGCGGAACATTTGTGTCAAAATGATTCAATCAAAAAAATTTGAACTTCAAAACTTTTTGCACTTCAAAAAAAAAGTGATTCAAACGAAAAAATCTGAACTTCAAAACTTTTTTCACTTAAAAAAATGATTCAATCAAAACAATTTGAACTTCTAATTTTTTTTCACTTCAAATAAAAAAACAACGAAAAAACACATTCTCTTCAATACTTTTTTTATTCACGGGGTAATTTTTTTTTTGCATTTTAACAGTTTTTTCTTTGATTGAAAATATATTTTATTTTTTTGGATTGAAACAACTATTTTGGAATTGAATGATTAAGACACAAATGTCCTACCCATGTATGGCCCAAACACAAAAAAGATTACTTCAATCAAAGAGAACATTTTCAATAATAAAAAAAGGTGTTCAAATGCAATTTTTGGAGTCTCAAAAATTTTATTTGCATTCAAAAACGATTTTCTATATTTGAAAATGTTTATCTTTTCATTGAAGTGACTTTTTATTGATTCTGTTGTTTGTTTGTTTGAAGCAACTTCTTTTTTGATTGAATGATAAAGACACAAATGTCCTACCTATTATATGGTCCAATCAAAAAACAATGTTACTTCAATTAAAAGGGTTGCTGTAAACAAAACAAAACGGACTTCTATCAAAGAAAACATTTTCAATCAAAGAAAAGCAGTGTTCAAATGTATTTTTTTGAGTCTCAAATATATTTTTGGATTCCAATACTTTTTTCTTTGATTGAAAAGTTTTTCTTTTATTGAAGTGAAGGTTTTTTTAATTGAAAATATATTTTTTGATTGAATAATAAAGTAACAAAACTACCTCCATACAATATACACTATACACCACACTCATCCCTGTAAATGTTATCGGTCAGCTGAGGCATTTTACAGTTAGTCATTTGAAGACATGCCACTCAAATTGAATCAGCTTGCCATTAAGTAAGGCACATAACACATCATTGTATGCTTTTGAGTGCAAGAACCAAGACAGAAGTTCCTTTTTTTATACATAATTTTAACAAGAGCTAAGTTAGATGCCACCGAAAGACTAACAACAGCAAAGAAAAGGAATCCAAAAGTTTAATGATCTCTCAAATAAACGCCATCTGAATTTTCAAATACACACATACACCAAATATGCCTCAACCTGAATAGATACAGCATTTTTCAAAAAAGTATATGCTCCCATATGAGGAAAAAAAATGTAGTAGTTTATTTTGAATAATTACAGTCATCTACTGCCAGGTGAAAACCCTCAGCATATCAATGAATCAGACCAGAAAAGATCTCAGTGGGAAAAGTCTGTTATTAAATGTGTAATTTTCCAAATACATGATGGGCAGCCATATATATATATATATATATATATATATATATATATAATGACGCTAATGTCAGTTAATCCAGGGTTTTTTGTTTGTTACTAAACCATTATGGCATTGTCAACAAGCTGTAAAAATGTTTGTTGTTGGAAGTACTGAATAACATTAACACATTAAGATCAAAGTTTGAAGAAAACAACAGTACCGAACATTTAATATATCAGACGAGATAAGAGAAAGTTGACCATGAATATGAAACTTGTGTGATGGCAGACATGCTAATTTCATGACAAATCAAAACAACCAGTTTCTGAAGTCAAATAATAAACAAAAATTAGAAACATTAATGCATTACCTAAATAACAATGGCCAAATATTTAAGGGTCACGTCACATATTATGTCATCAGATTGTATTGTCTAATTTACTTTAAAAACCTGCTTCATATCCATTTTTGTTTGTAACTCTTGTTTTTCTGCCATACTGCAAGAGCCATGGTAACTTAGAAAATTTGTTTTGTAGTGTTAACGCTCTGAAGATACATGGGTTGGCCAACACAAGCCAACAATGACAAGCAATGAAAGTCTGTCAGATTGGGTAAATTCACATGGCCCATGCCTTGAGTTCTTCCATGTCATCCTCATCCTCTTCTTCTCTCTTTTTGTGGGCTGGAGAAACAAAAAGACAAATGGTTATTGAGGGTTTCCACAGGGGAACCTCTCTGAATGTTAGTATTAAAGACTATTAAAGTGGTATTCCACTTTTCTTTTTATCTTACCAATTTTAAGTTCTTTTTAACTTACCAAAGTCCAACTTCATATGTAAAGTTTTTTATTTACTTTTGATTTAAAAGTAGTTTTTAGTTTGTGAGATACAAAACAAATTATTACCAATCTACAATAGTCAGTCAATAGATTTTTCGGTAACACTTTACAATAAGGTATTAGTAATTAGTTAACATGAACTAAGAATAAACAATACTTCTTTAGCATTCGTTTTACAAAGGCTGTATTTGTTAACATTAGTTAATGCACTGTGAACTACTGTAACATGAAAAATGAACATTGTATTTTTATTAACTAACATTGACAAAGATGAATAAATACAGTAACAAATGTATTGCTCATTGTCAGGTCATGTTAGTTAATACATTATCTAATTAACCTTATTGTAAAGTGTTACCGATTTTTTAATAGACTTAAATCATGTGAATTTTGGTACTATGTTGATATGTAATGAACAGCATGAAACGAACCGACAGCTGTTTTTTTGGGTAATGGATTTGAAGGCACACTGGGCAGGGGGACATCCTCTGTGCCACTAATTTCCAGCAGGTTCTTGTCCAGTTCCTCCTGTTCCAACTCCTCCAATTCAGCCAAGAGCTCATCCTAGAAAAAGCAAGAATCTTATTGTTCATTCAACATCTGTAAAAATTGCATTTGAAGAGAATGTTGGAGCAAAAAGAAATAGATACATCTATGTAAAATGTATTAACAACCATTTCATCTTAATCCGAGGGTTAGGTAGAAATGTTCTAACATGCACTGTGCAACAACAAAGTCCAGTAGTGAAAATACTTCTATTGCTATTTGTTTTATGTTGAACTGAAAAATTAACAATAGTTAATTTCTAATTTCCTAAGTATCTGCTTCATTTTCCTTTTGCTTTTTTTGTTAGCAGCACAGAACTCTACAAGTGTGTGTTAATCCTGATGATGTTCTCCAGCATGATTTAAGATGACCCAAAGAGCATCATGTGCTTCAATGTAAGCAAAAACAGAACGAGTCACATGACCAATGTCCCAAATGTTCTTAAAATAATGCAGTCATTATGTTTTTTATTCCTAAAACTTTCTGTTGGGGTTGGAGGCCACATAAAAAAAACTCACCTCATCAAAGTCTTCTCCAAAACCTACAGGTCTTGAAATGGCATCAGAAATCTCCTGTGCCAACTCCTGCTGGTCTGTGATGTCTTGCATGAGGTCATCCACTTTGTCTAGATCCCTGAAAACATTCAATAATATCATTATGTGCTCCATTCTGTGCTAAGGAATCAACAGGACATTTAAGTCATGTATCTTACATATTTTCATGGGCTGTCTTCATGGCCTTGGCAGCAAAACCCATGTTTTTAAGCACTTCTGTGTTTGTATTGGCATTCTCTAATGCTTCTCGCTGGAACTCAATAGTGGAGAGAGTTCCATCTATCTGAGCTAGTTGCTTTTCATATCGCTTCTTTCTTTTCAGGGCCTGTAAAGCAGCTTGAGAAGAAAGAGACAGACATGCACACCATCACTTAATGATAAAAAATATAAATATAATACGGACATTTTTCCTATTCATCTGAATGGCAAATATATATATATATATATATATATATATATATATATATTTACATGCCATGAAAAAAAAAATCACCTAGATTCCCACATATGTAATTAACTTTTTCTCAGGTTATCAATAAAGTTAACATTCAACCATACCCCAGCATGTGGGATGTTTACAATACACTCGATGTAGTTACCCATGTTCCCTGTTAATGGCTGTTCTTTCACAACATATCACATGACACTAATCAGACGTTACTAAGTGATATGAAATCCAATCCTTTATTAAGTCAAAAATCTTTTATTCACGTTCATGACAGCAGGGATTTTAAAGTTCCCATCCAAGTTCTTCCATATATATGTATACGTTCTCCTTCCCGACATAGGTTTTATTTTCGATAAATCGATTTATGACATAGTTTCGATTATCACTCAGTTTAGGTCAAGTGACGCATGGGTGTAGCTACCCAACCATACTGAAATCGACGACAGGTAGGGCGAAAGAAGATGGTAACGTTAGCATTCTTTTTAAAGTTATTTTACACACATATGTCAAAACGGGACGATTCGTTTTTAATACATACCTCGTTTGTTTTTCGTGCCGTTTTTCTTTGCTGTTAATAGCTCCGCATCAATTTTTTGCTCTAAGTACTCTTGTTTCTTGGTTAACATCTCTTCTGTCTCACGGAGTTTCTGGATTGCTTCTTGTGGATTTGGGCCTTTGCCGCCTTTCCCCCCACCGCCAAACAATTTGCCGAAAACGGACATATTGTTTTATATTATTCGAAACTAAGAAATCCTTCTGAGTCAGTTTGTTTCTAGACTCTACTGCTAACGTCAATCGCTGTTCCGTGTTCAGTTGTTGATTGTCTTACTTCCGCCTTCAGGCCTGCTGTCGTCATGAAACTCGTCATGGTCAGGCCACCTATCAACACTGCAGCTGCTGGAAAGTGATTGTAAACTTGAACAGATATTTTGGAAACAATGTTTTTTTTATGCGATAACTAATTTAAATATAATACTGACTGTAAAGTATGCTATTTGTTATTATGAGCATGAAGTCAAAAGTATCGACAGTTTTGTAAACGTTACAATTCCGAATGGCAAATTCTTTACCCTCATCCTTCCCTTGCACTTTGTAACACATCTTTCCCTCGCGGCTCAAAATAACCCGAAGCCCCAAAATTATACTTAAAAAAATTCTGGTGTTGTATTTACCTTTAAATTACTAGATTTGATAAATACGTATTCAATAAATAGTAATTTAAAGCAGAACCAAGTAACTTACTGCTGTCGTAAATAATTTAGCCTACCGCAGCCTACTGTCGCAGGCGCACCAACATGCACATTCTCTCTGTTTATCCAGCACCGGCTTTGGAATCAACAATGGTCACAGACAAGGTAGAGTATGATGCATGATTTTATGAAAGTATGATGTATTGCGCCATCACAAACGAACAATTGTAGCAATTGTAACGTTTGCAGTAAAATAAAAGTCAAATTAGTAGTTTTATTATGTCTCATTAGAACTACAGAAACGCGACCCGATCTGGCACATACCTGTCAAGTTTTGGATTTGAAAATAAGGGAACTTTTCCGTCGCCCACCGCGAGCAGTCCCACCACCCCAACCAAGCTCCAGTAACGTTATCCCTTACATTTTAAGACAAGTGTTATAGCTTAAATGAAAACACAAAAGGGTATATATGAAGAGAATTTATTTTAAAGGCTTATTTGCATATGTTCTGTTCATTTAACATTGCTTGTCTCTACATTTACATTTTATTTTCATTCCACACATTCTTTTCATTTCATATTGCTTTTCTTTTTCAGTTTTTTCTTTACATGTCACATAACTTTTCTTTACTCTTTTAGTGAGTTATTGTTCAAATTTGTTGCAGACTTTGCATTCTTTAACCTGTTAAGGCTGCAACCCCACTTTTGAAAAATCCTCAGAAATGGCATACCTAAACTGAAACAGATAGCCATAAACTATGTGTATATATTTATAGTTCATAAACACTTTGCACTAAAATCACAAGTATGATCTCATTTGAAAGCTGACACCTGGCAGTTTATTGTAAATGTAGAATTAATTATTGTCATAATGAAAAAATAGTTATTAATAGCTACAAAGTTTTGTAAAGTTATTAGAAATGTATTTTGTATGAGACATCTTCAAAGTTTCTGAGAATACAATAGTGGTCAAATACTGAAACTTGAGTGTTATATCTTTTTAAAGATGTATAGTTTGTCAAGGTAATAACATTAAATCTGATAGTGACTTTGAACTATTTAAACAAACAAAAAAAACGCTTCAGTGCGCAACGGTTAAAAGGTTTTAAGATGCTAAAGTCGAAGTTGCAAAACGCGTGACGGTCCCCCACCCTGCTCCTCTTCAGAAAAGTAAATTCGCTCTCCCATTGATCGCGGTAATTACATGAGGGTTTTGGTTTTGTGGCAGGAGTGCCTTCCGTCTCTGTCGTAGCGTCCATCAGGGGCGTCATGCAAGCCAAAATTCTGGGGGGGCACAATCTGAGACGTTGCAATTGTTTTCTGACGGGTGATATGGATCATGTTAGGAGGGGTCTCCTTGAAAATGTTTTAATTCTGGCTGCTAAACATACCATTTCAATGCAGTTTGGGAGGGACAGAAATACCTTAACGCAGCTAGCAGCAACCCCCCTCTATCTGAGGACTAAGTTAAATTATTTTGTAAGTTTATGTAAAAGACAGGTTGATGAAAGAACTGTAAGCTCAAATTCAAAAGCTTTTGAAGTCTACTTCATTAAAGCATGTTTACACACACACTTACTGTACACTTAGGCCTACTACACATGATTTTAAAAACAGTACCATTGCAGTATATTATGATTTTAAATTGGTATGTGACCTAAGGTACATTAAAGGTACAAAAAGGTGCTGAGGTCTGACTTTGTGGTGCTCTAGAATTAAGTTATTTTAATATTTATATGTGATGAAGGACTTTGAAACAAGTTTGACAGATTTCAGTGGTGAATAAGGTTAACACTACCCCGTTTATTTGAAAATGGTTAATATTTGACAGAAATGTAAAAAAGTAAACAACTCAAATGTAATATAACATTACTTTAGTAAAATCATTGAAATACTGTAGTTACACTGCTCATTATTATATTTTAAATAAGGAACTTGTAAAGACTAATTTATGAGCTAACAGAAAAACTAGTAACTTGTACATTTAACCTACTATGGCTTATTGGCTTTGTATGGCAGGCAGTAACGTTAGCCGACTAGTTTACGGTTAGACTAGGCTAGCTATCGATAACGTTACACTGACACAACTTAAGTTAATGCTCTGAATTCGCAGCTAATATAAAATCCATAACTTTTTGATCAAGTTAAAATTTCCAGGTTAACCACAAATAATCCCACTACCTTTTAATTTCATCCGATAACTAATTCAATGCCGATTTGTTGCTTTGCCCACTTACCACTTCAAGACCATCTGTAAAACACATAGGAATAAAGTTGTGACAAAAAAAATGACCAGGGAGGAAAAATCTGAGGGGGCACGTGCCCCCTCACTTTGAATGGGCATGACGCCACTGGCGTCCATCATCCGTCTCCGATTATTTTTCTTTTTTCCCCCCGCGTTGTCACTCATCATCTGACCTCACACACTAACCTCGCGACAACTGCCACCTACAGTACCCACAGTACCTGTAGTAGGTCTATGGTAGTAGGCTACTGCAGGTGGCAGTTATCGCGTGGCTAGTGCAGAGCTCAGATTGGAAATGTTTTTTGTTCTTTTTAATCCGCCCGGGCCATTATTATTTTTTAATAGCGCAGGTTAAAATACGGGAGATTTACGGGAAAATACTAATACGGGAGGACGGCGGGAAAGAAGGGTTAAATACGGGACTTTCCCGGCCAAAACCAATAGTATCCAGCTGCAGACCCGCAGCACCACCAGTTTCAGAACCCCAGCGCCAGAACCGGAAGTAAGGGGCGGAGCTTACGTTCTAACACCAGCGCCAGGACCGGAAGTGAGGGGCGGAGCTTACGTTCTAAACCGAGTAACGCCACCTAACGTTTTGGAGCGTAATTTGCTTAGACACGAAACGTCATTATTACACACGAAATGTCATACTTTATACTTATTATAATGATACATTAAGGTATAGTACAATAAGCATTTAAAACATTGATTTTGTGTAATATAATTCTATATAGTTATCCGTTTTATTGTATTATGAGAGTTACTTCCTGATCGTGAAAATAATGCTTGAAACCTATGGTCATTTTATATAAATATACTTTATTTCACAAGAACATGTGCAGCATGCATTTTTCTTTATGTAAAATAATGTCAAAAATCTAAAAAGAGAGAGAAAATCCGGCATTGTTTTAAAAGAAACCATAAAAATGTACCGTACTTCAAATAATAGCCGAGTCCCAAATAGACGATTGTCTCTTTACACGCCTGGTGTGGCTGCAGGTCTGGGTAAATATAAGTCCGGTCTCAAATAGAGGTCGGGTCTGTTTTTTAGTTTCAGGTTGTATTAAATCTTCTAAATACCGTCAGATCGTCCGCTTTTTGGCGGAATAGAATGACTGCTGCGCATGACAGGGCGCTTAACTAGCAGAGAGAGAGAGAGCCCCGGCCGCGCGCGCGCACTCTCACGTCTTCAAACAACACGAGCACTGTCTTGCTCTTTATTTGTCACATACCAGTTATAGTTCATACAACGAGCAGTGACTCACTGTGTAATAAAAACATACCCTAATTATTATTTAAAAGGTGCAACAATTTTTAATATTTTTAAATACTTGCAAAAATAACCATGCTTGTGTCATTGTAAATAATTCCGCCCCTCCCTCACTTCCGGTTCTGGCGCTGGGGTTCTGGCACTGGGGTTCTGAAACTGGTGGTGCTGCGGGTCTGCAGCTGGATATATCTCGCCAAAACGGGATACTTGACAGGTATGATCTGGCAGTCATAGCGTGGATATATCAGATAAAGGACCGCAAAGCTGTGGCATAAGTGCATTTCACCATGTCATGACTTGATGAACCAATGAAACGATTTTGGAAACATTATTTTAAGGTAAAAAAATCTTACTTCAAAATAATTCACAATTTCATGCATAACTACGGAGCCCCCCTATACGGAGCCCCCCTAGTCCCACTTTGTCAAAAAAAAAAAAATTATAACTATCTCGTGGCCTCAAGATACTATATCTTGGCCTCAAGTCAAGATAGTAACTTGTGGCCTCAATATAACTCGTGGCTTCAAGATAGTAACTCGTGGACCAGTGTTAATTTCGTTAACGAAAACTATAACGAAAAATGTTCGTTGACGACCTTTTTTTCCCTGACTAAGACAAGAGATGAGAGACGACACCCATGTCATTAAACGATAACTGTGACTATATCAACAATGCAATATCGTTGACGAAAAAAGACGAGACTGATGGGTTAAAAAAAACTTGACCAAAACCACTTGTTTTTGTCGAATAAAGGAGACGACAACACATTACAGTCAGACTGTTTGCGAGCGTTCATGCTTACGGTTGCCAGATTTCAATTATTTAAACCCTCAGTCAGAGCTTTTCTGGTAAAGTAACACGTTTTCTACCCGTTCTTTTCAATAGTATCTGGCAACCATGCGCGCGCTCTCTTTACACTAGAAGCGCGGATGATTTGGAAAAAACAGACAAGTAAACGGGAGTTCAGCGATCTTCATTTGAGATTTTCTACTTAAATTAAAGTGACATTCAGTCGGTCTTTTTTCTGTCATGAGCCGCTTGTGCTGTTTGTGTGACTAAATCTGCGATCAAAATGCAGGCTGATATATCCAGCAGTGTTTTTAATGTTGATCATATACGAGCAAAAATGCAATGTTTCCTGAATATCCACACGATTTCAAATGTGACATTGATTTTATACAACAGTTCAACAAACAAAAGGGTAACATTAAGTGATGTACTAAATTTAAAACAGTATTGTCATTAGGCTTATTGCTCTATTTTGCAACGAAAGTCACAGCAGAACTGCAGCACACAGCGGTGATTCATGAACGAATCTGTGGCTTGGAACGAATCGTGAAATTCAATGACCCGTTCATAAATACAGCCCCTTGCTTCGTTACTGATGAATGAATGACTCGATGACTCACTCATAAAGACAATGACTTACCGCCTCCTACTGGTGATTTTAATTTAATATTTAAAAGTATCACTTCGTTTTTACCATCATTGCATATTTATTGAACATTGTTTTATTTAAAGCATTATTTATTTCATAAAGGTATTTTTAAAGGTAAGAAATGAACTGGAAAAATCGATTAAAGGGGGCAAATATTGTCCCTTAAAGGGATACTCCACCAGTTTTTCTTATTAAACTATGTTATTCCCTTAACTAAGACGAGTTGATACATACCTCTCTCGTCTCAGTGCGTGCACTATATCGCTCTGTATTGCCGCAAAACTATGTTAGCACTTAGCTTAGCCCATGCATTAAATATGGGCCAAGCAGAGAAGCGACCAAACACTTCCACGTTTTCCCTATGTAAACACAGTTACTCGAGTAGTGTAACTTGACCTGGGCTGGTGACACAAAATAAACCGTTGCGCTTTTCTAAGCGTTTAAAATTGATGACTATTGTATGGCGGAATACCATAACAAGTGCTTTTGAGCACTTCGACTTGGCGCAATAATATCTTCACTCGTGAAAAGTCCTCTTACCGGCTCCCGCTTCCTCTCCCTCTGACATTTCCGTCAATACAACCAACGTGACTTTTACTACCTGTGCTATTAGCAAACTGCAGATCATTTGCAATGGCGGACTTTGTAGATGATTATGACTTCTTTGTAGAAGACCCAGAGCCATATCTGTTTGAACCCGAGTACACGGAGGAGGAATTAGCTCTTATGGACCGTGAGAGGCAAGAAAGATATGATCCAGAACAGACCGGAGCTGGCGAAAGACCACGGGCAAACAGCAATTGGTGGTGCAAGTGTGACTGTTGCGAACAGATGGCAACCGAAATAGAGAGCCTGTGCTGTTTAGAATGGGACAAGGTATTGCCATCGAAGGTGGGGGTCAGTGTAGATCCAGAAGACCCGGGAAGCGGAAGCGGGAGCCGGTAAGAGGACTTTTCACGAGTGAAGATATTATTGCACCAAGTCGAAGTGCTCAAAAGCACTTGTTATGGTATTCCGCCATACAATATAGCCATCAATTTTAAACGCTTAGAAAAGCGCAAAGGTTTATTTTGTGTCACCAGCCCAGGTCAAGTTACACTACTCGAGTAACTGTGTTTACATAGGGAAAACGTGGAAGTGTTTGGTCGCTTCTCTGCTTGG
The DNA here is from genome assembly GCF_051911475.1 of Siphateles boraxobius. Taxonomy (NCBI): domain Eukaryota; kingdom Metazoa; phylum Chordata; class Actinopteri; order Cypriniformes; family Leuciscidae; genus Siphateles; species Siphateles boraxobius. The sequence continues at coordinate 7,363,349 of NW_027509219.1, read as the reverse complement.
CCCATATTTAATGCATGGGCTAAGTGCTAACATAGTTTTGCGGCAATACAGAGCGATATAGTGCACGCACTGAGACGAGAGAGGTATGTATCAACTCGTCTTAGTTAAGGGAATAACATAGTTTAATAAGAAAACTGGTGGAGTATCCCTTTAATGGAAAAGGTGTGACTGCAGTCTAAGTGGAAGAGTACCAGGGGGTACTCTAAAAAACTGTAACTAAGGAAAAGGGATATGTAGAATTGCACTAGTGCTACTGCTAAAGAGTGCAGCCTGTTAATCAATACAGCCTGTTACCTTGATTCAAATTTCTCATAAGCTTAACTGAACTGGCCTAGAGAGAAAAATTGTAATGACATTTTTTTGTCTACAGATTACAGTAGGCCTACATATAAAATAGCTACCAAAATTAATGTCGGTATCTGCAGTTTGGCTAAAAGTAATGACAAAGTTGACAAAAAATGCAGTGACTTTTCGTCAACTAAAACTAGACTAAAACTATGAAAGACAAAACGACTAAAATGTGACTAAGACCAATAAGCATTTTCGTCTGAAGATGAAGACTAAGACTAAATCAAAAATGGCTGCCAAAATTAACACTGTCGTGGACTCAAGATAGTATCTCGTGGCCTCAAGATTAGTCTATATAAAAGGAGAATGCACAATGGAGCAGCTTTTCTCCCCAAAGCAGAAAGTGCACACTAAAGCCGCCACCCGCTTAAGGCACTTTTTGTCAGGCTAATAGCTATGGATAGAGAGCATTTGATAAAGTTGTATTTTAATTTAGGGATCCTTTACCAGGATATACTGAACACACTTGCTTTGCAAGGGATTATTGTCAGTAAAAGGCAGTTAAAGGAACACTCCACCGTTTTTTTAAATTGGGGTTATTCACTGTCTCCCCTAATAAAAAAAATAACATTATATTATTTTGATAAATATGAAACTAAATGCGGTTATTTAATGGCTATAGTTGACCTACAGACTCTCTATTGCTGCACATTCATTTAATTCTGAATTTTGCACACATAAGTTTAAAGGCATTTGTTTGTGCATAAAACATATCTGCAACATTTACCAAGTTCACGGATAATTGTGCGTGCATGTATTAATCATTATGATAAAATCATAATAAAGTAGACTATTTCACTTTTTACTATTTTCGTTTCTACTACAAAAAAATCAGATGAGCCCAGAATATGAACGCAACGCGTTTAATTAAACGTTTAGCATTTTCCTCCCACAGAAAACCATTATAAAACGCATTATGGGGCTTACTGCAGACTAGAATGTCCCCTTATTATGTCGAAATAGCAAGTTATTATGTCGAATTAACGAGATATTATGTCGAAATAACGAGATACAGGTCCTTCTCAAAAAATTAGCATATTGTGATAAAGTTCATTATTTTCCATAATGTAATGATAAAAATTAAACTTTCGTATATTTTAGATGCATTGCACACCAACTGAAATAGTTCAGGTCTTTTATTTTTTTTAATAAGGGCTGGGCGATATGGCCTTTTATAAATACCGCGATATTTTTAGGCCGTGTCACAATACGCGATATATATCTCGATATTTTGCCTTAGCATTGAATTAAACTTTGATGCATAAAATCATACCAGTATGATGATTCTATATGTCTACATTAAAACATTCTTGTTCAAACTGTATAATCCATAAATAATAATCCACCCGCCAACCACCCATATTCTTTGATTTAGATATCTGCATCTGATCATCACATTACAATTATTCAATTAAGCATGATAATATGGTAACATATCACACAATTAACATTTATTTAAATTAAAAGTTCTTCTTTTGGCAAAATTACATTTTCTTTATAGCCTAAACAGAGGCCTTACTCCCTTTAAACTTATTGTCAATGTTTCATTTTTGAAAACACTCCGATCAGAACAATTTTTTGTACCTTTATAAAGGGCATTTCCCCCCTAATTTTATTTAATGTATGCTCTAAATTTCATTTCCAATTCTTACATTTTATCAATACATTCAATTAAAATAATAAGACAGGCTTGTACCAATCAAATTAAATAATTTACATTGAAAAATTATAACTGTATTAAATGAGATTATGAGATTGTTTTGAATATTTTTTGAATATACAAATAAGGAATGTTGAAAAGAATGATACTTTGAACTAAACCGCCAGTAGGAGGCGGCAGGCTGCCGTCTTAATGAGCGAGTCATTGAGACATTAATGTAAACGATTCGTTCAAACGGCTGATTGATTAAGAATGAGGCGGTTTAATAATGGGCAATTGAATCTTTGACTCAAGCGATTAACTGTTAGTTCAAAACGCTGAATGATTCAGTAATGAATCATGGATGAGTGTTGCTGTGAGACGCGATATGGTTCTGTTGTTTGGAACTATTTTCACTGCTAAAACAGAACAAAAACAGTCTAAAAATGTAAGTAACTTAATTTTAACTATTTGTTTATTGAACTGTTATGAAATTAATATCTCGGTTTCAATCGTTATGGCATTCAGGAAAACAGCACTCTGGTCGTGTGTAGCCTATATATTGTTTCTTAACTATAATTAATGTTATAAATAACTGCGCGAGACTCAACAGCGCAACTTAGGGCCCTTTCACACCTACCTTGTTTGGTCCGGACTTTCTGACTTTTCAGTTTGGTCCGAATCAAAATTACAGGTGTGAAACCTCCCCCGGACCACGGTCCGGACCAAACAGATGAAATTTGGTCCGACGAAAAGAGGTAGTCTCGGTCCGGATCAAACTGAACAAAGGTTTGGTTCGTTTCTAGTGTGAAAGCATTTCTGTATGGTTCGGATTTTCAGACCTTTTACAGGAAGTTCCGGTGGTTCCCGCATAGCCGAAAAAACAGAAGGTGGCAGGAAAAATGAGCCGTACGCACATGGGGAGAGGAGGAGACGAGGTTTTTAATTGAAGTATGGTCTGATGACATAATTAGAAGTCAACTGGAAAACATGCACCAAAAAAAGAGCTTGCATGATTGCTTGCAGTCTTCTCCTCCTTTCCTGCCGGCGACGATAAAATGTTCAAACGACGAGGACGTTCATTTGGCGAATTTGAACTAGCCTTGTGTATAGTTGGTGCTGCAGGTAATTGTGCCATAAAAATAACAATACAGTTGAAACCATAGACATCATATAGATAGACGCCCTATCGACCGCTACTCCCTATTGGCGCGGACGAGCCGTGGGGACGCCATCTTAAACCGGTCACCTGCTCCGCTCAGTCTAATCTGTTTGGCAGGTGCAATGAGCTGTCAGCGCATTTAATTAATCATATCTCACTGAATACCGAACTGATTTTCACGCGGGTTTTTTTGCTGCAAAGGTCATACACGTAACTACGATACAGGACACATTGAAAATTTTGTTCACAAAATGAAACCAATAGTACGGTAATGTTAAATGTTAAATCATTCTTGTGAAAAGTAGTCCCCGAGTGATGGTCCGCCGATTTGAGCAGGAACATGCTGCACAGTGCTCTGGCATCTACTGCTGCTATGCAACGCAAATAGGAGTATGACCGGTTTAAGATGGCGGCCGCATTTCTTGGTATGTAACGATATGCGTCTGTTCATTCATGTTGTCATTGTTACCCGCCGCATTGACATTAACACGCTGACGTCAGACGCACGTCCATTTACAAACCAATCAATGTTGAGATGCAGCCCACATAGATGATGACGACAGGACGCAAGTATGTCACGTAAAGTTCTTTAGTGCGCTCGCATAATTGCAGTGTGAAACCAAACCAAAACTTTCTGAAAGTATAAAATGTATCAAAATGTGAACTTTGGTTCGGACTGGTGCGGACTTTCAGGTGTGAAAACGCCCTGTTACTGTCCGTACATTAGGTAACATGATGGGAGTTCCGTGTCTTTATTACACTCATTTAGCTGTCATCCACCCTCGATTGAATGGAATGTTTTTATTACTCGGCCCGCTCGACCCGCGGATTATGATCCGTGCAGCACTATCGGCAAACTACACGGTTAGAGAATGGACACAAGCGGGAATCGCGACAGAACTGTCACGGTTGAAAAAGTGTATATGAGCACGTGACTGTCTGTCCGAGTTTTGTCGAGAGGCGGAGGCGGCACGAAATTTGACGGAGGCGGCCGCCTCATAATTGTCTATGCAGGTAAAACCCTGAAGGTAATCATTATGCTTGCGCTTTCATGCTGGACAGGACAAGAGGGGGAAAAAACAAAGGAAGAAAAATGTCCGTGAGTTTCAGGATATAGTAATTTTCTACATCGCACGGACTACAAGCCGCGATATATCGAGTATATTCGATATATCGCCCAGCCCTAGTTTTAATACTGATGATTTTGGCATACAGCTCATGAAAACCCAAAATTCCTATCTAAAAAAATTAGCATATTTCATCCGACCAATAAAATAAGTGTTTTTAATTTAAAAAAAGTCAACCGTCAAATAATTATGTTCAGTTATGCACTCAATACTTGGTCGGGAATCCTTTTGCAGAAATGACTGCTTCAATGCGGCGTGGCATGGAGGCAATCAGCCTGTGGCACTGCTGAGGTGTTATGGAGGCCCAGGATGCTTCGATAGCGGCCTTAAGCTCATCCAGAGTGTTGGGTCTTGCGTCTCTCAACTTTCTCTTCACAATATCCCACAGATTCTCTATGGGGTTCAGGTCAGGAGAGTTGGCAGGCCAATTGAGCACAGTAATACCATGGTCAGTAAACCATTTACCAGTGGTTTTGGCACTGTGAGCAGGTGCCAGGTCGTGCTGAAAAATGAAATCTTAATCTCCATAAAGCTTTTCAGCAGATGGAAGCATGAAGTGCTCCAAAATCTCCTGATAGCTAGCTGCATTGACCCTGCCCTTGATAAAACACAGTCGACCAACACCAGCAGCTGACATGGCACCCCAGACCATCACTGACTGTGGGTACTTGACACTGGACTTCAGGCATTTTGGCATTTCCTTCTCCCCAGTCTTCCTCCAGACTCTGGCACCTTGATTTCCGAATGACATGCAAAATTTGCTTTCATCCGAAAAAAGTACTTTGGACCACTGAACAACAGTACAGTGCTGCTTCTCTGTAGCCCAAGTCCGGCACTTCTGCCGCTGTATCTGGTTCAAAAGTGGCTTGACTTGGGGAATGCGGCACCTGTAGCCCATTTCCTGCACACGCCTGTGCACGGTGGCTCTGGATGTTTCTACTCCAGATTTAGTCCACTGCTTCCGCAGGTCCCCCAAGGTCTGGAATCGGTCCTTCTCCACAATCCTCCTCAGGGTCCGGTCACCTCTTCTCGTTGTGCAGCGTTTTTTGCCACACTTTTTCCTTCCCGCAGACTTCCCACTGAGGTGCCTTGATACAGCACTCTGGGAACAGCCTATTTGTTCAGAAATTTCTTTCTGTGTCTTACCCTCTTGCTTGAGAGTGTCAATGATGGCCTTCTGGACAACAGTCAGGTCGGCAGTCTTACCCATGATTGCGGTTTTGAGTAATGAAACAGGCTGGGAGTTTTTAAAAGCCTCAGGAATCTTTTGCAGGTGTTTAGAGTTGATTAGTTGATTCAGATGATTAGGTTAATAGCTCGTTTAGAGACCCTTTTAATGATATGCTAATTTTTTGAGATAGGAATTTTGGGTTTTCATGAGGTGTATGCCAAAATCATCAGTATTAAAACAATAAAAGACCTGAAATATTTCAGTTGGTGTGCAATGAATCTAAAATATATGAAAGTTTAATTTTTATCATTACATTATGGAAAATAATGAACTTTATCACAATATGCTAATTTTTTGAGAAGGACCTGTATTATATCGAAATAACAGATATTATGTGGAAAAATAACGACTTATTATGACTTATATCGAAATAATGACTTATAGTGTCGAAATAAGGAGTTGTGTTGAAATAACGACTTCATATCTGGAAAAAAACAAGATAAGTTTTCACAGCCTTAATATAATTGCTTCCAATAATTATTTTTGGGGGTGCTATCAGGGTGCTTTGGTCTTTATTGGGGGTGCTGAAGCACCTGCTTTTTCATACAAATGAAAAATGTTTACAGCAATGTTAAATCAAGCTCAAGCTGTTTTAATCAAGCAGTCTAATATCTCTGTAGTGGCCATCGTACCATAAAAAAAAGCCACTTGAGGGAATTTGAAGTCATCTCCAACGTGTAATGGTGCAAAAAATCAGGTCTGCCATGGCATGCGTTTAACACTTTATTTTATAATAAAATTACTTACAAAACACTGTTGCTTGCATTTCTGATGTAAATTGAGCTCTTACATCTGCAAAAACAGTAAACACCATGCTAACTGCATGACATGACAAAATCCATCACGAACATCCACACATGCACGCAAGCACGGTTGAAAAACTGTGTGGCTTCCCCAGATCGTAATTCCCTGACGCTATTCACCTGCGACTTTCTCATATAGTCTCCGTAATTACTGTGATTCCCTGCCTATGCCCCCTGGTGTGCAAGTGGAAGAGCGTCACCCCTATACAACTTAATACTAACAAAACACATATAACACACATTAAAATTGGCTACAACAAGCTCGAAAGAACGCTTTAACTTCACGATCGTGAAAACTATCGATAGTTTGCCAACATAGCCTACAAGATATAGCTAGTTGAAATATGTCATCTAACTTTTTAAACATGCAAATAAAACTCGCAAAATGCATGTTCTTTTCTGTGTACAACGTAATTAGTGTAACATTTGATGAAAGAAAATATACAAATATATTATCATGACGGGTTACCGCCTCCATCTGATCTGAACCGCGTACGTGTGACGTCACATGGGGCGGGCAATGCGAACCACTAAACTCCACCTGAGTTCGTTCGCCCGATGCCTTATAGCTGATGCCTTTTAGTCTGATGCCGTTTCGTCCGATGCCTTTATGTCTGATGCCTCTATGTCTGAGGCTGTTTCGTCTGACGCCTAATTGTACGAGAACTGACATTGTTTTTCCTGAGACCTGAAGCTTTTCAGTCTGAGGCGCGATGCCGTTTTGTCGTATGACTGAAGCCTTTTAGTCTGAGGCATGATGCCTTGTGTTCATATGTCTGAGGTCTGAGGATGTCCTAAAATGAACACCGTACGGCGGTGATACGGCCAATCTGGGACATTCTAAAACGCTTAAAGTCCCACTCCGATCATATTTTTTAGCTATTTTTAAACATTCCCAGTGGTCTTTAAATTATGATTATGCCATTTTTAGCCAAAATCACAAAACCTGTGCCGTTTTCTGGGACTTCGCTTCAGCAGAGCGGCAGTAGCCCATTAGAAATTCGCCTCTGCGTTGTGGGCGGAGCCGTTGGCACGGAGGCATGGGGACGACCCTCCCCCTCCCCGTTGCTGAGAGCTCTGTCTCTCCCGCTAGCTTACATCCCCAACCTGTCAATACCGGTGCAACAAAAATGGAGAACAATATTGGAGCTATCCAGCCGTACAGTTTTGAGCCAGATGCCAGCTCGGACGAGGAACAAGAGGACGTATAAACGTTGCATACGCACAAAAGAAGGCGTACTCCGCTCTCTACGCAATAATTGGTATTTATAAAAATATGGATGGTAATAAAATGCCATGATGCCATCACAATGCCTAATGACGCACAAGAAGTTACGTTTCTTGGCTTTCCTCTCTGTGTTTGCCATGATTTCGCAATCGATGAATATTAACTTGTGGGCGTTTCACGGAATAGAAGCCGCAAAAGCTGCGCTACATTTAGAATTGATTGTGATTTATTAAGGGAAAAATGCGTAGGATGTGCGTGCGCACGGTTTTATAAATCCAAATATTTCTGTGCGTACGCACGTCCTATGTTTCATCCGTACGCCACTTCTGACGCAAATCCTATGCAAAGTTTTATAAATGAGGCCCCAGGAGATTGTCTTGACCAGGACCACACTAATGCATTAATGAGAAATTGAACAGGTGTTCCTAATAATCCTTTAGGTGAGTGTATATATATATATACACACAGTTAATATTAATATCCTCTCTGTGTTGTCCTGACCCTGACTCCAGGCACTGTCTGTTAATGATTGAAATTAAACATCATATGAATTAAAATAATCAACCAGAATAGACTGCCATGACATTTGTGTTTGACGTCTGCCAAGACGCTAAATAAATAAAGTACATCAGTGGCTGAAGCGAGATACATAGGCAGCAACAGCCTCTTGCTTGTCTGGTCTGTGGAACTGTGAAAACAGGGTGTCTGGGATATTCAGTTCCTGAAGCTCAACAGTGAATTTTGCTGGTTCATGCAGCACCTCGTCGAAGAAGACGCGCATTAGGTTGTCCACATAGGCTGGGAAGAAAAGATAATCATTAATCTGTATGTACCAAAAAAATAAATGAAAAATAAAACAATTATTGATATGTCTTTAATCTACCATATGATGGTTTTTTCTTCAGTGGCTGGATCGTGTGTTTTCCTTTCTTGTGCTTGGGGTATTTGATCTTGTATGCTGGTGTTCCGTCTCTAGACGTCAGCTGTTCCCTGTTTCCATTTTCATTAAAATGCAGCGAAGCGAGATACAACCTGAAATCACAAATATATAAAATGGCCATTCCAAAAAAAAAAAGAATAAATTCCAACCTGGATTCAACCAAGAATATAGGTGAGAGACAGGTGTGTGCTTTTCCAAATAACAAATAAATTGACTATTCTGTTTACCTGCATAGCATTCCCCTGTAGGAGAAGACGACATTTTTGGGGGCAAATCGCAGAATGACGCTGTGGAAACCCTCAATGGCCGATGTTTGGTGCCTTGGGCTGAGTTTTGCCACACCTTTTAAGAGGTATTTGTTTGACACAATCCTCTGCAGTTTAAACAAAGCCGTTGATGCTGCAATTAAAATAGTGATAGAATTAATATTAGAATATAATTTTTCCCTACACATATCCAATATCACTTTTAGGAAAGTTGTGCAATAGCACAAACAAGTTGGCAAATTATTGTTGATATGTATTATTTATAGCAAACAAAAGCATGGATACCAGTACACTACATAATCTTGAGATTACATGCCTGATTTCAACCACTTTTTGGGGCGGCTTCCATCCAAGGCAGGGTGCAGACACTCAGGGAAGAGGACGTTGTCATGGCTGTGGATGTTCTGGACATGATTACTGAACGATGTCCACTTAGCTACAGCTTCTTCACCCGATGAGGAAGAGATGGCACACCAGTACAGATGGTTTACCAGGCTCTGCTGCCATCTCTTTAACTCATCGCAGTCCTTCATCTTTGCCAGAGCCTCCACTTTCTTCGAAACACCTGAATGGCGAGAATGAGCAAATGGAAGTCTGTTACTTGGGACCGTGTATATCACAGTTCAAGAACCATGTGAATAAAACTTTTTTTATATTTACTTCACCTTTGGCAACATGCCAAACATCATAAAAGTGCTCAATATCGTTCCTCTCAATTCTCAAAAACTTCTGGATTTGAGAGTGTCTGTCAGTGACAATTGATGCAACTTTCACAGCAGATTTTTCCAGGAAATCGAGACTCCTAATCAGGCCCTCTTTCTCCATTTTGGCACTGCCTCCACATTCGTTACTCTGTGGGGTTAGAGAAAACAATAGTGCACAAACACATGATTTTTTTTATATTTCACATCAACATTCTGTCATAGGTGAGATATTAAAATAAATGATTAATGCAGAAGGTCAAAATGTCATATTTCACCATGTTACATTTATTTTCATAGATTTATTTCAAACTATATGAATTATTCAGGTTTTGCACATGAGCATAAATGAATAAAATCTAATTCAGAAATAAATTAAATGTTTTTATTGGGCTCCTAGACTTCTGGGGGAAATCAAACTTTACCATTTATATGTGAGCATGTAGTCCAAACGGCCTCAACCCTCAAAAAGTGTGAATGGGTGCTCAATCCTCAAGCAATTAAATGACAAAAAAAAATGCACAAAAGTACAGGACAATATCCTGTACCTTTTGTACTAAGTGGACATGTGCCATAATCTCACCTGCACCAACTGGACATCAATAATTTTTCCCGTGTTGAGGTCCATCATTGAGTAAGAGCCATATTTTGCACAGTGTCCCGGGCTGTCGGCTCTCATGTCACCCCCAAGCTCGGCTCCCCCAGGCCTACTCTTTGTTTCCTGGATCAGGTCTGCTTGGGTCCGCTTCCACACAGCGAAAACACATGGCTCCATAAATGATGAGGCATGGAGGAAATATGTGCTCTCTACTATGTTGCAGACTTTGAGTGCAGACAGAACCTGTAACACAACCAAATCTTGATAAGTTGATTATGTTTTGAAATTAGACATTAGAAGTTACACACACATACTTCCATTAATGCTGTATTTTTTATCCACTTCTTGCTACATTTATGCACATTTATGTACTGTTACTTACTTTGCTGATCTGTCTAAATGACGTGCCAGTAAAGTGTACTGCAGCAGATAACTGCAGGTTGCCTGCTGGGGTGCTGCCGATGATCGGCTGACTTTTCCACTGCCTGGAGTAGTCACAGAAAGGACATTTCTGTCTGATTGACAAAAATGTTCCCCTGACATACTTCTCCAGCTCACATGTCCGCTGACAGATTGGACAGTCATGGAACAGAGCAAGGAGGCAATCTTCATATACAACATATTTTACAATATCTTGTATTGGTGTTGGAGGGCTGTGGGGTGGGTGGAGGATGAAATATATTATATTACTTCATCTATCTTTTCATAAAACGTAATACAGCAATTCAACTACAAAGTAATTTAAAAAAGAATATTTAAAGAATTGTATTATAAAATAAAGGAATTCAAATCAGCAATATCAATCCATTTTCTGAGATCACAAAATGAGTAGATTGTGAATATTATTCGTATTTGTAGTTAGTGTGTAAACCAGGGAAAAAGTTTTTTTGAAAATATGTAAAAGATGCAGATTTTTGTATAATTGGCAGTGAGTGGTCACCTGACAATGGTTGAGTCACTCAAAGAAGACATGCTGGGGTGATATGTTGACTGAGAACGGTCAACTGGTTCTTCCTCAGAATCATCCAGATCCTCTGTGTCATCCAGCAATGTCTCAAGGCGTCTCCTTTTCAAAGGTGGGGGCCTTGTCTTGTCCGGTGTTGAAGTAAAGCCTCCAAACTCTGCTTTAACCTCAGTATTGGTTCCAAAGGAACTGGTGGATGGATTGACTTGGATAGCTGTAATATGCCAATTTTAAATATGAACAGACATGTATTACTATGTCTACTACATATAGTCCAGGGGTCAATACACATCCGGTGACACTCATAATAATAAGTGACATTCACATATTCAATTTTAAGAAACGGTGCATACAAAGACATCACCAATATACTAAGACAACACCAATGAACACTAGCACAGATATTTTCACAGATATTTCATTCTAAAAATATTAAAGACAATAGAAATCATTAGATCATGTCATTACACAGATCAACACTAACCTTTACTTCGAATGGATTTGAGAGTATACTCTGACAGCTGGGTGGCCACAGTTGCCCTTCCCCTTTTCTGTGGCTCCCACTGACAGCCGACATCTCTTGTCTGTGTGACAGCCGCAGAAGTGACGTTACTCTTAAGAAACAGAGAAAACAGAACACAATAAATAACTTTACCATTAATCATACACTTTTCTCAGTAAAGTAGTAGTCAATATAGAAGCATTACAGTATTATATACACGTTAATTATTATTATCCGAAGTTAATCAAAGTTATCACCGATCATTATTTCACTCAAAGACGTCGCGGTAAAAAAAAGCTCGACTTCGCCTCGATATTTCATCCCTCCTGGAGGAGGCTGGCTGCCCTCTCTCATTATGCAATGATGTAATTACTGACGGGATCAGTCGGTGTTCTCCAAACTTTAGTTTTGACGATTGATAGACGGTGAAAAGTGACTTATTTGTTACAGTATGTGTTCCAATTTCAGCGCCACTATCGGAGCTCTGTTCACAGTGACATGCAACGGCTTGTGTGTGTGTATCTGACCCTGCTGCTGAGTAAAATTAAACACAAAACACAACTTCAAAAAAGCCCCTGTGAAAAGCATTACATTACATTATAATCTACAACGCTTTAACACAGATGAAGTTAAGTTAACAGAGAGTTGCCACATTATGCAGCACTGGGGTTTTTGCCCGGTAGATAACGTTAGCTGATTTAATGAGTAAAAAGGCGGGATCGTTGAATTAGCTCCTGACAGAAAAGCGCCACTTTGGCCGCACTGTGCTAGCAAACAGGCGGGATCGTTGAACTAGCTCCCGACAGAAAAAAAAATAAACTTACCGGTAAAGACACAGGCTGTCCAGTTGATGGTGTCTTGATGGAAGGCACTGCATCCGGCTTCAAAAACAATTTAGTGACGAAGCCCATTTTCTTCTCCTGCCAGTTGGTGAAACAGTCTTCTGTAAAGTGCTGACTGCAAACCGATTTGTGGTTTTTATCATTGCCGTGACCAAGGAACGTCAACCATCTATCTCTCACAGCAACATGTTTTGGTAAAGCATGAAAGCTAATACCACTATCTCTCTTCTTAGCATTGCAACCCGCTACCGCACATAGGTGTTGATCCGCCATCGTCTTCTCTACTCTTCAGAACCTGAGCGGGCGTGGCGGGGAGTATGAGCTTGTGGCCCCGCCCAGTGGAGTTACTACGTCACAACTCCAGTCTATTTCAAACGGCATTTTTGCGTCTGCTACTGATTCACAGGCATTTGAATGTAGAAATACTCAGAAATACAACTTTGAGCCTATTTTTCTAAAGATATGTCCTCTAACATAAGAAAAATGCCACAAGAACATGTTAACACCTAAAAAAACATTATTTTCATCGGAGTGGGTCTTTAACGTGAAAAACGCTTAACGTGGCTTACTGCACTAAGGCCGTGTGTCCACCAAAGCGTTTTTTCACGCTCCTGGCGTAAAATTCTAAGGCCGTGTGTCCACCAAAGCGTTTTTTCACGCAGCTGGCGTAAAATTCCAATTGTTTTCAATGGGAGCGCCGCGTTTTTTAAACGCCATGAGCGTAACGAGGCGCTGAGCGTGTATTTAACGCCCGGCGTTTTTTACTGGTCGCCGAGAGTTGAAAAATGTTCAACTTTGGGTAAAACGCTGCGCTCATCACTGTCACTTTTTACACAGCCGTCCAATCACAGTGGAGGAGGGGCGGGACAAATACCACACGACCAACTGTCACAACATTCTTTCTGTACAACGACGTCAACCAGCAGAGCTAACCGAACAAAATGGATGAAAAATAAATTTTTTGTATGAAACAAAATTATCTGCGAAATCAGTTACAAGTAAATTGTGCTGTGGATATTCTGTATCATAGCAACGAATCGTCTCAACTGAAAAAACGCAGCGCTGCCAAAACGCTATCAAGCGCCCACAGCTAGGCGTTTTCAGTAGAGCGTCCAGCGTTTTCTGCCGGCTAAAAACGCTTTGGTGGACACACGGCCTAATTGTTTTCAATGGGAGCGCCGCGTTTTTTAAACGCCATGAGCGTAGCGAGGCGCTGAGCGAGTATTTAACGCTCAAGCGCTGAGCGTTCGGCGTTTTTTTCACGCTGAAGCGCTGAGCGCCCGGCGTTTTTACTGGTCGCCGAGAGTTGAAAAATGTTCAACTTTGGGTAAAACGCTGCGCTCATCACTGTCACTTTTTACCCAGACGTCCAATCACAGTGGAGGAGGGGCGGGACAAATACCACACGACCAACTGTCACAACATCCTTTCTGTACAACGACGTCAACCAGCAGAGCTAACCGAACAAAATGGATGAAAAATACATTTTTAGTATGAAACAAAATTATCTGCGAAATCAGTTACAAGTAAACTGTGCTGCTGATATTCTGTATCATAGCAACGAATCGTCTCAACTGAAAAAACGCAGCGCTGCCAAAACGCTCTCAAGCGCCCACAGCTAGGCGTTTTCAGCAGAGCGTCCAGCGTTTTCAGCCGACTAAAAACGCTTTGGTGGACACACGGCCTAAGACAGTGATATTAAAAGACCAAACTCAGTACACATTATATTAATAAGCCATACTATGTATAAAAAAATAAGATGAGCCAGAATATGAACGCAGTGCGTTTAATTACACATTAAGCATTTTCTTCCCATAGAAAACCGTTATAAGAAAACGCTTAACGTGGCTTACTGTACTAAGACGATATTGAAAGACCAAACCCAGTACACATTATATTAATAAACCATACTATGTATAAAAAAATAAGATGAGCCAGAATATGAACGCAGCGCGTTTAATTACACGTTAAGCATTTTCTTCCCATAGAAAACCGTTATAAGAAAACGCTTAACGTGGCTTTATGTACTAAGACAGTGATATTAAAAGACCCAACTCAATACACATCATATTAATAAACCATATATGTATAAAATATGATGTGTACTGAGTTTGGTCTTTCAATATCACTGTCTTTGTACAGTAAGCCACGTTAAGCGTTTTCTTATAACGGTTTTCTATGGGAAGAAAATGCTTAACGTGTAATTAAACGCATTGGGTTCATATTCTGGGCTCATCTTATTTTTTTATACATAGTATGGTTTATTAATATGATGTGTACTGAGTTTGGTCTTTCAATATCACTTAGTACAGTAAGCCACGTTAAGCGTTTTTTTTATAACGGTTTTCTATAAGAAAATGCTTAACGTGTAATTAAACGCGTTGCGGTCATATTTTGGACTCATCTTATTTTTTTATACATTGTATGGTTGATTAATATGATGTGTACTGAGTTTGGTCTTTCAATATACTGTCTTAGTAGGCCTACAGTAGGCTAAGCCACGTTAAGCGTTTTCTTATAACGGTTTTCTATGGGAAGAAAATGCTTAACGTGTAATTAAACGCGTTGCGTTCATATTCTGGGCTCATCTGATTTTTTTATACATAGTTTTGGTTTATTAATATGATGTGTACTGAGTTTGGTCTTTCAATATCACTGTCTTAGTACAGTAAGCCACGTTAAGCGTTTTCTTATAACGGTTTTCTATGGGAAGAAAATGCTTAACGTGTAATTAAACGCGTTGCGTTCATATTTTGGAATCATCTTATTTTTTTATACATATATGGTTTATTAATATGATGTGTACTGAGTTTGGTCTTTTAATATCACTGTCTTAGTACAGTAAGCCGTACGTTAAGCGTTTTCTTATAACGTTATGGGGAGAAAATGCTTAACGTGTAATTAACGCATTGCGTTCATATTTTGGACTCCTCTTATTTTTTTATACATATATGGTTTATTAATATGATGTCTACTGAGTTTGGTCTTTTAATATCACTGTCTTAGTACAGTAAGCCACGTTAAGCGTTTTCTTATATTGGTTTTCTATGGGAAGAAAATGCTTAACGTGTAATTAAACGCGTTGCGTTCATATTTTGGACTCATCTTATTTTTTTATACATAGTATGGTTTATTAATATGATGTGTACCGAGTTTGGTCTTTCAATATCACTGTCTTAGTGCAGTAAGCCAATCTTTCATTGGTCCTCGAGGCCCTGAAAGCCTTTCCATTTGAACGACTAGACTCCGTGGGGTTGAAATATCTATCACTGAAAACCGTCTTTCTAAATGCACTGTCGTCAGTAAAACGTGTGGGGGTCCTGCATGCGCTGTCTGTCAGCGCGTCGTGTCTTGAGTTCGGGCCGAATGACTCTGAAGTCATCCTCAGACCAGGACATGGCTATGTTCCTAAAGTGATGGGCACTCCATTCAGAGCCAAGTTATTTTGCTGTCAGCTCTGCCGGCAGGTGAATCTCCTCTGCCCTGTCAGGGTGCTGAGATTTTACATTACGCGCTCCGCCTCCTTCAGGCGTTCAGAACAGCTTTTTGTTTCGCTTGGTGGGCGCACCAAGGGTCTCGCCTCCTCGAAACAGAGCCTGTCCAGATGGATAGTGGACGCTATAGCAGCTGCTTACGCGTCAAAAGGTCTGCAATATCCTCTGGGCATCAGGGCTCATTCCACGAGAGGCGTGGCCTCGTCGTGGGCGTGGTCCAGTGGGATTTCTATCCATGACATATGTGTAGCGGCGGGCTGGTGCTCTCTGTCTACCTTTGTCAGGTTTTATAACCTAGAAGTTCCTGCCTTGCAGGCTAAACTTTTGTCAGTTTGAAGGAGAGGTGTATTCTGCCCAGATCTTCCTGCTCAGATCACTCTCACGTGACTCAGCTCTCCTGGTTGAGCTGCACTAGTAGGGTATGTGCCATGTGCCTATACAGACCGGCGCGCTGCTCTATATTCCCTATGTCTGCTTATGTACAAGTGATGGCCCGCGTGGCTGGCCACCTTATTTTTTCCACTTATGGGGTTCCCCGGAAAGTTCGGAGTCTCATGGTGGATGCTTGGTGCGCACGGCGTTGACAAAGTGTTCCCGTAGTGTAAGCTAAACTTACGCAATACGAGAGAACTTCTCGTAAGAGAACGATACTCGGTTACTAAACGTAACCTCGGTTCTCTCTAGAGAGGGAACAAGTATTGCGTAACCGGCCGTGCTCGCGCCATGAGCGACTTCGCTTCAGTCGACGAAAAACCAGGGAACTCAGCCTACAGCCCCTACTTTTATACGCTAAGCCACGCCCATTCCAGCGGGCTGTGACGCTATGAAGGCGCGGGCGCCCTTCATTGGGCGTGACGTCACGCCGGGCTCACTGGTAGGCTGCAGCAATTGCCCGCAGGGCAGCCAATGAGCACGCGAGATGGCCTGCTCTAGGTCTGCTAGCTGCTGCACTGCGTTGACAATAAATACAATATTAAGGGTAATTTTTTGGCTTCAATATCTCGAGAAGATGAATCTTTCCCGTAGCGTAAGCTAAACTTACGCAATACTCGTTCCCTCTCTAGAGAGAACCGAGGTTACGTTTAGTAACCGAGTATCGTTTTCTCACCTCTGAAAACAGAGGCCCAACCATCTTCTGATTGTCTTCACTCATGCTTTCACAGCTGTGTATAAAGAGATAAGAGACCATATGTTATTTCAATGCAATGTCTATTATTCATCAGCCAATATTAAAATTTCTACTACAATTCCTCCCTTATTTATAATTCAGATTACCTAATCATAATAATAAAATCAATAGAGATTTTTTTAAGTCGTATCACATTTTGTTCATCCAATTGAACAGACATCCCAGTCCCTGACTTTCCGATAAGAGATGGTTCCCATCATCACTCCCTGCTGGTACCAGTCGGCTACTAACCAGGGCTGCGGAGCCGCTATGCAGGTCTGAGTCACTCTGATTTTCTGGCCGCCAGAAACCAAGGCTCGGCGGGACGCGCAAGCATTCAACCAGCGTTGGAGCGGGCGCATGCGCAGTAGGCCCAGCTGAAGCACCGCTGCAGCTGATGCCATACAGCCCAACATCCTTTGAAATGTTTTCAAAGGGAGAAAGCTGCCCTTCTAGAACACGGCGCGCGCGCTGTGTCGATAAACGAGCCGTCATGGTCACCGAGTCCAGTTCTATTCCTATAAAGGAAATTGACTGGCTGCGCAGTAAAGAGCTCTTGGTCCAGTTGACTGTGAGACCCAAGCTTTCCAGGTTACTGAGAAGCACTGTTCTGTGAGATAGCAGTTCTGTCTCTGACTGTGCCAATATCAGCCAATCGTCCAGATAGTTCATTATTCACAGCCCCTGACTTCTCAGGGGGGCGAGCGCCGCGTCCATGCACTTTGTAAATGTACTGGGTGCTAGGGACAGGCCGAACGGCAGGACGGTGTATTGATATACCTGACCGTCGAAGGCGAATCTCAAAAATTGCCTGTGACGGGGTATTATCTGAATCTGAAAATAGGCATCCTTCAGATCTAGAGAAATAAACCAGTCCCTCGGGCGAACGTGCGCGAGGATTTTCCTGGTCGTAAGTATTTTGAACAGTCTTTCACTTTGTTCAAATGTCTCAGATCTAGGATAGGTCTGAAGGCTCCATCCTTCTTGGGTACGAGAAAATATCGGCTGTAAAAACCTGACTCGCTCAGAGAAGGCGCTACCTTTTCTATAGCCCCTTTGCACAGCAGCTTTGCTATTTCTGCGTGAAGTAGGTGTGCTACTTCTGCATTCACTATCGTCGCGGTCAAGGCTTGAAAGCGCGGGGGACGGCGAATGAATTGAAGTGTATAGCCCTGCTTTATTGTGCTCAGCACCCATTCTGAAATCCCTGGGATAGTTTCCCACGCAGCTATGTGAGCCGCTAGGGGGCGAATGGCCTCCGGGTTCAGATCACCGCCATTTGCGGGCTTGTGAAACTGAACCGGAGCCGAAAGCGCGGCGCGTGCGCTCTCGGTTCTTGGCAATGGCTGCTCGCTGAAAGCCGAAACCGGCTGATTTCTGCGAGATGTCCCAATCATAAGGGAGGGGGAACATTCTTTTTTCACTTTTTGACGCGCGAGCAGCGCTCCGGATGGAAAAGCTTCCTGTAAGCGTGA
This sequence comes from Siphateles boraxobius, assembly GCF_051911475.1. NCBI lineage: Eukaryota > Metazoa > Chordata > Actinopteri > Cypriniformes > Leuciscidae > Siphateles > Siphateles boraxobius. The sequence continues at coordinate 7,344,861 of NW_027509219.1, read as the reverse complement.
GCGCGTGTGTGCGGGCACGAGACTTACAAGTGTATTTGACGCCCCGATCATAATGGATGGGGAGCATCTTATTAATGCCCTGTGTTTTGTTATAACACTTAAACGCGTGGGCGGAGCCCGGGGGGAGGTTTGTGTTAGCAAGCGTGAACGCTCTCTGGCGGGCATGAGACATTCATAACCTGCTTTTTTGATCGTGTAACAGAGCGGGCAGATAGAGGGCACAGACCTATGGACACATTTCTTACATTCAACACTCGAGCGGCTTTTCTGCACTTTATGAGAGTGTGCTCTGTGAGTGACACGAGATTCGAAGTGCTTGTGTGTAGGGGGGCCGTGGCTGACGTGAAGCTCTGGCTGGCCGCTGCTGACGTGAAGCTCTGGCTGGCCGCTGCTGACGTCAAGCTCTGGCTGGCCGCGGCTGACGTGAAGCTCTGGCTGGCCGTGGCTGACGTGAAGCTCTGGCTGGCCGCGGCTGACGTGAAGCTCTGGCTGGACGCGGCTGACGTGAAGCTCTGGCTGGACGTGGCTGACGTGAAGCTCTGGCTGGACGTGGCTGACGTGAAGCTCTGGCTGGACGTGGCTGACGTGAAGCTCTGGACGATCTGCTGAGACGTGACGGGGCTCTGGACGATCTGCTGAGATGTGACAAGACTCTGGTGCGGCTGCCATTATAGGCATAGAAGTAATGGTGCATTCCTCCGCGACCCCCACGGTGAACGCTGAACCAACTGTCAACAAGGCATAGTCCATAAACTGACTGAGAGATGAACGGGGACCCTCACGGATTAAACGTGATCTGAGCGGCTGATTAATGCCCTCGCAAAAGAAATCTATGAGCACACAGTCCGGCATATCAGAACAGGAGGCGAGATCTAAATACTCTTGGATGTAATCCTCAAGCGATCGAGAGCCCTGCTCAAGGGTTAATAACATAAGTGGATTGTCCAAACCTGGCCGATATTCACAGGGAATGCCGCTGGATCCTTGTAGTGGCGAAGTATTCTGTAAAGAAGTAGCGGACGAGGAGAGATCCATTTGCAGCTTTTATTAGAATGGTCAGACAGGCAGGGTTAAAGGCCATGGTGCAGGTTAAACACCACTGTCGATTAATGGGTAGATAAAGCAGTCAAGATATGTATATAAAGTTAGAAATGTCTCCAAAATGGTGTTAAAATCTAGTTATTGTAGTTTTTGGTTAGTAACGGTTATTTTTTACGCAACTCGGCGATGACGTCACATGAGGTAGACGCGGTGGAATGTAGCCTCAGCCGTTCTCAGCTACTTGAACTAATTCTAGCAGACTGGCACTGACTACTATGGCGTCTAACTGGGATGAGGAAGAGGTGGCAAGACCCACAGTTAACATTTATGATGGCCCACAGCCATACAATTTCGAACCGTTTAGACGTGAGAGGGCAATGAGGAAATACGGAGAGCCGATGGCCGTCAAAGACAAATAAATGCATGGTCAGAGGAGAATTAATGGAGAGTTGGTGTATTGTCCTGTTGAGTTGCTACCATTTAGAAACGCAGCAATGACCGTTGGAGCTAGTAGTCAATGAACAGCAGTGCATACAATAACATTTTTTTTTTACTGTCAGTGAATAGCATCGAGTGAACGTCAACGTTTTCTTTTTATCCAGTGACAGTGATTATGTCGTTGGCTCAGAAAAGTAACGTTACCCTAAACTTAGTCAGAAGATCTATAAATATAATGCAAGCTTGACAGTCCCACCTGTGAGTGTTTATTTTTAAACTTTTACCTCTTTCTCCGGTGAAAATGTTGTTTCACCGTAGCCGACGCCGAGTAGGCTGGTCATGTCTTCAGTGTGATTATTGTTGATAGTGCCAACTCGTTTTCCTCGCGATTGATTGTCATTGACACAGTCAGGCTTACCGGGAGAGGGAGTGAGTAGTAAGCGTCTGTGTCGCTGTGTTTGGCAGGTGTCTGTGTGGGCGGTGTCGTCCCATGGAAACTGTGGTGGAGAGCTTGTGTTGTAGGGAGGTGAGCGCGTTTTGGTTGCTGGTCGAGGATCTCACCCCGCGGCCAGCAGATGTAACGTGCCTAACGCAGCATCCTGGATTTGAGGCATGCTGCCTGAATCCGTTTGTGCTACACATAGCTTGTTCACACTTCAGGCAGGATCATGGCCCCCTTCAAACCAGCACGCACGAGTATGTTCATGGTTTATGTTTACTTTACCAATTTTTTTACAGGGAGTCCTTTGAACAACAGCTATAGGTGACGAGATGTGTTGCATGCACAAACATGCATAAGAGACAGGCTTCAAATTACGTTTCCAACCTACTTACAGAGTTTAAAACTTACGAATCTTTCCTACTTATCCCTAGGCAATACCGGTACACTTCGTACAGACAGGCTATACGCTGGGCTTATGGAGTTTTAGGGAGGAGTATAAGGAAGCCTCTACCCTCTTGTGTGGTTTCCTCTTTGATGGGACCCACCACATGGGCACCTTTTCTGAAGCGCGGATACCGCACGCAGTACTTCTCCGTCCCATCACTTCTCCTTGCTGTCTCTCGGTTGCCATTGTGATTAAAATGCAGCGCCGCTAAGAGAAGCCTACAAAATAACACATTTACAGGCTATGTATTAATTTAATCAATGTGTATGGACATGTTCTGATTGCATAGATACTGGCAATGTTTTAGACTATATGATAATATCTACCCCTTAAAATACCCAAGTTTTACCGTGAGACCATCGGGGGGGCTTCAAAGAACACTGTGTCCCAGCGTCAGAAGTGGAGGAGGGCAAGGGCTGATCCCCAGTATAGACACTCTCCACAGTGTCTACACTGTCCACAGTCTCCTGCTGTGAGGCGTCTATCAACATCTTGCAAAAAAAAATATGAAAAAGGGTCAGCAAAATGCAAGGGTATAGTGGTGAAATAAGAGGTGGGTAAACTATGAATACTTAGAAGTGTTTCGCAAGTGTAACCCCTTCCACCCGGGTCCCACTCGACCCGCTCCAAGCGGGCCTCGAACCCGGGTCTCCGGCATGAGAGTCAGGCGCTCTAACAAGGAGGCTAAAGACTGCAGCCTCTAGCATCTGTCGCCATAGTGCCTATTGAGATCAGAGGAGTGAGGTTTACTCGCACAGCAACTACTAGCTGGCCTGCGTTACACTCACCCCCCTAAACCTCACTCCCATCCGGGTCACGGCACCAATGTAACCCCTTCCACCCGGGTCCCACTTGACCCGCTCCGACAAGCCTCGAACCCGGGTCTCCGGCATGAGAGTCAGGCGCTCTAACAAGGAGGCTAAAGACTGCAGCCTCTAGCACAGGGGTCGGGAACCTATGGCTCGCGAGCCACATCTGGCTCTTTGGCAAAAATCATGTGGCTCGCGAGGTTCTCACGCTTTACCAACAAACGAGCGATAAAAAAATTAAGACATCGATAGAGATCGTCTCTCTGCCGAAAAATCAGCCAATTACAATTCCCTTGTAGGCCTACAGCCTACCAAAGTTAATGAAAAGTTTATGATAATAATTCTATTCATGTTGTACCGGCAAAAGTGCGTATTCAGTGCTGGTCGCGAGTGTCACGAGTCATCAGAGCAATAACCACTTACGTCTCTGTGGTAACCTACAGCTCCTTCAATGGGATTCAAGCAGCTGCAGCTTGTTTAAGGTAGGCCTAATGGCGAAAAGCAGCAAAAATGTAAAAGAAGGCTATATAAACTTTAATATATCATTTTATTGAAACCGGTGCTTTGCTGTGCAGAGACATTTCGAAACATTTCACCCGCTGGTAGGCTACTTTCACTTTTGCCGCAGAGACCCTTTATGACACATAATAAATATGTCGTATTTTTAATAATCCATGCAGATTTCAGTTGACGATTCTGTTTAAAGTAATTAATAACAAAACATGAAGGAATGAGAGAAAAAAAGAGCAGGATGTGCTTTATATTGAAAAGAAATATTAAAAGCGCGCTAAGCCGGGAAAGAGAACGGAATTCTACTGGCAGGATGCTGTGCGCTCCGAGCGCCATACGGACGAGCATAGTAGACGGCCAAATAAACAGAAATATATCGAAATGCCAAGTTGAGTATTCACGTAAACACAGTAGATGTAAGTACTGTGTGCATTCTCTCTCTCTCTCTCTCTCTCTCTCTCTCACACACACACACACACACATACGCACACAGAGAGAAATTAATGCTCATCAGTTGGTAAATCAATCTCACAGTGAAAGCCCTTCACAATTAATACATGTTGAAACTTTATTGTTTGCTGAATATTTGTTTGTTTTTAGTTGTCTACGGACCTAATAATTACTGCTGTTGAAAGTTTATTGAAAAAAAGCACGTCTTTAATAATAATATTATATGTATATTTTACTGTGGCTCTTTTGGAAAAATGCATTAACCAAAAATGAAAAAAATGGCTCTTTGGACAAAAAAGGTTCCCGACCCCTGCTCAAGCATCTGTCGCTAGAGCGCCTATTGAGATCAGAGGAGTGAGGTTTACTCGCACAGTAACTACTAGCTGGCCTCCGTTACACAAGCACATTGGGTGTACAAGCACATTGCAGGAGCACATTAAATTAATCATTTATTTTCAACTTGGAAGTACTGAGAATTATTTACTTATCTTTGAAATTCCAAGACGATAAGTAAATATTCCCAGTCATTTCATAAGTCCATCAATAAAATGGGACGTGTGTGCTACAACTAACGTTAGTTTCCCAGTGGAAACAATAAGCTATGGCACAGCCGTACCAAAATCAAAACAGTGCGAGTGGGTGAGAAAAATGCTAAGAGGGTTGGTGCTACACAAGAGAAAAAAGGTTGGGAACCACTGACTTAGATTACAGTACTTTGGACCCAGATATGCAATACTAAATGTTTTACTTGCGTTTAGCCTTCACTACAGCCCTGGCGACATGGTCACGGTCAAATATATGTGAAAGAGAACCGTAGCATCTATCTATCTATCTATCTATCTATCTATCTATCTATCTATCTATCTATCTATACTTATAAATCTGTCACTCTTTCACTAGCTAGCTACTCCTCGTATCACTCTCCCTCAATGGTAAGGCGGGCCGCGGGCTTTCGTCTGTCGTCCAACAGTCAGCGAGTACCTCATGTGACGTCATGGAATGCATTGTGGGAGAAATAAGAATCATCGCTAAGCTGTAGCTAAATGCTAACATATCACCTACTTTTCCGTATTATATTTTAATTTTTGAGTACCCAACAACATCAAATACAATGGATAACTGTTTAAATGTTTATTTCCAAATAGAAAATTGCCACAAAAAACCCCCCCTGCACCATGGCCTTTAAACAACAGCAGACAGAACAACGGAGAGAACACAGAGCAGATCGGGGTCACAGGCAGAAGTCAGGGCTGGCAGCAAAAGGCAAAGTCCAATTAACAATCCGGGGAAAGGCAGGCAGAGAACAATCAGGAGTCGAGATACAAAGTTCAAGGTCAGTAAGGAGAACAGCAAACACAGGAATAAACGCTCGGAATTGAAAGCCAGGGCAATGAAATACTACGCAGAGAACTGAAGAGTGAAAGAGGTTTATATGGGTGTGTGTGAATGACCTGCAGGTGTATAAGTCACAGGTGAATGAGATGATGAGTGCTGATGAGTCCCAAAATTGAGTATGGGAAATGTAGTTTGTGAGGAAGTGATCATAGTCTCTTGTGGAGCGCCCTCTGGTGGCTCTCGAGGGCACTCCAGCTGGTGATCGTTACACTATGAGACTGCCAGCCGAATCTTCCTCTTGGTCTTTCACTCACCCTGCAGTAAGGATGGGACGATTACCGGTTTTACTATAAACCACGATAAAATGTACTGACGGTTAGTATTTGTTTAAAATTTAATTATCATTAAAACCGTGTTTGATTATCGCGATTTTAATAACATAAATCCTGTCCAGCCAGCAACAGTTTGACGCAGGCGCGCAGCGCGCAATGTTTTTTTTTTTTATTCGAGAAGGAATGACAGAAGGCTGTGACTGTGCTCGGGAGATTTTTCAGCCTTTTAAGAGGACCAAATCTGAGGTGTGGTCATATTTTTGCTTTTACAAAAATCCTGAGGGAAACTTAATCGAGGATGGTCACCCTGTCTGCAAAACATACACAAAAAATTTGCTGCATTAGTGGAAAACACAGAGTCGTCCTGTGTGACCATCACACACTGTTGTAGCGAACGCCAGTTAACTTTGACCTCAATACCAAAACTACGTCTGGGAAATAATTGGGCACAAAATGTTGTTTTGAGTTGAAATATTTTCTCACTCACTTGACATAAACGTGAAGCTTCCGCGAAGAAAAGTTCGCAGCAGGTGGCTTTGAGCCAAAGACGAACGAACAACTTCAAACAAGATTATTAAGAGTGACATTTAAGAGATAATAATTGTAGGAATTGAGGTCGAACCAAACACAAATGAATCCTCCATGTGATTCATTCAAATTCTGATTCTGATTCTGAAACAGAATTCCACACAGAACTCAACACTCCAGACCCCAAATCAACATTCAAGAACCGTAAAGATCCCAGCTCCAGCTAGTCTACAAAACGACTTTATGGCCCTGCAAGCTTCAAAGAGATGAGCCTAAATAGAGGAAGAACTGGTCAAAGTTAGATTGGTTCAGTGATGGCACAGCTCCAAGAAACAGCAGAGATTGTTTGAACCCATGACAAATGATTTAAAACAGACCTCCTCCTTTTTAAGGACCTTTTGACGACCCCAGGGTGTAAATCTCTTAAAACCACAGCGACTGAGACTTTACATATAAAATACATAATATCATCCCAAAACAATTATTGACGGACTTCTAATCAAACATTGTTCAACTACATAATCCTATATTGTATCTACAACCTCTGTATGCATCTATTATGCTAGATCACATACAGGTCATGTAATTGTTATAACTATTAGATGTTTGAATGAAAGTGTGTCTTGTTTCCTATCAGTACGATCATATGTTCTTAATTCAGAATATGGCTTGATTGAAATCTGTGTAAAATGTTTTGTGTTCTTATAATAGGAATAATTTCTAAACTGTTCCCTCCAAACTCTCTGCTAGAGCTGGAGAGTAAGGAGATTGCAGATAACGCATGATTTACGACGAGAGGTGAAGAGAATGCCACCTCTAAAATAAAGACAGTGCCTAATTGGTCTGAACTCATCCAAAGAGGCTGGACAAACAGATGAGTTTAAAATCTTAGGACCCAAACAGTTCGGTCAGTAGAATTTTTGTTATGTTGGGTTGAGGTTTAGTTTGTGAATTTGTTCGCTAGAGCAAATTTACAGAAGTCATGGAGAAGCCATGACGAGTAACCGGACAGACGAGTAACCATGTAGACGAGCAGACAAAAGAACCCAAAACAAGATCAGAAGAACATCCATGGGTTAAACAGCTTCATGCAAGCCATCTATAACTATTCTCGTCTCATTTTTCTTTCTGTTCTTAGCTTTATCTTTTTCTTTTCCGTTGAGAGTCTCGATTCTAAGTTAAGTTTTGCTGCAAAGTTTCCATCCATTCGCCAACACACCACGTGATTGGCAGCCCAAACATCTATACACGAGGAGATCGTCCACCATCCAGACAACGAACCTGGGAAACATCCTTTTACGCCGAGAAAAGGAATTCCCAAATAAACTCACAGACAAACGCAAGTAGGCCTACCTCCAGACTCTTAGCTGAACTGGTGCATTGAGATAAAATTGAATAACCCGCATAAGGAACGATAGAAGGGTTAAATTAATGATTGATGGTTCGTTCAGGACATGTCTTATAAGTGCATATGTCATGATTCTGCCATCATGTCTTTGATTTCTCCAGTCTTGTGGCAGGATCATGGCAGACCCATGTTTTGTGTACAAGCGCATGGCCAATTGTTTGGGCCATGTGCTTGTGTTGTCTCGTTACATTACCCCGCCCCCTTGTTATCCCCGTCTTGTCATTATTGTCTTGTCAGTATCACCTGTCCTCGTCATTAGTGTTCTCTATATAATCCCCTTGTGTTTGCTGTCCTGTGTCGGTTCATTGTTTGACATTGTCATACGTTGTGTGAGTCTTGCCGTGAGTAATCTGTTGAGAGTCTTGTCATCAAGAAGTGTCTGTTCCTGTCGTAGTTGTTAGTTTACTGTCTGAGTGTTTGCCTTGTCCTGTCTTGTTTTGCCCCATCGTTGGCTTTTGTTTTCTGTTTTTGTCCTTTAATAAATCCTGTGAAAGTCATTTGCTGTCTGCGCTTGGTTTCATCCTTCAACCACATAACAGCATATAGAAACTGTTTTAAAGATAATTGTCTTGTGTTATGTGCTTACAGATTTAATGTCTTAAACTGCTGATCTAAGTTACCTTCCTAATAAATAGTGTTTCACTATAGTTTGGATATTTATATCCGTTTTAGAGCTGATAGTTATGGCCCGTTCAAATGAACGCTGGACGAGTCATTTGCGAGCCGTTTTGTGAATCGTTTAAGTGATTCCCTATATATTAATTCATAATTCCTTTGAGCTAAATTGACCTGTCTAACCCAGACACGTTATTTAATTACTTAGTTCCTTACTTAATGTATATTCATTGTACACTTATTACACAGATTTTTTTTTTACCACATAATTACGGGACATATTGAATTGAGATTAATGTTTTAAATCTTACCCGTTAACGTTAAATCCATTTTGTACAGCGGACAAAACTCAAGACAAGATAATTGCAACAATATTATTAAACTCTGTAAACAAAATCAACTCTGATTTAATTTTCAAAACAATCAAAAATGGTGACGCAAGATGGCAAGTTGTATTTGAATGAAATGAGAGCGCGCGTTCGTTGTGTGATATACATGGAAGTGCGCTGAGTTATAATGCGTTGCTATTGACGATGGTCATTATAAGGAAGGAAATGCCACATTATCTTGCTTTAAAAAGTGCATAGAGCTGCTTGTTTTATTTGTTGTTTGTTGATTTTCAAATATAAAACTTGTTGAAATGTTTCCAATGTGCAGCTGGACTGTGTGGTCGACATGGGGTCCTATTCTTGCAAGAATAAATACTTTTTAAAATACAATTCGGATCAAAATGTCTCTTACGCGGTGATGCTATTTGTTTAATTATTGTTTTTGCCACTACACAACCTCAACAGGGTTATATGAATTCTTGTGTCTTCTTTTTGGGCTGAAAAACGCTGCAGTTTCAGTTCAGAGATTAATGGAACATGTGCTACGAGAAATCTAAGGAAAATGTTGCATGGTGTACATGGACGATATTGCTGTGTATTCTAAATCCATCTCTGAACATCTTCAATATCTGCATCAAGTTCTTGGATATCTCCATAAAGCTGGCCTCACTGTCAACTTAAAGAAATGCCTCCTCATCCAGAATTCCCTTAAGTTCCTTGGGCACATTGTTTTAGAAAAAGGAGGGACTACAGACCCAACTAAGGTTGCTGCAGTAAAGTTCTTCCCAGTACCACAAACTGTCAAAGATGTGCAAAGATTTTTAAGGACTAGCAGGCTGGTATCACAGGTTCATACCCCAGTTTTCAGAGAAGGCTGCTCCCTTGCACTCTTTAAAACAAAAGAACGTCAAATGGTCTTGGGATGACCAGTGTCAACAGGCATTTGACATTCTCAAGCAAGACTTGGTACAAGTACCTGTACTGGTAACTCCTGACTTCACTAAACCTTTTCGTGTTCAGATGGATGAAAGTGACATTGGTCTAGGAGCTGTGCTCACCCAAGAGACGGAAGAAGAGGAACATGTCATTGCGTATGCCTCTCGCTTACTCAGAGAAGGCATACTCGGTCTCAGAAAAAGAATGTCTAGCTGTGGTATGGGTGGTGGAAAAGTGGAGACCATACTTTGAAGGAAGTCCATTCGAAGTTGTGACGGATCATGCTGCTGTAACATGAGCCTTTCAACATCCAAAACCATCATCACGCTTTATTCGTTGGACAATTCGTCTGCAAGGCTTCCATTTTACAGTAAGGTACAGAAAAGGGCAGTGTAACATAGTTCCAGGTGTGATGTGTTGTCTCGAAACCAATAACCCATCTGACTCGCTTTTTCTCACAACCGTTGCCAACACCACTGCTATATCCTGTAATTTGCCAGTACACCTTACCCAAATTGCGGCATCACAAAGCAGTGACAGTGAAATTCAAGAGCTGATATTTAAAGCTGGACAGCACACATCAGTGGATGTTACCCGAGTGGTAAATGGGCACTTGGTAAGTGGGCACTTGGGAAAGTTAAAAACTCTGCTAAGACTGTTGGAGGCTGTATATTGGCCCAGTATTCAAGGCGATGTATGGAAGTATTGTAAGAACTGCCACACCTGCCAAAAATTCAAACCTTCTCAGGAAAAGCCATCTGGTCTATTACAAAGCACCCAAGTTGTAGAACCAGGATACATGCTTGGGATTGATCTCATGGGTCCTTTCCCCAGGAGTAGCAAACAAAATGAATATTTGCTTGTGGTGGTGGATTATTGCTCAAAGTGGGTAGAGCTGTTCGCGTTGAGGACCGCCAAGGCACCTTACATTGCCAAAATACTGATAGAGGAAACTTTACTAGATGGGGAACTCCTGCATATCTAGTGTCGGATAGAGGGACACAATTTACCTCTCAGCTAATTAATTCAGTGTGCAAACAGTGGGGAGTTATGCAAAAGTTAACCACTGCTTACCACCCACAGACAAACCTCACTGAATGTGTAAACAGGAATTTGAAGACCATGATTGCATCCAATGTGGAAGAGCATCATCGCCAAAGGGACAAGTGGTTGGCTGAATTTAGGTTTGCTATAAATTAGGCCTGGCATGAAAGCACTGGGTTTACTCCCGCCGAGGTTGCTTTGGGAAGGAAACTGAAAGGACCATTGGAAAGGGCTTTACAGCTACCTCCTAACCCTAGCAGCTCTATCCAACCTTCTGTGGAACGTTAGAGAGATCTAATCAAAAGGGTAAAGGAAAATGTTGCACAAGCCAAACAGAAATAAAAATATTACAACCAACGACACCAGCAAATACAGTATCAGGTTGGAGACATAGTTTGGGTGCGATCCAGTGATGCGCGGGTTGATCCAAAATGAGCGGGTCTGTAGTCCTGGTCATAATTTCGGCACAGAGGCTCTGTGTAATATGTATTTCCCTCATATTAAATATAAAACGCATGTGTAGACTGATATTTTTCTAATGTCTGGACTCCTTAAAGGGGTAGCCTATGGATAAACAGACGTTTCAATATTTTGGTATGCTATTAAATGCATTTTCAGAGAATTTATATTTCAAGTTTTGACTGCAAATGTCACGTCCATAACGCTGGAATTCCCCAATTTTAAATAATTTCTCCTCAACTAGTTTTTTGGTGTAGATCTACGTATTTTATAATGTTAACTTTAAAATTAAAATAATACTAACAGTAATTTAAAGATGTGGTAGCATTGGATCTGGACGGGAAGGATAACTCTTGGAGTTGGAAGGGGTGTGTCACGGTTCTGCAGGTTTGTGGATCTGAGTGTCGCGATTTCGGTTTCATATCGCATATCGTTACAGCCTTAGAATGTTAAGTTCTACTACTACTGTATATCTATTTTGGTGAAAGTAACTCAAAAGTAATACAGGATAATGTAACGCATTGCAATTCTGAGACAGTAATATTTTAAGGTAATGAATTACTTTTAAATAACAGTAACAAGTAATGTATAATCCCAGATAGCAGACGGATATGGGCCACTTCAGGCAATGATGCGGCACTGCTGGCCTTCTTATGGCCCGGACAAAATGTATGTGAGCCTGATGTGGCCCACATGTAACATGTCAAATATGGCCCAAATATTTTAAATCACATGTGGGCCTTTTTAGGCAAAGATGCGGCACTCATGGCAATGTGTAATCTGAATGTGAGCCTGAAGTGCATTGAAGTACTGAAGTACTGAAGTGGCCCGAGTACATTGCACCAAATTTGGGCCGCATTTGGCAAATGTACGGCACAGTCAGTACTGGCTAACCAGAGTGTGATATTAAACTGGCCCACATATGTTGCAGCAAATGTAGCCCAGTTATCTTAAAATATAACTGGGCCAGTTTTGGAAAAAATGTGGGACAGTAATCACTGGTGAATCTGAATGTGAACCTAAAGTGGCCCACACATGGCATAACAATTATGGCCCGATTACATTACACCAAATTTGGGCCACATTTGGCAAATATACGGCACAGTCAGCACTGGCTAACCGGGGTGTGAGCCTAAACTGGCCCACATATGTTGCAGTAAATGTGGCCCAGTTATCTTAAAACATAACTGGGCCAGTTTTGGCAAAGATGAGGGGCAGTAATTACTGGTGAATCTGAATGTGAACCTAAATTGGCCCACACATGGCATAGCAAATATAGCCGAGTACATTACACCAAATTTGGGCCACATTTGGCAAATGTACGGCACAGTCAGCACTGGATACCAGGGTGTGAGCCAGTGGCGGAACTAGAGTTTTATACATGGGGTGGCCAGGGGGTGGCCACTGCTACTTTCGGGGGTACAAAGTACACACACACAGTGGAAAAGCTTGTGGAAGGAATTGGGTCAATCTGTTTGTGTCGAAGTGTTGAACATCCAAAATATTGCAGAAAACAAAGCTGAAGCACCAAGTAGATAAGATACCGCATGTGTATGTTATGAACTGCTGCATTTATTTACAAAAAAACTCACATTTACAAAAAAAAAAAAAAGATTTTATTTTATCTTTTATTAGATATAGCAGGCATCAAGCAGACATGTCCTTGAAAAAGTTAAACAATTTTATTGCCCATCAATATAAAATCTTATCCTGGGAAGATTAAATACAACATAATTCTTTCTTTATAATAATTTATAATAATTCTAGTTCTAATTATTTAATTTATAATTATTTTTTTTGTGTTCATTTTTGGGTGAACAATCCTTTTAATCTGGCAAAATCATCTCAACTTAAATTCCTGAATTGGGTATGTGATTGACTGCCTGTGTCTGGTAGATGCTCTGACCTGTTGCTGGTTCTGAAGTCTGACCACACTGACTCTGACTAGCCAGTGGTGATGCAAGGGCTGGGGGGTCTGTTTGCAGCTGATCTGCCTGTTAGTCCAGTCATTTTAAGCCAAAATGGGGGTCAACCTTGAACAAATTGCAACAAGCAAACTCAACTGATTTTGTATCCTCAATATGTCCTGAGTAAGGAAAAAAAGTCCCAAAGTATCCCATTAGGGAAAGTTTAGAAAAAAACACAAATATAGCCTTTTTCTTACGAGAATAGGGTAAAAAGTTTAACCTTTAGAAATCACCATGAAAATTACTGAGTTGATTACTTACATCAAGACAAACAAAAAATGTATTCCAAGTTTTTAAAAATTGTTTGTTAAGATGGACAAACGGTGCATAATCTAATTACGTATGTGGTAATTTGCATAAATACCACAACAGATCTAAACATTGGGTCTAGCCAGGTGAAAATGTCTTGTTGAATCTTGTTGACATATAACAGTAAAATACTTAATGTTAAGGTCTGAATGGAACCCATTTAGGCTACCCATGAGCATTAATACATAGAGGCAGGAAGAAGTACTTTAGAAACCAGCCTTTTTTAATTATTAAGAGATGGGGTTTGGGGCTGGGTCTGTGCGACTGTTTCTGGGGGATGAGTCTAAGGGAAGAACAGGAGACAAGGGTAAGGAGAATGCAGAAGACAAAAGGTAAGTAAAATAAAAAGTGAATCCCCAGAAACAGATTTCGAAACTTTCCCCTAATGGGATTCTTAGGCACTTTGTTTCCTTACTCAGGACATAATGAGGATACAAAATTATTTGAGTTTGCTTCTGTTGCAATTTGTCCAAACTTTTTTTCATAAAATGACTGGACTATGTTTGTGCTTATTTTAAAATAACTGATATCTCTCCCTTTCTTTTCATGTTTAATTGACCCTGTTCAAAAATATGACAAATTTAAAATATGATTCCAATCATAATCACATTCTAATCATCATCCAATTACCAACATTTAACGCTTTCTTGCCAGTATAAAAAAAAAAAGTGGTTTTGGTAATTTTCACAATTTCATGGCACCCCAGAATATTTTGTTGTATGAATATCTGAACATACCAAAAGAAAGAACAAACCCTGTGCTTTTAAAACAAAAACAAAAAAATAATGTTATTCTAGCTTCGTGCATCTTTTTTTTTAATCAACACTTGAATGTTGGCAAGTTTCATAAAAAGCAACATGAGCAAAAAGCTGAGAAAATCGCATTTTTATCAAAGACTACATCTAGATAAGATTCATAATGATGATCAAAACACAGTAGATCGAGTCCATCAACAACCTACACCCATAAAGCTTCATAGTCCTATAGTGATCGCATTATTATATCGCTTGTTTCTGCTCTTCTTTGCCTGCGTTTTGATCTCCTATCCTCACATTAGCTAGAACATTTGTATACTGTAACGTACACACGGCAAGGTACTGTATATGCCTGTATTAGGCCTAATGTAGGCTATGGGGAGCAAACCACCCTGATGCTAAACCTTAAAAGCTTACTTCAAATATGATGTTTTCTTATTCAGTGAAGTTCGGTATCTTGCAACCATCTCTCGTCCTCTGCTCGACCGTTTGAAAACTGCGCGCGCCGCGCTGCCGGCGAACGTAATTTAAAAAAAAAATCAGCATCAGCAACTGCCAGTAGCAAATAAAATTTTCGGGTGGCACCCGGGGTGGCCAATCGCATGTCAGGGGTGTCCAGTGCCACCCCGGACCCCCCTCTGGCTCCGCCACTGGTGTGAGCCTAAATTGTCCCACATATAATACAGCAAATGTGGCCCAGTTATCTTAAAACACATCTGGGCCAGTTTTGGCAAAGATGTGGGACAGTAATCACTGGTGAATCTGAATGTGAACCTAAAGTGGCCCACACATGGCATAACAATTATGGCCCGATTACATTATACCAAATTTGGGCCACATTTGGCAAATATACGGCACAGTCAGCACTGGCTAACCAGTGTGTGATCTTAAACCGGCCCACATATAATACAGAAAATGTGGCCCAGTTATCTTAAAACATATCTGGGCCAGTTTTGGCAAAGATGTGGGAAAGTAATCACAGGCTAATCTGAATGTGAACCTAAAGTGGCCCACACATGGGATAGCAAATATGTCCCGAATATATTACACCAAATTTGGGCCACATCTGGCAAATGTACGGCACAGTCAGCACTGACTTACCAGTGTGTGAGCCTAAACTGGCCCACATTTAAAGCAACAAAATGTGGCCCAGTTTTTTTAAAACATGTCTTGGCCAGTTTTGTCAAAGATGAGGGACAGTAATCACTGGTGAATCTGAATGTGAACCTAAAGTGGCCCACACATGGCATAGCAAATATGGCCCAAATACATTACACCAAATTTGGGCCACACTTGGCAAATGTACGGCAATGTCAGAGAGGGTTAACCAGTGTTTGAGCCTAAACTGACCCACATATAATGCAAAAAATATGGCCAAGTTATCTTAAAACATATCTGGGCCAGTTTTGGCAAAGATGTGGGAAAGTAATCACAGGCTTATCTGAATGTGAACCTAAAGTGGCCTACACATGGCAGAGCAAATATGGCACAAATATATTACACCAAATTTGGGTCACATCTGGCAAATGTACAGCACAGTCAGCACTGACTTACCAGTGTGTGAGCCTAAACTGGCCCACATATAAAGCAACAAAATGTGGCCCAGTTTTTTTAGAACATATCTGGGCCAGTTTTGTCAAAATGAGGGACAGTAATCACAGGCGAATCTGAATGTGAACCTTAAGTGGCCCACAAATGGCATGGCAAATATGGCCCAAATACATTACACTAAATTTGGGCCGCATTTGGCAAATGTACGGCACAGTCAGCACTGGCTAACCAAGAAGTGATATTAAACTGGCCCACATATAATGCAACAAATATGGCCCAGTTATCTTAAAACATATCTGGGCCAGTTTTGGCAAAGATAAGGGGCAGTAATCACTGGCGAATGTGAACCTGAAGTGGCCCACAAATGGCACAGAAAATATGGCCCGATTAAATTGCACCAAATCTGGACAACATTTGGCAAATGAATGGCACTGTCAACACTGGCTAACCAGGCTGTAAGCCTTGTGGTACAGTAGGCTAGTTATTAATTAATAACAAATAGGGCCACTTTTGACAAATATACAGTAAAGTTGACAGGGCAAATAAGCCCTAAATATCATTAAAAAAATGTGTCCATTTCTGGCTTGGATGCAGCACCTTTGAAAGAGATGTATAGCTAAAAATGCCCACATTTGAAAATATGCGTAAATCCTTTTTAAACCAAAATGGGCTATGTTAAATGACAAAATTGTACTGGCTAATCTGGAGGAAAAAAGGCTATATCAGTTGTGGATTGGCCTGCCCTGTGTTTTTTTGTTTTGTTTTGTTTTTTACATGATTCTAATGGTGTGTGTGTGTGTGTGTGTGTGTGTGTGTGTGTGTGTGTGTGTGTGTGTGTGTGTGTGTGTGTGTGTGTGTGTGTGTGTGTGTGTGTGTGTGTGTGTGTGTGTGTGTGTGTGTGTGTGTGGCAATATCCCAAATTATTGTCCTTGTGGGGACATTTATTTTAATTTCCCATTAGGGAAAACAGCTTATAAATCATACTAAATTATGTTTTTTGAAAATGCAGAAAGTTTTCTGTGAAGGGTAGGTTGAGGGGTAGGGTTAGTGTAAGGCTAGGGTTTGTGTGTGACAGCTCTTACCGTCAACTGACAGTAGTGACAGCTCTTACAGTCAGTTAACTTTTGTTGTACATGTTGGTAGAGTGGCAGTTTTTTTATGGTCGTGGAACGTAACTGAATATTTGGCCGATATGTATATGTAAAATTCTTTGCTGTGGTTTCAAGCAGGACATAGCCTATTCATGGGTCAACTTTTTTTTTCTTCATCTGGGAACACAGTTCCTGTCCAGAAACCCTAACCCTACCCCCAGCTTATCCTAAAAAGGGAAATTATGTAAATAACACGCACCAAACCCTGGTTGTAACCATAAACTTAACTTAACGTAACTTGACAACACTGACTACTTTTTAAAAAAAAATGCGGGTCAGGATGCGGGTCGGGTACAATATTTTCTTCTTTTTTTGCGGTCCGAGTTGCGGGCGGTTAGTTGAAAACGTTGGTCGGGTGCGGGTTGTTTATACATTGACCCGCGCATCACTGTTGCGAACACATCAAAGGCTGATGAAGGCTTTACAGTTAAACTTTCTCCAAAATGGAAGGGCCCTGCTAAAATTGTTAAGAGATTAGGCCTCGTAAACTACCAAGTCTCAATAATGTCTGATCCCTCTAATTGTGATACCCATCACATTCAGAATCTTAAAATTTGCCATGGTGGGCAAATTTTCCATTGAGCGGGGGGATATGTAACAGGCCCTTAAAGCAGTTTCTATGGTTTCAAGCAGTAGTACCACTACCATGCTCCAGGGGCCTCTCCAGACTACTCTTCCTCTGTACAAAAGGCAGGGAGAAGTAGAGTTGGAGAGAAGCATGGCCGCCTCTTGTGCTAACCTTATGTGTAGAGTCCGGGTTGAGAAACTACTCGGTTACTCACGTAACCTCAATTCCCTGAGTTAGGGAACGAGTATACGCAGTGGGGAAACTCCTTTTCCTCGATTTACTGAAGCCTTTATGTAAAGCGCATTTGCAGCTGCACAGCTAGAACATGAGCGTCTGGCTCGCTCATATGCTGCGTTGCGGCAACTGCAGATCCAATGGCGCGGGCGCCTCTGACGTGCGACCAATGAGATCACTCTGCGTCATACACGTCAGAGCCCGCCAAGGGGGCGTGACCTCAGTCTATAATAGTCCCCGAATTCGCCATTATAGCAGGTTTAACGACTGAAGCGACAACTTGCCATGTTACTATAGTGCGGCTGGCTATGCAATACTCGTTCCCTAACTCAGGGAACTGAGGTTACGTGAGTAACCGAGTAGTTCCCTTTCGAACTGTCACTTCGTATTGCGTAGCTATACATAGTGGGGACGCCATGCAAAATGCCGCACTGAGTAACTGGCTGCCCCTGCAACTCAGGACCCCTGAGCATACAGAACAAGGCATAACCGCATAATTATGTATAAATAGACCAGACACCGTCTAGGTCTAAAATAGTACGCATCAGTTAACTTGAACCACCGTGGTATAAGCCATAGAAATAGCATCCACTATCCATCTAGACAGTCTTTGCTTAGTGACTGGATCCCCCTTGGATAAACCACCAAAGCAGACAAAAAGCTGTTCTGATTGTCTAAAAGACGCAGAACGCTCCAGATAGATTCTCAGCGCTCTGACAGGGCAGAGAAGATTAACCTCTCCATCCTCTGCAGAAGGAGGGAGGGCTGATAAAGTCACCACCTGTGCTCTGAACGGTGTTGAGAGCACTTTAGGAACGTAACCATGTCTGGGCTTGATGATGACTCTGGAGTCATCTGGACCCAACTCCAAACATGCAGGGCTCACAGAGAGCGCCTGCAGATCTCCCACTCGCTTGATAGATGCCAACGCCATAAGGAGAGCGGTCTTCAGCGAGAGGGGTTTTAGATCAACCGATTGGAGCGGTTCGAAAGGCGGACCTTTCAGAGCCCCCAGGACCGTGGAGAGGTCCCAAGGTGGCACAGACGGAGGTCTGGAGGGGTTCATTCTCCTAGCACCTTTAAGGAATCTCAAGACCAGGTCGTTTCTTCCCAGTGACTAGCCAGCCACCAGAACATGATGTGCTGCTATGACTGCCACATACACTTTGAGCGTGGATGGGGAGCGACACGCGTCCAGTAGCTCCTGTAAGAATGAGAGAACCACAGATATCTCACATGACTCTGGGTCAGCCAGATTTTTCAAGCACCAGCTGGAAAAACCTGACCATTTCGAAGCATAAAGGCACCGAGTCGACGGGGCCCTGGCTTCAGATATAGTGCTTAAAACCTTCTCAGGAAGGTCCTTGGGTACCCGTTGAGGGGCCAAACATGGAGGGCCCATAAATCGGGTCTCGGATGCCACAATGTCCCGTTCGCCTATGTGACGAGGTCTTTCCTCAGTGGGACAGGCCATGGGATTGTGTCCGAACAACTGAACCAGTTCCGGGAACCACGGTCTGGTTTTCCAGAGAGTGGCCACCAGAAGGACTGGGCACCCGCTCTCTCTGACCCGTTTGATGACTTGTGGAATCATCGAGTCGGGGGGAAAGGCATAAAGGGGAGGTTGGGCCAGACATGGGCCAGCGCGTCCCTGTTCTTCGAGAAGAACAATTTGCAATGGGTGTTGATTCTCGAGGCGAAAAGGTCGATTTCGGTCTCGCAAAAGACCTTTCATTTCAGACTGACCGTCTGTGGGTTCAGGGACCACTCCCAGAGGGAAGTGTTGCCCCGTGAGAGCATATCCGCGCCCACATTCTGGACGCCAGGGATATGCGCTGCTCTCATAGAGCTCCTGTTGGTTTGTGCCCATGAGAGGAGGTCTCTAGCCATCGCATGCAGGTTTCCTGACCTTATGCCCCCTGGCGATTTATGTAGGCCACTACTGACATATTGTCTGTGCGGACTAAGACGTGGTGATCTCTGAGGTTCAACAGAAATGCCTTCAGGGCCAACCCAACTGCTTTCATCTCCAGACAGTTGATATGTAAGCTCTGCTCTGTGCTCGACCAGAGGCCGGATGCAGGCATGCCCTCGTGCAGCGCTCCCCAACCCAGGTTGGACGCATCTGTAAGAACCACTTTCCTCCTGGAAATTGTTCTCATTGTCACCCCCTCGTGGTACCAGTTCTGAGCCCGCCAGGGAATCAGGGTTCTTAAACAACCATGATTTACCATAACGCCATACCATAAAGCTGGCTGACTGCCATGCGTGAGTTGGCACACGGCGTTTCAGCCAATGCTGCAGCGGGCGCATGTGCAGTAATCCCAAGCGGAGTACTGGCGATGCTGCTTCCATGAGACCAAGCAGTTTCTGAAATTTCTTCAGTGGCGGGCAAGTGCCTGCAAGTGCTCGTACTGAGAGCTGGGAGTTACTGGGGGTTAGTTTGCTTTTTGAAACATTGATTGTGAAACCCAGGCATTTTAGATGGCCGAGAATCAAATCCCTGTGAGCTAATAGGTTGATTCTCGACTGTGTCAGCACCAGCCAGTCGTCGAGATAATTTAAGACGCGCCCTCCCTGATGTCTCAGAGGAGAAAGCGCTGAAGGCGCTGAACAGAGCGTTCTTCAAACAGGACCGAGGATGAACGAGCTGGAGAGAGTGAGGCACGTGGGGACGTGGCCGGGGTGCGTTCACTAACATCCATGCTCTCCGGTTGCCGTTGGCTGCGGTGCTTCTCGTTCCTCGGCTGAAGTAGGGCCAGAGAGGGAAGCGCGGGAAAGGCGGCATCGCTGTCACTGGAGAGGGATAGCCGAGTTCGCAGCACGGAGATAGGCATGCTCTCAGTTGCCGCAGCGCAGCCTATGAGCGAGCCAGACCCTCATGTTCTAGCTGTGCAGCTGCAAATGCGCTTTACATAAAGGCTTCAGTAAATCGAGGGAAAGGAGTTTCCCCACTGCGTATAGCTACGCAATACGAAGTGACCGTTCAAAAGGGAACTATTGTTTTAAGCTCGTCCAAGTAAGTGTTTTGTTCATTTTTGTATTGTTAACATTGTAGTTAGTGGTTTACATCTTATTTTGGTCATTTCATGTGATATGTTTGGTGCTAATATTAGTCTATATGTTTCTATTTGGAAGGACTTCTCGTACATCCCTCATCACATGTTTATCTTTCTTATTCTACGGGGTTGAGACATCAACCATCCTCTGCTACCATTATTGGATAAATTGAATCAACTGATAACAGGGATGTTTGATTGTTGCAAGGACATCGTTATTGCAACATACCCTAAACTGAAGCATGAATTGACTGAAGCTATCATTTTAAATGATCTACTGGGCTGTTTACTCCTTTCTTGTTTAACAAACCCCTATCTTCGCCTGCACCGTTCTCAAAGATCTCTAAAGGAAAACCATTTCTGGGACAATGACCAGATAAGCTTGGTTTCTTATTTTTATTCACCATGACAACAAAGAAAATGTACATGCAACTATCTTTATATGTTGACTCACTGTTTTGATGTTTTTTGTGGAATATTTGATATAAACACTTCTGCAACTAATTCTGTGTTTGGACTTATGGTTTGAGTGTTTCTGAGTCTGGTTAAAGCCATTAGTCAACAGAGTCCTCCTTATACATTTGTGTGTGATATGTCTTTCTGAGAGTTCTCCGTTGGATGGTTACAAGGAGGAACAAGGAGGAAATTAAATACACAGCGATAATGAAATAATGACAAACAGCTGTGATGATAATCAGTGTCCATAGAAACTAACGATTGGCAAGAAACTTGAACAAAGAAAACATGAAATTGTCATGCCGGTAAATCAAAGATCAGGAAGCAAAAGCGAGTACTCAATATTTATTAGGAACACAGATAGTAGACTGATGACACGGGCGTGGAAGGATGGCGCAGGGACTTCGATGGTCGTGGGTGAAACAGGAACGGTGGAGGTGAGATGAAGATGACGACGAAATCCACACCAAGACAAACGATAATCCAACCCAACGATAATCCACGGAGTAACACGAACACCGGACGAGCAGGAAGATAGGACTGGAACACCGACACGGAGACATCAAACAACGATCTGACAAGGAGTACAAAAACTGGTGAGTATTTATGAGGTGAGGAAATGGGCTGCAGCTGGTGATGATAATGATGATCAGCTGGAGCGGATCAGGTAATGACATAACACTCACGCCCACTACACACGTGCATTCAAACAACAACATAAACACAAGACGAGAAGGAACCAGAGAATGAGTATACCGTGACAGTACCCCTCCTCCTAAGAACGCCTCCTGGCGTTCTCAGAACCCCTTACCTGTCGATTGTAATCATCGATAAGGGAGTGATCCAGGATGTCTCTAGCAGGAACGCAACTTCTCTCCTCCGGACCGTAACCTTCCTAGTCCACCAAGTACTGGAATCCGCGTCCCCTCCGCCTAGAGTCCAGAATGCGATTGACCGAATAAGTGGTCTCCCCATCTACGAGTCGTGGGGGGGGGGGGGGGGGGGGGGACCGGGACAGGCGGATTAATGTGAGAATGAAAAACGGGCTTGATTTTGGACACATGGAAGACGGGATGAACCCTCCTGTACGCTGGAGGTAAATTGAGGCGGACTGCCACCGGACTAATAATCTTGGTGACAGTGAACGGGCCAATAAATTTGGGAGCAAGCTTATTGGAGACGGAGCGGAGAGGAATGTTTCTAGTAGAAAGCCACACTTTTTGACCGACGATATATACGGGAGGCCTTGACCGGTGCCGATCGGCCTTGGCCTTGGTGCGCGCCCCCACCTGGAGTAGAGTCTCGCGGGCTCTAGTCCAGGTACGGTGGCACCTCTGGAAAAAGGCGTGGGCAGAGGGGACCGCGATCTCGGATTCCAGGCTGGGAAAAATAGGTGGCTGGTAACCTAAACTACACTTAAGCGGAGAAAGGCCCGTGGCTGACACCGGTAATGTACTATGGGCGTACTCTACCATAGAAAGTTGCTGGCTCCATGAGGAAGGATTCTTGGAGACCAAACATCGTAACACTCTCTCCAGATCTTGGTTGGCCCTCTCAGTTTGGCCATTGCTCTGGGGATGAAACCCTGAGGACAGACTAACCGTCGCACCCAGTAATTTACAAAACTCTCTCCAAAATTTGGACACAAACTGGGGTCCCCTATCGGAGACCACGTCCATCGGAAGGCCATGTAAGCGAAAGACGTGGTCTACGACGGCCAACGCTGTCTCCTTAGCTGAGGGTAATTTGGGTAAGGGAATAAAGTGAGCCGCCTTCGAGAACCGGTCCACCACGGTCAAAACGACTGTGTTCCCCTGAGAGGGCGGGAGGGCGGTAATAAAATATAGAGCGATGTGGGACCAGGGTCTCGAAGGGACTGGCAGCGGTTGGAGTAGCCCATCTGGAGGTCGATTGGAAGTCTTACCAGTGGCACAAACTGAGCAAGCCAAAACAAAACTGTGAATGTCACGAGCCATAAGTGGCCACCAAAATCGTTGCTTGAAAAACTTGTTCGGTTAACTCCTGGATGGCAAGCCATGTTGGAGCAATGACCCCACTGAATAACGTCGGACCGTAATCCCTCTGGCACAAATAAACGATTCGGTGGGCAACCGGGCGGAGGCGTTACCCCTGCTAAGGCCGTCTCGACCTTCGATTCGACCTCCCATGTGAGTGTGGAAACAAATAAGGTTTCGGGTAAAATGCACTCGGGAGTAGACGGGCGTTCGGAGTGATCAAAAATATGAGATAAGGCATCGGGTTGATGTTCTTGGAACCCGGGCGGTACGAGAGAGTAAAATCAAAACGACCGAAAAAAAGTGCCCACCGAGCCTGCCTAGAGTTCAACCTTTTGGCAGTTCTGATATATTCTAGATTCTTATGATCAGTCCAGACGATAAAAGGTACCCCCGACCCTTCTAACCAGTGACGCTACTCCTCCAACGCTACTTTGACTGCCAACAACTCTCTGTTACCGATGTCGTAATTACGTTCGGCTGGGGATAAACGATAAGACAAAAACGCGCAGGGATGCATCTTGTCGTCTGTAGAAGAGCGTTGGGATAGTACTGCCCCTACCCCCACCTCTGACGCATCAACCTCCACCACGAACTGACGTGAAGGATCAGGGGCAATAAGGATGGGGCTGAAACAAAGCGCCCTTTCAGTTTGGCAAACAAAGCTTCAGCTGTGTCTGATCACCTGAACGTAGTTCTGGGGGAGCTCAAGGCAGTCAGAGGTGCGGCTAGTTGGCTGAAGTTGCGAATAAAACGCCGGTAGAAATTGGCGAACCCCAGAAACCTCTGTAGGGCCTTACGGGAATCTGGGCTTGGCCACTCCACCACAGCCTTATCCTTTTCAGGATCCATACGCATTCCTTCAGACGAGATGATTTGCCCTAGAAAAGGAACAGACTGTGCATGAAAATCGCATTTCTCCACCTTGACAAAAAGCCCATTCTCTAGCAACCTCTGAAGTACTCGTCTGACGTGCTGCACATGTTCCTGGAGAGACGAAGAAAAAATCAATATGTCGTCCAGGTAGACATAAATGAACTGATCTATCATGTCTCGCAGCACATCATTAACGAGTGCTTGGAAGACCGCAGGGGAGTTGGACAGCCTGAACGGCATGACCAAATATTCAAAGTGCCCCCTGGGGGTGTTAAACGCACTCTTCCACTCATCCCCCTCCCTAATGCGAACCAAATGGTATGCGTTACGTAAGTCCAATTTCGTGAAGATGGAGGCGCCCTGTAACCTCTCGAAGGCTGAAAACATCAACGGCAAAGGATAAGTATTCTTTACCGTGATGCTGTTTAGCCCCCGGTAATCCATACAAGGTCGCAGAGAACCGTCCTTCTTCCCCACAAAAAAGAACCCCGCCCCCGCTGGAGAAGAGGAAGGGCGAATGAACTTGGTTGCCAAAGAATCAGAAATATATTTCTCCATGGCCTCCCTCTCAGGAACAGAAAGCGAGTATAACTTGCCTTTAGGCGGAGACTTACCTGGCAGTAGCTCTATAGCACAGTCATAGGGACTATGAGGAGGGAGAGAAGCAGCACGAGACTTACTAACACTTCCTTCAGGTCCTGGTACTCTATGGGCACGTTAGATAAATCCCCTGCCTCCTCTTGAAACATAGAAACAGGTATAGACGGGCAAGCAGACACAAGACAAGACTTATGACATTCCTTGCTCCACTCCAGCACAGCTCTTTGATGCCAGTCTATTCGGGGGTTGTGATGGATGAGCCAGGGGTGTCCAAGAACGATGGGTGGGAGGGGTGAATCCAGTATGTAAAAAAAAATAGTCTCAGAATGGTTGCCTGATGTGATGAGGGTGATGTCTTCAGTGGTGAAAGAAAGGGTGGGAAGTTCTTGACCGCTAAGTGCGTGCACTGCTATCTTGTGAGTGAGGGGTTTGAGGGGAATCTGAAGCTTGAGTGCGAATGATCTGTCCATGAAATTACCTTCGGCCCCGGAATCCAAGAGTGCTCTACAGTCGTGCTGGTGGATGGACCATCTTAGTCTTACCGGGAGGAGGGTGGATGTGGATGGGGTCTTCTCGGCGGAGATCCCACCCGATAGTAGCCTCATACTTACTATCGGGCTTGACCTTTTACCGGGCAGTTGTAAGCGAAGTGTCCCGTCCCACCGCAGTAGAGGCAAAGGCCCTGGGATCTCCGCCTCTCCCTCTCCTCCCGTGAAAGCCGAGCTCGCCCCACCTGCATGGGTTCGTGATCGTGGACGGGGCTGACCACGTCCCTGCCGCTGGACCTTGGACTCTCGGCTCCCTCCGGTGTGCGGGTGGACGCCACTCGTCGCTCGACCCGTGAGAGTCGAGCGTCCACCCGCAGTGCCAACTCGATGAGTCCATTCAGAGATGTAGGGAGGTCCAGGGCGTAGATCTCCCTCTGGACGCGGTCAGCCAACCCATGCAGGAATATGTCCCACTGTGCCTCCTCGTTCCATTGGAATTCGGCCGCCAGGGTCTGGAACTCGTTGGAATAGTCCGAGACCGACCTCTCTCCCTGATGCAGGTCGGCCAAAATCCTGGCAGCCTCTCTCCCTGCGACGGCACGATCAAAGACTCGTCTTATTTCGGCGGAGAGTGTCTGGAACGAGGCGCAGCATGGGTCTTGGTTCTCCCACACTGCCATCCCCCATACCGCCGCTCTCCCAGTCAGGAGTGTGAGCACGAATGCTACTTTGGCTTGTTCAGTCTGGAAAGTTCTGGGTTGTAAAGCGAAGTGCATTGAACATCTAGTCAGAAAGGCTCTGCAAAACTTCGACTCACCGGAGTAGGCTTCCGGGACTGGTAGGCGTGGCTCTGACTGGGGAGGGACCTCTGGTGGTGTGAGGGGAACGGCTGGTGTGGGTGGCGCAGTGGGAGCTCGCAGAAGTTGGATTTGCTGGGTGAGCTCGGACACCTGCGCCCCCAAAGATTGTACCGCACGACCCGTGTCATTTAAATTCCTTTCCTGGGAATCAATCCTTCGTATGCTGTTATGTATGAAATCCTCCAACGCCGTCGATGAAACACTCGCTGCTTCCATAGTCTGGTCAGATCGTTCTGTCATGCCGGTAAATCAAAGATCAGGAAGCAAAAGCGAGTACTCAATATTTATTAGGAACACAGATAGTAGACTGATGACACGGGCGTGGAAGGATGGCGCAGGGACTTCGATGGTCATGGGTGAAACAGGAACGGTGGAGGTGAGATGAAGATGACGACGAAATCCACACCAAGACAAACGATAATCCAACCCAACGATAATCCACGGAGAAACACGCAAACTGGACGAGCAGGAAGACAGGACTGGAACACCGACAAGGAGACATCAAACAACGATCTGACAAGGAGTACAAAAACTGTTGAGTATTTATGAGGTGAGGAAATGGGCTGCAGCTGGTGATGATGATGATGATCAGCTGGAGCGGATCAGGTAATGACATAACACTCACGCCCACTACACACGTGCATTCAAACAACAACATAAACACAAGACGAGAAGGAACCAGAGAATGAGTATACCGTGACAGAAATAATGAATACAGACCAAAAATCCATGAACACTAACAGGACATACTATAACTTTAACAATACCAAATGTCAAGCGGTTTATGATTCGCATTTCAGACTGGCTCCATTCATAGTAAATGCTCCATCACTACATGTGCTGTGAGTTTAACCAACATGTTTTACTACTCCTGTGTATACAATTTAATTTGCATTTTTTTTTCTTGAATGAATTAAATAAAAAATTGGTTACATTTAATTTGGCACATTGACTGTCAGTTTGAGATATAGGCTATATTTGAATATTGTGTTTATCTTTGGATAGTTTACAAAATCATAATTGTATTGCATTGTCGTTTTCACCCCAAATCTTCATTAATTATAACATTCTTCATTAACAATTATTCAGTTATTTGTAATATACGTCATTGAAAAAAAAATCAAAGCAGTGTAAATGTAGTAAGCTACTTTTGATAGTAACTTGTGTAGCTAACTATTTTTTTGCCAGAAGGGTAGCTTGAATGTATCTTAACTATTTATCTTAACTACTTTAATGAGTAGCTTGTAGCTTGTCAAGCTACAGTTTCAGAGTAGCTTCCCCAACACTGCCTACATATAGCCTAGACCTTTGTAGCGAATTAGCTCTATGAAATATTAATAACCAATCATAACTTGTTACAATTGATTATGAATATTTGTGTCAGTTAATCGGGTTATCTTGATGTAGCTACATTAACATTACAACCAATTACTCAGTTCATCCTGTGAACCCTCAATATTGGTTATTAATTAATAGAAATGTACATTTCTGGGGCATGGGAAATGTCTTTCTTACTAAGTACTACTAAGAGCAAGTAGTTAAGATCGATATGATTAGTGACTCCGGATATGAGCTTGAGACACGGACAACTTTACATGTGTTATGAACAAGACTTTATTAACTAGATTTAATATTTAAACTACTCTAACATACACATACATACATAAATACATACATACATGCATACAGTTTACCAAGGGAAAGAGAGCTGAAGAAGAATACAGGAAAGCAAGAAGTTATAGCATTGTTTGAAATTCAGCAGATCAACTGACTTGAGCAAAACATCAGTTTAGTTCTAACACGTCCTTTAAAAGGTGTAAGGATACTTAATGTATCAAATAATGAGACTAAGTTTGATATTTGCATGTCTCGCCCATTTGAATTAAACTGTCCTGATGCAATTTGTTGAGGCTCCAGGTGATCTTTGCTGATGTTCTTTTGATGAGAGAGAACCAGCTGAAGTCAGAGGATCTTTGGTGAATGGAAAGACAAGGCCGCAGCCCGGCACAAGCTTGGGGGTCCTTAGAACACTTCTATTTCAGCATCATCTTCACATCAGGACTTCCAAGGAAGGCAACAGGAGAAAGAGAGAGCTAAGAGAGTCAAGAGGGTCAAGAGGCAGCTGATCTTGTGTTCAGTGAATTTAAAGTGTAAAGATGCCACAGCCTTTGGAGGTGTGGGAGCCAATAAGAAGCTGTCCCTTTGGATGGAGTTTTTAAGACCCTTTGTGTTCGAGCAAGGCGTTTGAATCTGTAATTTCATTGGGTGTTCAAGAAAAAGAATCTTCAAGATTCTTATAATACCCATGGTCTCGAAGTTAGCAGAATCTAATGTAAATTAACGAATGGGGACCGAAGATTGGAGTTTATAGAGACCAAACATGCAACACATATGATTTTGTTTAACCATAGTATGCAAAGTCTAAAACATTAACCCATTAGAGTTTACAAGAAAACATAGGCCAAAACAACACAACAGGAAAATCATGAGATGGGATAATTAGATACGTTTATACATTTCTCAAGTGGTTATATATAGAATATATAAGATTAACAGGGTTTATTTCTCCTTCTCAGAAGAATTAAGTGAGTGTCACATCTCTCAGGAATTCCCTTGTAGGGGTCGTAAAAGTTCTTATCAATGTAACAGGACACTGTGAGTGTCTGAGTTCTGCCAGTGGTGTTAGCTTCGGGGAAAGTTACACAGATCTTTGTTGGGAGAGTAAGGCCCCATCCACACTACTACGTTTTAGTTTAGAAACGGAGACCTTTTGCTACGTTTGCACCTCCCGTCCAGACTGAGGCCCTGTTTACACAAGAACGATTCCGGGTGAAAACGTAAACATATTTTATCGAATGTGCCTTTTGTTTACACGGTGACGCGTTTTGGGGGCTTAAAAACGCAAAAAAAACACCCTCCAGAGTGGAAATCTTAAAAACGCTCCACCGTCGCGTTCCCGTCTAGAGGGTAAAAACGCAAATCTGCTCACGGTGGCTCTCGTCACGTACGCGTTTACGTCACAGGCATGCGCCAGTACAGGAAAATAACAACCAACATGTCGGATTATTTCAAATACGTTGGACCTTCATGTTGCCCTAGCAGCTCTGATAAACGTACAAGAGTTGTACAAAATATTCTTAGATATTGGTGTTGTTGTCTGGTAGTGCTTCACATTGCCACCTAGCCGCCTGGAGTGCATACTACATCGAATTTCACACACTTTTTTCTGCTATTTCCCCCCCCATAACGCTCGTCTAAACGCAGAATAAAAAGTGATAACGCAACGCCACTTTTGCGTTTTCTCTTCAGATCGTTTCTTTGTAAACATAGCCTAAAACGGCAAAAACGAAGACCTAAACCGGAGAAGTTTAGAAACGCCGCCGACCCCGTTTTGCATTTTGAATTGTTTTAGTGAAGACGGGTCAAAACGGAGGACTTTAGAAACGATGACGCAGAGGCTCACGCTTGGCTCTCTGATTGGGTGTCATACAACGGAAGAAAACATACAACAACACCATGGACTGCCAGTCACGTTAGTACAAGTAAATACTGCATTTTACAATGCTATAACTGCCTACATGCGCTGGAGGCAAGCTATTATTCGAGTGATCTGTGACAATTCCCGTGTGCAGCGGCGGTATCGATCATACATGGAGCGTCGGTTTTGGGTTAAGCCGGGAAGAATCAGCGCATGGTTGGATAATTTTATCAATGAATTTGTAGTTCCTGAGGAATGGTGCGAAAACTTTCGAATGTTCAGATCGGCACTTATCAACCTCAGCGAAATCTGAGGAATAGTCCATCTGTTTCCTGTTTACACCGGCATGCGCACGCCCAGTGTAGGTGAATGGTGACGTGATCCGCGTTTTCAGTCGTTTTAATGTGGACGGAGATCAGTTCTAATATGCAGCTAAAACGCTGGTGTGGACGGAGATCGTATTCGTTTGAATTCTCCATTTCTAAACTAAAACGAAGTAGTGTGGATGGGGCCTAGGTTCGCCGTACTATTCATTAAATATAATCAATAATTTGTGTGTGTGTGATTGGTCCAGACGCTACACCTGTATGTTATAAATATTATATTGATATAACATTGAATGCATCAATTGATAATTGACTGCATGCAAAATCAGATATTTATTATACCATTAAATCAATTACTGCAGGCCTATGTAAATGGGGGAGACAGTCCGCAGCAGGTGCACAATTTTTCATACATGCCATCACTGCAGGTGGGTATATTAATAAAAAATATATAAAAACATATCTGTATTAAAGCTCCAGTAGGTAACTTTTGTAAACAAATATTTGTTAAAACTTTCATTATGTCCTGACAGTAGAATATGAGACAGATAATCTGTGAAAAAATCAAGCTCCTCTGGCTCCTCCCGGTGGTCCTATTGCCATTTGCAGAAATACACCGCTCCCGGTCTGAAACAACCAATCAGAGCCAGGAGGAATGTCTTAGCAGTGTCAATCACGCTCGTGTACGCGCGGATCACCCCTCTTGCACAGCGCGAGCGCATACCGTCGTTCGTGACTCTCCTGTTCGAACTCGTTCATCCAAATGAACGAATCTTTTTTCGAGTCATTTCGTTCATTCAACGAACGAAATGACTCGCAAAAAGATTTGTTCATTTTGAACGAGTCTTTTTCGGAGTCATTTCGTTCATTCAACGAACAAATGACTCGAAAAAAGATTTGTTCATTTTGATGAACGAGTTCGAACAGGATCACGAACGTGCATCACAGAGCAGAGCAAGGCGAGCATTTGTGCTTATAAAACTTGAAGTTTTTCATTTATTTTTTAAATGACCGATCGCTAGATAAGACCCTTATTCATCGCCTGGTATCGTTTAAAGCCCTTTGAAGCTGCACTGAAACTGTCATTTGGTCCATGAAACGTTTGTGTCCTATTGAAGTCCATTATATGGAGAAAAAGTCTGGAATGTTTTCATCAAAAACCTTAATTTCTTTTCGACTGAAGAAAGAAAGTCATGGACATCTTGGATGACATGGGGGTGAGTAAATTATCAGCAAAAGTTTTTTAAAAATGAACTAATCCTTTAACTTTATCTTACTAGCTATTTATAACTTATAGAAAGAGTGCAATGTTATAAAGTTACATGTATTGCAAAATACATAATGATTTGAGGACCAAGTTTGTAATCAAAGTATGGGCAGGCCATAGTCAATGTAAAGCATATAGTTGATGTTTCGTCCCTATTAGGGAATGTTCCATAACTGTTTATAATCCGCCGTCATCGGTGGTCCTGCTTACTAGCCTGCGTTCACGGCAGGCTCCGCTGTGGGGGAGGAGCTGTGGAGGGAGGGCTGTAGCGCAGCAGAGAGCAAGTGGGTTGGACCTGTAAGTTGTGCTTGTTCAAATTTTCAGGCTGAGTCAACATTTTCTCAAAACTCCCTACTGCAGCTTTAAAGTAAAAAATTATAATTTACCTGTAACACGTTTTTTCGAATCGAATTAAGTAACAGGTAATCTACTTTAGGTGTCTTGTTCATCATATTTATTTTCATAAAACAGCAACAGAACTTAAATTACATTGTTTATTTAGCACCACATGGGTGTAAATCACGCAATATCCGACTTTACTCTTGTAGGAGTATAATCCATTGTCTGTCTTGGCTGTACTTTTTTCACTCCTCCCCTCACTACAGCCGCCTATTCTTGTCTAAATTTCAGGCATGCCATGCATCTCAAACGAGTTTGAGGCTCAAACGAGCCTAACATATATCAAAGACACAAAATATATAATGTTATATACAATATGCAAGAAGCACAAATGGCGTGTCTGTGAACAATGTACTGTGATGAAATGCATACATTTTCAACAATTGCAACATACATAATGTTAAATTTCAATTTCAAATGGCTTATGTCTGTGATTTTAGTAGTGCTGAAATGTTTATGCCCTGTATCTGAAATGTTAAAACTAAGGATGAATATTGTTTCAGGCTGCTAAGTGTTTTGTTCTTCATAAGAATAATGAAATCTTTTTATTTGTTCTAAATCAATAAGCGTTGGATTGTGGTCTTTGCAGTCTCAAGTTCTTTTTTTTTTTTTTCAAAGTAAAAAATTTGGCAAAATAATCTCTGAGCTTGATTATTTATTGCAATGTATAATTTATTGAAGAACTGAAGCCAAGAATATAAACCAAAAGATAAAGTAGCCTATAGCCTACATATTAATTACTCAAATGTTGCTGAAAATTAAAGATGTCTCACACACACTTGGAGAGCTAGGCACTCTTGTATTACTGGTCCAGAATGAAGATATGTTCCCAAAATAGGCTATAGATGATTATTGAATGTAAGCCTACTACGGCACAATAAATAAACAACATCGTTGTTGACCACATTTTTTCCAATTTATCGTACATAGGAAGTAGGCCTACAGGGCTTTCAAGTGTCACGCATTGATCGTGACAGTCACTCATTTCGGTCTTTTGTCACGCACTCCCGCCATACATTGTATTTCTCACGCGGAAAAACTATTTTTAATATATTTAATATACCGCAGCGACCAAAATTTCTCTGGCCGCTCCGCTCTCATAACAGAACCGGACGGATACAAGCGCGTCTCCCCCCTGGTGTAGGCTACTTAGTCTGGTCCAGAGTCTAGGTAGAATTGTTGCATTATTCCAAATAAATAGATTATGATCCACAAATAAATGTAAAGAGATTCACAAAAATATATAAAATTCACAAATAAATTGATTAAGATCCACAAATAAATGTAAAGAGTTTCACAAAGAATTATAAAACTCACAAATAAATAGAATGAGATTTGAATATAAAAAATATATTTACAAATGTTGTTAAATGCCACAAACACAACTCTGCCTGGCATTTATTTTTGAACCGTTTTTTGTGCATTTGTGAATCGGTTCCTGTGCGTTTGTAGATCCCCTCATGCATTTGTGAATCGGTTCCTGTGCATTTTAGTAAATCCCCTCGCGGATTTGTGGATTTTGAAACACTTCTAGCGTCAAACGGAAGCCTAAGGCCGTGTGTCCACCAAAGCGTTTTTTCACGCTCCTGGCGTAAAATTCTAATTGTTTTCAATGGGAGCGCCGCGTTTTTTAAACGCCATGAGCGTAGCGAGGCGCTGAGCGAGTATTTAACGCTCAAGCGCTGAGCGTTCGGCGTTTTTTTCACGCTGAAGCGCTGAGCGCCCGGCGTTTTTACTGGTCGCCGAGAGTTGAAAAATGTTCAACTTTGGGTAAAACGCTGCGCTCATCACTGTCACTTTTTACCCAGACGTCCAATCACAGTGGAGGAGGGGCGGGACAAATACCACACGACCAAAGGCCGTGTGTCCACCAAAGCGTTTTTAGCCGGCTGAAAACGCTGGACGCTCTGCTGAAAACGCCTAGCTGTGGGCGCTTGAGAGCGTTTTGGCAGCGCTGCGTTTTTTCAGTTGAGACGATTCGTTGCTATGATACAGAATATCAGCAGCACAGTTTACTTGTAACTGATTTCGCAGATAATTTTGTTTCATACTAAAAATGTATTTTTCATCCATTTTGTTCGGTTAGCTCTGCTGGTAGACGTCGTTGTACAGAAAGAATGTTGTGACAGTTGGTCGTGTGGTATTTGTCCCGCCCCTCCTCCACTGTGATTGGACGGCTGTGTAAAAAGTGACAGTGATGAGCGCAGCGTTTTACCCAAAGTTGAACATTTTTCAACTCTCGGCGACCAGTAAAAAACGCCGGGCGCTCAGCGCTTGAGCGTTAAATACTCGCTCAGGCCGTGTGTCCACCAAAGCGTTTTTAGTCGGCTGAAAACGCTGGACGCTCTGCTGAAAACGCCTAGCTGTGGGCGCTTGAGAGCGTTTTGGCAGCGCTGCGTTTTTTCAGTTGAGACGATTCGTTGCTATGATACAGAATATCAGCAGCACAGTTTACTTGTAACTGATTTCGCAGATAATTTTGTTTCATACTAAAAATGTATTTTTCATCCATTTTGTTCGGTTAGCTCTGCTGGTTGACGTCGTTGTACAGAAAGGATGTTGTGACAGTTGGTCGTGTGGTATTTGTCCCGCCCCTCCTCCACTGTGATTGGACGTCTGGGTAAAAAGTGACAGTGATGAGCGCAGCGTTTTACCCAAAGTTGAACATTTTTCAACTCTCGGCGACCAGTAAAAACGCCGGGCGCTCAGCGCTTCAGCGTGAAAAAAACGCCGAACGCTCAGCGCTTGAGCGTTAAATACTCGCTCAGCGCCT
Source organism: Siphateles boraxobius (assembly GCF_051911475.1). Lineage (NCBI taxonomy): Eukaryota > Metazoa > Chordata > Actinopteri > Cypriniformes > Leuciscidae > Siphateles > Siphateles boraxobius. The sequence continues at coordinate 7,310,608 of NW_027509219.1, read as the reverse complement.
CGCTACGCTCATGGCGTTTAAAAAACGCGGCGCTCCCATTGAAAACAATTAGAATTTTACGCCAGGAGCGTGAAAAAACGCTTTGGTGGACACACGGCCTCAGCGCCTCGTTACGCTCATGGCGTTTAAAAAACGCGGCGCTCCCATTGAAAACAATTGGAATTTTACGCCAGCTGCGTGAAAAAACGCTTTGGTGGACACACGGCCTAAGAGGCCATGGAATGTTATTTTTTTCTATCTTGTTTTCTCGTGATCACGACTTATTTTTCTCGTGATCTCGAGATAACAAAAGTTGTTATCTCGAGATCACAACTAAATTTTCTCGTTATCTCGAGATAACAAAAGCTGTTTTCTCGTGATCACGACATAATTTTCTCGTGATCTTGACATAAGAAAAGTTGTTTTCTCGTGATCACGACATCATTTCTAATGTATGATCTCGACATTAAACCGCTTTCTCGCGAGAAAATCTCGCGCCTTCTCTGAATGTTGTGTATATCATGGTGCAGCCTATGTGCGAGCTTGCGTCTTTGAGTTTGAAATCTCCTTCATTAAAGCCCGCAGAAGAAATATGAATTTTATAACTGCATTGAGAGAGAGGGGTGTCCCAGAGGAGAACCTGAAAAAAATGGAGGAAGATAAGGTAGGCCTATGCCACTTGCTAGATTAACGTGGTGTTTACTTGTGCTATTGCAACTTCATTTAATGATTATTGAAATGGTCGAGCTGATAGCACCTGATTTGAAAACCAATAGGCCCTATGTCTTAACGGGACGAGAACACAACACATCCAGTAGGCTAATATCGGATTTGACAATCAATTACTTTTTCATCATTATTTATAACGTATTATACAATACGGATTGTTTCAAAGCACCTTCACCTTACCAGGGATAAACAGTAAAATAATTATTCAAATATGCAAAGAGAATTCTATTCATAATTCCTCTGTAAAGCAGCTGTAAAGGAGATACGATTTTCGATTTTCCACCACTAGATGTCGTTGGAAAACTAGAAATCACTGACTTGTGTAATTGTTTGCTCTTTATATTTGTATGTATATGCAAACCATCCCCTATAGTTGGGCTTAATAAGTTAATACTGAACAAAATTAATTTAAATGTCTATACCACACTCTGCAGAACACAGTGCCAAAAACTGTGAATGTGTTCTTAATGGTGTAACTGCATTTTTTTTAATGATTTGTAGCCATTTTTGTCTCATTTATATATTTTCACACACACAAAAAAGCCAGTTATTTATATCTTTTGCTGTAGTGTGTCAGTAAGAAAATCAGTTTACATTTCTAAACATTCCTTTTGCTATTAATTGTTAAAATCCAGTGACATTTTTGTATGCACTAGGAGCCTTACAGCAGCATCTGATCCACACGGAGAACTGATCTCAACATCGTTGAGGTTTTATATGTTTATATGAAGAAACAGAAAAAAACTGAGACTTAATCCAGAAGAACTGTGGCAATATATATAAGATGTTTGAAGAAACCTTCCTATAAAACTAACTATGCGCAAAACTATGCGCAAGTGTATAGAGGACAAAAACAGTTTTAAAAACAAAGGGTGGTCATACCAAATATTTCTTTCATTTAGTTAATATAAGTTAATTGATAAATAAAATCTGTTTATGACATTATTTTTTTAAACCATCCTCACTTTACAGCAAGTGTAAGAGCACAAGTACCGAAAATGTTTCACTGTATTGTAGCTTTGTCTGTTTTTTTCTGTTTGTCTGTTTTTGTCTGTTTGTTTCTTCATGTAATCACAGACAGACTCGATGATGGTGAGATCAGATCATAACAGACTCCTGGTGCATACAAACTTTTTGGGGGTGAAAATACTAATGTTGTATTTATGTAATATGAATATTATATATATATATATATATATATATATATATATATATATATTAGAGAGAGAGAGAGAGAGAGAGAGAGATACATATAATATGAATATGCAGAATTGCGGCTCAGATAACTTCTTTAGTCCTTTTTTGAAAACACTTTAACACCTAAAACTAAACGCATACTAAAAAAAAATATTATGATGATGTGTTTCAGATTGATCCTGCTGTTACCAGACTTCTGAATGAAGAGGAACTGTCTAAGTATATTCCTCGTTATGGCGACAGGATCTTTGCAAAGAACTGGATGCTGAGAAATGTAGAGGATCATGGGAATGAAGACAGAAAACAGAAATTGATTAACCAAATCAGAGAAAAAATTAAACTTCCAGCAATTAAAAATCAGAAAAAAAAGTATGGAGTTGGCAATAAGAATGCTGAAAGCAAGACAAGGAAAATTGAGCTTGGCTGGATGAGCTACCAAGATGGCAGTTATAAACAAGTTAGAAGACCCAAAGGTGGTGGAACACGAGAAATTGTTGTTAAAAAAGAAGACACTGTGTCAAATGTTCTGGATATCGGGAGAAAACTTTTTTTCCCTGATGGTGAATCAGCAAAAGGGAATGCTGATGATTTCAACTTATGCTGATGATTTACGTATGTGTCAGTGGGTCTGAAGAACCACTCAAAGAAGTTCAGACAATTGGTGGCTTGTACGAGGCAACACATTACAAAGTTCTTAGACTGTATGTGTGCACAAGACTGAAAGATCAGGATTCTGATCAGAGTGATGAAACTGACAGGAATCTGACTCTAAAGAGACCCCGGATTACTTCCACGCCAGACGTCACTCCATGTACTTCAGGATGCAATAATCAGACCAGAAATCAAACTTTGCATTCCCCTCCTTCTACGCCTGTAAGCTCCTATGATGATGTTCTCCCATCTTCTGATGATGAAGTGGTGTTTCTGGGTAATGATGTGAACACATCTTTTGACATGGTTTCTGACACGCTTGTATATTATTCACCTGTACATGTTGATTATGTGGGGAACGAAACATTTGTTGAAACAATACTGGAATCAGTTCCATCCGAGTCAGATTCAATCTTCATTCCAGGTAGCACATTCTATGAAGTTACAGATGCTGAAGGAACTGTGCCAGAAGTGCCTCAAGATTCACCACAGACAACTGATTCCCAGGAGCCAATGAACAATGACTCGTTCTTTGGAAATCCAAGACATGTGACTGAAAGTGAAACAGTTATGATTCGCAAAGTTCACTGTGTAAGTGATATGATTCAAGCTTTCTCAGACAAAAACATTCTGCATGCAAATGTAACATTTAAACGGGTACTCGAAAATGGTGAGGAGGAAGCTGGCATTGGTGATGGAGTGTTCCAGGACTGTATTACTGAATTCTGGGACACATTTTTTGCAACACGAACTTGTGGAACAACTTACAAGATACCTACTCTACATCACACTTACCAAGAAAGCGAATGGGAAGCTGTTGCACGTATTTTTGCCATTGGATGGCTGCGCTTTGGTTACTTGCCAATTCAGCTAGCACCTCCTTTTCTAAAAGAAGCACTGTCTCTTCCTTCACCAGAAACCAGTCTTATGGAGGTGTTTTTCAATTACATTAGTCCAACAGAGAAGGATGTTTTAAGTGAAGCGCTCCAAGACTTCCAAAGTGCTGACATGGATGAAGTACTCAGTGTTCTTAGCAGTCACAGCTGCACAGTGCTACCTGATGAAAACAATCTCCAGAAAATGCTGGAAGAAATTGCACATAAAGAGATGGTGCAACAACCAGCCTACATAATAAAATGCTGGAAACCCATTCTGCGATCTATTGGAGAAACCATGACTGCTGAAAATATGGACAATATTACTGAAAATCTCCAACCAAAGGCAAGAAATGTGGCAAAATCCATTAAGTTCCCACAATCAATGTCCCAGTCTGTAACAATTGTATGAAATCATCTCTTGCGATTCATTAGGGAGAGAGACCAGAAGGAGCTTGGTCTTTTTCTCAGACATTGCACAGGGTCTGATTTATTTCTCTCTAAGACAATTGAAGTAACATTTAAAGAAATGAGTGAGTTTTCAAGAAGGCCCATTGCCCACACTTGTACACAGAACCTGGAACTGGCGAGCGACTACAGCACCTATTCAGAATTTAGGGCAGAGTTTTGCTCTGTGTTAAACAGTGGAGTGTGGGTCATGGATATGTCATAGACACATGAAGGTTAAAGTTGAAGTGCCTGCATAAAAGAAAAAAATGTCTATGAGTTGATAAATTATCATTATAAACTCAAGGTAATGTTATGTTATATGCTGTTCATGAAGTTGAAATTGAAAAGAAATTGAGTGGTGGTCAATGAATTTACATTATTTTAATATTATTTGATTTAGTTTGAATGGGACAGTTTTATGTTCTCCTGTCAGGTTTTTATTCCATGTTTACACTTTTTCCCATTTATATATCCAGCACTAAATCTAAATCTATGGTTGAAACAATATTGTTGCACATGATTTTTTTTATTTGCATCAAATGATTCATATATTTTTGTAAACAATAGTCTACTACATTATCATTATAAATTGAAAGAAATGTTTTCATATTATATCCAGTTCATGAAGTTAAAATGGGAGTCATTTTTAAAAACTATTGTGAATAGAATGGTTGCCTAATATGGGCTTTTCAATTTTACATTATTTCTAATAGAAGTCGAGTGGTTGATTTATATGGGACAGTTTTGTTTTCCCATCAGGTTTTTCTTCCATGATTATTTATACATCCAACATTTAAGCTAAATAATCTGTTGTTGAAGCAGGAGCTGCTCTTAAATAGTTTTATTTGCATCAACTGATTCATTTATTTTTCTACACAGTTGTATGGATCTTTCTATTGCTGTCATATTAAAACGAAGTTCTTTGACTCATCCTTTACTGTACTTTGTTTCTTTTTCCATTAGGTGACAAAATAAAAAAATAAAAAAACATTAAATTATGAAACTAAAGGGTATAACCTGCAACCTAGAAAAACTAACATTTCATGTTTACACACAAAAACAATTATGGCATATTTTATAGATTGTGACATCTATAAACCTAAAAGTTCTCTAACCAGAGGTCGAATGTTTTCGTAGAGTCTCAATGCCTATAATCACATCCAGCTTTTCAGCATCTACAGGATTCAAGAAGTCTTTTGATTTATAAAGTTCTGGTACGTTGTACATGAGGAAGGGTTTTCCATGTTGTAAGTCACGACCATTGCTACGTCGGATTCGATGGTTATTCCACATATTTACAACAGTGTCCAGTTCATCCTAAACAAACCATATTAGCGATTAATAAAAACAAATCATATCAGGGATTAATAAAAACAGCATATAATGGATTAATGAAGGGCTGAAGATGAAGAACGCGCTGAATCTGATTATAACTGAAGCGAACACGAATTTGTGTAGCCTACACTTAATCACAAATTTATAACGCAAAGTATTGTAGGAAAAAGGCTAAATGAATGTGATCTTTAAGACAATTTTTTTAATACTCGACGGGCCGGATTCCCGCGGGCCGTAGTTTGCCCGCCCCTGCTATAGCCATTAAATAAGCGCATTTAGTTTCATATTTGTTAAAATATTATAATGTTATTTATTCCCATGTTGATTATGAAAAGTGAACAGCATGAGTAAGATAAGATGCGCAAATATGGGTCAGACATAATTTTGACCACATCATTAAGTTTTGTTTTGTAGAAAGCCTTTCTTTAAAGTGAATTTCGTTTTGTATAAATTGTATCTTAATTTTAATAAATTTTCATCAACCGATTACCTGGATTTAATCAATAAGAAGCAAATATAGCAGACAATATAATCCTTAGGACATGGAGGCGCCGGTGCATCACTTGCATTGATATGTCTTATTCATGTGTTCAGGTGGCTGCTAGGCGGTTGCTAGGGTTTTCTGGATGGTTGCTATGGTATGGTATTGTCTGAGGCTGTTTTGTCTGATGCCGCTTCGTAGATGCGTTTATGTCTGATGCCTTTTTGTCTGAGGCTGTTTTGTCTGATGCCGTTCGTCCGATGCCTTTATGTCTGATGCCTTTTTCTCGGAGGCTGTTTCGTCTGATGCCGTCTCGTCCGATGCCTTTATGTCTGATGTCTTTTGTCTGAGGCTGTTTCGTCTGATGCCTAATTGTACGAGACCTGACACCTGACTGACACTGTTTTTCCTGAGTGAGACCTAAAGCTTTTCAGTCTGAGAAGGCCCGTCGATGCCGTTTTGTCCAATGACTGAAGCCTTTTAGTCTGAGGCATGATGCCTTGTCTTCATATGTCTGAGGTCTGAGGATGTCCTAAAATGTACACCGTAACACCGTACGCAGGGTTTACTGAAGCAGTAGAACTTGAACATCAATTGCCATAAACTAGGCTACTTAATTGCAAAAAAAAAACAAAAAAAAAAACTACTCAATCTCTTTCCAAAAACCATAATTGTCTAGTAGCATGTAAAAACATGAAATAAATTAAAATATTAGAGCTTAGCTTAGATCTGAGCGATATTATTTAAGTATCTGATAAGTGCTGAATGCCGCGGTCTACTACTTCACTATGTGTGTAGCCTACGCCGCAAATGTGATCACGAAATTCAGCACCACAGCAAACGAACAGCGACTGGGAAAGAGATGAATTCACTTAAAAATGTATTTATTTATTTCAAATACATTAAAAATAGACTATTATTTGAACAACCTATTTAACTTAAGCATGTGCGCGATTAATTAAACTCTAATAGGGTTAGCCTAGCCTACACAACAGCCTTTATCATTGACCGCACAATATTTTATATGTAAAGCAGATAATGCCTGATAAAAAGCAGTATATCTGTACTGAATAGCAGGCTATAAGAAGATAATACCAACAGCAATAATAATAAAGGTCAATTGGACAGTTGGGCTATTGGCCTAATAGACTGAGCAATTGGCCTGAACTTGCCAAAAGAGATGTGCCCCGTTTAAATTGTTTTGGACAAATGTTCAAGATAGATTAATAGCAGACTTAACAACAGTTACCTGTATTAATGAGAGGAAACAGAACCGTATGAGACATTTGTCAGTTGCATCGCCTGTGAAATCACCAGTTGATTGCAGTTCTTTGAACGTATCGATCCAGTAATTTGCGTTTTGTCGTCTGTAGATACCCCACCAACTTTCTATTCTCTGGTTTGCTGGGCTTGTTCCTTGAAAGACACACGGTCCATGCACAGTTCCTGTTGAGTCTTCACGAAGATACTCTTGTAGCCTGTTGACGTGAACATTTTCGGTACCAAAATCGGATCTGATTATTTGAGGACAACCGACTCTTTGAGCAACAGCGCGGAAATAATAACCAGCAATTTACTCTGGGATTATTATTGGTGAAGTAGGCTTGCATCCAGATGATGTGCCTCGAGAAACCATCAATGCACCCGTTAACTGCTATGCCATACGGCTTCAATTTGTCATAAGAATCCATATGCCATAGATAGTTAGGGCCTGGCACTCGGTAATGTCGTCTCCGCAACCTTCTCCCTCTTCTTTCCTCCACACCTGATGGATCCAGACTTAACTGTACCTCTCTGACCATTTCTCTGGTCAGCCGCAAACCATTTAATCGGCATCTTTCAAACATCATTCTCTAGCCATGCAGACGTCCCGGTCCCTGAAGTTGGCTGGCAATGAAACTGACTACACGTTCAGGGTCGCTATATTGTCTTCTACGATAAAGTTGCAGACCTGACAGCCTCCTTCTCAAGTGTCGGACACTAATGTGGAAGTCGTCAATCACTGACAGACAGAGAGCGATTTCATTTTGAGTGAGTCCGTTATCAAAATAAAAGCGAATGCGATCATCCATGATGCTGCTTTATTCTGCTTTTATTCTGCTTATTCTTTTCTTGCCAAGAACAAGTCGTGATCACAAGAAAACAACTTTTGTTATCTCGAGATCACGAGAAAATTAAGTCGTGATCACGAGAAAACAACCTTTGTTATCTCGAGATCACGAGAAAACTAAGTTGTGATCTCGAGATAACAACTTTTGTTATCTCGATGTAACGGAGAGATATCCGACGTCTATCATTAATGGGGGAGTAGACCCGCTCAAGTTGTTCAACTAAATGAAAGTATAGGCTCTGGTGAGGTACACGGTTTCTTTATTTCTTCTTTAAAAAAAAACATATATAAACATTGATTCAACAAATACCAAACAAAATAAACATTCACAAAATAACGGGCCGCAATAGGGGCCAAATTGATTTACTTAGACAAAGTCTTGGACTGGAAGTAACAATCTCCGCTAATTTAGTGCAACCCAGGAAAATTGTAACTCACGTGCCAAATGTAATACACAACACTCAAATCAAAAGATACCACTATCACTGCATCACACCATCTCCGAATGAGGAAGATATAGTCACGTCCAGTAAAGAAAAACCCCTAGCTGGCCAAACAAAAGAAAAAAAAGAAAAAAAGAAAATTACACTATACAATGGATGAAAATCAACTAAAGAAAAAGAACACAAATAAACAATACCATATTAACATGAAATTTCGAAAACCAGAAACAGATCCAAACAGACACAATTGTAAATAAACCATATACTGGGAAAAACAGTGGTGTAGTGCACCATCAGCTGCCAGATGAATCTCCACAGTGTGTCCTATCTTATACTGAACACGTCATATCACAAGTGCCGAACGCGATGGGAAGCCTGTTAGGTTACCGGGAATTGTCCGCAACATGAACAGGGGAAACTGAACGATGTGATACGTACAGATCCAAGTGAATGACCGCGTCGCAATGCCAGGTCTGTTACCGAGGATTATTGGCAACATAAACGGTAAGCGGTACCCCCAGCGTGCAGCAGCTCTTCTCACTCACAGCAATTCCACGCCAAACAAACATGTGCGTGTCTCCCACACCATTGTGCCACACCCCCCTTTTAACTCGCTTAGGCGGAAATGATGTTGGACGCATTCTGCCGTGACGTCAGTCACAATAGTAAAAAATTATAAACACTGACAACCCACTACACACACCCCTACTTTAAAAATTCGCCGTCCCGGTGAATACCTCATAATACTCCTATAACCATGGTCTAAATACTATTAAATGTGAATTCACTACCGCATCACTAGGACCCAACTCCTGGGATACAGGCTGAGGTAGCCGAAATGGATTTGTGTGACATCCAGCAGTTGGACGTGTAGTACGCCTGACTGAGGAAGGGATTATATCCGCTCTACCTAATTCATTACCAATTAGAGCAGATGGACCACCACACTCTGCATTTTCAGGTGAAGCCAAACTTTCACTTGTTGTAGCAACATTCTGGTACCCAGGGTCCCTAACACAATCTACCTGACCTCCAGTACAAGGATAAGGATGCGACTGCATTCCTGGTTCAATTGGCCCCTTAATTATTCGACCGAAAACACTTGGGTGGGAAACCGTGACTTCCACAACCAATCCATCACCTTCCTCAAATTCAATCTCTTCCTCCACTCCTTCACTACTCAGTATTCCTCCCTCCGCCACAGGGGCCATGCTGATATGTGAGGTAGGAACCGGCTTTAACTCAGATCTATGAAGGCACTTAGAAGGACCTGTGCCATCTCGACGTCGCACTTCATAAACATTTCCAAGGTCATCCTTGCATTCTACCACTTCAAACAAGTTAGGAGACCATGCATCTTGGATCTTATTGCGCCCCAAAGGGTGACTCCTACAATAAACCAACGTGCCTGGAGCAAGTATAAGGGGACCATTTGGTGGCACTATTCCCTGGTACGGGGCCTTCTCCTCCAGACATCTCCGTGCACTATCGTAAACTAAAGACAAATGTTCTTTATGTTGGAGAATCCAGTCGCTCACACAACCTCCTACCAACTCTTCTTCCGCTACACCCAAGAGGAAATCAATCGGTAACTGAGGCTTCTGGCCAAACATGAGTTCGTAAGGGGAGTGCTGGGTGGACTGATGAACAGTGGTGTTATACGCAATCAACAGTTGCGGAAGGAAGTGGGGCCACTTCCCTTTCTTATCTGGAGGCAAAGTCCTCAACAAATCGTGCAACGTTCGATTAAACCGTTCGCACTGCCCATTCCCCTGAGGGTGATATGGGGTAGTCCGACTCTTCTGGATCCCATAAATGTCACAGAGATGTTTAAACAACTCGCTCTCAAAGCTACGGCCTTGATCAGAATGTATACGCTTAGGTACGCCATACACACAAAACCACTTGTCCACCAGTATTTTAGCCACGGTTCTTGCTCTCTGATCTGAGGTAGCAAAGGCTTGTGTAAACTTGGAGAACACGTCAGTCACCACCAGAAAATTCTCTTGGCCGTTGCTAGCTCGTTCCATGAGAGTGAAATCAATTGCGAGAATTTCTAAAGGTCGGGACGACATTACCGAGTGCCAGGCCCTAACTATCTATGGCATATGGATTCTTATGACAAATTGAAGCCGTATGGCATAGCAGTTAACGGGTGCATTGATGGTTTCTCGAGGCACATCATCTGGATGCAAGCCTACTTCACCAATAATAATCCCAGAGTAAATTGCTGGTTATTATTTCCGCGCTGTTGCTCAAAGAGTCGGTTGTCCTCAAATAATCAGATCCGATTTTGGTACCGAAAATGTTCACGTCAACAGGCTACAAGAGTATCTTCGTGAAGACTCAACAGGAACTGTGCATGGACCGTGTGTCTTTCAAGGAACAAGCCCAGCAAACCAGAGAATAGAAAGTTGGTGGGGTATCTACAGACGACAAAACGCAAATTACTGGATCGATACGTTCAAAGAACTGCAGTCACCTGGTGATTTCACAGGCGATGCAACTGACAAATGTCTCATACGGTTCTGTTTCCTCTCATTAATAAAAACCAAAGTCCCGCCTGTGAAATTCCAACCGGAACCCAGAGCTGTACAGGGGGGTGAAAGCCCACTGTTCAAAACATCACCAGCCAGCCCACAAGAACCCCCGTCAGCAGCGAGGGGGGAAGAGCCTTTCCAGGAGAGCCCCGGCCACTAACCACGGCATGGCTCCCAAAAGACTTAACAAGCTGGCCAGAAACATCCCTATGTTCACTCTGAACCATGCAGGAGGCCACAACGTGCACGCCATCCGAAGGACATTGACTTTCACTTACAAACTGTTACCAACGTCACCGCGTGGGACAGATTGTACCTGCTCAGAATCACGTCCAGTCGTGATGCGCGCAGCTTCCTCGACCGTCAACCAGAGACAGTCAAGTCGGACTACCAGCCGCTGCGGCAGGCCTTCACTAAAGAATTCTCTGATCCAGAATCAGACCAAAGACTAATCACAGCCATGGACCTCAATCATTCCGGCATGGAGGATGATTTCAACTTCAGAACTTTGTCTCTCCGAAATCTGCACCCCACAGTGAGTCATCATCTAGACATCCTGGCCTGACCACATAGCATGACTACTCAACAGCTAAAAGAAGCTTACACAAAGCAAAAGACTGTGTCCGAAAAGACTTTGAAAAACCCCACAATCTACTCTGTCTCTGAGCCCTACTCAGAGCTGCCTCTAGAGGGCGCCCCACAACACCATAGCCCTGTTTACAGAGAGTCATGACCGTTCCAGGCCAACAGAGGGCAGCACTACTGCGATGGTGCTCCTCCAAGACACCAGAGCGAGGGCTTTGACAGATTCTGGGACCTGCAACAACCACCCGACCACCCAAAAGGTGGAGCCACATGGGAAACCGACCAATGGCCCAGAAAGAGCCGAGCCCCATCGACCAGACCATCAAGCCCAGACAGCCCAGAGTGGAACCCCTCTCGACATGCCACTGGTAAGCACAAGTCTGAACCCACATCAGAAAAAACAGTGCCGCCACATCTGAGACAGCTGAGACCCTGAAGTCGCTGAAAGAGCTTCTTCACAAAAGACTTTCCAAAGGAGACAAGAGGGACAAGACAGACATCCTATGTCTAAGCGTAAGACCTGAACCAGGCAACCAGAACACTGCTCGTCAGCCTCAGACCACATCACAAAATGACAGCATCACCCAGCCACCACAGCTGACAGCTGCACAGCCTGAGCGACACAGCACAGTTTCCCACCGCTGGGTCCAAAAGCCCAAAATACCTAGAAATGCTGCTTGTCTGTCTGTCTCCGCAGAGAACTACACAAGACCGGCCCTAACCGCCCATCGATCACCACATCAGCCCCAACGCTAAGACTCCTGGGGAACCTGATCGAAAAAGGGGGTGGCCCGGAAACTCTACCTAGCCATCACTTTGGAAAATGAGGTGAGCCTGGAAGCCCTGGTAGACACCGGCTCAGACCTCACTTTAATGTCAGCTCAGCCCTTTGAAAGACTCGGCACTAAAGCTAAGAGCAAAGATCGAACTCTTATACCCCAAACTTGACAGCTGAACGTGCAGTCGTACAGCCAGAACAACATCCGGCTCGAACAGGTAGTTCCCAGGAACTCCAGCAGCCATCCATGGGTACACAGCCTCAGCACCAAGTCAAGATTCAAGTTCGCTACCCTGCACCTTCCAGCTCGCCAGAGACCAAGAAATGCTGCTCAACGATGCGTGAACTGATACAGAAGGCCTCTAACACATAAGGCCTCCTCAGAAAGGGTCCCCTAAGATCCCATTGTTTCCGAACTGCAAAACCAGAAGGCACACAGAATGAACATAATGCAAGACTCTGTAAAAGGGTCCCTGGTCAGCATAAAACATAAAACTTTTAAAGTAGATGAAAATGTGCGCTCGAAGAGAAGCAAGACTCTGCGTTACACAATTTAGAATTTAACTGATTTAAAGAAAATCTTGAATGGACGTGTAAGCCTCACCTGCCAACACACTGTGCACAACTTTTTCTAAACATGCTGGTTGAAATGACACTGCTAAACATTAGTTTCCATGACAATAAAGGGTTACAGGAAACACTAGCTCCAAATAAGGCATACGTCACCTTGACGCCATAGTGTAGGAAAACCACCTGAGTTTAAACTACTGTAAACCTACAGGTGTGCATTTGATCATTGCGATCCAAACGGAACACAACATGCGATAAGCATTTTGATCACTGGTTGCTGGCTTGTCTAAAAGCAGATAAAACAATAGCTGGAATTGACATCTCTACTGTAAGTGAAAGAGTCTTAGATTTCCAACTAATATAAGTAAGTTCAGCAGTAAAGCGTAAGTCTGTTTGACAAAAAAAAAAAATCTCATCTCAGCAGCTTGTAAACGGTACCGATATCTATCCTGCTTTGGTTAAAGAAATCCAAATTGCAGTATTGCTAAACCTGTTTCTGACAAAGAAAGCTCAGGACAGTGTTATATATACGTAGACCTGGGTGATGCTCCCCTTTCTACAATGTAAAGGCCTTACAAATTATTGTTAGATTGATGTAATTCACCTAAAAATTTTAGCTGCATCTACAAGCAGAGAGCTACCTAGCGATCAAAACTGTTCACTCGCTGAAGAGCCAGCATTTGTGCATGAGAGGGACGTAACTATAGATGCTTAGACAACCTTTGACTTACAGCAAATCTATGTCCTTACTCGGTAAACAAATAGAATAAGTTGTGTAAAGTAAAGAGAAGAGTTACATAAGTAAAACTAGCAAATGCCAAAACACAGTCGCATTTTACTTAATGTAACGTCAAGTTCTCAAAAGACTTTAAAGTATAGGCGCCCCCTTATAACCCTTTTAACCCGTTAAAAGGTGCAGACATTCTTCAGGTACTGTCGAATTGTTCTGACATGCTCTGGTTCCCATGACAACGACTTGTCACAGGAAGTGCTAACTCGTGATATCACTTTGTAAACAAACCAGCCTAGGTGGCTAAGCTAACCTAACCTAGCGTCCATCCAGCTTAGGCTAAGCTAACCTAACCTAGCATCCATCCATCCAGCTTAGGCTAAGCTAACCTAACCTAGCATCCATCTAGCTTAGGCTAAGCTAACCTAACCTAACATCCATCCCGCTTAGGCTAAGTTAAATAATAACTTCTACAGTTAGCAGTTAGCATCATTTACTTTAAGCCTTAATTACAGCTGCTGTTTATACAGCCCAAAGTATTCTAGAATACTTTCTTTAACCCCAGTTAGGGTTTGTAATTCTTCACTTTCCGTACTTCCAATTCTGCTCAGCTAAAGTTCACCTTCAGTAGTTTAGGCATAGTCCTTGCTGAGCACTGTAGGCTAAATCGCCAATTAAACTTAAGCTTAAGTACATGTAAAATGTGTAGCTAGAGAAGAATCTGTATAGTAATGAGAATTTTCATCAGCATGTTGACTAAACCTTTGAAGGGACACACAGAGTGGTCGTGAACACGCAACCGCTGTAACCCACCATGGAGTGTTGGTCCAAGCGAATTCAAAGTTTAGTCACTAGTGCTACTGACTATTCTCACGTTCAGATCATTCCCGCTGTTTTGACCACTCACCTACGTTTTATTTTTATTTTTTCTTTAATAATAATAGCAGTCAGCTATTACCTTGTCTTTTCGGTCATCTATATGATTCAATTCCATTTCCTCTCTTGTTGGAATGTGGTTCCATTTCCCATAGGGCCCAGAAAGGAAACAGAGACACCTTTATTTGTGATTTTGTTTATTTTCAACAAGTGCACTCTTTTTTATGACCCTGCAACACAAGTAATTTCAACGATTACTAGGGCATAACTATAGTCCTGAGGATTGATAATAAGCACAATTTGAATAGGAAAGCTGTCCTTTTTCCCCCTATCATTCACTTCGTCAAGCCGTAGTGAACCACTACAAAAGTCCAGAGAAATAATTTAGTCATAAGAACCATCTTAAGTCATTTATTTAATCTCGGATAGGCCCTTTCCAGGAAATACTATCGGAACCAACATAAGTCTTAGCCTCCTAACAGCCACAGCTAAGATAAGGATACAAGACACACTTCACTAGATAGATACACGTGAAACGCATAGCTTTATGCTACATTCCTAGCGAACCAATTAAACCTTGGTTCTGAACTTTTAGGGTCATGCATTAGTCTCACCACAAGTGCGACAAAATGTCACAGAGCCTCTGCTTAACCTGACCTTAACGTTCCAGCTTACCAAAGACTATGTCAAACAATGGACACTATGAGAAACCACCTCTCATACCCCTCCAACCACCCACGAGCGCCGTCTGCACCCACCGACAACCAATGCCCCAGACAACCGACGTCAACGGGCACATGCTGCGTGCACAAGACAACATTCAGCGTTCTGCACCTGATGCCATCTCTGCGCCACAGCTTGTGGTGCCACAGTGCAAAAGGGGGGTCATGCCAATGTATGCCCATGACGCACCATGTGCTGCACACCGCAGCACCAGAGACACTTGCAAAACACCGAACCAAGTGGCATACCGGCGTCCTCAAAAGCGGAAAGACTGTCCTAGCCAACCAAGGACGACACTCGCTGAAATTTTTCCTCCCTTTCTCTTTCTCTCTCCCTTTCACTTTTACCAGGATGCTGCTGTGCCTCCAGCCAACCAGAGGGCAGCCGCAATCGGACATCTCACCAGGTCCGGCATCAGGCATCGTCCTAAGGGAACAACCAGGACTCCTTTTCTGCCGGACCCGCACTCAGAAAGTGTATGTGCCACCTGATCCTCGCAACGCCTACAGAACACAATACAGCTGGGTAGGGGCCGATGGACAGAAGACGCCCTCACTCACGCTGAGGCCGATGTCGAGCACATGCTCAAAGAACTTGAGAAAATGACTATCACACAAGCGGAGTTAGGTGGACACAACCACCGCTCCAAACAGTTCCGGGGAGCTTTGCCCGGAGCCGCCGCCACTATGTTTAACACTTGTATGTCCAGCATGAATGCAGTAAACCTAGCCAACGTGAGACGGCATGCAGCCGAAATTCAGACTGAGATTCCACAGATAACAGAGCAACTCCCAACACAGAGTGCATCCCTGCAGACCATCGACAAGACATTAAAGCGAACTGTGGTAATTTTCAACACCCACAGCGTTCGGCTGACCCAGACAGTGAACTCCATGAAACGGCTGTTTACGGTCTTCCAGAATGACTTTGGTCAAACTCAGCTGGTAACAGCCCTGATGACAGACCTGCTGTTGGAGGTGAACTCCTCCATTGACAGCCTAGCCATGGGTAGAATTCCACCGCACCCGATACCCTTAAGCCTTGTGCAAACCGTGCTGGCTTCCGCCATCACCACGCCAACTGACTCTCTACAAATACACCTTGCCTACTCGCTGGGTAGTGCCAGCCCCCCTGAGTCGACCCCAAGCAGAGAGAAGTGGGTTTTGCTCCGGAACTTACCCATCATAGAGCCAGGCCGAATCTACCGGCTCAAGAACATTGTCAATGTCAGATTTTGAAAAGTAACACTCACATCGAGATCCGCACGCCGGACGTGGTTGACTTCAACGACAGCTACACAAAGCTGTCCTTAGCTCCGAACCCGTACGTGTGCACATTGACCAAAGACACTCACTATCTCTGCCCTAACAAACCCTTCCTCGGAGACTGACGGAATCTGCAGGCTGCAGATCAGCGACAACCGCTGCCCTGCTAAAGCTAAGCCTCGCACTCAAATCATCGAGACCCAAGCAGAGATTGTAGGTGACATGGCTCGTTAACACTCCTGTGCGCACAGCTGCACTCAATTACGACCAGAATGACACTGACACCTGTGTCACCTCGCTCCACCAGAGCATGTGAATCCAAGTACCGAAAGGTGCCATCCTTCACCGTGACAACCTGGCATGGTACCATCTTCCAAGCAAAGAGCACAAATTAGAACTGGAAATCCCATCCTTCTCCAGTCACCACACTTTCACCCTAACTCCAGAACGGGAGTTGTGGTTTGCGAAAGGGGGGGGGGGGGGTCCCAGCGAATTGACGTTTATCCTATCGACACAGCCCTCCAAGCTTTGTCTCAACTGCCCTACTTAACCACCACACCTGCTGTCCAATCCTGGATTGCGGCCGACCCTACGCTGGGTACCTCTATCAACCACACCCAGACGCTCGACAGTCATCCTGCGCAAGAGGCTCAACGAGGTGTGAACATCTACAGCCAAGCCCACGGGACCCTCAGGAAGGGGGTACCACGCTGGAGGCTGCGTCGAACTTAATCAAGCTGAGCCCTCAGCCTCAGCCTGAGAGCACCTGCCACCCGATCATCATGATTCACCTGGCATCCGTCCATTGTGATGATTGTTGTCCGATTAAGTCCACACAGGGACTTCATCAGACAAAAAGGGGGACTGTAAGGACTGGGCTAAGTGGGTGAATCTGAATAACTAAATACATCCGGCTAAAGACCAAAAATCTCTGAATGTAAATTAACCCAAACACACACACAAACACACACACACACATTCCCCCACCAGTGAAGACCACACTCAGGACAGAGCGTGGTGTCCGATTACAAGACATTTTATGACTGATCGGAATGTCCCAAAGGAAGTGGATTCCAAAGCGAAAAGAAACTTATTTTCTTTAAAAGACATTTAACCAGATATATTCAATGTGTTTTTATGTGTGTCCATTTGCCCATGTCACATTGGAATGACTATGATTTTATCGTAGCTTAAAGTGAATTATAAATACCTTCATTATGCATTTTAAATATAAATGTCTATTCCCATAACTTGTACACATAGTTCTGGACACCTCCAGAATGCTTTCGGTGTGATCAATCAGAATACGTACATAATATCCAGTAAAATATAGTTTACTATGTTTTCCATCTTTGGAGTGAAAAGAGACCAAAACTAACATCACTGGTGTTCTTAGATAACGGCGTTTACGACCCAAAGGAATGTTCACAGAACTGTAGGCCCTCTCTGAATTCTAACCAAGGAGGAGAAATGAATCCTGTATTCATATATATATATATGCTATTATATATCCACATGAGAATTGTATGAACAATGTATCTAAGTTCCCTATTTCATGAGTTGCCTTTTTGTGGTTTGGTCTATGTTTCTCGACAACTCTAATGCGATAATGTTTTAAACTTTGCCAACTAATGTTTAACCAAATCCATTTGTGGCAAGTTTGGTCTCGATAAACTCCAATCTTCATTCCCCATTTGTTAATTGACATTGCATTTTGCTAAACTTGTGACACATTAGTATTATAAGAATTGTGAAGATTCTGCTCTTAAACACCGACGAAATTAGGGTTTCAAATGTCTCTCTCTTAGACAAAGAGCAATAAAAACCAAAGTCCCGCCTGTGAAATTCCAACCCTCTAATTGGCCAAGTCAACAGGAAGAGGCCGGATTTCTCCAAGGTGATAAATGACGCTTCCCCCCTTCGCTCGCTCTGTTACGCCTGTCTTTGTGTCATAATGTAAGGTCTCGCCTCCGGGCGAGCTCTTCGCCTTTCTTTTATTTGTTTCTAGTTTAGTTTGTGTTTTTCAGTCTTAGATAAGTCTCCGTGTTTAATTCCAATCGACGAGTGAAAAGAACACCGCGTGACATATCTCTTCAGCAAATCCATCTACCAGGGACCTTTAAACGAGCGCGCGCTCGTTTTGAAGGAGAAACACGCGCACATGACCACGTGGCGAGAGACGCACACACGCTTCGTCACCAGCCATGCGGAGATGTGACGTTAACTCCACGTGATTTCCCCGTAGAGATCTTTATTTCTTTTCTTTGTTAGTCAAAGTTTTGTTTTCCGTAGTCGACTCTGTTCACTTCCACCAAGTGAAACGAACTTAGCCGAACTATTTTCCTTCGGTAATGTTACCCCAAAGACTTGGAAACTCCGTTCAACACGCGCGCCTAGCAGCGCCCAGTGACGCTTCCTAAAGGACTCCGCTCACGCACGCGCAGGAATGCCGCGACACAGAGAGACCCAGAAACTTAAGTATATCTCTTTATAGAGCTTCTAAGAAGCATTAAGATGATGTTTTCGTGTTGTCACAGACAGGGGACTGTCCGGGGAATGTTGCCAATGCTCTCTCTCTCTCTCTCTCTCTCTCCCTTCCCCTCTCACACGTGTTTCCATTGTCCACACTCTATGCATTTCTCGTTCATCGATGCCTTATCGTGTATTGTTGTTTATTATGTTTGTAAATACATATATCCCATGTAACCGTAGTAAATACATAAGTAGTTCTGCCTTATTAAATTCATTATATTCATCTGATTGATGTACTGCCTTTTTGCTCATTTTTAAGTCCCTTAAGTGCCAAAAGATCTTATAGCAACAAGCTTACAAATTAAAGATACTTTAAAGAGTATGTGTTTATAGGGCAGGAAACCCAATTCTTGTGGCCACAGAATTGCTTTTCCTGAAATCCTATAAAGTAAGATGATATTGTGGATTCCCACAGATATTAGTCTGACAATTGAGCTAATTAATTTAGCCTGTTTTGTAAGACGTGGTCCGTGTAGTTAATTGCAATCAACTTGTGGTTAAGTGCAAGGATACACAGACATGCATGCAGGTAAAATGACATATCATCCCTTATCGGGAGTTTTATTAACATGTAAGACTGATCTAATCCAAACATGTATGAATAATTATTAATTACCAATTATTAATTATGATATGCAAATTCCCCACGGATTAGATCCGCCCCAGAGTCTTTACAACGGTCTCTCCTGCTGGTGGAAGCTGTACTTGTCGATATAAGACTCCTTGATCCTCCCTAATCCGAGGCCACTGCCTAACCAACTCTCTAAGACCTTCATGGCTCCGATCTACTTCTCCCTTTGAGGGCGGTGTTCCCCTCCTCCAGTGTCTCAAGAAAGTTCCAATCACCGGATCGGAGAACTGCAGTGCAAATAGATCACATTTCTCTCGCACCGGTACAGCATTTATAGCTGAGGCTCTAGCATCGTAGGGGTTTAACTTTAACCCCGACTGGTGCGCAATAACCTCAACTGGAACTACGGTCCCTGCATTGCTCATCATCTGACTACTCATAGCGGGGGAGGTAAGACGTGACAATGCGTCCGCATTACGATTAGCCGCCCCAGGTCGATACCGAAGTTCAAAATCGAAAACAGCCAGTTGAGAAGCCCAACGCTGTTCTAAGGCTGCCAATTTAGCGGTTTGCAAATAACTCAAAGGGTTATTATCGGTATAGACAATGAACTTGTTGCCCATCAGGTATTCCCTGAACTTCTCCGTTATTGACCATTTTAAAGCCAAAAGCTCCAATTTCATCGAGCTATA
Source organism: Siphateles boraxobius (assembly GCF_051911475.1). NCBI lineage: Eukaryota > Metazoa > Chordata > Actinopteri > Cypriniformes > Leuciscidae > Siphateles > Siphateles boraxobius. Next base: position 7,290,496 of record NW_027509219.1, on the reverse strand, counting down.
GTTTGACATATTTGTTTCAGGGGGCCGCAAACCTCTACTTGCAAATGCGATCGGCCTAGTCTGTCCCCCCTGGTCTTGAGACAAAACTGCTCCGAGACCATGGTGACTCGCGTCAATTTCCAAAATAAAAGGTTTAGAAAAGTCGGCATACCCCAACACCGGAGTATGCACCAACTTCTCTTTAAGGGTCCCAAAAGCTCTCTCACAATTTTCAGTCCAATGTTGTTCAAAGGAGCCTGTAGTTCTACGAGCCGCCCTCTTACCGCCTTGCAGTACTCCCACCAGCTTATGCAAGGGTGCAGCAACCGAAGCAAACCCTTCAACAAATCGGCGATAATATTAAGCAAAGCCTAAAAAGGAACGCAATTCTGTCACACTACTAGGCCTTTGCCACTGGGCAACAACACTAACCTTTTCAGGGTCAGTAGCCACTCCCTCTGCCGAAATAATGTGCCCCAAATATTTCACCTCCGTCTGGAACAGATGGCATTTTTGTAGCTTCAATTTCAAGTGATATTGCTGGAGATGTCCCAGCACCATTTCTAACCTCTCCTAATGCTGCTGGAAAGAAATTGAAAAGACCACTATATCGTCAAGATATAAAAGCAAAGCATGAAATCGTTGGTCACCAAATATCCTTTCCATGAGGCGCTGGAAGGTACTAGGCGCATTGCACAACCCAAAGGGCATTCTAGTAAACTCAAAGAGCCCAAAGGGAGTGCAAAACGCAGTCTTCTCTTGATCTTGACGGGCTACGGGAACCTGGTTATATCCGCTCGCTAGATCTAAGGTACTAAACAACCCAGCCCCAGCCAAGCGTCCAAGGACTCCTCTATCCGTGGGAGAGGGAAGGCGTCCTTACGAGTTCTTGAATTTAGTTGTCGATAGTCTACACACAGCCTAATTGAACCATCCTTCTTTTGTACAACAACAATTGGAGATGCATATGGACTGCAACTTTGTTTTACTACCCCTTGATCTACCAGCTCTTGAATATGCCTCTTTACCTGATCGTATTGCGAAGGAGGTAGCCTACGATAACGCTGTCGCACTGTAGTCTTATCCATCAAAGGTATTGTATGCTCAACCAAGGTAGCACAGCCCAAATCACACTCCCCACGACTAAAGATGTCACTATACCTCTCCAGTAGAGTGCGGGCCTCCAATACTTCCTGAGAAGACAAATTAGGGCAAACTAAATGTGAAAAATCCATGGGAGGGAGTTCTTCAACTGCCACAGCTTGAACTACAGCTATCTGTTCTCCAGTGGATCTCTGTGAATTTAGCTCTACTTGTGTTGTTGACTGCATTGAAATTAGATGAAAGTCTCCAAGGACTACCTTAGGCCGAATCCATCGGTCCTGAGTCCCTACATTTACGACCGGAACCTCCAGCCTCCCTTGAGTTACTGGCAGAAAGGCAGAAGATATAATCGAATCACAGGGTAAGTGACAATTCTCCAAAGGCAAAGGCTCCAGCAAACCTGAAGAAAATGTGGATCCCAGCCCAGTATGACAAATAGCAGGAACAAACTTTTTAAGTACCAGCTGGAACCAGAACAGCAGGTCCAGGACGAACCCGAACGTGGCCAACCAACGCAGTCTCCAGGGCCCGGGTCAAGCTGTCTGCATTCCGCCATTGCCTTCTTCCATTCTTTTCCTGCAGCTTGTACCCCTAGATGTTGAAACAAAGAATCTCCATGCTGTATAAATAACTCTTGATAACACTGATTGATCACGTTCATTCCTAACAAGCCGGCAATCTGGCCATGCTGCCCCTGACCCCGCACTCCTTCTGGGTTCTTCACTACCAGAATTCCCATACCAGGAAGTAATCTGCCCAATACTTAGACATCCACCTCCAAGTAGCCCAAATATGGGATGGCGAGACCATTAGCGGCCTTTAACTATAGCCAGTTGCAAGACTGCAACTCTGTTCCCAAAGCCGGCTGAAGATGTTCAAGAAAAAACTGTTCGGTAATCGTGGTCACCATAGAACCGGTGTCTAGCAAGCAAGTTAAAGATAACCCCCCAATCATCATTTCTACTGTAGGACAGTCTCCTATAAGCTTAGTACCATCATGTCCTTTAAAGCCCGAAAACTCCCCTTCCGTTGCCTGGGCAACAACACCAGAGGGTTCTAGTTTTCCGAATGATCAAGAGTGGGTCTAGATGTAACATTGGACTGACTTGAACTTCGTGGGCCATCCCCTCCAGCAACATTCTGAGATGACTTCAGATCTACCTTGCAAAACCTAGCAATGTGACCTGCTTTATTGCAACTAATACAAATAGGTTTACCATCTGGCTGGTAGGGAAAATTATTACCACGTGGACGCACATCATACCTCTTAGGAAACACTGGTGGTTCAAGGTGTCTCATGATAGAGTCTAATTGTGGTTGTTGCTTACGCAAGCACTCCTTTAATTCAGTCAACTCATCTACTGACTGTACTGCAGCGACATTTGTTTGAATCTCCCCAGCCCTGCCCTGAGCACTATATGAGTAAGCACGGGGCCTTTGACTAGCCAAGCGTTCTCCTTCCTCTACCCACTGGATAGCTTCAGTACGAATATCCAAGAAGGAGACAGAAGGATCCATACGTACCCTTCGCTTTAACTCTCGTCGCAACATGCTGTCCTTAACATGCTCAATAAACTGGTCCCTAAGAACAAAATCAGGATTGGCAAAACATTGTGGATCTCTCCGCTTAACTGCCTCAATAAGGGACATAAGGGCGTGAGAATATTCCCTCAGCGATTCTCCCTCCATCTGTTTTTGTTGAAAGAACTGAGTCTGCAGCCCTATGTAAGATTTAGAACAACCATAGGTCTCCCGAAGAATGGAAAAAATCTTTTCTGGAGTAATTCTTTCTGCAGGGATCCTAAACTTCATCTCAGCCTTTGCCTCGCCTTCCAGTAAATCAAACACAAAAAAAACTTGTTCATTGTCTGACATATGACGTAAAGTCAAAGAGCTACGCACCTCCTCTATCCAGTCCTCAACTCCCAACGAATCCTGGGAAGCCTTTCCTGAGAAACGAGGACACTTTCTTTCCCTTGGGACATAAACATATCGCTCGGATACCACTGGAAGAGATGGTATAGACACAGGAGTTGGTAGAAAATTAGTCAACGGGATAGGCACTGAAGAAGGGCCCTCCAACAAATCATTAGCAGGGGCAGGGATTACTCTCTGAGTGGTTTCTTCTCTAAGCCTGGCATTTTCTGACTTCAATTGTTGTACCAATTCAGTTAATACCTGCACTTGCGCTGCCATTTCCTCTGCCATATTATAATAAAGAAAAAAAAAAGAAAAAAAAGAGAGAGAAAAAAATAATAATTGCATGCGTGTACCACTCAAGAGATGGACAATCTGATGTTCCCAGCCAATTCTCAGAGCCCTTTGACCATGATCCAAATCTTCAACCACTGCCTTTCCCAGTACACAACACCATACAACAAACAAATAAAAAAGAAAGAAAAACCGTGCACCATACACCCAGTACTAGAATCCTGCCCGACTACAGCAAATGTAACGGAGAGATATACGAAGTCTATAATTAATGGGGGAGTAGACCCGCTCAAGTTGTTCAACTAGATGAAAGTATAGGCTCTGGTGAGGTACACGGTTTCTTTATTTCTTCTTTTAAAAAAAAAACATATATAAACATTAATTCAACAAATACCAAACAAAATAAACATTCACAAAATAACGGGGCCGCAATAGGGGCCAGATTGATTTACTTAGACAAAGTCTTGGACTGGAAGTAACAATCTCCGCTAATTTAGTGCAACCCAGGAAAATTGTAACACACGTGCCAAATGTAATACACAACACTCAAATCAAAAGATACCACTATCACTGCATCACACCATCTCCGAATAAGGAAGATATAGTCACGTCCAGTAAAGAAAAACCCCTAGCTGGCCAAACAAAAGAAAAAAAAGAAAAAAAGAAAATTACACTATACAATGGACGAAAATCAACTAAAGAAAAAGAACACAAATAATCAATACCATATTAACATGAAATTTCGAAAACCAGAAACAAATCCAAATAGACACAATTGTAAATAAACCATATACTGGGAAAAACAGTGGTGTAGTGCACCATCAGCTGCCAGATGAATCTCCACAGTGTGTCCTATCTTATACTGAACACGTCATATCACAAGTCCCGAACGCGATGGTAAGCTTGTTAGGTTACCGGGAATTGTCCGCAACATGAACAGGGGAAACTGAACGATGTGATACGTACAGATCCAAGTGAATGACTGCGTCGCAATGCCAGGTCTGTTACCGAGGATTATTGGCAACATAAACGGTAAGCGGTACCCTCAGCGTGCAGCAGCTCTTCTCACTCACAGCAATTCCACGCCAAACAAACATGTGCGTGTCTCCCACACCATTGTGCCACACCCCCCTTTAACTCGTTTAGGCGGAAATGATGCTGGACGCATTCTGCCGTGACGTCAGTCACAATAGTAAAAAATTATAAACACTGACAACCCACTACATCGAGATCACGAGAAAATTAAGTCGTGATCACGAGAAAACAACCTTTGTTATCTCGAGATCAGGATAAAAACAAGTCGTGATCACGAGAAAACAACTTTTTATCTCGAGATCACGAGAAAAATAAGTCGTGATCACGAGAAAACAAGATAGAAAAAATAATATTCCATGGCCTCTTAGGGCTTCCGTATCAACATGCAGACTAATCCACAAATAAGTGGACTCCACCCACCCTTTACCTAAGCCAATCAGATAACGGCCACATTGAGCTGACCAATCGTAGCACGTTCTCGCTACAACCAATCCCGTTAGGCTTTACACTCGGGGTGAGAACTGCATGGATCTGATTAATTTTGCAGATATCGACACCATTGAAAGCAGCTGTAATGGGAGCTTCATTAAAATTAGCTGTTTATGTGGTTAAAACACCCCGTTTCCAAAAAATTGTTGGAGTTTAAGGCTTCTTTATATTTATTATTCTTTATTATTAACTCAGGATTACACACAAATGATCATCACAGATCCCGAGCATCTTAACACCCTCTCTACCGGAGTCAAGCGGCACAAATGTGATTTAAAGCACAATCGTTGTGACAAATAGCTAGCTATAGGACATAAATATTATGTACAAGACAAAATATCAGCCCAAATTACCATCATTGAAGATGTAACAGCGTGTAGGCTAATGGGGTTTTGAGTGGATTATGGAATGCTGAAAAAATACATATTTGCATTTATATTGGATGCTGTAAGTAACTTTTACAATACAATATTATTAAGTCTGATTCATATGAAATATTATTTATGTGATCAAGCGTTTTAACGGATAAATTCAAATCGCTTGTCTGCTGGGCATTTCACTTTTAAATGCATGTTATATATTTAATCATTAGATCAACGGACCTGCTATTTAAAACTTGAAAGAAGAAGTGGGGAAAGCTGTTGTGACAGTAATTTCCCCAATATTACACAAACTCGCGTATTTATCACGAGGTTGAATCCAGTTATTCATTATTCAGCAACGCATTGATGCTTTTCTGTTTTATCATGAATAACATGATGCTTCCATAACGCGTTGTTCCCATAACATAAGCGCTGTTTCTCTGGCATTTTCAAAGGCTCATAAAAATGTGTCTTGGCTTGATACACAGTCTAATGGTCTAACTCTAACGAAATCCAAATTTTAAACATTTTACTAAAGCAATATTATGAGCCTTATAGCCTTACACTTCCTATTTGAGCCAATGCAGATGAACGAGCAAAGTTATTTCAGGGCAAGACCACTCTGGTTGTAAAGCCTAACGTGATTGGTTGTAGCCAGAACGTGCTGGGATTGGTCAGCTCAATGTGGCCGTAATCTGATTGGCCTAGGTAAAGGGTGGGTGGAGTCCACTTATTTGTGGATTTGTCTGCACATCGACGCTAGAAGTGTTTCAAAATTCACAAATGCGAGGGGATTTACAAATGCACAGGAACCGATTCACAAATGCGTGAGGGGATTTACAAATGCACAGGAACGATTCACAAATGCACAAAAAACGGTTCACAAATAAATGCCAGGCAGAGTTGTGTTTGTGGAATAAACAACATTTGTAAATATATTTTTTATTTGCAAATCTCATTCTATTTATTTGTGAGTTTTATAATTCTTTGTGAAACTCTTTACATTTATGTGTGGTTCTTAATCTATTTATTTGTGAATTTGATATATTTTTGTGAATCTCTTTACATTTATTTGTGGATCATAATCTATTTATTTGGATTAATGCAACAATTCTACCCCCATAATAGTCTGGTCAAGCCCGCCACTTATCAGCCAATAAAAAAAAGAAATGGGCTACACAATAGCCAATCAGAAAATAGCACTATTGTATTTGGGTAAGATTTAATGCAACAACCAATGAAAAAAAGCATATCCTGGAAATAGGCTTGTTTGAGATGAGCCTTGCCTCGCCTGAAATGTATGTAGTCTCGAGTAGCCGGCTGCAGTGAGACGAGGAGTGAAATAAGTGCAGGCAAGCCGGGGTTCTTCTCATTTCTTATTTGTGCATCCTCGTTTCCTTTCCTCGCTTCCTTTCCTAGCGTCTCAGCTCCACCCCCTGTAGGTTGTGAGGGAAGGACGCAAGGAAAGAAAATGAGAACGGAGGAATTGAATGAACGCTTTTTATATATATTGGAATACTTGATCACTTGAGCGTCACTTCACAGCGTCATCAGCTGCGCTCAAAGGATCTGTGAGATGTGTGGTTTATATAAACTGCAAGGGTATAGGATTTAATTAAAATTATTGTGACGATGTGAAGGGGGAGGAGAATTTATACGTGCGTCACGTTTAGTCAATATGCTTGTTTGAGATGAGCAAAATCTGCGCAGAACCGATCACCGGTGATCAACGCGCAATGCATGCTGGTTAGAAATGTGTCCAAGTGCGGTACGCCTTGCTCTGATGTCATGCTGACGTGTGTCAGAAAGCTCTCGCGAGCGCAAGGCGCAAGTGTCGGATTCTGCAGTCGCGCGCAGTTGCTCTCCACCGACTGCGCTGATCAAAAGCATGATGGGAAACGACTTGCTGACGACACAGCTTCATGTTGATTGGTTTAAACAACCGATATGCATATACATATGTTATGTGTGAATATTCCCAAACTCTCGGACAGTGCGATCTCTATGGGTTATGCAATGTCATTTTATTATATATATAAAGAGTTCAGATGCAAAATCCTCTAAGTGCCATCTGAAAATTTCTTCTAGAATGATAATTTTTATCAAGCTCGTATATTTTAGTTCATTAATTTCAATTAAATGTCAATGAAAAATGCCAGTTAATTGTCATTTAAGTGAAATTACTGAACTTAAATATACGAGCTTGATAAAAATTATCATTGTAGATGAAAAGGCTTTTGCATCTGAACTCTTCATATATACATATATATATATATATATATATATATATATATATATATGTCTGTATTAAAGAAAAAATGATTGATAAACACTTATTTGGAATGGAATTAAATAACAAGTACTTTTTATTTTCATATAAAAGCAACAGAACTTAAATTGTATCCAGTTTATTAGCAAAACTGTGCACGAGCGTGAATCCCGCGATATAGTAGGGAGGTTAAGCCCAAAAAATAGGCTTTTGACTTCAAGTCATGATGCAAAGGTCTCCTTTGGTATGGAAGTAGGGTCATACAAATCAATTTATCCTAAGACACAAGTGAGATCACACTTATATCAGAAATAAACATGTTTTTTCAAAAATGTACATTTTTGGGGTCAAGGAATCCAATAAAATTGGTTTCAAGTTTAAAAAAATAATAATTTTCCCCATACCATGACAATTGGGGGTAAATATGCACATTTCACATAAAAATTGTCATCAGAGTGACTTTACTTATGTTTTCGTTCAAAAAAAAAAAAATTTGTATTTAAGCAGTGCAGCTACTTCTGTAAATTACATTTGTCCTAAGTAGCATGAGATTTCGACCAGTCAGGAGTAGCCTATAGCATATCAGTTCCTGCAACAACACATCCCATCTGCACCAGGAGCTGTGACAGCTGTTGAAGGTCAGAGGTGACAGGCTAACACTTTGAGGTTCGTATGACTTTCTCATTAAATAGAAAAATGTTTTTAATGTTAGATAACTAATAAATAGCTAGCTAGTTGACTATGGAAAAAAAACCTTAGAGGGAAAACCTCTTTTCTTGAGAATACTGAAGCCAAAAATTATCCTTATAATTTTTATTAATTTTAAACACACTTGCTGTAGCTAGCAGACCTAGGCGAGGCAGCTCGTGCGCCTATTGGATGCTATGCGGCAACTGCTGCAACCTATCGAGGCACTGCACGTGACGTAAGCACCAATGAGTGGGCGTGTGGGCGAATGGGCGTGGCTTATGCCTATATAAGCCAGAGCTCGATAAGATGCTCCTTGGTTTTCATCGACTGAAGCGAAACCAGATGGTAGTACAAGCACGGCAGGGTTACGCAACACTCATTCCCTCTTCTAGAGAGAACCGAGGTTACGTTAGTAACTGTGACGTTCTCTTACGAGAGTACTCTCATGTTGCGTAAGCTAGCTTACGCTACGGGAATCCAATTTAAAACGCTGTGCGTGCTAAATCTACCACAACACTGACCCAAGAGCGAGTGCCCTGAGTTTATATGATATGGGGATATAAAAATGGGCAGCTAGACCTTTAGATCGGCCACCAAACGAAACAAATAGCTATCCTGACCGCCTGAAAGCAGCCGAACGTTCCACGTAAATTCTTAGGGCCCTAACCAGGCAAAGGAGATTCACGTCAGACTCGCTGTCAGATCTGAAGAGAGAATGTCAGATTGAAGAGGCGGTGGTTCCAGCACCAGTCGGTCGCCTTCCAAGGTTACAGAGCTGCAACGCATTTCTGATTGACCCTGAGGCGAAACAGATCGGAGGCCCAAGCTCGAGACGGCACTCGTGCTTTCAGCCACCACTACAGTGGGCGCATGCGAAGCAGACCCAGTTGGAGTACTGATGATGATGAGGCCATGAGGCCCAGCATTTTCTGAAAACTCTTGAGCGGGACTATAGTGCCGCAATGTTCAGTATGCGCTCTGGCGATAGTCGCGCTGTCATTGACAGCGAGTTCAGCTCTGTGCCCAGAAAGGATATTTCCTGGCTGGGGGACAGCGAGCTCTTCGCCCAATTGACTGTGAGACCAAGATTCTCGAGGTGTTCGAGTAATATGGTCCTGTTTTCTATGAGCTCTGAATGAGATCGAGCTAGAATCAGCCAATCGTCCAAATTGTATGCCCTGAAGTTTCAGGGGCGCGAGTGCAGCGTCCATGCACATCATAATATACAGGATGCCAGGGACAGGCCGAACGGTAGGACTGTGTATTGATATGTCTGGCCCTCGAAGGCGAATCTCAAAAATCACCTGTGACGAGAGAATGTCAGACTCGCTGTCAGATCCGCAGAGACTTGTGCTCTGAAAGGAGTGGCAAGTACTTTGGGGACATAATCATGTCTTGGTTTGAGGATGACCTTGGAGTCATTAGGCCCAAACTCAAGGCACGACGCGCTAACAGAAAGTGCGTGTAAGTCACCCACCAGCTTGACTGAGGCGATAGCCACCAGAAAGGCTGTTTTCAATGAGAGATACTTAAGGTCCACAGACTGTAGAGGTTCGAAAGGGGAACCCTTCATGGCCTCCAGGACCAAGGAAAGGTCCGAGGGGGGGCGAGGAGGTTTCATCCTTCTAGCTCCCCTCAGGAAGCGGACTACAAGGTCGTTCCTACCCAGTGACTGGCCAGGCGAATGTTTGACAAATGCAGCAATAGCCGCCACATATACCTTGAGCATGGATGGGGATCTACCCTTATCCAAGAGCTCCTGTAGGAAGGAGAGAACCCGTTGATACTCGTTGATAGCCCACACATGCAGAGCCCAAAGCTCGGATCGTGGGTGCCAAATCGTACCCCCGGCCTATGAGAGTAGATCTCTCCTCAACGGGACAGGCCACGGAGGCAAGCTCTGAAGCTGCATCAAGTCAAGTCAAGTCAAATATATTTATATAGCGCTTTTCACAATACAGATTGTATCAAAGCTGCTTCACAGTATCAATCAAAACACCTTAACAATGTTTGTTTATTACTGGAAAAAAAGACATCCTAGTTTGGTAGAGCTGATCAATGGTATGATTGGTTAATTAATTTGAATATCCCCAACTGAGCAAGCCAAAGGCAACAGTGGCAAGGAACCGAAAGCAAAGATATGGGCCTCTCAAGTATGGTCGGCGGCCATTTCTGAAGCAGCGGCGGGCCGGGACACTACTTTGGCTAATGTTCGGAACACAGTTTAAGATATCTTAAACTGTGTTCCGAAGATGAACGGAGGTCTTACGGGCTTGGAACGACATGAGGGTGAGTCATAAATGACATAATTTTCATTTTTGGGTGAACTATCCCTTTAATAGGGAGTGAACAGGCTCTCCGTAGACCGGCTCTGGTTTCGTTCACCCACAGAGGAAACCACTGGAGCTCCAAACATCACTTTGAACATCTCCTGTTTTAATGTTACTACAAATTCACAACTTCTTTGACACAAACAATGACAACTTGACTGCTGTTAGAGAATGTTTCCCAGATAATTAACATCAGTTTTTCATGAGTGTCTGTAACTGAGCCAGGGGCGCAGATGGCACTAGGGACGGGGGGGACATGACCCCCCCCAGATTCATAGTGACCCGATCCGTCCCCCGCCCTCACTATCCCTACGAAAGGCGACAAAAATCGGTAAAACGGAGGATTAACCGGTGTTTTCGCTATGTACATTAGCCAAAGTAGTGTCCCGGCCCGCCGCTGCTTCAGAATTGGGTAGGGGCAGACGCGGGCTGACACACAATAATAATCTACACCGGTCACCATTACTTTGTTTGTACCCACATTCTCACTATACGCTGTTCTGTTGTCAATAAACACACGATGCCATCATGCCACCGACGTTTACACTCTCTCTTCTGTGTGTGTGCTACGACTCCTGAGTGACGTCGCCGGGGTCCTATGAGGAGCTGGTAGCTGCCTCAATCGTGCCTGTAGGGGAGGACCGGTAACCATAGTGATCATATACCATCTATGACTGAGCTGAGTCGGTGATTTTCTGAACTGAAAAAAATCGACAGTATAAATGCCACATAAAGGCAATGAAGAGACAAAAAACAATCACCTCATTTTTTCAAAAACCAAACAATGTAAGTATCCTATGCCTGTTGACTTTCCCAGATGTGGCAGATTAGATTTGTTAAGGGGAATAGCTAGTCTGACAATAATGGCAAGAAGGCTTTTGCACTTAGTAAACACAGCAAAATGTGGAGACCATAACTATGCATTTAGGTGAGTGGACAGAGACAAATAATGAATGAACACAAAAAGAATGGTTGGATAAATCAAACAATTTATCGTCATCAGGAAATAATGTTTTATCTTATCATTTAACCCATTGTACTGTATAAATTGACTGAGGTATGTTCACTGTCGTGTAAGCCACTATAAAAATAATTATAATAAGTAAATTTGTGTGGTGCAAGGTTTATGCAAACAACAAATAAAGGCCTACATAAACTTTTGACATCCTCTTATAGCAGGAAATCATGTTTTCTATTGTATGGACTGGAGCAACGGAGGATATAGATTCTTAAATTATGGGTTATGAAAAACATTTCTTAATTGGTCATACATCATTTGAATGATATTTCTAATCTATAAATTGCAACAAACTTGTAATTAACACTTAAATTTAAAATTGAGTTATTCTTAGACATTTTTGAAATAGTAGTTTTAGCCATTAATTCTCAGGATTATGTTGTATTTCACATTGTTGTGAAATTCTATAGAGGTATAGAGGGTTAACTGAAATTATACGATTTAAAATGTTGTCCTCCTGGCCTGCAGGCGATTTCTGATTACAGTAAGGTAGGCCCTAGTCCAGAGGTCTTCAATCCTGCTCCTGGAGGTTCACAGTTTAGTTCCAACCTGCTTCAGCACACCTGCTTTTGTATATTCAAGCGATCCTGAAGAGCTTGATGAGCTGTGTGTTTCTGGTGTGTTTGATTAGGGTTGGAACTAAACTCTGCAGGACAGTGGCCCTTCAGGAGCAGGATTGAAGACCTCTGCCCTAGTCAGGCAAGTGAGGATCTGCAGGAGGGCAGCCACAAAAATACTTTGCTGAAGACATGAAGTTTTGGTGGGTGATTGGTATACTATTTAAATAATAGTATGATCATGCATTGCTAGTGGTGATCAGGTAGGCCTTTGTTTACCTTTGTTCATTGTTGTTTATCCATGATTTCAAATAAGAATCCCCCAATGGCTTTTTAGTGCAAATCATTAGCCCAAATTACGCAAAGTAACTACTTGAGCACTTGTTAAAGCCCAAATTACGCAAAATAACGAATTGAGTTTAAATCATTTGCTGACAGCTTGGTCCCCCCTAGTTAAAAAATTCTATCTGCGCCACTGTACTGCGGGACTCGGTCGAACACACTTGGGCTGAATCCGAAATCTTCCCCTAAACCCTCAAATAGGGCGTTATTTGAAGGGACAGTAATTTGTAGTGGTGTATGAAACCATAGTGGACATTATTGAGTGGACTTATGAAATCTCACATTGCACAGCAATAATGAGTGTGCAACCGGTGTACGCTTAATGGCTGTCCGAATTTGCTCACTCGTTTTCATTCACTCCTTCAAGTGAAAAGTATCAGTGGACTAATGTAAGGGATAGTAATGAGGCTTTTGGGGGCGATTTCAGATTCAGCCTTTGAAAAAAAGTCAAATGTGTGTGCATGGAGGGTGTGTGAAAAGAAATCTGATTGGCAAGATAGTTAATGTTTAAAACTAGGCTCAAACTCAGACAGCAACATAGTATCGCCCAGATCCAGCCCACATCTGGTGCACGTGGAGTCTACATGTACCAGATGTTGCCCGGATCTGGGCCGACACCATGTTGCTGTCTAGGAAATGAGTGAACAATCTCTAAAATAGCTAAACTTGATTGAAACATTTAAAAAAAAAGGCCTACAACCATGGAGTTGGGATGGAGAAATGAAGCCTTTTAAATCTTTGAAGCACTTCTCTGATTCTTTCTAAAGATTCAAAGCATCAAGCGTGTCGAAAACAGTGCCATCTTGTGGCAGGTAAAATTTACAGCAGCAATAAACCCGAGTGCGCAGATAAAACCTATGTTTTATCTGTTAAAGGGATAATTCACCCAAAAATGAAAATTCTGTCAGTAATTACTCACCCTCATGTTGTTCCAAGTATTCTTGTCGTTTGATAAACTTAAGATTAAGCCACTGTAGTCACTTGGACTATTTTAACGATGTCTTTAATAACTTTTCGGGGAACAAGTTTCAATCCCTTAGAAGCCTATGGAGGAGTGATCCAGCTCTCAGATTTAATCAAAAATACCTTAATTTGTGTTCCGAAGATGAACGAAGGTCTTATGGGGTTGGAACAACATGAGGGTGAGTATTTACTGACAATTTTCATTTTTGGGTGAACTATCCCTTTAAGCACAAATAAAAGCCTGGCACCAATAAATGTATTTAGTTTTCTGATAATATAATTCACATATTAAGGTGTTGCACTAAATAAAATGCAACAAAAACACTTATAATAATACTTGTAATAATCCCAACAGAGTTGTTTGAGGGAAATAAATGTTGCTCCAATTAATTTTTCTATACTGTTAATATGGCAGAATATAAGATTATGATATATAGGCTATATTTTTATATATAGAAATGTTAGTAAATGGGCTTAAAGTTAGTAAACTTCCATAAACCCATAGAATAGTGGTCTGGGTTCAAAAATTCCTACATGCAAAGTGAAACATTCATGTGACACAAATAATAGGCTACGAGCTCTTGGACAAAGCTGCTCCGTAAGAGGATCTGTCTACACAAGCATCAGAATGCTCAGTTACGTGCATCAGATTTTCTAAGTGCATGTAGGAAAGATACAGTCGATTTGTACAGCACTAGATCGTTCCCACTAAGACACAATAGAGCGCAACAAGTAGGCTATGGTATCAAGGCAATAATTGGAGAATTTGGCCATTTCTAATTATTCGGGTCGGGGGGGGGGATGCATCTCTCATTGTCTATGGTGGTTACAGCCCTAGGTTTAAGCATTTTAACTTACACGTGAATGCAAAATCAGGAAACAAAAATGTAATCTGAATTTGCAGGCGGGTTTCAAACGCATTGATCAATATGCTTGCATAGACTTACTGAGCCAAACGTTTTACAGCCTGTTCACTGACAACACCTGCTCAGAACAAGTAGCCTAGTCATATTTTCGTTACCACACGATGACGGACATATTGTCATGAAACAACCCCATTCCCGCGACCCCTCCCTCCCTCATTGTAAATTGAGCTCTCACAAGAACTACTTTCCCACGCGGAACAAGACGGAAAAAAGTTCTCACGGATGAGTTTTAATTGGTACACAGTGGATCGCGTTACAAATGACAGGTGTTCCTCAGTAATAATTAAACTGACACAAAAACAGTCTCAACGGGGTGGAGCCCTCTTGCAGCTTACACTGAAGGATATGCTTATTTGCTCCACATTACACCAGGTAACTGTAACATTGTTTCTACAGAGGGTTTCTTGTTTTAAAAGTTGTTAAAATAAAATGTTCATTAAGTTTTTGGACAAAGATGCAGTGGCTGGCGAGTGCCCGAATTTTAACGATTCACATATAGGCCTAGCCTACTCACGTATTCAATATAGCCTATGCTATAGTAACTCATGCATGTGAAATTTAGCAAAAATGTGAAAGTGGAAAGGAACTTTTTCGCGTTTCAGTGAATTTGAAAATGAGCAGTGATTGAAAACAAGTGAGGTAGTTGTCCGTTATTAATAAAAAGTTAAGCAAATGGCAGCATCACCATGCCCAACTCGTTCCGCAGAGCAGATCACAAGAGAGTGAGAGTAGGCCTACAGCAGGGCAGACATGCTCCACTCCGGATCACGGGATAATAAACGCCAAATTACTTTAGAATTTTCTGTAAAAAGTAGTCCAAATTCCAAATTGTGCCATGTTAGTTTACTCTAGTCGTTTAAGCCCTAGTTAGTTTAAGTCGAGATTCCGCGTGTCCACAGTCGGGACTCTGGGTTGTAAAATCTTTATGGTGTGCTGTCTTGTATGAAATTCCAAAGCTGCCAAAATAATAAATAAATACATGAATAGGCCTGTACAAGGACATGTAAAAAATAAATTATAAAAATACATAATTATACAAAGATGTGTAAAAAGGCAAAACTATAAATATTTATACTTGAATTTCCTTATTTATGTGTAATATTATTTTTTCCACATGTATTTATTCCACATTTCTTTGTCTGTATGGTAATGAGGGTGGTGTATTTTACCTCAGACATAGCAGTTGAGCTCAGAGTGCTGGTATAGGCAAGAAAGTGGTAGGCTACTCCCTCAGACCCGGAGTGGATATCGCAGGCCCGGCCCGTGGAATAGGCAAATGCTAGGGCCGGGCGCCACTCATCCATAGGAGCGACAAAATGAGTTGTTATTGTTTTTAAAGAACGAATGATTGATAGCAGGGCTGCACGATATTGGTAAAAAATTACATTGCGATATTTTATTTTTCTGCAATATATATTGCGATATAACTATTTCACCAGATGACTTGTAATAGCTCTATTTGGAAAGAATTCTAGAATGACTGGGGTGGTTTTGTCATGGAGTAAATCCGCATAGAAACTAATATTAATAGAATGTTAACTAATGTAGTTAACTAGAGTTTAATAAATGGAACCTTATTGTAAAGTATTTCCGATTTGTTATGTCTCTTGAGTTCAGTGTTGGACATATCAGTTGTTTTAACCATTCATTAAAGTGAATCGGTTCAAAGGAGTCATTAGTCGTGAATCGGACGTGTCATTAACGGACCACGGCAAATGTTGTGATTATCCCGGCAGTTTAGGACATCGCACAAGATTTGTCAACACAGAAAACATTTAATCACTGGATAGATTTTTTGTTTGTTTATTGAAAGTGTGGTTTATGTCATCTGAGTGTGTGTGGAACGCTTTTCAGAGAAGATAAGGCAACGTTATTTTAGCACAATTCACAACCAGCGGTAGTTCAGAAAAAAAACGTCGGTCTTCCGACCTTTTACCATCGTGTATTCTCAAAGATAATCAGTCAACTCAATTCATTAATATGCGCGAGGGAGGGAGAGAAAGAGCAAGACAGTTTGAAGACGGTGAGAGTGCGCGCGCGCGACCGAGGCTTTCACTCTCTCAGCTCGTTCTCTCAGTTAAACAAGCTCAGCAGTCAGTCATCTACTACATCACTCACCGGTCAAATAAGGCTTTGGCGGGACAAAAATACGCGTTAGTAAAGCTGACAGAAAACGGCGCGCAATGTTTAAACTGACAGGACTTGCAAATTCATAAACTCTCACTCTATGATGGTTAAACTTTGCAATTAATCCGCGAATCACAAGGAAATTATCATTAGTAAATAGGAAAACAAAAAACAGAAAACAACCCATTTTTCGTTTTCTGTTTTGATATAAAAAAACGGAAAACGAAAAACAATCTCGTTATCCGATTGTCCTTCATGGGTTTATAGATGGAAATCAAAATACGTATGTAGGCTATACCTGCTATAAAGGTCCGTGTACGTTTTGATAGTTTGTTTTCCAATTTGAAACGAAATAAGCAGAAACGAGAAAACGGCGCCTTATTCGTTTTTTTCAAAAAAACGAAAAAACGAGATTTCGGCTTGATTTTTCGTTTTTTAGTTCACAGGCAAAAAACGAATAAATGACTTCAAAATTCGTTTTCCACATGTGGGCGGTCCTGAGACGCCCCCTTCCGCCGATTGGTCAAGCAAATCTGAGCATGTAACGTCATCAGTCGTCGCTCAGGTCTGTTCAACAAAATAATAGTCCTCTACTATGGCTACCGATTCTTAAACTGTAAAGGGCAGGTCCTATTGGGCTTTCTTCTGTGCAACTTTACGAGTTTCACTGAAATCTTTACATGAGAAATATTAAATATTAGTCTGCAACCAGCCCGTTTTATTTAGCTGTGCGGAGTTAAATCTGTTCGGTGAAGCTGCGCTTGACAGCGGCGAGCGGGAGAGGCTCACAGACCAATGTTCAGTCAGCAGTCAGAACTTTTCTTTTAGACAGTAGCCTATACGCTCCGCACGGGATTGTGATTGCAAATACTGTTATGCCAATCGGCTGAGGGTGGGTACCGATGATGGTGAAATACATTTCTACTGAAAATGTAATCGACCTGCGAGAATGATTGACAGGACGGTAGCGGCGGCAATTAAGCGCAATATAACTTCAGTTAACAAAAACACAATTAAAAAAGTGTTAAATATAAGTGACTTTGTCTTTGTTTTATTGTTTTTGTTGTTTTTAATCAAATAATTGTGAACCACAAACCGAGGCTTCGTTTTAAAGAGCGATTTCCAAATATATTTTATTTATTTGTTATAATATGGGTAGGCCTATTTTATGTCACCCGTCTTATTCTTTCTTTTACTGTCTATGGTCTTAGTTTGATTATAGTATACCCGAGTTTTTTGTGGTTGTTGTTGTTGTTGTTGTTGTTGTTTTTCAATTAGCAATATATCATAACAACTTATAAAGATAAAAATCTACAGAATAGATTAACAAATAACTGGTGTTGTCATAAGTTAACTAATCAATGGGAAAATTTCCTCACCGGCACAACCCTATTCTTCATGTTGGCTACATGTTACAGATTTAATGTTGAGAACATAATGTTAAAGGCTTCTTAAATACCATTACACTCGGTTGAAGAGTCAAGAAGGATGTGTTCATTTACAGTGATTTCAATCTGTCCTTAGTTGGTGACCCAGTGTAATTATAATGCAGCATAAATAAAAACAAACACACGTAATATGTATGCGGCAAAATAGGCTACGGAGCCCGGGAAGTGACCTGTGGGGGGGGGGGGGGGGGGGAATCCGTGGCGACGGTTTTGCAATCCGTTCGCTCAGTTTATAAACCGTAGCCTAGCCTACTCACGAATTCTCAAATGGTTCCCTCGGTTTAACAAATCGTGCCCACGGAATTAATAAACCGTACCCACGAGTTTCTAATCCGTGCTCTCAGATTTGTAAACCGTGCCTTCAGTTTTTGCAATCTGTAGCCGACCCACGGGTTTGTAAATTGTACTCACGGATTTGTTGCCTCTCCCCCAGTCTGTGACGGATGATTCAACCAGGCCTCCTGTTTAGAGATGCATTTCATTATGTTTAAACTTATTTTTTTTTAAATGGATAATTTCTTGAATTTTCTAAAAAACGTGTATCTTTAAAGTCCTTTTTTTTGTGAGGAAAAGCTCAGTATAATAGAATAAGCAAAAAAAGACTTCACATATATAGCCAATAAAAAATAAATATAACAAACAAGGTTAGGTTATATAAAAAAATAAAACCTTCATAAATTATTTAATGATTGTCTTCAAGTGAACTCATTTATAAACGCAAATGATAATAATTATCATTATTACATTTAGGCCAGATATTTAGAAGGCGTTTTTATCCAAAAAAGGAACAAAGCAATTCGTCAAATTTCAGTCATAATACAGGTAGACCATAATAATACAGGGCTAAGATTATCACAAATAAACAAGATTTTGACCCATAGCTACCCAAGTTTGTGCGGAGGAGGCGCGGGCGCGAACACTTGCATTTTTTTTCCTATCAACAGTGGAAACAACTTAAAATACTCTATCATTTCTGGTCATACAGAAAAGAATAATACATCATTCGCAACTACTTTTATTTGTCCAAATTCACAATAACAAGAAAACGTTGTGCTTTTGTAAAATAAAACAATCAGGCGTGCTTTCATGATGAACTGGAGCGCTGTCTCATAAATGAACTGAAAACAAAATATAACCTGCTTATATAAAGCTTGAAATGTACACTTTTAAACAAACAATTAAAATGTCTCGTTATTTTTTCAGACACATTTATTATCATTAGCCTATAAATAAGCTCTCTATAAATAAGGTTCCAGAGATATGGCTTATCATTCAGCACTGGGGGTAAAATACTATTTCCAGGTTCTAATTTGGCCTTAGAAAACCAGTAAAATCGAAATTTTTTCAATATTAATTTGTGAATATTTTAAATGTTTAAATGGGCAAAAAGTCATAAACAAAAATCTGAAAACACGTCAGTATTTATTTTGTTAATTTTTTTGCGCAGCATTTGGTGTGTAACCTACAGTTAAAATTCAAATTTTTGTGTTCAACTTTGCGTTTTTAAAAATACAACAACCGTTAATTTTTCGTTTTTCAATTAGCCTACGGGTAAAAAAAATGAAAAACAAATGAACTCCGCACAAACACTTGGATATGCGTCAAAATATTGTTTATTTGTGATAACCTTGCCCTGTATTTTTATTGTCTAACCTGTATTATTACTGACATTTGACAAATTGCTTTGTTTTTTCTTTTTTGGAGCGTCTTCTAAATATGTAGCCCAATGTAATAATAATAGGCTAATGATCATTATTAGTATTATTTGCGTTTATAACTATAAATGAGTTCACTGAAGACAGTAATATGTTTATCATAAAATGATTTATGAATGTTTTAATTTTTATATAACCTAACCTTTTACAGGTTTGGAAATGTGTTTGTGTTATATTTCTTTTTTATATGTGAAGTCGTTTTTTGCTTATTCTATTATAATGAACTTTTTCCTCCCCCAAAAAATTACTTCAAAGATATAGGCTACGTCGTTTTGTAGAAAATTCAAGAAATTATCCATTTAAAAAAATTTAAACATAAAAATTTAAAGTTTAAACAATGAAATGCATCCCTAAACAGGAGGCAGGGTTGAATCATCCGGCACAGACTGGGGGAGAGGCCACAAATCCGTGAGTAGGCCTAGTTGACAAACCCGTGGGAACGGATTGCGAAAGCGTGGGCACGGTTTATGAATTTGTGGGTACAGATTGCAAAAACTGAAGGCACGGTTTACAAATCTGAGACCACGGATTAGAAACTCGTGGGTACGGTTTATTAATCCGTGGGCACGATTTGTTAAACCGAGGGAACGGTTTAAGAATTCGTGAGTAGCCTAGCCTACGGTTTATAAACTGAGCGAACGGATTGCAAAACCGTTGCCACGGATTGTTTTTTTTCCCCACAGGTGACTTCCCGGGCTCCGTAGTAAAACACCGGGAAGTCACCTGCGGGGGGGAAAAAACAATCCGTGGCGACAGTTTTGCAATCCGTTCGCTCAGTTTATAAACTGTAATCACGAATTCTTAAACTGTTCCCTCGGGTTTTTTGGATAAAAGCGTCTTCTAAATAGGCCTTATGTAGCCTAAATGTAATAAAAAAATAATGATCATTATTATTATTTGCGTTTATTACTATAATTGAGTTCACTGAAGACAGTAATATGTTTATCATAAAATTATGAATGTTTTATTTTTATATAACCTAACCTTTTACAGTTTTGGAAATGTGTTTGTGTAATATTTCTTTTTTTATATGTGAAGTCGTTTTTTGCTGATTCTGGTTGAATCATGCGGCACAGACTGGGGGAGGGGCCACAAATCCGTGAGTAGGCTACGGATTGCAACCCCGTGAGTAGCCTACGGATTGCGAAGGCGTGCACGGTTTATGAATTTGTGGGAACCGATTGCAAAAACTGAAGGCACGGTTTACAAATCTGAGAGCATTACTCGTGGGTACGGTTTATTAATTCCGTGGACACGAATTGTTAAACCGAGGGAACAGTTTAAGAATTCGTGATTAGGCTACAGTTTATAAACTGAGCGAACGGATTGCAAAACTGTCGCCACGGATTTTTTTTTCCCCCCACAGGTGACTTCCCGGTGTTTTGCCGCATACATATTACGTGTGTTTGTTTTTATTTATGCTGTATTATAATTACACTGGGTCACCAACTAAGGACAGATTGAAATCAATGTAAATGAACACATCCTTCTTGACTCTTCAACCGAGTGTAATGGTATTTAAGAAGCCTTTAACATTATGTTCTCAACATTAAATCTGTAACATGTAGCCAACATGAAGAATATAGGGTTGTGCCGGTGAGGAAATTTTCCCATTGATTAGTTAACTTATGACAACACCAGTTATTTGTTAATCTATTCTGTAGATTTTGATCTTTATAAGTTATATTGCTAATTGAAAAACAACAATAAAATAGTACAACAACAACAACAACAAGACGGGTGACATAAAATACCAATATTATAACAAATAAATAAAATATATTTGGAAATAGCCCTTTAAAACGAAGGCTCGGTTTGTGGTTCACATTAGATTAAAAACAACAAAAACAATAAAACAAAGACAAAGTCACTTGTATCAACCTTCAATTGGTCACTGGGGTCTATATGACCCCAATCGACTTTTCCTTAGTAAAAAATGGTTCCCTTCATCTCAGTGGAATAAGATTTTGTGACTTTTCCTACATTATCTATCTATACACACAAAAAAACTGGGCTTGATTCGGTTGTTCTATATGTACAATTTTTTTTTACACTTCTGGTCTTCGGGGTCAATATGACCCCACATTGAAATGAATGGGAAAATCGAAAAAAAATGTTTTTTATTTTTCATTTGTCAAAACAAATCAATAAATCTGAAAATTTTCATACCAGTCTAGTCTAGTCTAGTCACACATACACACACCGACACACTGGTGTGTTTACTCTTCACTCCTGTTCATATCCGCCTATAGCTGTTTGTTTTTTGTTTTTATTTACTTTTTAAAAATTAAATCCTTATTCTAAAGTTAATAATTTTATACATTTTGATTATTGAAATATGTAATTGCAATCAAGTATTTTCTTTTAGAGGCAACTTATGTGGCATTATTGCAAATTTATTTGCCATTACTGGAAATTTATATAGCTTTCTTGCAATAACAAGATACTTAAAAAGACCTCAAACAACAACAAAAATAATTCTAAACTTTGACAAAATACTGATTTAATGTATTTTAAACGTTTAAATATACATTACAAAAGCTGTTATAAGAGCAGTAAGTCCCATCCAGAAAAATTATTGGATCTCTATGGGGCCTCTGCTGGATGCATATGGTAATTACACTTGCAGACTAAAAATATATTATCTACAAAAAAAACATCTAACCAGCAGATGGCAGAATTATGCATCTAACACCTATATCAATATCCAGAAACAATTCCTATTTAAATTTGATCATCATTAATGTGTTTTTTTCATAAAAAATTCGTATGCTAATGGTGTAGTGGAGGAATTCTGCAGTAAATAGGTAAAAAAGTACTTCACATCTCCCAAAACACAGCATTACTGAATAGATAAGAAGTTAACAAAAAAAAAATATATATATTATTTGTATGATTAAAAATGTATATTTTTTGTACAATTACTCTATCAATTGTTGGGGTCATATGGACCCCAAAGCCCTGAAGTGTAAACGGGAAACGAATACGTTATGAAGGTTAAACACTTTTTTAATTGTGTTTTTGTTAACTGAAGTTATAATGCGCTTAATTGCCTCGGCTATCGTCCTGTCAATCATTCTCGCAGGTCGAGATTACAGTTTCAGTAGAAATGTATTTCACCATCATCGGTACCCAACCTCAGCCGATTGGCATAACAGTATTTGCAATCACAATCCCGTGCGGAGCGTATACTGTCTAAAAGAAAACTTCTGACTGCTGACTGAACATTGGTCTGTGAGCCTCTCCCGCTCGCCGCTGTCAAGCGCAGCTTCACCAAACAGATTTAACTCCGCACAGCTAAATAAAACGGGCTGGTTGCAGACTAATATTTAATATTGCTCATGTAAAGATTTCAGTGAAACGCGTAAAGTTGCACAGAAGAAAGCCCAATAGGACCTGCCCTTTACAGTTTAAGAATCGGTAGCCATAGTAGAGGACTATTACTTTGTTGAAAAGACCTGAGCGACGATTGATGACGTTACATGCTCAGATTTGCTTGACCAATCGGCGGAAGGGGGCGTCTCAGGACCGCCCACATGTGGAAAACGAATTTTGAAGTCATTCGTTTTTTGCCTGTGAACTAAAAAACGAAAAATCGCAGAAATCTCGTTTTTTCGTTTTTTTGAAAAAACGAAAAAACGAATAAGGCGCCGTTTTCTCGTTTCTGCTTATTTCGTTTCAAATTGGAAAACAAACTATCAAAACGTACACGGACCTATAAATCGTATTCCTTAATTCCATAGATATAAAAACTAATTCTGCACTGGTATTTTTTCGTGACCCGGAAGTTACTCCCGCCACGCCAAGACCCGCCCTATTTGAAAAATGTATCTGATGTTTTCGGAGTTGTGGGATCCAGGCGATCACCCGGCGTTCAGCGCTCATTAACCCCGACTGGAACAGCTTTTCCTCGGCTAGTGCTTCTGCTGTTTGCCGCTGGCTCTGATGTCTTTAGTCTAATGGTTAAACATGAGATATAATTTTTCTTGTGTATAAGTCGATCTTTGGTCTCATTAATCTATAGTTTGTTCCATAGCAAATCGTTTTGGCTGAGGGCAAAGTGAAGTTTCATAACTTTATATATTTAGGCTATTTAACTTTAACTTTGTGGCCTATTAGAGAGCTGACTTATGTTTGACTTCATTGTTTGCTTTATTGTTATGCATTGTATAGCTTCTTATACCTATTAGGCTACTTATACTTTTATATTGGATATTATTGATCATTAAAACTGACATTTAACAAAAAGACAGGGTTGTGTAATTTTATAATCTAAAATATATAGAATATTTTATATATTTTACTATGCATTATCTTAACTGTATGTACATGTATAATAAAATGACACCCTGTCTCTGTTTGTTAAATGTCAGTTTTAATGATCAATAATGTTTCATATTTTTAAAATGAAAACAAAAAGCAGGGTTGTTTTATATTTCGTGTTGTTATAAATATATGCAGTGAAGATAATCAATGTGCATTGCCTGAAACACATTTGTGTGGCCATTAATGTTGAAGATTTTTTTAAAATGAAAAGAGGCATGGTGTTTTATTACATATTTCGTTTTATTGTTGATGAAAAGAGGCAGAGTTGTATTTTATACCATATTTCGTTTTATTGTTGCCTAAAATATACATAAAGATATAACTGGATTAGCCAGAGCGTGCTGAGCGACGCGATCAAGAACGCGCTGTTCCATTTGCAGAATAACCGGACTTGCGTCCTCTCGTCCTCGGGAGTTCGTTCTCCTGAGTCGAACTCGGCAAGTCCGAAGTTTGCGTATACTTGTTGGTATTGAGAAACGGCCTATATGTATGGCAACCGGTTACTACTTACGATCGCTTCCGGGTCACGAACAATACCAATGCAGAATTAAAGGTTGTATCAGTGATTTCTGGCCCAAAAATAAATGTCTAATCTTTCCTAACGATCCGCTAGCTGCCCGCCCCATAAGCATGCCGTCCAAAAACCGCGTCTCTGTAGGCAGCCTAGGCTCTGAGATCAGCACACAAAAACAAATGGGTACAACCACCACTCAAAACCAAAATAAGCAGTGTTCCAACCAATCACTGACAGTTCCAACCAATCACTGACAAGTGTCACTGCTTGACGGTTCAAATGCTTGAACCGTCATGGCTAACAGTCTGCAGACAAACGGCTAGTAGTGACAGCAGCAGCAATCCACCTGTCACTCACGTGGCCACGCCCTTAATTATGCAGAACTAATGCTTAATATAATTTTAATGGATGAATGAAAATTCACCCCCCTCACAGTTATCATGAAGGGCAAAATTGGCTATATAGACCAAAACCACTTTTTGACATCTGTGGTGTGACCAAACGAAATGCAAAAGGTGTGCAGACATCGAGAAAGTCACACAGGGAATGAATGACTTGGAGATGAGCAGTATGGCCTTATTACAGTTTAAGTCACTTAATAGCACCATAACTGTTAAACTGTATGTATATAGGACAACCACACTCTTTGGCCTGGTTTCACAAACAGGGCTTAGATTAAGCCAGGATGAGGCCTTAGTTCAATTAGGATATTTAAAGGGGTCATATAATGCCATTTTTGTACAAGCTAATATGATTCTTTAGGGTCTAAATTAAAAGTTTGTAATATACTTTATTTAAAAAATCTCATTAGTATTGTAAGAAAACACCTATTTTACCTGGTCAAAAACAGCTCTGTTGTCAGCACGCCGTTTCAGTGCATATGCCTTTAAATGATGAGTTTTGCTCACTCTGCCCCTCTGTTCTGTGCGTACACCGTTTGTAACACAATAACCATAACGCGTTGTTCATTATAAACGTGGGATTATGAATTATATTGAGAACGTCGTATATAGAAAACATGTCGTAATGTTCCTTGAGTTTAAACCTTAGCCGCATTCATCGTGAAGCTAGCCATTTGCAAGGATTAATATAATATAAAGGTTAAGAAAACGCTACACTCACTTCAGTTCTTCTGGAGGTGCAGCAGGGACAGGAATAGTTGGTATCGATTCCTTTTTTCAGAAGCAGCTTCTTAGCAAAACCAGCTTTATACTCCTTGTTTATAAAGCAGTCTGGTGTGTGAAAAAATTATTCCCGACATGAACATGAAAGCATTGATATTTGATAGTGGGGAATTTTCCCTTCGAAAACAAATTCAGCACCTGCGTCTTCAGCGGATCGGATTTAGGAACATTAAAATGATTGCTGTGTTCCTTATTGCACCCAAGAACAGAACACCACTTCGCTTAGACTCCATTCTGCTCTGTGAAAGTGTTCCAGCTTACTTTTAGGCACAACACCGGTTCGCGCGCACTATGATTGACAGCTCGATCACGAGCGAGGGCGGGTCTGTGTTGATACGCTGCTGGCAATCAACAATCGTGGGAGGGCCGTGCGAGCGTGTGACGTCACAAGCTCGAACGGCTCAATTTGAGGCAGGGGAAAACGTATAAGAAGATTAAAACAAAATCACTGGATGGATTTTTATCATTATATGATGGATGTGTACAGGCACTGCCAACACACATTTCAGTACAATCAACTTGTAAAAGTGCATGTACCATTATATGACCCCTTTAAGTAGCTTTCATAATCATGCCTTTGAAAAAAAAGAAAAAAAACACATTACTCGTGTGCGTCTTGAGACAGAAATGGCACTGACATATTTTAAAGGGGTCCTATTATGCCCTTTTATGAAGTCTTGATTTTGTTTTTGGGGTGTAATTGGTTAGCTGGCCCAGGGTGTTGTGATTGGCAGCGCGTAGCACGTGTTAGGGAAATGTCCCGCCCCTCCATAACTGCAAGTTCTTCTCTAGTGTAAATATGAATGTGTCAATTGTAAACCAATTCGAGCCAGATTCAGACCCTGACATTGTTTTTTCCAGAACATTTCCAAAACACATTGAGGAACTTCCGAGTGGTTAAAATTAATTTTAACAGTGTCTCTTTGACATTGCGACAACACTGTCTTCTGCAACTCAACCAGGCCAATTTAGTCTGGGACTAGGTTTAAACCAAGTCTGTGAATCCGGGGGATTATCTTTACCCCCGAACATGGCTGTAAAAAATCGTCAGGTCAGGATTCAGATAACAGACACGGAAGTACGTGCGTGTGAAAATATCCAGTATTAATCACGTTTAAATGCCCTGGATGTGGCTGATAAGAGCTTGCGTTTATTGTCGATGAGACCTTCCCTGCACACCACCTCAGAACACTGAGAAGAATCAGCGCCCATTTCACTGGAGTCCAGTGGCGCAGATAGGATTTTTTAACTAGGGGGGACCAAGCTGTCAGCAAATGATTTAAACTCAATTCGTTATTTTGCGTAATTTGGGCTTTAACAAGTGCTCAAGTAGTTACTTTGCGTAATTTGGGCTAATGATTTGCACTAAAAAGCCATTGGGGGATTCTTATTTGAAATCATGGATAAACAACAATGAACAAAGGTAAACAAAGGCCTACCTGATCACCACTAGCAATGCATGATCATACTATTATTTGACTAGTATACCAATCACCCACCAAAACTTCATGTCTTCAGCAAAGTATTTTTTGTGGCTGCCCTCCTGCAGATCCTCACTTGCCTGACTAGGGCAGAGGTCTTCAATCCTGCTCCTGGAGGGCCACTGTCCTCCAGAGTTTAGTTCCAACCCTAATCAAACACACCAGAAACACACAGCTCATCAAGCTCTTCAGGATCGCTTGAATATACAAAAGCAGGTGTGCTGAAGCAGGTTGGAACTAAACTGTGAACCTCCAGGAGCAGGATTGAAGACCTCTGGACTAGGGCCTGCCTTACTGTAATCAGAAATCGCCTGCAGGCCAGGAGGACAACATTTTAAATCGTATAATTTCAGTTAACCCTCTATACCTCAATAGAATTTCACAACAATGTGAAATACAACATAATCCTGAGAATTAATGGCTAAAACTACCATTTCAAAAATGTCTAAGAATAACTCAATTTTAAATTTAAGTGTTAATTACAAGTTTGTTGCAATTTATAGATTAGAAATATCATTCAAATGATGTATGACAAATTAAGAAATGTTTTTCATAACCCATAATTTAAGAATCTATATTCTCCGTTGCTCCAGTCCATCCATACAATAGAAAAAACATGATTTCCTGCTATAAGAGGATGTCAAAAGTTTATGTAGGCCTTTATTTGTTGTTTGCATAAACCTTGCACCACACAAATTTACTTATTATAATTATTTTTATAGTGGCTTACACGACAGTGAACATACCTCAGTCAATTTATACAGTACAATGGGTTAAATGATAAGATAAAACATTATTTCCTGATGACGATAAATTGTTTGATTTATCCAACCATTCTTTTTGTGTTCATTCATTATTTGTCTCTGTCCACTCACCTAAATGCATAGTTATGGTCTCCACATTTTGCTGTGTTTACTAAGTGCAAAAGCCTTCTTGCCATTATTGTCAGACTAGCTATTCCCCTTAACAAATCTAATCTGCCACATCTGGGAAAGTCAACAGGCATAGGATACTTGCATTGTTTGGTTTTTGAAAAAATGAGGTGATTGTTTTTTGTCTCTTCATTGCCTTTATGTGGCAATTATACTGTCGATTTTTTTCAGTTCAGAAAATCACCGACTCAGCTCAGTCATAGATGGTATATGATCACTATGGTTACCGGTCCGCCCCTACATGCACGATTGAGGCAGCTACCAGCTCCTCATAGGACCCCGGCGACGTCACTCAGGAGTCGTAGCACACACACAGAAGAGAGAGTGTAAACGTCGGTGGCATGATGGCATCGTGTGTTTATTGACAACAGAACAGCGTATAGTGAGAATGTGGGTACAAACAAAGTAATGGTGACCGGTGTAGATTATTATTGTGTGTCAGCCCGCGTCTGCCCCTACCCAATTCTGAAGCAGCGGCGGGCCGGGACACTACTTTGGCTAATGTACATAGCGAAAACACCGGTTAATCCTCCGTTTTACCGATTTTTGTCGACTTTTTACTAACTTTAAGCCCATTTACTAACATTTCTATTTATAAAAATATAGCCTATATATCATAATCTTATATTCTGCCATATTAACAGTATAGAAAAATGTATTGGAGCAACATTTATTTCCCTCAAACAACTCTGTTGGGATTATTACAAGTATTATTATAAGTGTTTTTGTTGCATTTTATTTAGTGCAACACCTTAATATGTGAATTATATTATCAGAAAACTAAATACATTTATTGGTGCCAGGCTTTTATTTGTGCTTAAAGGGATAGTTCACCCAAAAATGAAAATTGTCAGTAAATACTCACCCTCATGTTGTTCCAACCCCATAAGACCTTCGTTCATCTTCGGAACACAAATTAAGGTATTTTTGATTAAATCTGAGAGCTGGATCACTCCTCCATAGGCTTCTAAGGGATTGAAACTTGTTCCCCGAAAAGTTATTAAAGACATCGTTAAAATAGTCCAAGTGACTACAGTGGCTTAATCTTAAGTTTATCAAACGACAAGAATACTTGGAACAACATGAGGGTGAGTAATTACTGACAGAATTTTCATTTTTGGGTGAACTATCCCTTTAACAGATAAAACATAGGTTTTATCTGCTGGGTTTATGGCTGCTGTAAATTTTACCTGCCACAAGATGGCACTGTTTTCGACACGCTTGATGCTTTGAATCTTTAGAAAGAATCAGAGAAGTGCTTCAAAGATTTAAAGGGCTTCATTTCTCCATCCCAACTCCATGGTTGTAGGCCTTTTTTTAAATGTTTCAATCAAGTTTAGCTATTTTAGAGATTGTTCACTCATTTCCTAGACAGCAACATGGTGTCGGCCCAGATCCGGGCAACATCTGGTACATGTAGACTCCACGTGCACCAGATGTGGGCTGGATCTGGGCGATACTATGTTGCTGTCTGAGTTTGAGCCTAGTTTTAAACATTAACTATCTTGCCAATCAGATTTCTTTTCACACACCCTCCATGCACACACATTTGACTTTTTTTCAAAGGCTGAATCTGAAATCGCCCCCAAAAGCCTCATTACTATCCCTTACATTAGTCCACTGAAACTTTTCACTTGAAGGAGTGAATGAAAACGAGTGAGCAAATTCGGACAGCCATTAAGCGTACACCGGTTGCACACTCATTATTGCTGTGCAATGTGAGATTTCATAAGTCCACTCCATAATGTCCACTATGGTTTCATACACCACTACAAATTACTGTCCCTTCAAATAACGCCCTATTTGAGGGTTTAGGGGAAGATTTCGGATTCAGCCCAAGTGTGTTCGACCGAGTCCCGCAGTACTACAAACCACGCCATTACTAATTATGCTCACAGTGGTCAAATTCCAAACGGGGTTTTTGCGAGGAGACGCCATTTGTAGGGGTGTTGAATCCCTTCACGAAGGGCCATTCCACAAGGCCGTTAGCGAAGAGTACATGCAATGATAAATTTACTTGCTTGAAGTGACCATTTATGTCATATGACCCAGCGAATACTCATGTTTCATTTTAAAGGTAAGTGGATGGCAGGAGAGTTTGAGTTAATTTACAAACAGAGCAATTCATGTTTGTTTGTTTTTTTGATATATTTCACACATTTTTGTCATGTTATGTTTAAATAAGTTTCATTGGTAAGAAATGTGTCAGGTTAATGCAGGGTCGAAAGAGGATGGCAAGTTTTAAAGTTGAAAACAGAGAAATACTTACCACACATATGGGTTTATTTATTTATGTATATATATATCACGCATAATAAAAAAAAAAAACCTTTGATAAAAATGTGTATTTATTTGCAACTATTTTGTTACCAGCAATAATAAGAAATTTCTGTCGTAAGAACAGCTTATCAGCTGATGGATACTGTGCTGCGTTGTTATGGGAACATTCCCAGGTGAAGATAATGAGGAACTCATTGCTCTCTTCAAGTGCGTTCGCGCATGTGCCCTGCTACTCCAGTCCCCACTTAGAGGGAATGGTTTGGAATGCACTTGAAGGGAGCAACGAAAGACAACATAATTTTCTCATTATCTTCTCCTGGGATGTTCCCTTGACACCGCAGCACAGTGTTCATCAGCTGAATAGCTGTTCTTTCTACAGAAATTTCTAATTATTGCTGTTAACATAACTGTTGCAAAATAAATGTACTTTTTATACAAAAATGTAATGAAATTGAAATATGCATTTATTTATAAGTGTGCGAGTGTATTTCTCTGCTCTCAACTTAGGTAATGCAGGGTACAAAGATGAGACGGAAAGTTTAACATTTACATTTATTCATTTAGCTGACGCTTTTATCCAAAGCAACTTACAATTGCTATATATGTCAGAGGTCGCACGCCTCTGGAGCAACTAGGGGATAAGTGTCTTGCTCAGGGACACATTGGTGTCTCACAGTGGATTCGAACCCGGGTGTCTCACACCAAAGGCATTTGTCTTATCCACTGCGCCACCACCACCACCACAACATTTCTTATCTATGAAACAACATGACAAAAATGTGTGAAATATATCACAAACAAAACCACTTGAATCGCTCTGTTTGCTCTGTTTAAACTCTCATGCCATCTACTTTTAAAATGAATCACGAGTAGCTATTTACTGGGTCACATGACCATAAATTATAAAATTACTTCCTTGAAGTGACCATCGCATGTTGCCTTCGCTAGTGGCCTTGTGGAAGGGATCCAGTTGTTACGTTTTTCATCTGGAACACCCCTACAAATGGCATCCCCTTTCCGAAGGACCCTTCAAGGGTGCAAAAATGCTGTTTGGAATTTGCCCTATGTTATCACTAGTACTGCTCTTCTCCACTTTCCTAACTTTTTAAGCTTCACTATCGCCACTTAGTGATACGGCATACGGATCGTATAACATGGATAGATCGATAGATAGGATAGATGGGTTTAGAGTTGGGGGTGCGTAGGTTTTTAGCCATAATTACCATGAGTGTGTATTAATTTGATAGTACAATTTATTTCATGTTTTACAACTAGGCCTAGCTGTCATTTCATACTTCGTAAGATTCGAAAGCAATATAAGCTAGTCTTGCAAACATTTTCCGCATAAAACAAAACAAAAAACTTTTTGGGGGTGCTAAACTCGTAAAGTTTATATCCATAAAACAACCCCTATGAACTGTAATAAAGTGCGTGCTCTCCCTTCATTACTGCCGTGACAAGTATCACTCTGGAAACTAAGCTGGATCACGAACAGTTGGTAGTGATCCATCCTTGGCTTGAGAAACAACTTTTTAACATAGCCTGTGTTTTGTATTGTCCCTTTGTGTTGACCCTCGTGAGACTGTAGACTATAAAAGGGACATTTAATTTTATATTTAACAATATTATTAAAAAAAAAATTTCCTGTTATCTCTGTAAAGCTGCTTTGAAACAATCTGCATTGTAAAAAGCGCTATATAAATAAAGGTGACTTGACTTCACTGCTTTGGTTTAATAGGGATTCAAATAAAAGGAGAGGGTGGATTTTTATCATTGTAGGCTGATTGTTCAAACGCTGCCAACACACATTTATGTATAAACACCATGTAAGTGGATTTTGCATAATCGATGCGCTTTAACATCTGACAGGTAAACTCTCATAGACCCATTGCAGACCCATATTAAATCGTGCATGTGACCAGCGCATATTTGTTTGCTATGATGTTGTCAAAATTACTCATTTATATTGATAATGGAGTGTTAAGTTCTTTCCGATTTTATCAGTAAAAATGCAAGGGATTGAGCCAGAGTACCTCTGCCAACCCAAGAAGTGAAGTGTTGCGCTTTATACAAGATGTAGCCTATATTTTAAAGAAATATACGTAAAGAAGGTACACACAAACCTGGATTGTTATATCTTAAGCATTTGAACTGTCGAGTTTTTAATGCAAAATCAGGAAACGTGAATATAAACTGAATTTGCAGTCATGTTTCAAACACATTGATCAAAATGCGAGCGTAGACTCTGAGATTTACTGAAATGCGCGCTGGTAGGCTACTTCTCAACGTTCTAATCTGGTGTGCGAGTCTCATCGACAATAAACGCAAGCTCTTGTGACTTTCTCACGCCACGTAAAACATAAACGTCAGTTGTTATATGAAACATGCTGAATGTCGCCGCAGAAAAAAGGTTGTGGTGTTGGAAAGTTCTGGACAAACAGAATACAACGGAGACCTGTTTTGAAACCAGCTGAGACGACAGCACAGAATAAAGCCACGCATACCATCCTCCTACGTTTCTGCCACTGCGGCTGTACATGGTTAGATGTTGTAGCCTACATAAGACAAGATCTGACTGTATTGTAAACCCCTCCATGTTGTTGTTTTTGACATATTTACCAATGCAACGATACACAATGTGGACAGTTAATAATTTTAAATCCGATTTCAGTCAATGCACAATAATCGTATTTGTACTGACACTGCTTTGTAGCCTTATGTCATTCATTCCCTGTGTAAAAGGCATGTCCGCACACCTCTTGCATCTTGTTTGGTCACACCACAAGGTGTCACTGTGGCCTCAAAGCTTTTCCCTTGCCGAGCCTACGCCAGCACTCTGAGCTTGATCGCTATGCCTGAGGTGAAAAAAAAATATTTGTGGTCTCATATTTGGAAAATCCCACAAGATATTAAAAATCTTTTAGTGTGGGCCAGCCTTTAGTTTGAAACCACTCTACGATTTCAAAAATGCCTTTTGCTGCTTAAATGGCTAATGCATGAACAGCTAGGGCTGTCGCGCTGAAGGAATTTCCCTTGCGGTAATTTTGAGTGGCTCAATATCGCGATATGCGGTTTTACCGCCATTTATTTATATTTATTTGTTGCAATATAAATACGTGTTATGATGTGGTGATGTGACCTCAAAGCTTTGCCCTTGCCTACGCCAGCACTCTGAGATATTAAAAATCTTTTAGTGTGGGCCAGCCTTTAGTTTGAAACCACTCTATGATTCAAAAATGAATTTTGCTGTTTAAATGGCTAATGCTTGAACAGCTGGATCAGGCAAATGGAAATGGAGAATTGAGATGATAATTGGAGAAGATAATTAGGGTTATTTTAATGAGGTCTAAGTTTGAAAACCATTAATTGACTACATAATGTTAAACTTTGTCAGCCAATAGGGCCATGATAAGTGTAAAAATAAAATCACTTTAAAGTCAAGTTTCTCTGATAAAGTACTCTTTTTGTGGGGTGCTTTTGAAGGATGAATAGTAGTGGACCAGCATACCCGTTAGCCTCTCTGTACGTCGGCGACCTTCATCCTGACGTCACTGAGGCCATGTTGTACCAGAAGTTTTCTCCTGCTGGTCAGATCATGTCCATTCGTGTGTGCCGTGATGTCATTACACGGAGATCCCTTGGATATGCGTACATCAACTTCCAGCAGCCTGCTGATGGTGAGGACACTCTTAGGGTTTTGCACCATTCAGAATTGAAGTAAGGATTCTTTTTAATTGCAATTTGGTTCTGGAATTTAGCAAGCAAGAACTCTTACTACATTTTAAATGATCGGAGCACTTCTATAAATGGTGAATCTCACTCCCCCCTCCCCCTATATGTAAGCGGAATGTGCCCTTGACACAATGAACTATGAAGTCATCAAGGGTCGGCCAATCAGGATCATGTGGTCACAGCGAGATCCAGGTCTGAGAAAGTCTGGTGTGGGAAACATCTTCATCAAGAACATGGATGAGTCTATTGATAACAAGGCTCTCTATGACACCTTTTCTGCTTTTGGTAACATCTTGTCATGTAAGGTACATCCTTTTTCATCACTGTTTTTTTAATGATTATTAATTTCTTAAAGGCATTTTTATATGAAAGATGACTGAAATTAATCAAAAAATAAGTATCATCATTGCAACTAATGCACCAAATTTTCCCCACAGTAAAGGCTCATTCACACCAAAAACAAAACCATAAAGATATAAACATTGACATCCACACCAGCGGATGATAATTTTGTTTATTATAAGCATGTGCTGCAGTTTTTTCATCTGCTGCTTTTTGATACTTTAGTATGGATCTTTATTGGCTGTCAATGTTTCTAACATTCATAAACTGGGGGGAAAAAAATTGTTCTGAAAGTGATTCCAAATATATTGTTTCACTGTGCCGTTATCTTTATAGTTGTGTTGTGGACTCCGCTATTCTTTTACATTTAGAATGATTTTTAGAACTATGTCTATTATTATTGTTATAGTTGTTGTCCTTGGTTTGAATGGGCATTAACAGTTAGCCTATTTTTCATTCTAGGTGGTTTGTGATGAGAACGGCTCAAAGGGTTATGGGTTTGTGCACTTTGAGACCCAAGAAGCTGCCAACAGAGCCATTGACACAATGAACGGCATGCTTCTGAATGATCGCAAAGTGTAAGTATTGTCAATGGGCTTTGTGGTACATCATTCCTTTACACCAGTGGTTCTCAACTAGGGGGTTGAAGAATCTGTTATATCTGTGTTAATTCTCTTGAACCTTCATTTAACTGACAAAAGTACAAAGAAAAAAATATATTTTTACTAGTCGAATTAATTGAAATTTGTAAATATAAACAGATTTTGATAGCTGCAACAGACTCTAAAAAAAGTTGGGACAGAGGCTAAATAAAAGTGAAAAGATTATGAAATATCCAAGTTAAACTATTTTGAAACCGTTCACAATAAGCAGGTGAATTGGTAATAGCTGAGGGTATCATGATTGGGAATAAAATGAAGATCCACCAAAGACTTAGTAAAGACTGAGCAATATTATATTGTTAAAGACTTAAATTCCTTGCAATCTTGCATTAAGAAATGTGATTTTTGAATTTAGACAATTCTTATGAAATTTGGCACAAAGAGGTGAGCCATGACACATGTTTGCTTGTTTGCAAGCAATCTAACATTTCTTAATAGAAGATTGCAAGGAATTTAGGTCTTTCACCATCTACCATATATAATATTCTAAAAAGAATCCAGAAAAACATCTGTTGAATGTGCGTGACCTTAGAGCCCTTAGATTTGTTCTATAGCATTGCATGAAAATGCTACTGTGTTAAAAATTGCCAGGAGTGATTTGTAAAAACCGTTGTCACGTAACAGTCTGCCGCTGCATCAAAAAATGCAACTTGAGTCTGTTACGCAAGAAGAAAGCTATACATCAATTAAAATCAGGGATGCCGCCGAGTACTGTGTGCCTGAGCAAATCTCTGATGGTCCAAAAGACAATGGAAATGTGTGCTGTGGTCAGATGAGTCCCATGTTTCAGCTTGTTTTTGGGAAAAACGGATATCGATATCTTGGTCACAAAGACGGAAGGGACCATCTAGACTTTCATCAGCAACAGGTGCAAAAGCAAACTTCAGTCATGGAATAGAGGTGCATCTGTGTGAACAGCATGGGTGACTTGCATATGTGTGAAGGTACCATTGAGGTGGTGGCGTATATTGGGATTAGAGACATGTACTGCCATCAAGATGACTTCTTTCATGGGAAGCAAGACAATGCCAGGGCTCATTCTGCACGTGTTACAGAGTGGTTTCTTCTACACTACACCGTAGAAGAGATGTGCTTGCCTGCAGTCCAGATCTGTCTCTTATTAAAAATGTATGGCACATCATGAAAAGGAGAATCAGACAATGATGACTGACTGTTGAGCTGCTGTCTTGTATCAGGTGAGTTTGGGCAAAAATTCCACTTGCAAAACTGCAACAATTAGTATCTTCAATTGCTAAATGATTAAAAAGTCCAATTAAAAGAAAAGGTGATGTGGTAAACATGCCTCTGTCCCAACTTTTTTGGAGTGTGTTGCAGCCGTCCAAATGAAAATACAATTAAGTTGGTCTGTAAAAACATTGAAAACCTTTTGTTAAAGAATTAACAAGTCACAGATTCTTGATTTTATAGCATTTTACAATATACTTTTGTTTTAATTCAAGAAAAGGTTAATTTACTTTATATTTATATATATATATATCAATCCAACTCTAATTTCAATTTAAATGCTCTAAAACAAAATCAAGATTCAGAACTGAATCATGTATTTTTATTTTTCCTTAACATTTTTTTTTTTTTACGTAGAACATTGAGTTCTGTAATATAGAACATAACTTCTGGAATCACAAAATGAATTGAAGTTCATTGATGATATAAAATTACTTAACCATGTTCATTTAATATATCGAGAGGTTTTTAAACCAGCTGCTTTGCCATAATTACTTCTGGAATACTGGGTTATCTTAGTGTATGTGGGATATACAGAATGTTTTGTTGACTACAAAAAGCAGTGGTTTTCATCTCTTTTTTTTTACTCAAAAGCAGTTTCATTTGTGCTTTGAGTTTTGTCCTTGTCAGCTATCCATGGTTTCAGTTCATGCATAAACATCAGAGCTCAAAATATGAATATACCTTTATTTCAAGCGGAGAAATTAATCCTATTTGCCAATTGTCTTTGTATATTTTTTGCATTTACAGGTTTGTGGGTCATTTTAAATCTCGTAAGGAGCGTGAAGCAGAGTTGGGAGCTAAAGCCATGGAGTTCACCAATGTGTACATTAAGAACTTTGGTGAAGATATTGACAGTGAGAAACTGAAGACCATTTTCACTGAATTTGGTAAACAATTTTATAAAGGGATTTTTTATCACTGACTTTATATATATATATATATATATATATATATATAATGAAATTATATGTAGCCACTCGGAGTAAAATTTTAGTCTTGAGTGTCAAAATTCTAAGAATTACATAATTTTAGTATTATTCCTAAACTTTAGAATAAGTGTGTTTTTCATAAAGATTCCTGTGTTAAGGTCTCAGCTCCTAAATAATTTTTTCAGAAAATGTATATAATATATTGGAGTTATATGATGACCGGGATTTAATAAAATGATACAAGCTTGATTGTCAAGGTATATTCTTTTTGTAACTAAAAATCTTTAACGTATAATATCGATCACTAGGTTAATGTTTTTAAAAGTCTCTTATGCTCACCAAGGCTGCATTTATTTGATTAAAAATACCACAAAAAACCTCCAGTAATATTGTGAAATATTATGACAATTTAAAATAACTTTTTCTATTTGAATTTATTTTAAAATGCAATTCATTCCTGTGATGCAAAGCTGAATTTTCAGCATAATTTCTTCAGTGTCACATGATCCTTCAGAAATCAATATGCTGATTTGATGCTCAAAGCATTTATTATGGTCAATCTTAAAACAGTTGTGTACATTTTTTTTTCAGGATTCTTTGATGAATAGAAAGTTCTATTTCATTTATTTGAAATGGAATCTTTTGTAAAATTATAAATGTTTTTACAGTAAGTTTTGAACAATTTAATGCATCCTTGCTGAGTAAAAGTATTGATTTCTTCTTATTTCTTCACCCCCCTGAAAAACAAATCTTACCTTAAACTTTTGAACGGTAGTGTATAATGTTACACAAGCTTTTTATTTAAGATAAATGCTGTTCTTTTGAACTTTCTATTCACCAGAATCCTGAAAAAAAGTACATAACTGTTTTCAACATTGATAATATAATAATAATAAAAAATAATAAGAAGAAGAATTTCTTGAGCAGCAAATCGTATTAGAATGATTTCTGAAGGATCATGTGACACTGAGGACTGGAGTAATGATGCTGAAAATTCAGCTTTGCATCACAGGAATAAATTCCATTTTAAAATGTATTAAAATAGAAAAGTTAATTTTAAATTGTAATTCACAATGTTAGTTTTTTTTTTTGTATTTTAATCAAATAAATGCAGCCTTGGTAATAAGAGACATTTAAAACATTTAAAAAAAGTGTGTTTTATTAAAATTATATTAAATGATTGGTGTCATGCTGCTGAGACTACCATTTTAGGTGTACTATTGGCTAATTCTGAGATTGAGGGTGGCCATTTTGGGGTTGACATCATTGCAGTCCTTAGTTTCTAGCACTTAAGTGTCACTTCAGTTAACACCTAAGAATTAAACTTGGCTCTGGCAAAAGTTCTACTTTTTACAAAGATTTTTCTTTTTAATTAGTCAAAGCCTAAGTGTTTTCTTTAAGAGCATTTTTGAGAATTCATTATATATATATACACACACAGGTCCTTCTCAAAAAATTAGCATATTGTGATAAAGTTCATTATTTCCCATAATGGAATGATAAAAATTAAAAGTTCATATATTTTAGATTCATTGCACACCAACTGAAATATTTCAGGTCTTTTATTGTTTTAATACTGATGATTTTGGCATACAGCTCATGAAGATCCAAAATTCCTATCTCAAAAAATTAGCATATTTCATCCGACCAATAAAAGTGTTTTTAATACAAAAAAAGTCAACCTTTAAATAATTATGTTCAGTTATGCACTCAATACTTGGTCGGGAATCCTTTTGCAGAAATGACTACTTCAATGCGGCTGCAACAGTCCAGTGCTGCTTCTCTGTAGCCCAGGTCAGGCGCTTCTGCCGCTGTTTCTGGTTCAAAAGTGGCTTGACCTGGGGAATGCGGCACCTGTAGCCCATTTCCTGCACACGCCTGTGCACGGTGGCTCTGGATGTTTCTACTCCAGACTCAGTCCACTGCTTCCGCAGGTCCACCAAGGTCTGGAATCGGTAATTCTCCACAATCTTCCTCAGGGTCCGGTCACCTCTTCTCGTTGTGCAGCGTTTTTTGCCACACTTTTTCCTTCCCACAGACTTCCCACTGAGGTGCCTTGATACAGCAGTCTGGGAACAGTCTATTTGTTCAGAAATTTCTTTCGGTGTGTTACCCTCTTGCTTGAGGGTGTCAATGATGGCCTTCTGGACAGCAGTCAGGTCGGCAGTCTTACCCATGATTGCGGTTTTGAATAATGAAACAGGCTGGGAGTTTTTAAAAGCCTCAGGAATCTTTTGCAGGTGTTTAGAGTTAATTAGTTGATTCAGATGATTAGGTTAATAGCTCGTTTAGAGACCATTTTCATGATATGCTAATTTTTTGAGAAGGACCTGTGTGTGTGTGTGTGTGTGTGTATATATATATATATATATATATATATATATATATATATATATATATATAGCCCTGGATCTATAATACCCAGGAAAGCACATATCATAAAGAAAATGGATTCTGCATCTCTTACTTGAAGTTTCCTCTGGTTCACAGGTAAGACCCTTAGTGTCTGTGTGATGACTGATGAAAGGGGACGGTCTCGTGGCTTTGGATTTGTCAACTTTGAAAACCACACAGATGCCAGAAGGGTAATCCAACAAATTGTTATATTGTACGTGTTAGTAGCCCAGAGATATGGAGGCTGAAGTCTTTCCTTCTCTTTGTGGTAGGCAGTGACTGAAATGAATGGCAAAGAGCTGAATGGCAGGGTCCTGTATGTGGGTAGAGCTCAGAAAAGACTGGAGAGGCAGGGAGAACTCAAACGCAAGTTTGAGCAAATAAAGCAGGAGCGCATACAACGCTACCAGGTACACACACGCTTACCTGCGTGGTTACTTCTATACATCTGCAAATCTACCTGAATTGGATATCATCCTAATCATGTGAGAAGGATTTGCTTATGCTTAATTTTATGTTGATATTTAGGGATATGTTTTGATGCATGCATTGTTTTTCATTTTAGGGGGTTAATCTCTATGTAAAAAATCTAGATGACGGCATTGATGATGAGAAGTTGAGGAAAGAGTTTGCACCTTATGGAACCATCACTAGTGCAAAAGTAATGTAAAGCACAATAGATTACATGTCTTTACACACTTTTAACAAATGTTACAGGACAACTACAAAGTATAGTACAAATTATATGGAAGTTGAGTAGGAGTCTAATATAAAATTCTTAATCTAACATGAAGGTTATTAGTGTGTATAGTGACTCACAATAATAATAATAATGTGATTTATATTTTGTGCAGTCATTACATTATAATAACTTTCTCAAGACGTAAAAAAAACCTTAGCTCATAATGTAACAATTTTTACATTATGAGAAATTTATTACATTATAAATTCAACAAAAACATGTCATATTCATAATTGTAATAATAGCTTTAAAACATAACATTTACATTTATTCATTTAGCTCACGCTTTTATCCAAAGCGACTTACAATTGCTATATATGTCAGAGGTCGCACCCCTCTGGAGCAACTAGGGGTTAAGTGTCTTGCTCAGGGACACATTGGTGTCTCACAGTGGATTCGAACCCGGGTCTCTCACACCAAAGGCATGTGTCTTATCCACTTATGTGTCTTAAAGCACCACCACCCATAAATGAGTATTCCCTACATTACATTTTTAAAAATCTAAATGTGAAATGCAACAGATTTAAATATTCATGCTATTATTATTTTTATTAAACTTAAAGCATTGGTATTACTTTACAGTACAGTAAAAAATCTAAATCCAGTCTTAACCTGCCAACAAAATGTACCAGACAATAATAATAATAATAATAATAATAAAAATTATTATTATTATTATTATTACTACTACAAATCCGGTATACATGCTGTTAAATGACAAACAGTGTTAAATACCAATATTGTGTAAAAATGTTGTGAAAACCCCACAGTATCAATATAGCAATGAGGTGTGTGTGTGTCTGTATGTGATAGATCACGTTATCTGCTTCAGCCAACGGCAAACATTTCTTCACTTTAATACAAGTTACAATAAAAGAAAGCCTGAATGTACATCAGAGGGCAAATTGAAAAAATACAGTACAACTAACAATCATGTACAGTGGTGAAAAGTCACCCCCAATCCCCTGCTAAAACTATTTGGTTTTGTGATGTGTAAAAAAAAAGAGAGAAATGAAAACAGAACTTTTGAGTAGTAGTGGTGGTGGTGTTGGATTTAGATTAAAAATGTACTGTAAGAGAATGCTATTTTTTTAAGCCATTACAGTTATGAATTGCATGTTTTTGGTGAGTTAATAATGTTGTAAATTTCTCATAATGTAACTTATTACATTATGAGGTCAAGATTTTATGATTTGAGAATTATTATACTATGAACATTTTATTACAATAATAATGAAATACTTTTTACATTATTTGCATTTTTAAAGCAGCACTATGTAGTTTTGGTCTCGGGGGCGGGGGCCCCTAAAGTTGGGAAACAGTATTGACTTCTACTGTCGTAAAATCTGTCATGGTTACACCAGGGGATACCTATGGGGGATACATGTGCATTTGTTGTCAAGCCGATACCGTCTTGAGTTCTCGCGAGTTCTCACATCTTGGGCAGACTGCCAGCATTGCGTGTGAATTGTCTTCATCACAGGTACATTGGCATATATTTCAGCATGTCATATGAATATAATTTCATGGGTTTTATTTTTTTTTAACGCATAGCTCACGTTTACAAGCCATTATAGTAGCCTATTGGCTACTGTTTTACAAAATGGATATGCTAATTCAATTAAATGTTTGTGTGGTAGGTAATAGCCATATATCGTCAAAATTATAATATCAAGCTACCTTAGATGAATCTGAAAATTTGCATTGTCGATTTGCAAAAAAAATCGATTTGCATTGTAGCCTGAGGCAAGACACTTTCACCAGAAAAATAAATAAACAAACATGACTATCATGAAGATAAATGGAGGACCAGATAGATTCTGTAACATGGCCAGGCAGACAACAAATTAGAAAAAATAGAGATATATCAAGCAATATATTTACTAGTCGGTCGGGCACCCCTCCTCCTCCTCTAGCTCACGCCAGAGAGCGAACGCTGGATCAATATTGATCCTCATCCGGTCTTTTATTTTGTCACTCTCCCTTTTATTTTTTTTAGTCTCCTCTGACAAAAACTTTGCCGCCTTCCTTTTAGTTGTTGCTTCGGCCATGACAACATGTAGACGGCAATCAAACGCTAGTTGGGCTCTCACGTCAGAATTTGAGGAAGTGGGGGGTGGAGGGGGAAGTGAGGTATGCCGTAAAGCAGTCGAATTTTGTAGTTCTTTTTGTGCTCGGGTTACTACCCGAAACCTAAAGTTACATAGTGCCAGTAAAAGCAATACAGACACTATCAGGCTATGGCAGACGTGTCATTCAACCTATTGTGACTCGATGTACCATCTCAAGGGGCTTGGAAATATATTATGAAGGTTGAAGGACTACATAGTGCTGCTTTAACATTGTGAACTTGTGCAGTTATTACAATACATCACATATTGGTAGGACACACTGTAGCAACTCGGTCACAATAATTTATTTGGGTAACACATCTGGAATTTCATAATTTGCACAGCTATTTAGGCATTATTTTAGCAAACTCAAATTCGTTCTAGCTCCATTCTGTTATGTAACATCACAATTAATAAAGTCCCACCCACTTAAAATATATATATTACATGCAGATGCCAGATGCCAGTATTGAGAAAATTGGAATTTGTCTAAATAGTTTTTTATGCATTTTCACGTTGAGATGAATACATTTAAGTCGCATTTATTTGATTGTTGTGTATTTTTGGGATAGGTGATGACAGATGGAGGCCACAGTAGGGGCTTTGGCTTTGTGTGTTTTTCTTCTCCCGAAGAGGCCACAAAGGCAGTGACTGAGATGAATGGCCGTATTGTTAGCACTAAGCCACTTTATGTGGCTCTTGCCCAGAGAAAAGAGGAGCGAAAAGCCATCCTCACCAATCAGTACATGCAGAGACTAGCCAGCATTCGAGCCATCCCCAGTCCTGCAATACCCACCACCTACCAGCAGAGCTCTGGTTACTACATGACCTCTGTGCCGCAAGTGGGTGGAAAGGGTTAATATGCATGTTTGGTTTTGCATGATGATTGCAGTATCTGCATTACTTATGCTGTGTGAACTTTCATATATGCTCTTCCAGCATCAGGTTCGCTCAATATACAACACTTTACCAAACCTGCGGCCTGTGCCACGCTGGACAGCTCATGCTCCTAGGGCACCAGGTAAGGTCTATTCACCATCAAAATAAAGTCAGTTACTAAATTAAATACTTTAATGCTTTAAAAATGAAACCCATCTGTCAATACATATTTAATTCAGTTTAATGCAAACAACCCATCTGACAATGCAATTCAGCACAGGCCATAGCACTACAGATTTCATATTTTTTGATTTAAAGGTTTGAGGTCAGAAAAGTGTTTTTATTTTTATAATTGTTACAAATTAAAAATGCTGTTCTTTTGAACTTTCCATCTAAGAATCCTGAAAAACAAACACATCCCTAATTAAAAATAAATATATTTTTATATACATTATCAACATTGATAATATTAAGAAATGTTTTTTGAGCACCAAATATTATAGTTAATTCTGAAAGATCATGGGACACTGAATACTTGAATTGGCCATCACAGGCATACATTACATTTTAAAATATGCTTTTTAATATGTATATAGAAAGTTTATTTATTTTCTTTTGATCAAACAAAAGCAGGTTTGTGAACAAGATATTTTCTAAAAATGAATCCATAGCTAAATGCATTTAATCTTATACAATGCAGTGCACACAGTTATTGTTTCTTTAACATGAATAATTTTTCATTCCTAAACTTTTTTTCAATTTATTTTATGTCCTAAACACTTAGTTAGCTTGTACACACATAAATTGTCTATGAATAAAATTCTGTACAAGTTTATTTTTTAATTAAGTGGATTTTTCCCTTCACTATATTACTCAATGAACTCTGAACATTCTGAGACTGAAAATTATCACAAGTCAACCCAATTGACAATTTTTTTGTATTAAATTAAATCGCAGCCTTTGCCATTCGAAAATTGCACCAAGCAATATAGTGATTTCTATTTAATGTTGATACATTGTGCAACCTGTTTGTGTGCGTGTGTCATTCATGAAATGTGAATTTAGCTGTAGCCAATAGTGCTGCACAACCCACCTCTACTCACTCTGTGACCTACACATGGATGTGACCATAGACTGTTATATTTTAAGATGTAGTGTACCCTCACTTTTTCTCGCATACCGGCACTTCCCACATGTGGCCGGTACCAGGGGTGTCACTAGACCCTTCTTCTACTCGGCACCCTA
This sequence comes from Siphateles boraxobius, assembly GCF_051911475.1. Classification (NCBI taxonomy): domain Eukaryota; kingdom Metazoa; phylum Chordata; class Actinopteri; order Cypriniformes; family Leuciscidae; genus Siphateles; species Siphateles boraxobius. The sequence continues at coordinate 7,245,930 of NW_027509219.1, read as the reverse complement.
AAAAATTGATTAGCTCCGTAATCTATACACTGATTTGTGATTGCCGCAGTCCTCTTTTAACCTCATATGAAAACCGCTTCGGCTCTTCCCTCTCTTTTAGTCAGCGCTATTCAACGTGTTCTTATATCTGCAGTGGCCCATCAGTATGAAAAGCAGTGGACAATGTGTGTTTATTGATAGGTTGCCAGGATATCTTCATCTGCAGTTCCTTCTCATAAATGTCATTTACACAACGTGATGCAGGTGCGATTTGAGACATTTTCTCATCCACTGTAAACTTTTCGCTGCGTTCACTCCTCCTCACACTATTGTTTTCCTCAAGTGAAAATGGAACTTGAAGTCGTACTTAAGAAAAATTGATTTTCATTTGAAAATATAATTTTAAAATTAAAACATATTGTTGTGGATGTGGCATTAGATTTAACATGCAAAGAAATAAGAGACTATAAATAATGACCCACCAGCTGATTGACATTTATAGCCTTAGAGTAAAAGGACTTATTCATTTGTGTCTTCAAAGTGACATCAAAAACATAATTCATGCTGTTTTTTGTTTTTATAAATAACAAAAAAGAAATGGTTTAATATAGTGCAGATTAAACCTTGCCAATCTAGACTATTACAGTAATATAGGTAAAGAAACAAGAACTAAAGCTACCTTTTCTTGCTTTTATTAGGAGTTGTTGAAGTGTCTTGCGCATCAAAAATACACGGCCAGTCCGTTAAAGTGCTTCACATTTATTTTCACAAACACAAAGCAAAAACATGAAAAATCCTTAATTCTTTCGGCCAATACTTCCAAACAGCACTCAATTATGGCTCCAATACCTTTGGATTCTTACATGTCTTAAATCCCTGTAATATATTCCTTAGATTTCAATTTAATTTTTGACAGCCAGACGGTAAGATAACTGTTTCTCCTTCCTATACTGAATCCCTCTAGCTATAGAGCTATATACCGCATATCCTTGAATGAACATATAAGGAGGAGTGGCTTTAAAGCTAACATCAAGTAAATAATACAAAGAAAACTTTAAGGAAACTCTATACAGGATAACTTCAAGTAAATTCTCAAATAATACTTCACTGCACATAAAACAGAATTAAGCTGAGAATAATACAAATTGACCGCATATTAAATTGGCTCTTACATTCTGGCCCCTAATTGTCTTTGTTTCACAAAACAATTACAAAAATACACATTACTAAGAGCCTAAATGAAACCCTCAAATTCAATGTCAAACTTTATCTCATTTGAAAATGTTCTGAAAGAAGACTAAAGGATTTATCACATGATTTCTTGCAATTAAATCTCATTTATTAAGACTATGTGGTGGGCTACATGTCTGCCTCTAAATGTAAGCAAAGCTTAGTGTTATATAAGTCACCCTTCATTTATATAGTGCTTTTAACAATATAGATTGTTTTCAAAGCAGCTTTACAGTGATAATAGGAAATTTAAAGTAACCGAGATTGTTTTGGCTTTACAGCAGCTCTAGAATAAAGTTGTCTTAAACTAGCTAACTAGCTAAAGTTAGTTTTGATTAATTCCCTTCAGTCGCAACGATGATTAGTTATTAACTTGGGGACCACTAACATGACACTGTTCTAACAGAAAACCCTTAATGGGATCTGGCCGCTCATTTGCACTCATTTGCACAAAACGGTGCCTGGTGGTTTGAGAACGCAAACCATGAAATAGGTTCCAAGGTACAAGCCTTGAAAAATTTATAATACAGAATTTTTGATCGCTTCCACGTGGAGAGACTAGTTGACACTTGAGGACTGTTGTCGTTGTGTCTGAATACCGCCTGGATCAGGCGGACTGGGGTAAACCTTGGGATAAACAGAGAGACTAATATTAGCGTAGACACCATCCTACTTATGATGTAACGTACATCAGGATTTATGGGAAGTGTTCCCGGTTCTGGCTGACCTAATCTATGCAGCCTAACGTTGAATTATAGAAGTCTATAATGTGTTGTGCATGCTAGGTCAAAGAGATATGTTTTTAGTCTAGTTTGAACTGACAGAGTATGTCTGCTTCCCGGACAATGTTAGAAAGACTGTTCCAAAGTTTTGGTGCTAAATGGGAAAAGGATCTACCGCCAGCAGTTGATTTTGATATTTTAGGTATTATCAACTGGCCGGAATTTTGAGATCGCAATTGACGTGACTGACTATAGTGCATTAAGAGCTCGCTCAAGTACTGGGGAGCTAAACCATTTACTGCTTTATAAGTCAGTCCTTCCAGAAAAAATCCTTCCAGTTTTTTTTTTTGTTATTGTTGCGGGCAAAAATCCTTGATTATGCGGCACGTTTTCTTAAAAAATGCGATGGAATATGCGGGATATTTATGCAACTTGCAAAAACTGCGGGAACTTGCAAAAACTGTTTGATGAAAAAAAAAAACAATTTGATTCCCCAACATTTGGTTCTCACTAGGCTACTACCTTAAAGGCCATGTTGCAGGGTTAATTTTTCAACAAATTTGTGCAATTTGCTTGTTGGTAATAAACATTTAAACTGTTATCCATTGTATTTTATGTTGTTGGGTATCACAAAACAATATAATACAAAAAAGTAGGTACTATCTTACAGCGGTTTGCAACGATTCTCCTTTCCCCAACACAATGCATTGCATTACGTCACCTAGGGGAGAGAATTTACCAAAGACTGCCTTGAGAGCATTGAGAGTGACTAGAGAGAGACGAGTAGTAGACGAGATTATTCAGATGGCAGATTATAGATAAATTAAATGGATAAATACATAGATATAGATGGATATATAGATAGACATATATATATATATATATATAGATCCCTATACCACTCTACAGATAAAGCGTTATGGAATTTTTCGGTTCGCGTACCTACCCAAAGTGATAAGATAAAATAAAATTCTGCATCTAAATTTATAGACAAGTAGTTTGTTTAGGCATGGTTTGTAAGGAATTACAAACCTGCGCACATATATTCAAACGCACATAACTATACAATCAATTGTTAATGCGCATGTGAACGCCATCAGCGTCTATCACAGGTTCACGTTTAAAGTCTGTTTAGAGAGAACGGTGTCGTCTTAGCGGCCCCTAATTTAATAACAAATGATCATTTTGACGGAAGTGAATCAATCAAAACTAACTTTAGCTGGAAAAAACATTTTTCAAGAACCACTATAAAACCAAACCAATCTCTTTTACCTTAAATTATGTTTATCTCTGCTTTGAAACAATCTACATTGTTAAAAGCGCTATATAAATGAGGATGACTTGACTTGACTAGACGGACAGATATATATAGATAGATAGGCTAGTATATGCGGCAACTGCACATCCAAGGGCGCGGTCGCCTCTGACGTGCGACCAACTCTACGTTGTCAATCTACCTACTATATATTTCTATCTATTTATCTATCTAGCTGCTAGCCATCTGTGCTAACGTTATGCTGTCTGGCTGTCTGCCTATCTCTCTCTATACCGCCCACACAAGCACCTGCCAAACACGGGACAGACACGCGGCGGCTACGTTTGCAACAACATTTTCACCGGAGGAAGAGATAAACGCTTATGGTGTGTTATAGAGCGTCAAATACGCGTCTAGTTAGAAGCTTGAACATTCGCTCGAGTCCAAATTTTTCAACTTGCGCGGAAGACGTTCGCGGCAAACGCGTCGCCCAATTCGCGTCATTCGCGACTTTGCATTGACTTTGTATGTAATCTACTAGCGCAAATAATTAAATTTGCGTTCGGTGTGAACACACCACGCCCATATAGCTAGCATGATGCCTTCTATTTCTAGCTAGCATGATACCTTTTATTTCTAGATGACAAAGACAAAGTTTACCAGTACTACGACACTATGACAAAGGTTACCGGTACTTATCTGAAGTAATGTCATAATCACTGCCACTAGATAAAAAGACAAATATTTCACTCTGTGGTATTCAATGACAGTAAAAAAAAATTTGTGTCGTTATTGTGCACTGCTGCTCGTAGACTAGCTCCAGTGCTCATTGCTGCGTTGCTAAATGATAGCAACTCACCAGGACACTTCACCAACTCTCCACTCATTCTCCTCTGACAATGCATTTAATTGGCTTTGACGGCCATCAGTTCTTGGCAATTCCTCATTTGCCCTCTCACGTCTGGCAGGTTCGACATGCATCATACATGTTGGCTCTTGCCACCTCTTCCTCATCCCAGTCCGTGGCCATATACTAGACGAATTGCGTAAAAAAAACCTGTTACTACCAAAAATGTAAAAAAACTGGTATTTAAGACCATTTTTGAGACATTTTAAAAATTATATACATATCTTGATTGATTTGTGTACCCATTAATCGACAGTGGTGGTTAACCTGCAACATGGCCTTTAATGTAAGGGTCATTTCTTATTACTTCCTATGATAAGCAAGCATACTACATCACAGAAAGTGCTGGGGATATTTAAGTTCTCATCTTTTTTATTTCAGACCTTAATAAACACATGGTGTTAAACACAAACTTACAAAACATTGCGCTTATTTTTGTTGGCAAATGAGACTGATGATTTGCGGGCTTCATCATGGTTTCGTCGCAGGGTTTGTATGAATATGCGGACTTTGGCTGTTTATGCACTAAATCATGCAATCGCATAATCGCGTTTTTCTGGTTGGACTGGTAAGTAATCAACAAATATTTTAAAATGTATACAATATTTAATAGGGAGCCAATGCAGTGTTGACAGAACCGGGCTAAAATGGTCATACTTCCTGGTTCTGGTAAGAACTCTAGCTGTTGCGTTTTGGACCAGCTGTAGTTTGTTTATTAAGCGTGCAGGGTATCCACCCATAATAGCATTACAATAATCTAGCCTTTGATGTCATGAACGCATGAACTAACTGTTCCACATTTGTCATTGAGAGCATATGACATAATTTAAATATATTTTTAAGATGGAAAAATGTGGTTTTACAGATACTAGACACGTGACTTTCAAATGAAAGATTGGTATCAAACAGTGTTCATTTCGTTTGACGAATCATTTTCGTCATGACAATTTTTCACAGATGAAAACGAGACGATAACTGAACTAGTTTTGAATGACAAAAAATATGACAAATCTATATACATTTTCGTCAACGCATAAAAACTAGACAGAAAATGTTAGATAGTGACGATTTGGGAAGCTATCCAATCAGAACTGATGTCCTGCGTTTGTGGTAGATGCGCACATTTGTACTGTAATGTGCTAATCTACCCAGCAGAACACGAGTTTGCATGCGCTGCATGTCTCATTCTCCCAGACGTTTACATTTAACATTTTATGAGTAGAGCGGACATATAGATCTGAATAAGAGTGACGAAGCAAAAAAGAGCTCTATTCGGTACGGTTTTCTGTGCGCGCACACCCGGCCCGAAGTGTGCAGCCATTCACATAGACACCTATGCTGCTCGCGAGTGAATTGAGCTCTCTTTTGTGTCGGAATAGACAAATACACACAACATTGTCTAAATGTCCGTTTTGGAGAGCATTCATATAAACACTATTTGTTATGTCTTAAACAGTTGTGAGTGTATCAGATGTGCATCAGTGCAATTAGATCCGCATGTCATGTAGAAACGCATTCACTGCTCGTTAAAAGCTTTAATAAGGATTCATTATATTTAATTCATACAAATAATTATGTCTGCTGCTTGAAAGAATTAAGATGTATGCAAGTAGTTTATTTATTTTATTTTAAGATATTTAAGTCAAAGTAGTTAATCTGTATTGCATGTTCAAACTTTAAAATCATTCATATTAACAGGTTATTAGATTTTTTCTCCAGGAGTATAGGGATTTGGAAATTAATAATTTAACTAAACCCATTATATTTTAGTCTACTAAATCTAGTCGACTAAAATCTTATTGTATTTCGTCGAATAAAACTAGACCAAAACAAACAATTCAGATTACTAAAATAACACTAAAACTAAATAAAAATTTGGTGTCAAAATTAACACTGGTATCAAAGAGCACACCCAGGTTCCTAACTGACGACGAAGACTTGACGGAGCAGCCAAGTGTTAGACAGTATTCTAGGTTAGCATGTGAGGGAAGTTTTTTGTCCAATAATTGGAACCTTTTTTTTTCAGAATTAAGTAGTAGGAAATTACTAGTTATCCAGTTTTTTTTATATCAGCTATGCATTTATCTGTTAATTTTTTTTAAATTGGTAGGTTTCGTCAGGGCGTGAAGAAATAGAGTTGAGTATCATCAAAATAACAGTGAAAACTAATTCCATGTTTCCTAATGATATCTCTTTGGGGTAGCATGTACAGAGGGAACAGCAACGGTCCTAGTACTGAGCCTTGTGGTAAGCCATTCTGAACTTTTGATCGATAAGACATCTCTTCATTTACTGCTACAAACTGATAACGGTCAGATAAGTATGATTTAAACCATGCTAATGCAATTCCACTAGTAATGGGCCATAAAATAATGTTTGTGCTAGTCTTTACTTGTGCCGGTCCCTTATGACCAGAGAACACCTGTAAAATGGGTCCCATAACCCAAGAATTTCTTGGTGCTGAGTCATCAACCACTAGCACAACATCTTCAGGTTTGAAATTTCTTTTAGGGATGTGCCACTTCTGTCTTTCTTGTAAATCTGGCAGGTATTCTTTGACCAATCGCTTACAAAATAGGTCTGCCATATACTGGACTTGACGCCACCTACGTTTGGAATACAAATCTGCACTATCAAAGGTCCTGGGGGTATTGATGGCTTGACCTTAAACAGCAATAAATTATTTGGGGTCATTGAAAACTCTAGTAATGGGGCGGCTGTTGAGGATTGCTTCTACATCGCATAACAGAGTTTGCAAACTTTCTTCATCCAGAGTCTGTTGTTTAAAACTGAGTTAAGAACATTCCTTATTGTACTTATCTGACATTCACACCAACTGCATCTCCTCAAGGAGGTGTGTGGATTAAACAACCACTGAATGTGACCAAGTTGCCGTGAATCTTTTCATTAACCAAACCTTGCACAGCCTCGCGTAGCTCTCTTTCTGCCCCAACAAAATTTGTTCCATTATCTGAACTTGACCTCTCCTGGAAATGAAGCTTCCTAGGGCTCGAATGCACGAGTCTGTGTCTAATGAACTGGCAACTTCAATATGGAAAGCTCTCAATGTAAGGCAAGTGAAAATCACTCCATATCTTTTAACCAATGTTCTACCCCTTTTTATCTCAAATGGGCCAAAATAGTCTATGCCAACACTTGTGAAGGGGGGTTCATCTGGAATAAGTCTGTCACGGGGTAGGTCAGCCATGAATTGACGACCTGCGGTGCCATGCTGCAGTTTACAAACTGTGCACTGGGACAGGATCTTCCTTTATGACAGTAATGGCTTTAGGTATCCAATATCTTTGCCATAATTTTGATAACATGTGGTTACGGCCACTATGGCCCAGTTCCTCATGAATGGATTTGAGTATAAGGTGTGAAACATGATGGTCTTTTGAACTATTCTGGCAAAGCTGATTTGCATAGTCTGCCGCCTACTCTTAGAATGCAGTCTTGTATAATTAGAGACAACTTGTACGTTGTACAGTTCTTCCTTGTTGGAGCAAATAGATTTCTTCAGAGAACATGCGTTTTTGGCTGTAGCAGATAATCTCTTCCTCTGCTTCTTGGAAGTCATTTACAGCCAGTGACAAACCTGGCAGAGAAGTTTTGAAGGCCTTCATCTGGTTGTGTTACCCAAGTTATGTGTACCTTTGTGGCCCATTTGGCCTGATACAGTGGGACATATCTTTCCTTTCTCCGCCAGTATCCTTAGCAAGCTTTTCAATTTGAGGAACCATTGAACAGCCTTTTTCAAACGATACCAGTCTGAATAATGCTGAATGAGCTGGGATGTATAATCGGGCTTTACAACAGACATTGAATTGTATTGTATTCAACAGACAGTGTTTTTGGCCATTCTGATTCTGCCATGGTGAGGAAGGGTCGACCTGTAATCCATAACTTCTCTTTAAGAAATGCAGGCCCCTCAAGGCACAATCAGCTGCATTTGATGTGGTGCTCGCATACCTCCACTGTGATACCTTTGAATGTTCCCTGATCACACTGATTCTATTGGCCACGAAAGTGTGGAACCTGGAGCTCTTATTTGATAGATACTTCAGGACTGATGTACTGTCTGTCCAGAATACAGACTCCTGAAGCTCCAAATCCAGTTCAGATCTGAAACGCATTGTCTATCTTAGCAGCCACTGTTGTAGCAGTTAGTTCGAGTCATGGAATGGTAACAGGTTTCAATGGGGTTACCCGTGGTTTTCCCATTATGAATGCACTGTGCCTCATACCTATGTGGTTTTCCATTAGCAAGTATGTGACAGTGCCATAGCCTTGTTTACTGGCATCTGCAAAGTGATGGAATTGTGCTGAGGTAATTTCACCAAAATTTGGTGGCTTCTCACATCTGACTTTGAAGTTGTTTTGCTGGTGTAGATTTGACAGCCACGAGTTCCACTGTTGTCCAAGAGTTTCTGGAATACTTTCATCCCATCCATGCCTTGTTCTACGCAGCTCTTGCAGTATTTGCTTTACAGGAAGAATGACTGGAGCAAGTATCCCAAGAGGGTCATAAATAGAGCTGACCATAGATAAAATCCCTCTCCTGGTCAGTGTCTTTTCTTTCAACATGACTTTGAACCTTAAAGTGTCAGTCTCACACCACTGAACCCCCAAGGCTCTTTCCATAGGTAACCTATCCTTTGACAGATCCAGGTCTTTGACTGGTTTTGCCTTGTCTTCCTTGCATACTGATGCAAGCACAGATCAACTGTTAGCAATCCACTTAGTCAAGTTAAATCCTCCTGATGCACACAGTGCATTTAGATCATGCATCAGAGCAATAGCCTGCTGCTCCGTAGCCACGGTCTTTAGACAGTCTTCCACATAAGTTTTTCATGACTGTTTTGATGACCACTGGCCTAAGCTGTGCTTTATTGTCCTGTACACACTCTTTCAAAGCATAAATCGCACAACCTGGAGATGATGTGGCACCAAATAAGTGTACAGTCATCCTATACTCCATTTCCAAAGCGGTGTTCCCTTGTGGCCACCACAGCAACCTTAACAGGTCTGTATCCTTAGCTGGAACATTAACCCTCTGGGGTCTGAGGTGTTTTCTGGGTCCTGGAGGTGTTCTGACATGCTCTGACATTTGTGCTTATTTCTGTTACTTGTGACATTTGTGCTTATTTCTGTTACTTGTGACATTTTCATGGCTTAAGTCTGATTACACTGTATTTAGCACAAACTCTGCTACAGTAATATGTCAGCAGCATGTATGCAAGTTAGTTTTAGTTTTGAGATAATGACGTTAGTTTTAGTTTTGAGATAATGACGTTTATGCGTGGTTTGTGAAAAAACAAAACAAAAATGTCACTGAAATAAGGTCATAAAACCCATACTGATTATTTCTTGACAAGACTTTTGAAAATTGTATCACATGGCCTAGAATATTTGCTTCAAAACTGTGAAAATTATCCTGACTACTCATTCAGATAAGACAATATATTGATTTAAAATTTGTAAGACATGGTTTGTGTAAAAGCTTTATACGAGGAGGCGTAAACCACCCATTAATGTATAGTTTTTCACACCTGAGCAAGTCAAGTCACTTTTATTTATATAGCGCTTTTACAATACAAATTGTTTCAAAGCAGATTTACAGAGATAACAGGAAAGTAAAGTTGTAATAGTATTGTTAAATTCAAAATTAAATGTTAAATGTCCCCAACTAAGAAAACCAAAAGCCAATGGCGAATGAAGGCTGAAAAAAGGCGACCGTGGCAAGGAACCAAAACTCCATCAGGTGACAGAATGGAGAAAAAACCCTTGGGAGAACCCAAGCTCAGTCCTCCTTTGGCCAACAATCGAACAGTGTATGATTATGATTTAGGCGGCATAATAGGTCAGAAGTCAGATTGGATCAGAACTTTCACAATATTTATCCAGTTCATCTGGTTAGGGTCAGAGTCATCACGCCGGTATGGAGATGAGTTTGTTGAGGTGTCCATGAGGCCTTCACAGTGTTGATGAGGCTGGCACTTCAGGGATGTGTTGTCGTCGTGTCCATGTGATGGTCCTTCATCAGATCTGGATATGGCCTGGATCCGGCGGACTGCGGTAAACCTCGGGATAAACAGAGAGACTAATATTAGCGTAGACGCCATCCTTCTTATGATGTACAAAGTACATCAGGATTTATGCGAAGTGTTCCTGGTTCCGGCTGATCTAAACTATGCAGCCTAACATTGAATTATAGCAATCTATAATGTGTTATGTGTATGCTAAACCAAAGAGATGTTTTTTTTGTCTAGATTTGTCCGGGAAGCAGACACAGTCTGTCAGTTCAATGTTAGGAAGATTGTTCCAAAGTTTTGGTGCCAAGTAGGAAAAGGATCTACCGCCAGCAGTTGATTTTGGTATTCTAGGATCGCAATAGACGTGAAGGACTACAGGTATAATGGGTTAAGAGCTCGCTCAAGTACTGCGGAGCTAAACCATTTAGTGCTTTTGTAATTAATCAGCAAAATTTTAAAATGTATACGATGTTTAATAGGGAGCCAATGCAGTGTTGACAGAACCGGGCTAATATGGTCATACTTCCTGGTTCTGGTAACAACTATAGCAGCTGCGTTTTGGACCAGTTGTAGTTTATTAAGCGTGCAGGGCAACCACCCAGTAGAGCATTACAATAATCTTGCCTTGATGTCATGAACGCATTAACTAATTGTTCCGGATTTGTCAATGAGAGCATATGACGTAATTTAGATATATTTTTAAGAAGGAAAAATGTGCTTTTACAGATACTAGACACGTGACTTTCAAATGAGAGATTGGTATCAAAGAGCACATCCAGGTTCCTAACTGACGACGAAGACTTGACAGAGCAGCCATCAAGTGTTAAACAGTTTTCTAGGTTATTACATGTGGAAGTTTTTTGTCCAATAATTAGAATCTGTTTTTTCAGAATTTAGAAGGAAATTACTAGTCATCCAATTTTTTATATGAGCTATGCATTTCGTTAATTTTGTGAATTGGTAAGTTACGTTAGGTTTTGAGGAAATATAGAGCTGAGTATCATCAGCATAACAGTGAAAACTAATTCCATGTTTCCTAATGATATCTCCTAACGGGAGCATGTACAGAGTGAACAGCAGCAGTCCTCGTACTGAGCCTTGTGGTACGCCATACTGAACTTTTGACCGATAAGACATCTCTTCATTTACTGCTACAAACTGATAATGGTCAGATAAGTATGATTTTAAACCATGCTAGTTGCAATTCCACTAATGCCAACATAGTTTTCTAGTCTTTTTAATAGAATGTTGTGGTCAATGGTGTCAAATGCAGCACTAAGATCAAGTAACGCTAATAGAGAGATACAACCACAATCGGATGATAAGAGCAAATCATTTGTGACTTTAATGAGAGCATTCTCAGTACTATGGTACGATGTAAATCCGGACTGAAAATCCCTCGCAGATAGCATTTCCTTCAAGAAAGGAACACAGTTGTGAGGATACTGCCTTTTCTAATAGAAAGACAAAGACCCTCCCCTAATGGCCCTATCAGGTGCTATCAGGCCCAGTCATTATGAGGATCCTTGCACAAAGAATGAGGAGATTTAAAAAATAATGGATTTTTGATTGTTTGAATTTACAACACAACATAATCCAGAGATGCACAACAAAGGACAAAAAAGCACATTATTGAACACATTGATCTAAAGACAGACTTGAACAGTCACATAACTTTATGCCATTCCTGAAACATAGTAGCCTACATACCTGTCATTTCCAAGGTGTTTGATTTTTCATTTTACCATGTTCATGTACAGACTCATGTGAATGTTGAAGTCAGCAGGACTGTAGCAGTATAATCTGGTCCGTGTAAAAAAAAAAAAAAAAAAAAAAACATAAACAAAAAAAGAAACAACTGTGAACATGCTGATTTATCAAGATAAACTATAGGCTGCATGATTTTGGGAATACATTTTTGATTTTTCTGGATAAAATTGCGATTTTAAAATGTACAAAACACACACACACACACACACACACACACACACACACACACACACACACACACATATATATATATATATATATATATATATATATATATATATATATATATATTAGAGGTGGGCATAGATTAATTTTTTTTTATCTAGATTAATCTCACTGTAATCTTGGAATTAATCTAGATTAAAATGGCTCATTTGAATTTTGCCGAAGGCATTCAGAATATGTGTGCTACCCAAATAATGACTAAAAGTAAGTCTTTGAGAATAGTTCGCCTCGCGTAGGGATGTGAATTTCTGCCAAAAATGCCATTCGACAATCGAGGAGCAAAAGTCGAATATCGTTCGAAAAAAAAAGAGGGGGAAAAACGCACAATCACAATGACAGAAAGGGAGGCCAATTTCATCTTTAGCGAAAATGACAATTTCATTTGTCATCAAACAAACTGTTTATTAATTGAACAAGTAACATGTTTTCGTCGTTTTTTTAACATAGTAGGCTAATTGGAAGAAGAAAAAAACAATAAACACGACGTAGCTACAGTCCGTTTTTGCATCGCCAAACCAGATGCTCGTTAGATCAAAAAATAATGTCATGTCATAATGATTTTATGTGAACCTGCCTTGTTACCGGCAATAGCCTTCTCCTTTTTAAACAAATTAGTTTCAATCAATGTAAACTATTCGTGTGACTATGCCACTGCGCAATACACACACACATTACCGTGGGTGTTCATTTCACTGTGGACAATGGTAGCTTAAACCTGTTAACCTTTGCCAGTGCACCGACGCTCTGAAGCGTTTTTTTTTTGTAGCCTATAAATTAATGTATATGTCCAAAAACGGATAATGTCATACTTTTTAGTTGTGCTATCGTGGGGTAATAATCTGTTTGATTGTAAAAATGTATTACCTGAATGAAATGAAATCGAATATATCGTCCTGTGGAATCATTCATTCACAGACAGATGTTCAACTAATAAAGATCTTCATCGCTGGCAAAAATATGATGCATTTGCAGATTTGCTTTCACTAGACTAAACTGTAGATCCACGGCCACTTTAACGCTCTTGATTTTCTTAAATCTTCCTGCTATTACTCCGTGTCGAGTGTGAATTAAAGCGCTTCAGACGATTCAGTGCGTGAGGAACTGAACAGATCATTCAAACTGATTCGCGAACCGATTTAGACAGATCTCCCAACTTGTTTGATGAAGTCTTTGAACAGAATCGACTCAAAAGAGTGATTCATTTGTAAATTGAGCAACGCTCATGCCCATAAAAAAGATACAGCGCGCTTAAACTCATTTAACAACATGTATTGCATTAAAATAAAGTAACGAGAAACGTCGCCCAACGTAACATGTAAAAGTATACACCTTGTGTCCCTAACAGGAAAATACCCTGCTGCGCGATCTGTGACAGTAGGCGCGGCGTCAATTATGACACATTGGAATTGCGCGAAAATATAACGATATTCGAAAAAGCTATTTTATGATCCCAACCCAATTTTGAGAATAGATTAACGGCGATATTTTTTTATCGCCCGATAAGAGTCTCACGTTAACGCAGCACGTTAACGCCGATAACGGCCCACCACTAATATATATATATATATATATATATATATATATATATATATAAATAATGAACACCAGGTTGGTTGTATAGGCATATACATGTAGGCTACACATAAATATGCCTATAAGGCACAACCAACCTGGTGTTCATTTTGTTGTAGAGCTGCATAAAATTACAATAGCCTAGCAGGTGACCTATAAATCATTAAAAATGAACACTTCGGAAACGCTACACTAGAGAAAAATATATGGATCATATGTTACTTCAAATGTTTCCATTCTTTATGACGTTATGAAATGAGATTGGATTAAAGACATGAAGCCTATTGTTTTACTGAAGCGATCGAGCCGCTCCAAACTATGAAACATTATTGTTACCACATATACATATCTACGTTTGAGCAGATATCCACAAACACAAACATTATAATATTTGCTATATTAGAGTAAACACCATCTGGCACCAGTTTGACTAGTTGCCAATCTAAAGTTTATTTAACAATAACATTATGAGTGGATGTCTTACCTCAAAAATCTTTCTCATCTTCAAATCGCGTTCCTCTGAGATAAATCCAAGGTGCTCTGCGCAACACAGCATAAACAGTCTTCCAAACTGAAGTCGCTGATTCTTTGTTTTGAGGTGACGAGGGCGTTTTCAGGTCTGCTCCTTCACGTGGATAATTTGCATGTCAATCGCTCTTGCGTGCGTGGGTGTGGTCACAGTTAATTAGGACGTGTTTGAGAAACTATACTAGGACGTATTTGAGAAACTATACATGTCTTTGCTTTTAATACTGATTACTTAAACGGAGAATATTTGCTTTTGATATAATTTACATAATTTAAAAATGGAGATTCCAAGCTTTGTAAAGACATACATTTCAAGTCTGTCTGACAAACATTCGATGAGTTACAGATCATGAACTGTCGTGTTTCAGAATGAACTTCACATTGAGAGAGACGGCAGAACGCGCATCATGTTTATTTTCTTTATTTTATGAAAAACACAACATTTTGTTTTTATCATGAGTGTACACAAATAAAAGACATTTAACCCGTTTTGAATGATGTATAACACTTATGTAAGATCAAAATCAACAGACTATTTTGAGTCTCTTTTGCACTGATAAGAAAAAAAGTGAGCTGGTATCGCCTGCGAAACCGCCGACCCCAGAGGGTCAACCTGATGAAACATCCCTTCCACATCTGCTGCAAGGGCAACGGTCTCTTGTCTAAATCTTGTCAGCACACCAACAAGAGTTTTTAAATCAGGTCCTTATTACAGCTGAGTGTTAAGCGATATCCCTTGGTTAGTCACTGCATCGTCAAAGACCACTCGCAATTTGTTCTTTTGTGGGTGGAACATGCCATGGTGTCGCAGATACCAAATCCTACAGAGTCTTCCTTCGATTTGTCCTGTAGGGACCTTTTCAGCATGACCCTTCTGCAACGCGTCTTCAATGAAGTTGCAATAATCCTGGTGGAAATATGGATTTCTTTTCAATTTCATCTTCAGGGACTGAGCTCGCTGGACAGCAATGCAATGGTTATTGGGAAACACTACATATTTTTTTCTTAGAGGGAGCTCAATGCTGCAGTGCCCATCAACCAGTTTCATAGACTGTGACATGGAGTCCATAAACTGTCTATCCTCTATAGACCGCTCTAATTTGTCACGCTGCTGGCACTCAGGGAAATCATACCTCATTTGCTGTTGGATGAGGTCCTCCAAACTCACCAGTTAAATCCTGTTTGCCATCACCTTTGGTCACTCTACGTATCAACTTTCTTGAATGCGCTCTGTCTGCAAAGTTCCATTCATAATCCTGCCTAGGATGGTCTTTACAACATATGGCCCTTCACCCCTGCTATTGATGACTTTCCATGGCTCAAATGCCTTGAGAACGTTTGTTCCTATTAACAAAATAACACCTGCATCAATCTGAGGAATATAAACCTTGTCAAGGTATTTTCATCTTTTAATATCCTCTTGCTGTGGAATGTTTTGAATGTTGACTGGAATGTCCTTTTTGAGAGAACACTTGAGGGAGTTCCACAACATTGTTCTCCACTAGTCCGCTGATTTCTAGACCAGTGACCACTAGGGCTGTGTATCACCAACAATGTCACGATACGATACGCATCACGATACTAAAGCCACAATACGATACGTATCACGATATGGATCAATTTGGAATTTAAAATTCTTTTGAGCAGAGTTTAGTAACAGTAATATCTTTATTGAATAAACAGTGTTATAACAGTTGATAACTGAAAAACTATTTAGTTTTGAATAAGTGTTGGAATGTGCACCAAACACAGTAATTTCTTTACATTGTTGAAATCATTTTAAACAAATAAATACAATAGAATAAAGATAGCCTACCAATAAAGAGAAACATTTTTGAATAGGTCTAGCACTAGTATTAAGAACTTAATAAAGTAATTAAATGTAAAATAACATTTGGTAGTATTTTAGTCCTGACTAAATTAAATACATCGACTGAAAATCCAGATTCCTTATTAAAGCTATCTTTTGTTGTTTTGACAACAATATTAATGACAGACACAAATGGCTGCTGTCACTTTAAGAGCTAGTGCACGGATCCTGTCACATCACATGCATTTTATGCTTAAGACAACCGACTGTGTTGGATACTCACCAAGACCGACATTTTTGACATCATTTTGCTTGTTTTTGGCGCTTGAATGTTTAGCGTGGTAAGACTTAAAAAGACGAGCGAATGGTAAACTTAAGTGACAATGCAATGCTTGCCCGATATGCAAGTGAATATTCCATCATGTCCCAACTCCTAAAAGAGAGAGTGTAGCATCACCGCCTTCAGCGCGTTTGACGATTGCCTTGAGCAACCCATTTTGAGAGACAGAAGACGCGGCACAGCCGGACACTCAATGTTTGAGGGAACTTCCCGCATTATAAGTGGGAGACCTGCGGGAATGATTAGAATAATGCGTAATACTCGCAATCCCGTGCTGAAATTCGAGCCCTGAATTGGCTACATTCAAAAGCACGACAGTATCTGTATCGATACGCGCATCGTCAGGAGTTCATGACTATTAATCATCGTATCGATATTCTGAGCACAGCCCTAGTTGACCACCTGTGTGCTAACTGCCTTTTCTTGTCCCATGGTGCGTAGTGAGATGTTTGTTTTTTTACCAACTACTTTCAGGTCCTTCATTAATTCCTCTATGCAAAAAGTTGCTGAACTTCCTGGGTCCAGAAATGCATACGTGGTGACTTCATTACTGCTTTTCTTGGACTTTACTCCACAATAGCCAAGAGCAAGCTGATTGACCGGCCCCTATACATCCAGATGTTTCACTGTCCATAGTACTGCAATTTATGCCAGTTATGGGGTTGTTTCTATCTGGAGGGCTGTCACTTTCTTTGGTTTTATCAGCCATGTACAGGACAGTTGGGTGCTTTAGTGAGCATTTTTTCACAAGTGAGCATTTGCTGACACCCTTTGCTGAAGTGTCCTGGTGACAAGCACCCATAACACAAACCCTGTGACTTCAGAAAATCAAGCTTTTCTTTATGCGCTTTGTGTTTCACACTTCCAGTCCATGTTCTTTATTGCAGCACAGACATGCTTTGCTTTTACTTAACTTTACTGGCTCCTTTTCCATTGATTTTTGGTTTGCAACGAGTGTGGTACCTGTTCTTGTGTCCAAAGGTATTTTTCCTTTCCTTGATTCTTAAGCTGACAGATTTGTTTGTCCTTGTGTTTGTACCAACTTTTGCTGAAGTGCTGAATATTGCCAAAGAGTGGATGTGAAGCTATCCTTGCAAGGATAGCCTGTCTGTCCACGAAATTGACCAGGTCAGCGAAACACCTGTCCTTTCTTGATGCTCACAAGTAACACCTCTCCACCTTTCTCTCAATTTGAATGGGAGCTTGGACATAATGACATGCATGTTACTTGGACTGTCCATCTCCTCTACGTACTCTACACTGCCTATAGTAGTGCAACAACCAGTGAGGAAAACGGCTAAATCAGTTAAGGCTTTATTATCCACAGAAAAAGCACTGAACTGGCCTGCTATCAAGTCTGTGTATGTTGTGGCAATGCATTTCCAAAATGTTGGTGCAGAAGTCTTCTAGCCTCACTGTAGCCTCTGTCAGAAGGCATGTGCTGACCGCTACGCACAGGCACTTTACCCTGAGGCAGTTCCCAGGGTAAAGCCTGAGGTGAACTGCTCTATAAAATTCAACCTATCCTTGTTGTTCTGTGTTTTATTCTCTACCCCATGTTCAAATCCTCTGACAAAGAATGTGTACTGAAGTGGGTCCCCACTAAACACTTGAATATCCATGATTTAGTCATTAAATTTTTTTGTATCAACCTATGCATTTTGTTAATTTTGTGAATTGGTATGTTTCGTCAGGGTGCAAAGAAATATAGAACTGAGTATTATCAGCAAAACAGTGAAAACTAGCACCATGCTTCCTAATGAAATCTCCCAAGGATAGCATGTACAGGATAAAAAGCAACAGTATGACCCTTGTGGTACTCTATACTGAACTTGTGATATATGACACCTTCACTTACTGCTACAAATTGGTAACTGTCAGATAAGTCCAGTCAAGTCACCTTCATTTTATAAAGCGCTTTAACAGTATGGATTGTTTCAAAGCAGCTTTATAGTGAGAATAGAAATTACCGTAACAGATTGTTTAGGCTTTACCACATTTCTAGGATAAAGTTATTGTCCAGCTAAAGTTAGTTTTGATTGATTCACTTCCGTTGCGAAGATCCGCTAACACGACACCGCTCTAACAGAAAAACCATTAACGCGCTCCGGCCTCCCATCTGCATTGAAGTGCCTGGCGTCTCGAATGCACTCCCTGAAATAGGTTTGAAGTTGCAAACGATTATCCATTAAATCTGCGCAAATCTCAAACGCAAACCCGAGAAAAATGAAGACCGTGCGCACATGTGCATCATGTGTTCAGTCGATAGGTATGCGCGTTTAAATATATATGGCCGCAGGCGTGTAGTCCTTCACAAATCAACCCTCAACAAACTACTTGTCTGGCTTAATTTATAATACATCCATCCTATTCATGATGTATCAAGTACATCAGGATTTATAGGAAGTGTTCCCGGTTGCGGCTGATCTAAACTATACAGCCTAACATTGAATTAAAGTCTATAATGTGTTGTGTATGCTAGGCCAAAGATGTATTTTTAGTCTAGATTTGAACTGACAGTGTGTGCCTGCTTCCCGGACAATGTTAGGAAGATTGTTCAAAAGTTTTGGTGCCAAATAGGAAAACGATCTACCGCAACCAGTCAATTTTGATATTAGGTATTATCAACTAGCCGGTATTTTGAGATCGCAATAGACGTGAAGACGTGAAGGACAATAATGCGTTAAGTGCTCGCTCAAGTACTGGGGAGCTAAACCATTTAGTGCTTTGTAAGTAATCAGCAATATTTTAGTGTATACGATGTTTAACAGGGAGCCAATGCAGTGTTGACAGAATCAGGCTAATATGGTCATACTTCCTGGTTCTGGTAAAAACTCTAGCGGCTGTGTTTTGGACAAGCTGTAGTTTTATTAACCGTGCAGGGCAACCACAATAGCATTACAATAACCTAGCCTTGATGTCATGAATGCATTAACTAATTGTTCTGCATTTTTCATTGAGAGCATATGACGTAATTTAGGTATATTTTTAAGATGAAAAAATGCGGTTTTACAGATACTAGACACGTTCTTTCAAAAAGATTGGTATCAAAGAGCACACCTAGGTTCCTAACCGTCGTCGAGGACTTGACGAGTGTTAAACGGTATTCTAGGTTTTTACATTAAGTTTTTGTCCAATAATTGGAATCTGTTTTTTCAGAATTTAGTAGTAAATTGCTAGTCATCCAGTTTTTTTATATCTGCTATGCCTTCCGTTATAAATATATAGAGCTGAGTATCATCAGCATAACAGTGAAAACTAATGCCATGCTTCCTAAGGGTAGCATGTACAGAGTGAACAGCAACAGTCCTAGTACTGAGCCTTGTGGTACACCATACCTTGTTTCTAATTTTGATAAGACATCTCTTCATTTACTGCTACAAACTGATAGTGGTCAGATAAGTATGATTTAAAGTTTAAACCATACTAGTGTAATTCTACTAATGCCAACATAATTTTCAAGTATTTAAAAGATTATTGTGGTCGATGGTGTCAAATTCAGCAATAAGATCGAGTGACACTAATAGAGATGCAACCACGCTTGGATAAGAGCAAATTGTGACTCTGAGAGCTGTCTCAGTATTATGGTACGGTCTAAATCCTGATTGAAAATCCCTGCAGATATCATTTCTTTCTAAAAAAGGAACATAGTTGTGAAGATACTGCCTTTTCTAGTACCTTTGACCAAAAAAGTAGATTTTAGATCGGCCTGTAATTGATTAAATTCTCTAGGATCAAGTTGCGTTTTTTTTAACAAGCGGTTTAATCATAGCCAGCTTAAGTTTGGTACATTTCTTATTATCATTAAATCATCTTTGTCATTAGGATGAGGATCTATGACCTCTGGAAGCATCTCTTTCAGTAGCTTAGTCGGTATAGGGTCTAACATACATGTCGATTTAGATTTAACGAGTTTAAAAAAATCTTCCTCTCCTATAGCAATGAATGAATCTAATTTTTCGTCAGGGAGACTACTATGCACTGCCTGATGCAATACTGTAGTAGATGGTTGCATAGTTATAATTTTCTCCCTGATATTATCAATCTTGTAGGTAAAGAAGTTCATAAAGTCATTACTGCTGTGCTGCTTGGAAACGTCTGCGCTAGAAGCTTTATTTTTCGTTAGTTTAGCCACTGTTTCAAATAAATACCTAGGGTTTGTTTATTTTCTTCTAATAGGGATGAAAAATAAGCAGATCTAGCAGCTTTTAAGGCCTCTCTATGCAATGGAGCTATTCTTCCATGAAAGGTGAAATGCCTCTAGTTTTGTTTTCTTCCAGTTGCGCTCCATTTGTCTGGCCGCTCTCTTAAGGGCCAGAGTGTACTCGTTGTACCATGGCGTTAGACTATTTTCTTTAATCTTTAAGCGCAAAGCAAAACTGTCTAAAATGCTGGAAAAGAGAGAGTTAAAAGTTTGTCGCAATATCGAGTTTTTCTAAGCTACATGGGATGCTGAGATGAGGAAACTGATCAGGAATATTATTAATAAGCAATCTTTAGTGGCAGAAGTGATGGGTCTAACATATTTGTATTTGTAACACTGAGTCGGCTTTGCAGCCTTGACTAAATAAAGTTTACACAAGACTAGATAATGATCTGAGATGTCATCGCTCTGCTGCAGAATTTCCATGGCATCAACATTGATTCCATATGATCATATTAGTTCTAGAGTATGATTATGACAATGAGTAGGTCCTGACATGTGTCGTCTAACTCCAATAGAGTTAGGAATGTCTTTAAATGCCAATCCCAATTCATCTTTTTCATTATTTACATGTATATTAAAATCACCAGCAATTAGGGCTTTATCTGCAGCCAGTACTAACTCTGATAGAAAGTCAGCAAATTTTTTGACAAAGTCTGTATGGAGCCCTGGTGACCTGTATACAGTAGCCACCACAAATCTCAAACGTGATTTATCATTTACACTAGATATTGTTACATTAAGTACCAACACTTCAAAAGAATTATATCTGAAACTAGACGACTTAGTAATTCTGAAAATATTACTGTAATTCTGAAAATATTACTATACATTACCGCAACATCTCCCCCTTTGCCTTTCAGATGAGGTCTTTTGGGGATCTTGGGGGTGGACTCATTTAAAGTAATTGTTTGGTTTTAGCCAGGTTTCTGTCAAACACAGCACATCTAGGTTATAGTCTGTAATCATATCTTTAACAATAAGTGCTTTTGAAGTAAGGGATCGAATATTCAGCAACCCAAGCTTTATCATTTGTATTATCTGTTTTTTATTTGTTGAACATCAATTACATTTTAATTGATCTAATACCCTTAAATGGGTGTGTATTTTTTGTTTTTTTGTTTCCTAATTCAGGAAACGGACACAGTCCCTATATAATGATATCTAGGTGAAATAGTCTCTAGGCTATGTGATTTATCTGACCTCAGTGACGTGAGACAGCTAGCAGATGGTCGGTTTAGCCAGTCTGTCTGCTTCCTGACCTAAGCATGATTGTCATGTTCAAGCTCTAAGATTATGTGCCATATTACTAGAGAGAAGAGCAGCACCATCCCAGGAGAGATGAATACCATCTCTTTTCAACAGATCAGGTCTGCCCCAAAAACTTTTCCAATTGTCTATGAATTCTATATTATTTTGCGGACACCACTTAGACAGCCAGCCATTGAGTGAGCACAGTCTACCAAGTATCTCGTCACTCCGGCGAACAGGATGGGGGCCAAAGCAAATTACAGTGCCTGACATCGTACTTGCGAGTTCACACACTTCTTTAACGTTAATTTTGGTGATCTCCAACTGGCGAATTCGAACATCATTAGTGCCGACGTGAATAATAATCATAGAGTTTACAATTAGCATTAGCCAGCACTTTTAAATTTACTTTGTCAGGTGCTCTGGCTCCAGGCAAACGTGACTGGTGGCTGGTGTCTCTATTTTCACATTCTGTGTAATAGAATCGCCAATAACTTGGGCACATTCAACAGGTATATTAGTGGGTGTTTCACTGAGTGAGAAGAATCTATTTGTTATGGTAATCGGAACAGAAGAGCGGTGTTTTGTCCCGTGACTACAGCGTCTCACCGTCACCCAATTTCACTGCTGCACGGGCTCTACAGCCAGAACCGAACAATGTACAGTGTTCACTAAGCTAGTCGCATCGAAAGCAGTATCTAAAGCCCTTGCACTCTTACAATTAACCCCATTAAAGTTTGGATGCGTGTCTCTAGTTCTGAAATCTTCTGTCAGCCTGCATTTATCAAATGTAAATCCCTTGCTTTATGCTTTTAGAAGGCTATGCCATACATGTTACATGAAGTGCAAGTGTCAATAAGAGGGAATGATGACATGACTCACCGTGTTGGTTGACTGATCCTACTCACCACAGTTGATGGACTTGTTAAAGGTGCTAAATAAATGAGCACACGGATGGCATGCTAACAGGCTAGCGAATTACTAGCGTGTTGTGCTAGCAACGATTTAGATTGAAGCTAGTGATGTCAGGTTAATATGTGATGTTGAGTAAGTTATATTTAGCAGTATAAACAACAGGGAATGATGGTAAATGATTCAAAACAAAGATATAAAAAGCTTACAGACGCAAAAGTAACTCGGCAGCAGCAGCAATGAGCAATCGATCAAGTAATAGACAAGTATAATTTAAACCATGCCAATGCAATTAAGTCCATTCAAAAGAATGTTGTGGTTAATATCCAATGCAGCACTAAGATCCAGTAACACTAATAGAGCGATATAACCATGAATGGATAAGAGCAAATAATGTATAACTCTGAGTGCAGTCTCAGTACTATGATACGGTCTAAATCCTGACTGGAAATCCTCGGCTATACAATATCTTTCCAAAAAGGAACAGAACGAGGGCTGCGTTTCCCAGAAGCATCGTGAGCTAAGATTATCATAGAGACCATTGCTGGCAATGGTTCTACAATCTACTTGGGCATACAATGCTTTTGGGAAACGCATTCATCTGTCGTCTGTTCAACTCCCCACGGTGTCAGACTATTTTCCTTTATCTTTAAGCGTAAAGGAGCAACCATATCTAAAGTGCTGAAAAAGAGTCCATAGTTTCTGTTGTAACATAGTTCTTCTAAGCTATCTGGTATGCAGAGGAGTAGAAACTGATCAGGAAAATTATTTATAAAGCAATATTTAGTGGTAGGGATTATTCTACCATATTTGTAAAAGGAGGTTTGTTTTGCAGCCTTGGCTAAAAGACCTGAAGTATGATTGCAACAATGAGTGGGTCCTGCCACGTGTTTTCTAACTCCAGTACAGTTTAGAATGTCTGTCTGTAAATGCCAATCCCAGTGTGTCTTTTTCATTATCTACATCTATATTAAAATCGCCAACATTTAAGACTTTGTCTGCAGCCAGTTCTAATTTCGAAGCAGAAAATTATCAAATAATTTGCTGGTCCGTATGGTGCCCTGGTGGCCTGTATACAGTAGCCAGTACAAATGTCAAACAGGATTTATCACTTACACTGGATAACATTTATAATTATACAATTATAAAATGTCACTACAATCATTCAAATACTTTGTTTAAACTATTTAGTCTGCTTATATGTTCTGTTATTTTATTTGGATGAGTTAATTTCTGTTATTGGCTGCAGCTCCATTTACAGCTCAGTTTGTGAGGCAAGCAGTGCCACGCAGGCCCTGCACTACCATCAGCACAGTCCGCCAGGCCTCCACCCAGGTTCCTCACATTGTTAACACCCAGCGAATGGGTAAGGTGTTCGTGTGTGTGTGTGTGTGTGTACGTGCATGTGTGCGTCCTACATTGTGGTGTCCAAATGTCCTCAATAACGATACAGTGGGGAACAGCCAGTGGAATATGAGTAATATGGATATGGAATGTTTTTTTTTTTTTTTTAATCATTAGATCAGTAAATGAACTAAGTCAATGTAATGTCCCCACGAATAATGAAAAAACTAAAATAAACGTGCGTGTACTTGTATTTATACGTTGGTGCCTTGGTCCCTTTTGAACATTTTTAACCAAGTAACTCTGAGAGTTAGATGACATGTAGTTGCAGAGTATTAGTAGACTGTCTGATTAATATATGTTAACCCTTTATTGTGAGGGTCATTGGTCCCCCACAAAGTTACTATAAGTAACTTAGCAACTACATGTCCACTTATTTTAACCCTAATTACTCTACTAACACTTTACTGAGAGTTAGTAGACATGTAGGTGCAAAGTTACTCATAGTCAACGGAATGGGTTAAAGGGACCATAAAAATAAAGTGAAACCATAAGTTTTAAAAAATGGGACTTATGCATTGGGTATGGATGCTTGTGAGCCTTGTATCTCTATCACCTTTGGTACATCTATACATTAACATTCATCAATTCTAGCTGAGTAGATTAAGTTTCATAATGTGTGTCCTGTTGGCTGGAATGTGAAGTGTCTTTTCTTGTTGAATGTGCCGTTTCTCTCTTGGCTTAGCCAATATCGGGACACAGACTGCTGGTGGGAGAACTGGAGCTGTAGTCAGAGGAGTCGGTCAATACAAGTACTCTGCAGGAGTCCGAAATGTGCAGCAGGTCATCAATACTCCAGCTCCTGTTGTTCACCAGGTAAAATGAAGATGCACACCTGTACTTTGTTATTCCGTATTCGAGCAGAACGCTGTCGTGAAGCAGAGCTTGTGTGGCAAGTATTATTCGAGCCATTAGCTACTTAACGGACCATTCGAACATGATTGTGAGATGGAGCATAACAGAATGGAGCATATTGCAAAAAAGAACATGATAGATCTTATCTTTGGCCCCCAAGCACCACAGGGAACACACAATGTCCCTAAAATTCAAGGCAAATGCCCCCCAAATACAAATGGGCTCACCTGTGGGGTTGAGGGATGCTTGTACTGTTAGATCTTTCCCCACCATTGACAAAAATTTCCGTAATTTGTGTGAGAACACTTCCCCACTGTTTACAATTTTCTGGCTTTCCGTGTTTACACTGTTATACGGTAGAGGGTGCTATTACACATCTTCTGAAAGAGTACTGAAACTTCTGATCAAAACACTTCCGATGATGCAGAAACAAGCAATATCATATGTAATCAAATGCGTATGTAAAAACAATGCGATCACCAACATTAAACAGCATAAAATCAAAACTGCCTAATGTTACTGAATGAAATGTAAATCCAGGACGAGCTATAGGACTGTGCAAGTATTAGGGGTGTTGGAGTCGATCATCTCCATCTATGTTTTGATCATCTTTCTGATTCCGATCTGGATGTAATGTTTTATTTTGGTTTATTAAAGGTAGAAGATCTTCTCAGTGTTTAGCGGCTTTTAAATATAGTTGAGCTTTCTCATGACCTTAGTTTTAATTCTCTCATTCAGTCCCTTGATGCGAAAAAAGCTTTTGATTCTGTGGAGAGGTATTATTTTATAGATTAGAAAAATTCGGCCATAGGGAATACATCATTAAGTGGGTGCGACTACTCTATACAGATCATCTTGCAGCGGTCCTTACAAATGGTCACATTTTTCCAACAATTTTCCTTTATTTCGGGCTACGAGACAGGACTGCCCCCTCTCTCCATTGCTTTTTGCAATGGCAATAGAGCCTCTTGCTCAGATGTTTAGAGAGGATGTGGCCGTGTCGGGGGTGTGTCTGGGAGATGGGCATAACAAAATCTCCTTATATGCAGATGACGTATAATGTATATATTTAATGTATATTACATAAAAATTTTATGAATATCATTTATATTACTTAAAAGACAGATAAAAAAAAATGTATAATATATAATCACTGCCACTAATACTATGAAGAAAATTAGAGTATGGAGACTTGAACTTGGTAAATAATGACAATGCACACAACCATATTGTGCCATCAGCCCATTTCATGGCGCGGTTTTTCGGCTGTCTCACAGGATGCGTTAAAGCAGACATAGGGCTGTAAGGGGTGTACAGTGATGAATGAAGACCCAGAGTCAGAATTATAAAAAATTAAAGAAAATATTTACTGAAGATAGTTTGCAGTTTCATCAGCAGAAGTCAGCTTCAATACTCGCACAGGAGTTCGTAGGCCGCCCCGCTTACAGTTACAAAGATCACAGCAGTTATACCATTTCCAAGGTCTAAGCTACGTCATTGCTTACAGGTTGAATGATTCTCATTGGCTAAGAAACATTAAGAGCCTAAACAATTTAACACATGTGAGCAGATGGGGGTGCCTATCGCCATTAGTCAAGATAGTTGTCATCCACTCATTAGATTTAGGTCTGTGGTGGCCTGGCAGGTTAGAGAAGGGCGCCAGGGTGTCTGGTCCGAACGTCCAGAACCTACATAGAATGTCATACGCACACACACACACACACACATAACAGACACTAGCAAATAACAGCTCCCATCAAGGCTGAAGAGAGTCTGAGCTCCTTATTATCAGTATATATAAGTATACCAAAACATAATGCTAAAACATTCAGTCATTTGGGAGAAAAACAGATCACTGGCATTTACTCCGAAGGAAGGAAATATACTGGAAAGAATACATTTTAATACAACAATTAAAGTTCGATATAGTAACGCTCAATATAGCTTGACCATATGTCCAGCGAAGAATCATATGTGTCCACTCTGCCTTTAGGACCCTCTACTGATACCAGAGAAAGAGACAAACGGCCTTGTGGGTTACGTGGCCTTCGTGTCCTGCGTGTACTGCGTGCAATCTCAAAGTAAGATTGGAATGCACCTAAAAGAAACTGGTTACTTGCATCACATGCATTTAAGACAATATAATTTCACAAGCACAAAGAATATAAAAATGATTATGTGATAATGAATATATTTGATTATTGATTTTTATAAAGGAAGTATATAAGCATTCAAAAGGATATGATTATAGATGTATTTGAAGAGGCAAGGGATTTTGACCAACCCTTCAGGGCCATGATATTTTTTTATTTTTTTACCAGAGATATATTGCCCTAACTAAAGCCAAATTTTGAGCAAATAGATTTTTATTAATACATGCACATCCATACTCTTCTTTTCTTTATAGTAAAATGGCAATATAGTATACATAAATAGAAAGTTCCAACATATTTTTCAAATGAATGTAATAGTATAAATGTATATTTATATATGTATATATAATATGTACCATGTATTGTTTCAAATATTATTTAAAACAATAAACATATTCACACAAATGTATTTATGCTTGTTTCTTAATTACTTTTTCGTGTGAAATTTCGGACTCGGTGTGCAAGGACTTTTAGCCTATTTTGTCTGTCCTCTCTTCATTTTTGTTATGCGAACCTGGCACGAAGCGATTCGGGTGCAGGTGGAATGACTCAAGGGATGTAGAGACATGTGCACAGTGGTACAAGGGCAGAATGACCCTCCTTTGGTCATCTGTCCTGTCTTCTGTGTGTTTTAGTTTGGTTGGTAATTGTAGCTGAAGGGTGAACCAGGCTAAGGAGATGCACTTCCCCTTTAAAAACAAATTTCGTCGTAATAGTTACAATTCATGTGTTGTACATAAATTATTTATTAAAGCACATTCACACACCACTGTTAATTTTAGCAGAAAAGCAAGCAAACAGTATGTAGGATTTGGCATGGTAGAAAGCGGGCAAAGAGTGACCTTTATAATCAAACTCATCTTATTTCGTGATCTTACAGCATAGATCGGGGATCACCAATCTCGGTCCTGGAGGGCCGATGTCCTGCAGAGTTTAGCTCCAACCAGGTCCAACACACCTGCCTGAAAGTTTCTATTATGCCTAGTGAGACCTTGATTAGCTGGTTCAGGTGTGTTTAATTAGGGTTGGAGCTAAACTCTGCAGGACAGCGGCCCTCCAGGACGGAGATTGGTGACCCATGGCATAGATGAAGCTGACTACACAATGAATCTCTTATTTACATAATGTCTGTCTACACTTCATGGAGTGGAGGATTTGCAAGGGAGCAGAACTCAGAATACCCACACTGCTCGAAACGCAGAGTTTTTTTTCAGTGCTAACTAAAACACCTCTGATTGGCCATTGCATTAATTATCAGATGTGTTTATGATGGGCTACATTGCTCAATGCAGCAAAACTCGTTGTAAATAGAATCCTTTGCTCTCCAGAGTGCAGACACGTATACAATCGTTTGTTAAATTTGTTTTACAATATCCTATTATTACAGAGAAAACGGATCCTAGACCAACAGCTTTTCCCTCTAAAAGCAATTAGAAGCAGCAGTAGGTAGTGGTTTGAGTAAGAAAAGTCCATTCTAGTCTCAAGTCTGTGGCCAGGGGCAGGCAAAGTCTTGCCCAGCCTTACAAACGCTCTGCGTATGTTGGTAATGTATTTGCAGTCCGTACTTTTCTCTTAGCAAGACATGAATAACTTTTGTGAAATTTATTCAAGATAAATGGCATATCTGTATCACCTTTCTTAGCCCAGTTATCATTTGATTGTGGAAACGGAGGTGAAATACAAAGTTTATTTTTGGTTTGTAATGTATTTGCACTTGAAAGTTTCCAATAAACAAAAATAAGACATAGGTGGATTTGTCATCACGGAGGATTGGGGGTGGGCACCCACTAGCAGAAGCCTAAATCAGCACCTATGTGCTATTCCAGCAGGCTAAGAAACTAGCTTCTTCCTAGCTTCTAAACATTTTTTACACTGAGTCAGTGGCCAGTTGGCCAGAGTGATATATGGGCATCAGCCTGGCCCTTAGTTCCGTGAGCCGTTTCCGTACGTCTTTAGCGTGTAATGACAGCAGCCATGGTGGACTAGACTCGGGCACCATCTGTGGTATCTGGGCAGTGAGACAGCTGAAATGGTAAATGGTCAATAATACATATATTTATGAATGTGATTGTTGTTGGTCAATTTTACCAGTATTTACCATACTTTCAATAAAATAAAATAAAGAATTTAAATATGAAAAATATGCTATATGAAAGTTTTCAAATGAAGTATTTTCTTTAAAAGACAAGATTTTGGTCTTCGAAAACTTTTTTCAAAAGGTACATCTTAGATCAATATTTCTTCGCACCTCACCGTTCCGAATATTTGAGTATTATCAGCGTAGCCGTGAAAGCTAATGCCATGCTTCCCAATGATAACTCCCAAGGGTGTACAGGGTAAAAAGCAACGGTGTAACAAGGTTTTAGTTCAGGGAAGGAGGCGGTGGGAACCGGCAGACATTAAATTAATTTAATAATAAAATAAAACAAATACAAAAACCAAAAGTCTGCCAGCAGCCCCTCATGGATGACTGCTGGCCATACAAAACAGAAACAAAACAACATAAAATCAGGCCTATTCCTCTCTCGATCATCAGCGTCGTCGCTCATCCTTTTATGCTTCCGCTCCTCCGTGAGAGATGTGAGACCAGTGCGTCGCACAGGTGTCGCTCATTATCACTCACGCCACCGGCCTTGCGCCGTTCTCTCGCGTCCCTCGGGCCTCGTCCTCCTCGCCACAAACGGTCCTAGTACTGAGCGTTGCGGTACTCCATTCTGAACTTGTCAAGTCACCTTCATTTATATAGCGCTTTTAACAATATAAATTGTTTCAAAGCAGCTTTACAGTGATAATAGGAAATTTAAAGTAACAGAGATTGTTTTGTTTTACAGCAGCTCTAGAATAAAGTAATTTTTTAGCTAAAGTTAGTTTTGATTGATTCATTTCCATGATCATTAGTTATTAACTTGGGGGCTCCTAACACAACACAGTTCTAACAGAAAACCCTTAATGCGATCCGGCTGCTCATTTGCACAAAACAGTGCCTGGTGGCTCAAGAACGCAAATCATGACATAGGTACCAAGGTACAAGGCTTGAAAAATGTATAATACAGACTTTATCACTTCCGCGTAGCCACGTGAACCAGAATTATCCGGACAACGTTTTATCTTTACAGAGGTAAAGAGGAGGGAAGGAGGCCTTCACAGTTGTCGTTGTGTCCAGTTCCTTCATCAGATCCAGATACGGATATGTTTTCTTCCAGTTGTGCTCCATTTTTCTGGCTGCTCTCTTAAGGGCCTGAGTGTGCTCGTTGTACCACGGCGTTGGACTATTTTCTTTTAATCTTCAAGCGCAAAGGAGCAACTGTGTCTAAAGTGCTGGAAAAGAGAGCATCAAACGTTTGTCGCAATATCGAGTTCTTCTAAGCTATCTGGGATGCTGAGGAGATGAAACTGATCAGAAATATTATTAATAAAGCGACACTAATCAGCATGTACTTAGTCCCTACACAGGCATATTCTTAGTATACTTTAGTGTACTTGTCTACTAAATTGGAACAATTTCAAGTATTCTTAAATGCACTTAGTTATGCTTTACTGCAATTTAATTACAGCTAAAATATACTTGGTTACCTTGAAGTGTACTATTTTTAAACTAACTTTTTACTAATTAACACACTTGAAGTTTACTAAATTAATCTAACAGCCATATCACCCTGAAGGCTGGTTGCCCACTGAAGCTTAGCAGGGTTGAGCCTGGTCAGTACCTGGATGGGAGATCTCTTGGGGAAACTAAGTTTCTGCTGGAAGAGTTGTTAATGAGGCCAGCAGTGTGTCTGTGTGGGTCCTAATGCCCCAGTAAGGTGATGGGGACACTATACTGTTGAAGAACACTGTCCTTCGCATGAGACGCTAAACAGAGGTCCTGACTCTCTGTGGTCATTAAAAACCCCAGTATGTTCTTTGAAAAAGATTAGGGGTTTTAGTCCCCCCTCTTCTAGTCCCCTTGACATTATACACCCTCGCTATCTGAAGTTATTAATTGATATTGTAGGACCTGGCCTTGTAACTTTACTTAATAAATGCTTGCAGTCAGGGTTGGTCCCTGATAGCTTAAAAAGGGCCACAGTGACTCCGGTGCTAAAGAAACCCACACTTGATACATCTATATTAGCAAATTTTCGCCCCGTGTCTGTCCTTCCTTTTATTTCCAAGGTGATGGAAAGATTTGTCTCTCTGCAACTTCAGTCTTTTTTATTTACTAATCGCATTTATGAGGTGTTTCAATCAGGTTTCAAATCTCTACATAGTACTGAAACGGCCCTTGTAAGAGTCCTAAATGATATCTTAATGATTACTGACTCGGGATCTTCTGTCATTCTAATCAATGCTGGACTTGTCTTCAGCTTTTGATACTGTTGATCACGGAATTCTCATCTCCCGTCTGGAGTCGTATGTAGGACTAGGTGGAGTAGTGTTAAACTGGTTTAAATCTTTCCTAACTAACAGAACTTTTTCTGTTAAAATTGGAAATTTCACTTCATCACTACGCAAGATATCACTACGGGGTTTCTAAGAGTCAAATCTCTCGATTACAAGTTGTTCAGAATGCAGCAGCCCGTTTTTTGAAGGGAGGTAAAAAAATTTATCACGTTACACCACTTCTGAGGTCCCTCCATTGGTTACCTGTTCAATATAGAATTAACTATAAAATCTTACTACTAGTCTACAAATCCTTAAATAATCTTGCACCAGCTTATTTATCGGATTTATTTTACCCATATACTTTAAATCGAGAATTGAGATCAGGAAACAAATTCCTCCTCCTTATTCCTAGAACCCGTTTGAAAAAGAGGGGAAATAGAGCTTTTGAAGTGGGGGGCCCCACTTTATGGAATAACCTTCCTATTCAACTTAAAATGGCTTCCACTTTATCTGAGTTTAAAACAGCGCTAAAAACTTATTTATTTAGATTAGCTTTCAATGTGTAATTTACTTGTTTTTATTTTTATTTACTTCTATTTCTAATTTTAATGCACCATATTTTGACTGACGATAGGAATGTTGTTGGTTCAATGTGTATTTGTTGTGATTATTGTACAGCACTTTGGTCGGCCAAAAGCCGGTATTAAAGTGCTCTAGAAATAAACTAACTTGAACTTGGGTTTAACCCCAGCATCCTGGCCAAATTTGCCCATTGGCCTCTTTCCATCATGGCCTCCTAATCACCCCCTATATATACTGATTGGCTTCATTACTCTGTCTCCTTTCCACCAATAAGCTGGTGTGTGGTGGGTGTTCTGGCGCAATATGGCTCCCGTCGCATCATCCAGGTGGATGATGTATTGAGTATTGCTTTATATAAATATAAAGCAATAGTTAGTGGCAGAAGTGATTAGTTCTACCATATTTGTGACAGGGAGTCGGTTTTGCAGCCTTGGCTAAATGCTGCGAATACATGAGACTAGATAATGATCATCGCTCTGCTGCAGAATTTCAATGGCATCAACATTGATTCCATGTGACTAAAATATCGCTAAAGTATGATGAGACAATGAAAGGGTCCTGACACGTGTTGTTTCCAGTAGAGTTTAGAACGTCTGTAAATGCCAATCCCAATTAGTCTTTTTCATTATCTACATGGATATTAAAATCACCAACAATTAGGACTGATATGCTGCCGGTACTAACTCCGATAGAAAATCAGCAAATTCTTTGATAAAGCCTGTATGGTGCCCTTGTGGCCTGCATACAGTAGCCAGCTCAAATGTCAAACGTGATTTATCACTTGAGCAGTATTGGCGCTTTAGGTTTGGGTTAATTTAAAAATTTTGTTAGGGCATATTCTGGGTCTTAGCACTAGTTTATGATATACATTTTTGTAAGCTTTATATTCTAATCGCGGACACATCAAGTCAAGTTATCCTCATTTATATAGCGCTTTTAACAATGTAGATTGTTTCAAAGCAGCTTTACAGAGATAAACATATAATTTAAGGTAACAGAGATTGGTTTGGTTTTATAGTGGCTCTTGAAAAATGTTTTTTCCAGCTAAAGTTAGTTTTGATTGATTCGTCTAAATGATCATTTGTTATTAAATTAGGGGCCGCTAAGACGACACCGTTCTCTCTAAACAGACTTTAAACGTGAACCTGTGATAGACGCTGATGGCGTTCACATGCGCATTAAGAATTGATTGTATAGTTATGTGCGTTTGAATATATGTGCGCAGGTTTGTAATTCCTTACAAACCATGCCTAAACAAACTACTTGTCTTGTCTATAAATTTTGATGCAGAATTTTATTTTATCTTATCACTTTGGGTAGGTACGCGAACCGAAAAATTCCACAACGCTTTATCTGTAGAGTGTTATAGGGATCCTCCATAGGGAGAGGCTAGTTGGCACTTCAGCACTGCATTGTCATCGGGTCCAGGCGAAGGTCCTTCGTCAGATCTGGAAACGGCCTGGATCCAGCAGGCTGCGGGAAAACCTAGAGATAAACAAAGACACTAAAATTAGCGTAGATGCCATTCTTCTTATGATGTAATGAGTACATCAGGATTTGAGGGAAGTGTTCCCAGTTCCGGCTGACCTAATCTAAGCAGCCTAATATTGAATTATATCATGGC
Organism: Siphateles boraxobius; assembly: GCF_051911475.1. NCBI lineage: Eukaryota > Metazoa > Chordata > Actinopteri > Cypriniformes > Leuciscidae > Siphateles > Siphateles boraxobius. Next base: position 7,212,207 of record NW_027509219.1, on the reverse strand, counting down.
AGAATTCTAATGTCATTGCGTTATTCAGGCTGAGGGTGGTGCTCTGATGATTGACATACTTTAGTACACACGAACAAACGCATAGAATGTCATCTTAGAATTTCCTTAATGTATTTATTGCGTCCGGATGTTGTTTTCGAATTGTTTTTCTTACTGGAATTTCTAACTTGCAACAAAGTCATGTCTATTCTCAGAACAAACATAAAACAAACGCAACAGAACTACTGTATAAAAGCTATTAACATGAGCATGTTTAAACTAAAGTGTTTATACTTTAATTTGATACGCTGCTCCACATAGGAAGAACAGACATGCCAACTGACCAGATGCAAACACAGTTGAAGCGGACTGATAGCATCTTGTTCTGGAGTCGGTTTTGCAGCCTTGGCTAAATGCTGCGAATACATGAGACTAGATAATGACTCTGTATTTCCCTGCATTTATGACATATGAAACCGTCATCGCTGAAAGAGAATGCTAGACATCAATGGCGTGGCACAGTTACAACCACTTTACAGTTTTACTTAGTAACAAGGTATGTTGTTATGGAAAGAAGGATGTGGGAACTGGTGAATACTTAACTTACTTTAATTCCAAAATAAACAAACAAAAACGAAAGTAGCTTAATTCCAAAATAAACAAACAAAAAACGAAAGTAGCTTTATCCCTCAAAGATGAATGCCACAAAAAAAACAAGACCGGTACAGTGCGCAGGTGACCCTTATCAATCATGCCACCGGCCTTGTGCTGTTCTTTCACGGCTCTCGGACCTGCCCTGCTTGCCACATATGAGGGTACTCCCGAGACTGCTCACTCCCACACCCACCCCCCAGTCAGGGCGGCCGTGGCACCTGGGGGTAAAGGACAGATGAGGCGGAAGAAAAAGGAGACTGAAGCATGAGGAGCGAAAGAGACGAGAGAGGAAGAAAAAAATCTTGGTCTCTTACCTCATCGAAAATGTGCAGAAAAGGAACAAAAATAACTTTTTTCATAAAGTAAAAGTTTAGTTTTAGACCTCAGCAATGTTATGATTTGACACTTGTGAGCAGTTAAATTGGGAAATATTTTGTACTAGCAAATAACAAATAACACAGACTTTCTTTTTCTTTAGGTGGTGCAGAATACAGAGCCGGCAGTTCATATGAGAGGCCAGGAGCCCCTTACTGCCTCAATGCTGGCAGCTGCACCATTAAAAGAGCAGAAACAACTCCTGGGTATTTTACGCACACGGTCAATTAAACATTAGGTTTGAAGATGTGAGCACTTTGAGTAATTTTATCTCATCAAGTGATGGTGACTTGAAATAACAATACTCTTCAATAGGGAGTGTATTACTAGAAATAGTACAGCAGGGGTGTCTAAGGCCCACTGTCCTGCAGAGTTTGTCTAGCCCCAATTAGACACCTGAACCAAGTCCTTCAGGATTACTAGAAACTTACAGCCAGGTATTTTGTGACAAATTGAGGCTAAACTCTGCAGGGATTTGGCCCTTTAGGACCTGGATTGTACACCTGTGTAGTACAGTGAATAAATTGAATACACTACTTTATTCTGTAGTACTGTAATACAATGGACATGAATACATGCATCCCCTTTAGAGCAATACTGCTGGAAAAAGTAAAGTAAAAGCGGCAGTTATTTTATGGCTTCAAAAGACTTGTAGTACGTAGAACTTATGTGCTTTGTTCCATCATATTGTAATTAAAATTATTAAATTGTAATCCCATACAGGTGAGCGGCTATATCCTCTTATCCAGGCTTTGCATCCTGCACTTTCGGGAAAGATCACAGGCATGCTTCTGGAGATTGACAACTCTGAACTACTGCACATGCTTGAGTCTCCAGAGTCCCTGGACTCTAAGGTTCCACCAGTCAAAACTAATACTCAAAGCCAGTATAGATGCAGTCTCAGAGATCAATTTTTGTTTGATCATTGTGACTTTTTTTTTTATTATTCTTTAGGTTGAGGAGGCAGTAGCAGTACTTCAGGCTCATCAAGCCAAGGAACTGTCAACTAAGTGAGGATTTCATGTTATTTAATCCATGGTTTGCACACTGCAAATGTCCTTTTTCTCTCCACAATGTTAAGTTTGTTCTGATTTTGTTTAAAAAAAAAAAAAAGAAAAACAGGAAAAAAGGAAAATGACAAGAAAGCTAAAAAAATATTTTTTGAAATTTCTGTGCAATAAAATGATCCTGGCTTAATAGACATGCAAATGGAATTCATAAGTGTCTTCTTTTTTTTTTATCTTTTTTTTATTGTATTTTTATGTGGGAATATTTTTTTTCCTGAGGTTTTTATTGACAACAATACAATAGAGGGAGAAAAAAAACAGGAATCAAATTACATGCTGCCAATTACTCGGTGTACACATTCAGAAATACAGAAATTAATATTTAATATATATCATGCCTTAAATTAAGTCTAGTAGTAGGTGTGGCGAGCAGGACGAGGTCGAGGGCCGTGAGAAAACGGTACGAGGCCGGTGCCGTGATTACTGATGAGCGACACCTGCGCGATGCACCGGTCTAGTGTCTCTCACTGAGGAGCGGAAGCATAAAAGAGGGAGCGACGACAGTGGAGATCGAGAGAGGCCAGGCCTGGATTTTATTTGATGTTTTGTTTTATGTGTGGCGGCAGTCGACCGTGAGGGACTGCCATCTTTACTTTCATTTTTGTATTTGCTTATTATTAAAATACAAAGATGTAGGCATGTAAAACAAGTTAGAATGTTTTCCTTCACATTCAGATTTTAAAACAAAAAAAGTTATAGAATGTCTTTCACGAACGACTTTATAGGCTACCAGAATGTTTTCTAAAACAATGTTTCAAACGTGTGCATCAAACAACGACAGTTAAAAAATACATAAAACTAATATTTTTTAACATGACAATTTGCTACTAAAGTTTTGTTTGGTTTTTAAACGAAAACTCGCCATCACTCCTCAACATACACGGGGGTTTAAAAAAAAGTACACAAATAAACATCCTACTCAGTTCACAAAGAGAAAGAGGCAAATAAAAGGAAGGAGAACAAATGTCGGTAGAGTGGTTATCTTCTAGCCTGACGTCGTCATACTTAAATTCTAGTCAGAATGTGAGTCTGATACTGCTCCATTCGGCTGTGATTATGGGGCGTGTGTCAACCGAACCAGGAAATAAAAGGCCTCTGCACTCAATTGACCTATGGCTAAGCCACTCCCCCTCCACTCACTCGGACAACTAAACCGACTGTTTAGTTATGTTGAAGAGTGAAAAGGCTACATGTTTTGCTAAAAAAAAAACCCACAAAGTTCACCCAGTTGTTTTGGTAGAAAGTTGTCTAAAATGTTTTGCTTTAATATGTAATTAATGGTTCATGATCAAGTTAAATATATACAGGTCTAAGTTGCATACGTTTCCAGGACAAGCCTTTTTACCATCTTTACCAAGAGTACCTCTCCGTTAGTTTGGTGCTACAGTATTTACATGAATCATTCAGCACAACACTGCTAACATTTGTTATCTCTGTTATTTACAGATGCGCTATTGAAGCTAAGTGACATGATGTACAATGCAGCTAGAAGCTAACGTTAACGTTTTCTAATGTTAGGCTAACGTTAGAGATGTTAAAAATAACGTTCAAATACGTTGTTGACTTAACATTACCTTAGAACAGATGTAGACATCCTTGTTTAATTTATCCACGTTTAGTTGGTGTTGTGGTCTACCGCATAACTTAATCCAGAGCAGACACACATCTCAGTTGAGATGTGGCTTAATTTGGAAAGGGTAAAAAATACACACTGTCGCCCAGCCTCTCGGGATACCTAGTGTCGGAGTTGCATGTACTCCATGCACACCGTTTGAACATTTTAAACTTAAAATGACAAAAAAAAACATAAAACGAATGAAAACTGATTAACTGCAATACATTTCAATAGATGTGGAAGCAGAGAATGTTTGAGTGTATTGGGAGCTATGTGCACTGTGGTTCTCTGTTCCTCTTCTAAAATTAATGCGCAGTCTATATATTCTATAACACACGCAATAGCAGAATATAACGTGCCAGACTGCAGATACCAGCCCTTCAAACCTGTGAGTTCAGTCAGCTTTACCTGTACAATACACACAACTCAATTCTCCAGCAGCAGCCATGAATTCAACACAAGCGCTCTGATGACGTGGATGGTTACGTTACCGTTGCTCATCTATCCATCATCATATAAAGCCCACCCTGACAAATTTGATTGGTCCGAACAATTTTCTGTTCGGCCACAATAGCTCCTCAACAGATCGAGTCCAGACCGAACTTCTCGACCTAAAATTTTGTGGGCGGGGTTCGGGCTGGCATCCAGGCTAGTTATCTCCCCTCCCTCGGTCAAAATCGAGGGAGCGAGGGTCTGTCCATATAAACTTCCCTCGTCCACTTTATGAAGTGGAACGCACTTCAAAATGGCGGCAGGGATTCCCCTGCATAGATGTCTATGTTCCCCTGAGGGGAATTGCTTAGGGATGTTCGCAAGTGTGTGTCTAAGGCCCTGTCCAATGCGCATTCTCGCTAAGGGGTGCAAGACCGTAGGGTGTCCCGATCCTCTAATGGTGTTCTCCATGGGTGATCATTAGCGCACTTAATGCATCCCTTTCGCAAGTGCGCATCAGACCCATAGACAGTAAAAGAGACCTCACATTAGGCTTGTTTGAGATGAGCAAAATCTGTGCAGAACCGATCACCGGTGATCAGCGCGTAATGCATGCCAGTTAGAAATGTATCCGAGTGGCCGAATGGGCTACAGGTGCCGCATTCCCCAGGTCAAGCCACTTTTGAACCAGAAACAGTGGCAGAAGCGCCTGACCTGGGCTACAGAGAAGCAGCACTGGACTGTTGCTCAGTGGTCCAAAGTACTTTTTTCAGAAGAAAGCAAATTTTGCATGTCATTCTGAAATCAAGGTGCCAGAGTCTGGAGGAAGGCTGGGGAGAAGGAAATGCCAAAATGCCTGAAGTCCAGTGTCAAGTACCCACAGTCAGTGATGGTCTGGGGTGCCATGTCAGCTGCTGGTGTTGGTCCTCTGTGTTTTATCAAGGGCAGGGTCAATGCAGCTAGCTATCATGAGATTTTGGAGCACTTCATGCTTCTATCTGCTGAAAAGCTTTATGGAGATGAAGATTTCATTTTCCAGCACGACCTGGCACCTGCTCACAGTGCCAAAACCACTGGTAAATGGTTTACTGAGGATGGTATTACTGTGCTCAATTGGCCTGCCAACTCTCCTGACCTGAACCCCATAGAGAATCTGTGGGATATTGTGAAGAGAAAGTTGAGAGACGCAAGACCCAACACTCTGGATGAGCTTAAGGCCGCTATCGGAGCATCCTGGGCCTCCATAACACCTCAGCAGTGCCACAGGCTGATTGCCTCCATGCCACGCCGCATTGAAGCAGTCATTTCTGCAAAAGGATTCCCGACCAAGTATTGAGTGCATAACTGAACATAATTATTTGAAGGTTGACTTTTTTTGTATTAAAAACACTTTTATTGGTTTGGATGAAATATACTATTTTTTTGAGGTAGGAATTTTGGGTTTTCACGAGCTGTATGCCAAAATCATCAGTATTGAAACAATAAAATACCTGAAATATTTCAGTTGGTGTGCAATGAATCTAAAATATATGAAAGTTAAATTTTTATCATTACATTATGGAAAATAATGAACTTTATCACAATATGCTAATTTTTTTAGAAGGACCTGTATGTTATGTGTGAATATTCCCAAACTCTCGGACAGTGGGTGATCTCTATGGGTTATGCAATATCATTTTATTATTTTAAAACACACGCACACGCACACATAGCCTATGTCTGTATTAAAGAAAAACACTTATTTGGAATGAAATTAAATAAGTACTTTGGGTGTCTTGTTCATTATATTTATTTTCATATAAAAGCAACTGAACTTAAATTACATCCAGTTTATTAGCAACACTGTGCACGAGCGTGAATCCCGTGAATCCATCATTGATCTCGCAGGTGTCAGATCCACTGCGAGAAGCGAGAACTGTCAGGCTTGCCTGCGCTTTTAACACTCCTCTCAATGCAGCCGCCTACTCTCGACGACATTTCAGGCGAAGCAAGGCGCATCTCTGTTGTAGATGGGGAAGGTTATTTCTGTCCAGGGCTGGACTGGGACTAAAAATCGGCCCTGGCATTTTGGCCTAGACTGGCCCACTACATATAATCATAAACAGAGCCAATCTTTTCACGCCCCTGAATATGTATACTTACTCCTATTAAAGCCATGTAATGAGTGAGTAGGAATGAGTAAGAGTTAATAGATGAAATAACTACTAATTGTAAAATACAATCGAACTACTCCACAACAATGAATCCTAAAACAAGCTATAAGCTGCATTGGCATAACAATACTAGTGTTTGACACAGGATTTTTGGTAAATCTTTGGTGGGTGGACCTCTGTCCCTTCAGGGGGGTTCAGGGGAGTCTCCGTAAGAAATATTTGTGCTTTTTAATGTTAAATTCATCAATCTGGTGCACTTTGAGAGTTAAGAATTAAGAGCTCCAACCCATAATCAGTGTGCAAATTGAACAAAGAAAAACTCAAAACTCTTTTAGCTGTGATAGTGTCTGTCTGCATTACATTACTACATAATAATAGTTATAATTAATCCCATGACAGTAATAGCCATATATTGTAAAACAAATGCACTGAAAAATAAAAGCAACTTTCATAATTAGTTTTGTACTAATTTCTATGATTGAAAGAGATAAACACATGATCTTTTATTTTGGCAGAAAAATGTTTTACAAACGCGTCTCATTACAATTCTAGTAAAATGCGTAATCGTCAACTATATGCAGATGTGTAAATAATGCGTAACTGGGTAAAGGGTTCCTACACTCATAGCCTAATGCCGGGCTTACACCAAAGGATTTTCACAGTCCCAAACAAAAGACCGGCAGTCTTCAGGAATCTTACTGGAGTCTCAAATGTGAGGTGATAATCTGCAGTCGGCGACCCGATTTATGCCAGTCTTTCTCTAGTCTTTCATATCAAACATGTTTGATATTATCGCAAGTCTTTAGTCTGAGACTAAAAACTGTGAACCCAAGTCTTTAGATGTGAGCTGATAATCTTATGAAGTCTTTTCTAAATCTTTTCAAAGTCTTTAGGTGTGCAGAAAGCATAAGTGTCCTGAAAGTAGCCTAGTTCTGCTTACCACAGTTCTCTACACTCACTCATTCTCTCCTGATCCTCCTCAATATCCTCATCAGACACTTGAAGGGCCCGTTTCTTTTTTTCACACTATTTCTCTGCACATTCCTTGCGTTTCTTCTCCATCTCTGACTATTTTGACAGATACACACTGAAGGCCTCATTATGCTTCTGCGTCAACTCCACAGCGTAGCTACGCCGTCACTCCTACGGCGTCATGGCTGTTTCATGGTTCTGCGTCAGGTTGCTTGCATCGCAGTGCATCTGACCAATCACAGCCCTTGCGGTCTGCGTTGCCTCGACGCACAAATTTTTGGAGGTACACGTCGAGCTACGTCGGAGGGGTCGGAGAGGGGTTCGTGGCGACGCAGAGGGGTCTGCGGGGGTACGCCGTCGATTCGACGCAGAAGCATAAAACAGACTTGACACTGCACACTTGCTCAGAGCCCAAAGGGGGTGGAGTTTAAAGATGTGATTGGACCAGCCCAGTGTCAATCAAGAAAAGAACAAATGGGCCGCTGATCTACGCGTTTCATGGTACGGTCTGAAAAAAAAAAAAAAATTGTCCCCTAGGTGGCATTAGTAGTTCAGCTAAATGAATATGTAGTGTGTAGCAGAGCAGGATTCTGTCATGCTGATGTGTTTTTGCTCATCCCCAGTGTTCAGTAAACTCCAGATAAACGCTACCTCGCTGTCTGTTTTCCTTTTACTAGTACTCAGTATACTACATCTGGTGACGAGGAAAACGGTTGAGCTCGGAAAAAATTGTTAACGACAACAATAAGAAGCTTGAGAGTTCAATTACGCGAAAACTCGGTGGAAGTCGGTTGACGAGGAATCTAACGCTAACCAAGAGCAATGGAAGGAACACTTACTGCTTTTGACAGTCAGACCTAAACATGGGAGGGATACGTTGAAGTGTTGGGACATTTTTTTGTTGCGAATGGGATCGAGGATGAGGGAAAGAAGAGGGCAATATTGATAAGCTCCATAGGCAGTCGGACATACAGTATAATGAGAAACTTACTGAGCCCGAACAAGCCTGGCGAAAAGTCAAATAAAGATTTGACTGACCTGCTTCAGTCACATTTTAACCCGAAGCCCAGTGAAATAGTCCAAAGATTTAAGTTCAATTCGAGGACTAGATCAGCGAATGAAACTGTGACGGAGTATGTGGCTGGGCTACGAGAGCTCGCTCAACATTGCAACTATGACGACAAGTTAAAAGAGATGCTACGCGACAGGCTCGTGTGTGGCATAGCGGACGATCGCATGCAAAGGAGAATGTTGGCGGAGCCTGAGCTCACATTTGAAAAAGCCTTGAAAGTTGCACTGGCCATTGAGACAGCAAATAGGGATGTGCGTGATCTGCAACTGAAAACTCTGGATGGCACCGTGAGTAACACCGCACCCCAACTGCTAGTGCATGATGTGGAGTCAAACCATAAAGGGCAAGGAAAGGCAACACCATTGGCATGTTACAGGTGTGGGGGTGAACATATGGCCAAGAGACTGTCGTTTCAGAAACAATAAAAATCAGTCGGCGCATCACATAAGTGAATCTCCAGAGAATGTCACTAGTGATGAAGATTTATTTACGATGTACAATCTAACAGATCCAAAGTTAACGAAAATAGATCCCATTACTGCGCAGCTTTACATAAATGAGAACATTGTGGAATTCGAAGTGGATACTCGCTGTATCGTGACAATTTTGTCAAAGGCTGAATATGACAAATTATTGACCGCAGGGAGCACACACAGACTGATCTCATGAAATGGCGTATGTATGACATGCCAATTCGTATTTCCATTTTTGGCGTGCTATCAACACGCATAACCGCTTTTCAGCGTGTTTATCAACGCCTTTGACTTAACGTTATATTAATGTATTATGTATATATAAATATATGACCTACCCCAACCCCGTCCCTAAACCTACCCGTCACTGGGGTTAATACCATTTATGAGTGTTCTCCTACCATTCTAGGAAAAGAAATATCGCTCCACAGATGTAGATATAGATTTTGCTTCGTTTCGCTCGGACATTTAACGGCGTACACATACACGCGGAATCACTCGGACATTTAATGGCGTAGACATACACGCAAAAGATTTCGGCGTGGACATACACGCGGATAACTCAAAATAAAGAAGGCGTGGCTCCAAAGTTCTATAAACCCAGGCCCGTGCCCTATGCGATGAGAAAGAAGGTGGAGATGGAGTTAGAGAGACTCACAAACCAGGGAATTATTGAGCCAGTGAAATTCTCAGAGTGGGCAGCACCGATCGTGCCTTTGTTAAAAGCTGATAATTCTGTGCGCATTTGTGAAACTACAAACTCACTGTCAACCAGGTGTCGAACTTCGAGCAGAGATATTGTGTTGTCCAGAGTGATGCAGTTCGTCCAAAGTGGTTGGAACCTTGGAACGCCTTGAAGTGGTTGGAAGTGGAACCCCTTGATACAGCAGCTACATCACGGTCACATCGCCATCACTAGAATGAAGGCATTAGCGCGAAGCTACTTCTGGTGGCCAAAGGTAGATGCAGACATTGAAGCTGTAGTTAAAAGATGTGTTGCATGCCAAGAACACCGTAACTCTCAAGCTCCAGCACCACTTCATCCCTGGGAGTGGCCGAGCAAACCATGGCAAAGGTTACACGTTGACTATGCGGACCTTTTATGTGACACATGTTTTTGATCTTGATGGACACTCATTCCAAATGGATGGATGTTTACCCTGTAACGACCTCAACTTCAGCCAGCACGATTGAATGTCTAAGGAAGAGTTTTAGCAATCAAAGAATACCAAAGACTATTGTGTCCGATAACGGCTCATGTTTTGTGAGTGCAGAATTCAGAGAATTCATGCAGAAAAATGGGATCGAACACATCTCTTCTGCTCCTTATCATGCTTCCTCCAATGGTTGTGCTGAGCGCGCAGTCCAGACATTCAAGGCAATGATGAAGAAGGCAGGTGAGGGAAGCCTGGCCACTAAAGTGTCAAGGGTGCTGTCTAGTTGCTGTCTGTCTAGACATTACACCACAGTCCACCACTGGGCTGTCGCCTGCTGAAATGTTACAAGGCAGGAAGTTGAGATCGACATTAGACCTAATTCATCCGGACCGCCAAATGAAGGTGGAACGTAAACGGAGCATTCAAAAGAAACATCATGACAAGCAAGGTTCAGGGAGAAGTTTCCAGGAGGGAGCTGCGTAGTGATCACAAGGAATTTCAGTCATGGACCTAAGTCGATCCCCAGGTTCATTACCAAAATAACAGGTCCTTTCCCCTAAAAGGTCATGCTAGGAGATGGCAACATTGTGCGCAGACACGTCGACCAGATATTGGCCAGCTCTGAGGACATGGACTTGGTGGAACCAAAGATCATGAAACCCCTGGGGTTTCTGAAGCTCCAGCGGCAGCTTTTGCAGCATCAGAGAGTTCCATTCCGGAGGGAAACTGCTGTGTTCCAGAAGCAAACACTCAGGGCGTGAGAAAACCTGTTTCAGAAAAGACTAAACCATCAGTGTTGGACTTTCAACCTCCAGGTACTCCAATGCAGTCACAATCTTCGTCTGCGCCGGCTCGTTGAGGCCTGTGTCGAAAGCAAGTTTTTTGAAGGACTATGAGTGTTAAAAAAAACAAAAAAATGTTGATGTTGATTGTTTCTCAGTCTCAGGGTTAAAGAGGAATGACTGACACACCAAATTTATTTGTTGCAGGGTGATCTTTGTTCCAGGAAGAAGGCAATAGCTTAAGGGGGGAGGAATGTTGTAGATGGGGAAGGTTATTTTTGTCATATTATAATTGTCCCCTAGGTGGGAGTAGTAGTTCAGCTAAAGAAGTATGTAGTGTGTTGCAGAGCAGGAGTCTGTCATGCTCTTGTGTTTTTGCTCATCCCCGGTGTTCAGTAAACTCCAGATAAACGCTACCTCACTGTCTGTTTTCCTTTTACTAGTACTCAGGATACTACAATCTCAAACAAGCCTTTTGCTATGGGCAACCCAGATGGCTTGTGTCGTGACGTTTCGAACAGCTAACCAATGGGGTGGTTTTTTTAAAGGGACAATGTGTAGTGTTTTAGGTATTTTATTATCTAAAATCAATATTTTTATTCATAAATATGTCCTCAATGGTGTACAAATACCTCTGCCAATTATCTGACTTATCCCCGTAAACGAAGAATATGTTATCTTTATATACATGTGACGGGTAGGTCCACGGAGGCTTCCATGTCGTTCCCACATCTTGAAAAACTATAATAGCAGAGAGGGACAAAAAGTACTAGGCCAACCCGTTTCCACGATGTGTTTTTCATTCAGAGCCAGCATCAAGTCACGTGACGTAACTGAAAGCAGCAGAACCGGAGGAGCAGAGCAGTGAGAGGCGCTTGTCACTCCCCCGGCAAGTTTAAAAGGCTGCATTGCACTGTCATTATTCATACTGTAACATTCGTTTGTTCATTGTGTCAAGTTGCAGTTCGTTTGAAATAACAAACCTGTTCACCCAAAGGCAAACTCAACGAAGTGCCATTAGAAGACATCCTGTCATAGCTTTTTGGTACATAACCGCTACCATAGATGCAACACGCAAGATGCAACAAAAAGCTGGAGAGCACAATTCGTTTGAATGCAAAATAAAATTTCACCGCTAGATTGGAGAAATTCCTACACAATGTCCCTTTAAGGGTAAGTGAAAATAGTTTTTTATCAGAATATGAGCGATAAATAACATAATACATGATGATACAATGATTTCCCTTTCTTTTGTCAGGGTCCGACAAGCTGACTTTCAATTTTATAAAGTTCAGGGCAGAGAATGAGCGGCTATTCACGGGGTACAGAAATGCCTCTAGCCAGGGATATGAGTAAGTTAACATGCCCATAACATGAGCATACAAGTTTGTTATTTGAAAGTGTTTGGTCTCCTGATCACAACAGAAGTGTCTATCTAATGCCTAGATAGTGCCTTGTGTAAAACTGTCCCAATTCTGCTCTTCACAGTTTCGGGGCCTTGCGCACTTACTCCACTAAGTGCACTTTCAACAAGTGTCCACTTCGTGGAAGACCTTAGGGCGTAGTGTGGATATTGGGACACAACCAAAAAGTGGACTGGAACGCAGCACAAGTCACCTCTCGATGCATCCTCGGTAAAAGGGGCTGATCAAGAACACATCCGGGGATTTGAACTGGACTCGGCTCCTTAGGCAGCGACTGATGACGTTTCACAAGTTCACAAGAACAAAAGTACAGACCAGAACGCATATTGAGAAATGGCCAGAGTTGCAACAACGGAAGTTCAAAAAGTTTGGTCGTCACGTGATTCGCGTAGACCTCAGATAGTTCCAGGAAGTGCTTCGGCACCAATTCAAATCGATGTTACGAGTTAGAGAGTAGATCTGTGATTTTTGGTAATTTGTTGTCAATAAATACATTGATTTACAATATGTATATAATACACTGACATGTGAATGTAGCATGTAGTTACAGCAATGTTGTTTTTAAAAGTTAAAAATCTGCTAATATTTGATGATTAGTGTGGTCAACCAGCATTGCCTGCCTTTGTAACATATTTTCTGGCTAAAAGACTGTTGCAGTTGTTTTTAAGTATTTTTGTGTTCTTAAACTTTTATGCTCGTTAAGGGTATCACGTAATGTTCACTATGGTTTCACAAGGACAGGAGACTTGCGGGTGACAGGTGATTGTCTGAAAAAATCCATTGCAAACAATAAAATGTTACTTGATCTTAGTGCTGCATTTGACACCATTGACCACAACATTCTCTTAAATAGACTAGAAAACTATGTTGGCATTAGTGGAATTGCATTAGCATGGTTTAAATCATATTTATCTGACCGCTATCAGTTTGTAGTAGTAAATGAAGAGATGTCTTATCGATCACAAGTTCAGTATGGCGTACCGCAAGGCTCAGTACTAGGACCGCTGCTGTTCACTCTGTACATGCTACCTTTAGGAGATATCATAAGGAAACATGGAATTAGCTTTCACTGTTATGCTGATGATACTCAGCTCTATATTTCTTCCAAACCTAACGAAACTCACCAATTCACAAAATTATCGGAATGCATAGTTGATATCAAAAACTAGTAATTTCCTACTACTAAATTCTGAAAAAACAGAGATCCTAATTATTGGACAAAAAACTTCCACACGTAATAACCTAGAATACCGTCTAACACTTGATGGCTGCTCTGTTAAGTCTTCGTCGTCAGTTAGGAACCTGGGTGTGCTCTTTGATACCAATCTTTCATTTGAAAGTCACGTGTCTAGTGTCTGTAAAACCGCATTTTTCCATCTTAAAAATATATCTAAATTACGTCATATGCTCTCACTGACAAATGCGGAAAAAACTAGTTCATGCGTTCATGACATCAAGGCTAGATTATTGTAATGCTCTACTGGGTGGTTGCCCTGCACGCTTAATAAACAAACTACAGCTAGTTCAAAACGCAGCCGCTAGAGTTCTTACCAGAACCTAGCCTGGGAAAACCCAGACCACTTCCGGCAAATTTAGATTTGCTCTGCAAGTAGGTCAGGCAAAGAGCGCAGCACCAATCAGAAACGTTGGGGCGGGCTTTACACGATGACGACAGCACAGCGACGGTGAAGCAGATTTTTTACATTTACAAAGATGGATGCCGCTGTGGAACTATGTATGACGGTTATAGTTGAACACCGTCATTAGAACTCTATAACCGCCAAAACCATGTTATTAAAATATTTTTTTCACAAACATTTATCATAGAGAATGTTTAAATACTAATATCAGTTTACGAGGGAAACGGAGGCGGAGTTAGTTGTGCTTCGGAGGCTCCTACTGCTGGAGATGATTCGGGAGAGGTCTGTGCCGCTTTACCGATCAGAGCGCGCGCTGACACGGAGTAAAGCCTTGTTTATACACGGCGTGTCCGCACGAGCGTGAAGGTGCGCGGGGCAAAAATCATGCGTTCGTGCGCAAGACCGGCAAGACCCCATTTCGCTTGCCTGTGTGGACGGGTATTTTGTAACAGCGAGCGCGGCGCCGCATCCGAGGATGAACGACTTCAAGCCGAATCTGCCCGAGCCGTTCGTCTCACACCACCGGCACCCAGTTTGCGCGTCTAAATTGCAAAGTTTTTTTTGTTAAGGTTTTGTTTACTGTGTGTGATTTATTTAATGGAAAGCACATTCACTTCCAGTTGTCTTGCTGTTAATTTTAAATAAACGTTGAGCAAGTAGCTGATCAGTGTCTGCTCGTTTATTCAAACTAAGTTGTTCTATAACAGACGAACGTCGCTCTGCATACGTCATCTTCATCGCTCTGAATCGCTCTTCATCGTTTTAGGTCTATCCAATTGCTCCAAGAGGCATTTGAGCTACGTCCGTTGGTGACGCCCCTTTGGAAATGATTTGTCTATGAAGCTTTGCCAGACCCTAACTCAGTTACAACTGAGAATGGTCTGGTTTTAACCAGGCTAACCAGAACCAGGAAGTACGACCATATTAGCCCGGTTCTGTCAACACTGCATTGGCTCCCTATTAAACATAGTATAAATTTTAAAATATTCCTGATTACTTACAAAGCACTAAATGGTTTAGCTCCCCAGTACTTGAGCGAGCTCTTAACGCATCATAGTCCTTCACGTCTATTGCGATCTCAAAGTTCTGGCCAGTTGATAATACCTACAATATCTAAATCGACTGCTGGCGGTAGATCCTTTTCCTATTTAGCACCAAAACTTTGGAACAATCTTCCTAACATTGTCCGGGAAGCAGACAGTCTGTCAGTTCAAAGCTAGACTAAAAACACATCTCTTTGACCTAGCATTCACATAACACTCTATAGACTTCTATAATTCAATATTAGGCTGCTTAGATTAGGTCAGTCGGAACTGGGAACACTTCCCTTAAATCCTGATGTACTGTTTACAGCATAAGAAGAATGGCATCTACGCTAATTTTAATGTCTTTGTTTATCCCAAGGTTTTCCCGCAGCCTGCCGGATCCAGGCCGTTTCCAAATCTGAAGACTTTCGCCTGGACCTGATGACAATTCAGTCCTGAAGTGCCAACTAGCCTCTCCCTATGGAGGATCCCTATTCCACTCTACAGATAAAGCGTTGTGGAATTTTTCGGTTCACGTACCTACCCAAAGTGATAAAATAAAATTCTGCATCAAAATTTATAAACAAGACAAGTAGTTTGTTTAGGCATGGTTTGTAAGGAATTACAAACCTGTGCACATATATTCAAACGCACATAACTATAGAATCAATTCTTAATGCGCATGTGAACGCCATCAGCGTCTATCACAGGTTCACGTTTAAAGTCTGTTTAGAGAGAACGGTGTCGTCTTAGCGGCCCCTAATTTAATAACAAATGATCATTTAGACGGAAGTGAATCAATCAAAACTAACTTTAGCTGGAAAAAACATTTTTCAAGAACCACTATAAAACCAAACCAATCTCTGTTACCTTAAAGTATATGTTTATCTTTGTAAAGCTGCTTTGAAACAATCTACATTGTTAAAAGCACTACATAAATGAGGATGACTTGACTTAATGTTTTCAATGCTTACGCACCCCATCTACTTATTACTAACACATACTATATTAAATTTTAAAACAAAACATAATTATACACACACAAATTATTTCCTAAGTGCCCACGTGCATTATTTCCTTTTAACATAATTTGATAAATTAATGACATACATCACTTTAATCTATAAAACCTATTTAGTTTGAATTCATTTTTAGTACATTTAAATACATATTTTATGTTTTGTTATCTTAATCCCCTAAAAAGCCAGTTCAGTTTGTGCAACTGTCGGCACAAATGTCGACAGTTGCACAACGAATTAGTTGAACATTATAACATTTCACTCCACTGCCTTCTGGATATACATGCTCCACTCAAAACAAGAACTGTGTTTTTTTTCTCGTTCTGCCCCCTGGTTTACGGATGAACTGCGCAAGATGAAGGCTGGTGGCCGTGCCATTGAGAGGCGTGTCAAATCATCTGGCTTGGTGGTTCACAAGCTAGCCTATAAACATCACCAGATGGCCTACGCAGCGGCCCTTAAACAAGCCCGGTCCATCTACTACTCTAACATTATTAATAACAGTCCAGGAAATTCCAAACAACTTTTTGCCACTATAAATCATCTCATCAATCACAAAAATCAAATCCAGACTGAACCAACAGCAGAACTCTGCAACAGGTTTCTTGCATTTTTTCAAGATAAGGTCAACTCCATCCGGTCTCAGCTTTCTGGTTCCCCAGCTCCATCCTTACCTCCCGCTGGTTCACATCCTCCTTTTTTAAACACTTTCACTACAGTCACACAGATTGAAGTAGAAAGTCTCATCAAAAAGATGAAGCCTTCCACCTCTCCCCTGGATCCCTTCCCTACAGCACTCATCAAATCAAATCTGTCGGCCATTAGTCCCCTTCTTACACAAATAATAAACCATTCATTAAATGCTGGCCATGTCCCACCGTCACTTAAAACCGCCATTATCAAACCTCTTCTGAAGAAACCCAACCTCGACCCAAAATGTCTCGCCAATTATCGGCCAATTTCTCATCTTCCATTTTTGTCCAAGGTGCTAGAAAAGCTGTTTCTGTGCAGTTACAGGAACATCTACAATGTCACTCATTGTTTGAAACATTTCAATCTGGTTTTCGTACTGCCCATAGTTCAGAGACAGCACTGTTGAGGGTAACTAATGACCTTCTTATTTCTGCAGATTCTGGATCCCCCTCTTTGCTCATTCTACTTGACCTTTCAGCGGCTTTTGATACTGTAGATCACCATATCCTACTAAGTCGTCTCCACTCTGACATTGGTCTCCGTCATTCCACACTGGACTGGTTTACCTCTTACCTCGCTGACAGGACAGAGCAGGTTCGCTTGGGATCTGCTAGGTCCAGAACAGCCCCGGTCACTTGTGGTGTCCCCCAAGGATCTATTCTAGGTCCTTTGCTTTTCATTCTATACATGCTGCCATTGGGTAGTGTCATCAGTCAATACGGTATCTCTTTTCACTGTTATGCTGATGACACTCAGTTATACCTGCGAACTGACTCAAACCTATGCTCTACTCCGGACCTTTCATCATTATCTGCTCTCCCTTCATTTTCTGCTTCACCTACATCTCTAGCCCTCTCTAACTGCCTGGAGGAGATTAAGGCATGGATGAGTCAAAATTTTCTTAAGTTAAACAGCTCAAAAACCGAAGCCATACTAATCGGCACCCCTCATCAGGTAAAGTCATCACCTATTACTACTATCTCTTTCTCTGGTCAAGACATCTCCCTCTCAGCTATTGTTACCAACCTCTGCGTAAAGTTTGACCCACAACTGACCTTTGCCAATCATGTCAAACATCTGTATAAAACCTGTTTTTTTCATGTCAAAAACATTTCAAAACTCCGCCCCTTTCTCACTTTCTCTGATGCAGAGAAACTCGTCCATGCCTTAATTTCCTCCAGGCTTGATTACTGTAACAGCTTACTTATTGGTGTATCAAGTAAACACCTTCAAAAACTTCAATTTATTCAGAACTGTGCTGCCCGAACTCTGATGAAGGCACGCAAATATGAACACATTACTCCCATTCTTCAGAAATTTCACTGGCTCCCCATAACTTCAAGAATTCAATACAAAATCGCCCTCATTACTCATCTTTGCATCCATAACAATGCCCCGCAATACCTCAAAGATCTCCTTACCCCTCAATCTTCCACCCGTAACCTCCGGTCCCTAACTGCAAACCTTCTCCATCAGCCACGCTCAAGACTATGTACCATGGGAGACCGAGGTTTCTGCTGTGCTGCCCCTCGCATCTGGAACTCCCTCCCAGAACATCTGCGAAAACCCCAGTCAGTGGACAATTTTAAAAAAGAGCTAAAAACTGTTTTGTTCAGGCAGGCTTTCCTAAGTGGTCCTTAGGCTTTGTTATTTTTCCTTTCTTTTTATGTATTTTATTGGTTACTGATTTTTGATTGTTTTATTGTTTTATTACTACACTGGTGTTCAGGGACAGGCATTAAGCTGGTTTAGATCGTACTTATCAGACCGTTACCATTTTGTCTGTTTAAATGGGGAAAAATCAAAGATAACGTCAGTAGACTATGGAGTGCCGCAAGGATCGGTGTTAGGCCCTCTGCTATTCTCAATATATATGCTGCCACTTGGTAATATTATAAGAAAACATGGAATTAATTTCCACTGTTATGCTGATGACACTCAATTATATATCTCATCACGACCAGATGAAAACACTAACTTATCTAAATTGACAGAGTGTCTAAATGATATAAAATGCTGGATGACGTGTAATTTCCTGCTATTAAATTCAGATAAAACGGAGGTATTACTTATTGGTCCAAAAAACTACCCACAAAATCCCTTACAATACAACTTTAATTTAGAAGGATGTCCTGTTACTTTATCCACTACAGTAAAAGACCTGGGTGTTATACTAGACCGCAACTTGACTTTCGAAAATCATATTTCATATATTACAAGAACAGCCTTTTTCCACCTTAGAAACATTGCTAAGCTACGCAACATGCTATCTGTTTCTGATGCAGAAAAGTTAGTTCATGCATTCATGACATCGAGAATAGATTACTGTAATGCTTTATTAGCTGGCTGTCCTGCATCCTCAATCAACAAGCTACAGTTAGTGCAAAATGCAGCTGCTAGAGTTCTTACTAGATCAAGGAAATATGATCATATAACACCTATTTTATCATCTCTACACTGGTTACCTATTAAGTTACGTATCAATTACAAAGTATTCCTACTGACCTATAAAGCCCTAAATGGTTTAGCTCCTGTGTATTTAACAGACCTTCTATCGCCATACAATCCATCGCGCTCTTTAAGATCACTAAATTCGAGGCTTCTGGTCATTCCTAGGATATCTAAGTCCACTAAAGGAGGGAGGGCGTTCTCGCATTTAGCTCCTAAACTCTGGAATAGCCTTCCTGATATTGTACGAGACTCAGACTCGCTGTCCCAGTTTAAAACTAGATTAAAGACGCATCTCTTTAACCAAGCATTCACTTAATGCTTAACCTTTGATACTACTGCTGAATCAGTTCGAATGCATTAACATTATGAACATCAGCTATGCTAATTATTTCCCATCTGCCTTTCTGCTGTTATCTCGGGACGCTAGTCCCGAGGTAAATAGCGTTCGTCAGCTCCAGTTTGTATCCAGCCTCTCACGGAGACTTCAGATGCCCCAACGCCTGTGAAGAGACGACTCAAAGCCGGCGATATGTTATGCCATACATTAATACTTGATTAACTAACTGTATTTTTCTATGTACATTTCCGAAATGCAATTTCTGTAAAGCTGCTTTGAGACAATGTGTATTGTGAAAAGCGCTATACAAATAAATTTGAATTGAATTGAATTGAATTATTGTGGTTGTTATTGTATTATGGTCTGTAGCACTTTGAGATTCTTTTATGAAAAGTGCTTTATAAATAAAATTTATTATTATT
Source organism: Siphateles boraxobius (assembly GCF_051911475.1). NCBI lineage: Eukaryota > Metazoa > Chordata > Actinopteri > Cypriniformes > Leuciscidae > Siphateles > Siphateles boraxobius. The sequence continues at coordinate 7,192,465 of NW_027509219.1, read as the reverse complement.
ATTAACACACCGTGAGTAGTGACTTTTCCCTTGTCAGTGGTGTAAAATATGTAGTTGGGTTGTTTCATCTAACTTAGTTCTTCTCCCTCGCTGTGTTATGGCTTTGCTATGTGGGCATAAATGTGCTGGTTACGTTCCTGAGACAGCTGATTAATACTCTTGTCATTGACCGTAAAACAATGTTACAGGAATCACCAACCCGTCGATCACGGTCGACAAGTCGATCTTGGAAGCATTTTAAGTCGATCGCGAAGAGTTTTCAAAATCAGATAAAAAAAGCCTATTGTGAGTAGTAAATGGTGTCTAGGGGATGCGGAGGCGTGCACGCTGTTACAATCATGCCATTTTTGCCGCGCGCACCTTTGGGCTCATGCAGACGCGTCAAGTTTAAACAAGGCTTTACGCTTTAACCAGCTCAGCCACAGTAACAGCTCATATTTAGCCAGCTAATCTTTTACTACCCTGTTAGAAAAAATATATAGTTGCATAGTTTCATGTGGTTCTTCTCCCTTACTGTATTGTGGGTTTGATGTGGTGGGAAATGTGCTGGTTACGTTTGTGAGACAATCACCTGATTACTATTAGATTATATATTATACCCTTGATCCTCACCTGACTATATGGCTTTGTAAACTTTATCCATGATGTGGTTTATAATGGTCTGTGGTACAGAAACAGTCAGTGACAATGTTACACACTCTTGGCTTACTCTGGCTATTCTCTGCTGTTTCAGACGACGATATGTTTGTCCCATTTTAGCCACCGTAGCTTCTTCGAAAGGGAGGGGTGAGCAGTGGGCTGAGCCATTAGTGCAACTCGCAGCCAAACTGCTAGATATCGCTAAAAATCACACACTGCACCTTTAAGGATAAAAAATTCAAAACTAAATTCTATGGCATAATTTTAGGTTTAAAACCTTTCATATAAAACAAATGATATAAATATCAGTGTAGTTTTAAAGCTGTTGAGATAATTAAACTTTTGACCAACAATTTGTCAGGGTGGCACAATTGAAAACATGGCTCTTATTTATGAATTGACAAGGTAATTACAAGGAATATAATTCATGATAATGCATCGTCCAGAGGACCCTAAAATGTTCCTTGTGGCAGAGTGAAAAGGTTTGTAGATCTCTCAAATACTGGTAAAAACTGCTGATTTCAAGTATGGCTAGTTTGGTACACACTTTCCATTTCAGGTGAATTTAAACACTTAGAAATGTTAACTGAAGCCTGTTAAATACATTGTTTATGACTCAAAAACATACAACAGTTTTGGAAAGATATATATATTTTTTTTTTAACTTTTTTGAGGCTTTATTTGTCAATGACATATATACTTTTGGACTGATTTAGCACAATGGATTTATAAATGTCTCATAAACTGCATGTCAAGCATGTTGTCTGTCCTTTCCTCTATGTTATTCTTGTAGTGTCCGAAACAGAGAGGAGAAAATATGCTCAAGTCAGCAGGAGCGATCTAAATAGAACTAAAGATTTTGTGCTAAATTGTGTGCTAATCAAACTTGGGTGTATCTGCACTTTTTCACAAAGACCAACACTGGGAAGTTTAATGTTTATTAAAATAAGGAGCAAGGAAAGTCTCGAAAAATCCAAGGAGCTGAGACTGGAGGTGAGTACAGCATTAGTGCAGAGAGTCTTCAGGATCCACTGAATCCCTTTTGTGCTTCTTTTGTTGAAAGAGATAAAGGAGACAAAAACGGGACAAATTATATACACTAGTAGTATATAATAAAAGTTATGGTATTTAGTATGATTCCCCATTTAGCCTTGTGTGATTTGTTTTTTTTTAAACGGCCTGCTGCTATTAAGCATTGTTTTTAATCTCACGAATAAACTTTCATCTTTTCCCATCAATCCAAAAATCAGCTGAGCTGAAACATAATATAGAGAGATAATAGTCAACAGAAACACAATACCAAAAAACCCATACATTTTTGTTACTCGAATATGCAATATAAAATATTGCATAAAATTTTAAATATAAATATAAAAATGTTTCCCCTTTATTGCACATTTAATAAGCGATGAACTGGCTATTTTCTTATTACCACTTCCACCCATCACTATCACACTTCCCAATGTTATATTGAACCCCTGTTTAGAAGTCTTTCCCTCTTATTACACAAAGGATAACTGCATTAATAGAATGAGTTTAACCATTAATAGACTGTTCGTGGTTTGTTATGCGCTACTAACTTTATCCAATGACCCATCTTTTATCTGATAACGTCCCCTAAAACTACTACTTTAGAGAGCAATAATCAACTATCATGCTTTAATACACAAGCTAATTTGATTCAGATGTACTGATAATATACTACCTTATTTCTTTAAACCTCTTACCTTTTTAAAGTGGGGGAGACCACTTTTTGCAATCCTACAGTTGCAACAGGGGATGGTTGCAACATGTCATTTTTCTCCAACCAGAAACAAGGTAGAGTAATGACACTCACACTGCACATGCTCAATTGGATGCCCCCCCCTTGCAGAGAAAAATCAAGGAGATTCCTGAGCTTCATCAGGATTTATTGAAGAAAAACTGTTTTTAAAGTGTGATAGTATTTATTTTCTTGAGCTTTGTTTTGTTAAACTGTTGTCACTGTTTTTGTGATTCAGCTCAAACTTATATGGTTTAAATGAGTGATATGTTAACTTTAAGATAGTATGGTTAGCATGTAATAAGGTCAATTGTTTAGCTAGCACAGGAGGTTTTATCATGGCTCACAGGAACGGGGACAGTTGCAACAACTGTTGCAACTGTCCCCGTACAATGCATAAATATAAAAACAGACCACATAGCAGTATTTTTAACATCTTTTTCATAAGTTTTTACTTAAACCTCCTGTCCTAGCTACAACTTGATGAACTATATTATATTTATGTTTATGTGTGTGTGCATGTGCGCGCATGTGTGCAGATGTCTGTGACCATGCATAACATTGTTAAAATGAAAAATGATAATATAAAATATAGTTTTAAAAAAAAATGTATTGGAGTAAATGCAGTTGTCTCAACTCTATCTGGTCTGTACTAACTTCCCATATGCCCAATACTTGTTAGTTATCCTGTTTTGGCTGAGGTGATTTTCTTCTCCACCGGGCAGAAACATCTGGAGCGACCTGGGGCCGGCTACACCAGCTGGACGAAAAAAAATGTGGGTGTAAGCTCTACGCTGGACTTAGTTACATCCAGCTTTAAATGAATATTTACACCTGGTGTACCATCTAAAACTACGACTAGGCGCATACAATGCTTAGCGTAGACGATGCGCGCACACGTTCTACCGCACTGATAATCGAGACGCATATTTCCTTTTAACATAATTTGATAAAATCATGACATACATCACTTTAATCTATAAAACCTATTTAGTTTCAGTTCTATTTTAGTACATTTAAATACATATTTTATGTTTTGTTATCTTAAACCCCTAAAATGCCAGTTCAGTTTGTGCAACTGTCCGCACAAATGAACAGACTTGTGCTTTTACCACAGTATTTGCAGTTTTAATGTGTCATTTTTTGTAAATGCACAGTAACCACAAAACTTACCATGCTTTTACCTCAGTGTGGAGGCTATCCTATAAGCCTCGGCATACAGGTATTCCAAACATTAGCTCTCTTTGGGCGTTGTTTTGGCCGTTTATTATAAAGGTAAAAAAGGGAATAATTCACATAAAATGTACTTCACCCAGTGCAAAGTAATAAAGAGCTGTCGGTAAAGTGGGTGCTCACGGCTACGGTAAGAATCGTGTGTTCCCCTCCATCCACACCTTTTCCTGACTTCTTCTTCTTCTTTCAGTTTAATGGCGGATCGCAAACCAGCATTTATAGGTGCATACCGCCACCTACTGTACAGGAGTGTGTAATATCAGGGCTTTACATCTTCAGGTCTTAAAAAAAAAAACACACACATATATATATATATATATATATATATAATATTACTACTACTTATAATTATTATTAAACACACACACACTTACACATATACACCCATATACATACATACACTTACATGTAAGTGTATGTATGTTCAAGATGGCGCCGAGTATGGCTGCTGCGTTGCGAGCTCCGTCACAACATGGTAGTTTTTTGTTTGTTCTGTTTACAGTTCTTTTGTTTTTTGTCTCGGATGTTGTCTGTCTTATTCAGTACGACATACAAACACTTTTGGACATTGGTTCCGCAATCGAACACCGAAAACCGGACTTTCATTTCTTCAGTGATGCCCCGCTGTTTACAAACACGGCAGCGGAGCCCTTTGTCTGGGCAGCTTGGCCGCGGAAACGCAGCCGGAGAAGGGGAAGAAGAGCCGGCGTTCTCGTCAGAGTAAGACGGCGTGCAAATCGACCCCCGCTTCCCAGTATTCTGCTAGCAAACGTTCAGTCTCTAGACAACAAGCTCTGTGAGCTGAGAGCGCGGATCTCTTTCCAACGGGAGACGAGGGACTGCTGCATTATCTGCCTTACAGAAACTTGGATGTCTGCTGAGATTCCAGACTCGGCCATCGAAACCGCGGGGTTCTCAGTGCACCGAGCGGATAGAGTTAAAGACCTCTCAGGTAAAAGCAGAGGTGGGGGTGTATGTTTTATGATCAACAAATCCTGGTGTGATCAGAGGCACGTACATTCTATCAAGTCTTTCTGCTCTCCAGATCTGGAATTTCTCATGCTTCTGTGTCGACCATTCTGGCTACCGAGGGAATTCACAGCGGTCATTATCACGGCTGTGTACATTCCCCCACAAGCCGACACAGACCGGGCACTAAAGGAACTGTATGGGGAAATAAGCGAGCAGGAAACCGCGCACCCTGAGGCCGCGTTCATTGTGTCCGGGGACTTTAACAAAGCCAACTTTAAGAAAATAGCACCTAAATACCACCAACACATAAACTTTAACACACGAGGGGACCGGGTTTTGGATCATTGCTACTCCCCTTTCCGGGATGGCTACAAATCCCTCCCCCGCCCACCTTTTGGCAAATCGGATCACTCTTCCGTTCTCCTTCTGCCCGCTTACAGGCAGAAACTGAAACAGGAAACACCCGCCCTCAAAACGATCCAGTGCTGGTCGGACCAATCAGACTCTATGCTTCAGGACTGTTTTGATCACGCGGACTGGGAGATGTTCCGGTCGGCCTCTGATGACGACATCGAGGCTTATGCTGATAGCGTAACCTGTTTCATCAGGAAGTGCGTAGAAGACGTTGTTCCGATCAAAACAATACGGATTTACCCGAACCAGAAACCATGGATTAATGGCGATGTTCGTGCAGCACTCAATGCGCGGACCTCCGCTTTTAACTCCGGGAGTGCGGAGGAGCAAAAACAAGCAAGTTATGCCCTCCGAAAAACTATCAGAGCAGCAAAACGCCAATTCAGGGACAAGATTGAAGGACAGTTCAACACCACCGACTCTAGAAGCATGTGGAAGGGAATTAATAGCATTACGGACTATAAAGGAAACATAAACTCCACAGTGAACAACACTGCCTCTCTCCCAGATGAGCTGAACACTTTTTATGCTCGATTTGAGGGAACTAACATCCCCCTCGCGGAGAGAGTTCTCGCGGCTGAAGCTACAGAGGTTAGTACACTCTCCGTCTCTGTAGCGGATGTAACCCGATCTTTCCGTCGGGTGAACATCCGTAAAGCCGCGGGTCCAGACGGTATTCCGGGCCGCGTCATCAGAAAGTGCGCGAACCAACTAGCTGGTGTTTTTACGGACATTTTCAATTGGTCCCTCTCCTTGTCTGTAGTCCCCACATGCTTCAAAACGTCCATCATCGTACCTGTACCGAAGCAAACCAACATCACCTGCTTAAATGACTGGCGCCCTGTTGCTCTGACCCCCATCATCAGTAAATGCTTTGAGAGACTAGTCAGAGATTACATCTGCTCTGTTCTACCTTCCTCACTGGACCCACTGCAGTTTGCATACCGCAATAACCGCTCCACTGATGATGCTATTGCATCTACAATACACACTGCTCTCTCCCACCTGGAAAAGAGGAACACATATGTGAGAATGCTATTTGTTGACTACAGCTCAGCATTCAATACCATAGTGCCCTCCTTGCTTGATGTGAAACTCCGGGCTCTGGGCTTAAACAGCTTGCTGTGCAGCTGGATCCTGGACTTCCTGTCAAACAGACGCCAGGTGGTTAGAATAGGCAGCAACATCTCCTCATCACTGACCCTCAACACTGGAGCCCCACAGGGCTGTGTTCTCAGCCCACTCTTGTACTCCTTGTACACATATGACTGCGTGGCAACTCACAGCTCTAATTCCACCATCAAGTTTGCTGATGATACTACGGTCGTAGGTCTGATCACCGACAACGATGAAACGGCCTACAGAGAGGAGGTGCTCACTCTGACGCACTGGTGTGAGAGGAACAACCTCTCCCTCAACATCAGCAAAACCAAGGAGCTAGTGGTCGACTTCAGGAAGAACGACAGAGAACACAGCCCCATCACCATCAATGGAGCACCGGTGGAGAGAGTCAGCAGCTTCAAGTTCCTTGGTGTCCACATCACAGAGGAACTCACATGGTCCGTCCACACTGAGGCCGTCGTGAAGAAGGCTCATCAGCGCCTCTTCTTCCTGAGACGGCTGAGGAAGTTTGGAATGAACCGCCACATCCTCACACAGTTCTACACCAGCACCGTCGAGAGCATCCTGACTGGCTGCATCACTGCCTGGTATGGCAATACTACCAGCCGTAACCGCAAAGCCTTGCGAAGGGTGGTGCGCACTGCCAGCCGTATCATCGGAGGTGAGCTTCCCTCCCTCCAGGATATTTATGCCAGGCGGTGTGTGAAGAAAGCTCGGAGGATCATCAGAGACTCTAGCCACCCGAGCCATGGGCTGCTCTCACTGCTACCCTCAGGCCGGCGGTACCGCAGCATCAGGACACACACCAGCCGACTCCATGACAGCTTCTTCCCACAAGTAATTAGATTTCTAAACTCTTGATCCCTCATGATCAATAACCATAAACATTCTAACTGTCAACACAGCACAACATAACCTACTGCATTTACATAATATATATATATATATATATATATATATATATATATATATTTGCACCTTACGAGTATCTATTCTATGTATAATTACCTCTTTTTGTATTTTTGTATACTGTTGTATATTGTAAATTGTTGTATATTGTATATTGTTGTATATTGTAAACTGTTGTATATTGTACATTGTATATTATTTATTGTTCTGTTAGTGTATATGGTACTGTGAGTAATTGTGCGCACATTAGATGTGTAATCTATGTAATCTGATGTTTGCTGTAATTGTTTTCGTCACATCGTGTCATACTGCTATGTTGCTCGGAACTGCACCTAAGAATTTCACCCACTGTTGCACTTGTGTATATGGTTGTGTGACAATAAAAGGATTTGATTTGATTTTTGATTGATGTATACATACATATATATATACATACTCACACAAATATGCAAAATAATGTAATAATGTATATAATGTTAATTAATCCTGTATTTCTTAGAAAACGAACGAGAGCCTCCCAACACTCCCTCATCTTCTCATTCCTTCCTAGAATCCCTTCCAAATTCCATCCACGCTCTAATCAGTACATTTTTCCACGTAAAATGATCCTCTCAGCACTATACTTATTACACCACAAAATAACATGCTCAACATTTTCTGGTACATTACAACTGCCACATTTATCAGAAATGCATTTTGCCATTAAAAACAAAGTTGACTTTAATCCGGTGTGTCCAAGTCTTAGTCTTGCAAGAGCCACTTCCTCTTTTCTACACTTTCCTTTATATGTTTTTACTGTGATTGATTTTTGTATATTACAATAGTGTCTTCCTTTGTTATCTGAGTCCCACTTCTTCTGCTACAAATCCCTCACTACCTTATTAATTAATGATTTGGCCTCACCTTTTCCAAATGGAACTTTCATAATTACATTATTTAAATTCAACGCTCTCTTTGCAATCTCATCTGCCTTCTCATTTCCCTCTACACCAGCATGAGCAGGAACCCAACAAAACTGTACATCAGTTCCAACTCTTTGTATTCTTAACAATGTTGTAAATATTTCCAACAATAAATCATCTCTAGAGGTTTCTTTTGAGTTTAAGCTACTAAGAGCTGCAGCAGAGTCTGAGCAAATTACAACTCTCTCTGGCCTCACCTCTTCTATCCATTGTAATCCTAGGATTATAGCAGTAATTTCAGCTGTAAATACAGATACTCCATCATTAATTCTTTTGCATATTACAACGGTAAACTCTGGAATATATACTCCTACTCCTACATGCTCACTCCTTGGGTCTTTAGATCCGTCAGTAAATATTGTCATGTAATCATAATAATTAATTCCCACATATTTATGAACCAAACATCCAATATTATCCACTTCCCTTTCAGCCCATGTTCTCTTCAGTTCTATAAGATGAAAATCAACCTTGATCACTGGGAATATCCATGGAGGAACATTACCCCATACAGTATTTGGTCCATACTCTACCCTGTTTAGTCCATATTCCTCAGCTACTGAGAAATATTCCAAACAAATCCTTTACATTTTCTTTGTTGTGTATACTCCCAGCAATCACTTAACACCTTTACAGCGGGTTGCTCCTCTCCAGATCATTTTAGCTTTACCCAATATGCTAAAGATAACTTTGAACGTCTTAAATAAAGAGGTAACTCACCAGCTTCTACCAGCAGCGCATTAGTAGATGTTGTTTTAACTGCACCAATACTGATTCTTAAGGCTCTGAACTGAATTTTATCAAGTTTTTCCAAAATACTTTTAGCTGCTGCTCCATATACCATACACCCATAATCTATACACGACCTTATTAATGCGCTATAAATATCCATAAGTGATATTTTGTCTGCTCCCCATTCATATCCAGTAATTGATCTCATTAGATTTATTACTTTTTTGCATTTAGTTTCAATCTGATTAATATGATTCCTCCATGTACATTTCTCATCAAACCATAGCCCTAAGTATTTGAACTTTGTAACCCTTTCCATTCTTTGACCATATAATTTCAGTTGTACCGTATCTGTCCTTTTCTTTCTAGTAAAAAGCATGAAGCATGACTTTTCAATTGACATTTTAAATCTCCACTCATAGGAACATCTTTCAATATTCAATATAGCATTCTGTATACTATTTGTCACATGTTTAATATTTTTCCCCCTTTTCCATATAGCCCCATCATCTGCATATAGTGATGATCCAATGTCTTTACCAACGTTCATAAAAATATCATTTATCATAATATTAAATAGAATCGGGCTAATAGCACTGCCTTGAGGGATACCATTTATAATATTACAATCTTCTGACATAACATCAACTTTAACACGAAATGTCCGATTAGTTAGAAAATCTAAAACCCAGTTGTAAAGTCTTCCACCAATCCCCATTCTCTGCATTTTAATCATTAAACCTTCTCTCCACATAGAATCATACGCTTTCTCTATATCAAAAAATACTATATTCATAACCTCTTTCACACCAATTGCTTTTTCTGCTTCATTGCAAACTTTCACTAATGCATCTATCGTAGATCTTCCTTTACGAAATCCACTTTGACATGGCCTTAACAGTTCTCTTTGCTCTAAATAATATGCCAGTCTACGAACAATTATCTTTTCTATCCATTTACATAAAAGAGAAGTTAGTGCAATTGGTCTGTAGTTTCCTGCATTCACCTGGATATTTACCAGGCTTACCAAAAGGTAATATCAGAGCACTTTTCCAGCTAACAGGTATTAAGCCTTCTCTCGATATCTTATTAAACAGGTGTAATATGATTTCCAATGCTTCATCAGGTAGCTGTCTAAACATTACATAACATAATTGATCTTGCCCTGGGGACGTGTAACCACTTCCCTCTAAAGCCAGTTTCATCTCATGCAGTGTAAATTCCGTATCAAGAGCCGAACCATCACCATCCTTTTTCTTTGTCACATCAGAATCATCTCTTAAATTTTTTTTTTCTTTGTTTGTGCATTTCATCCAAATGACTTCCACTATGCACACTTGCAAACTTCTTGCCTAGTAAATCAGCTTTCTCCTTATTTGTAATTGCCATATATTCTCCATCCCTCTAAATGCTGGGATATTAACCAACTTCCTTTTCCCACTCATTTTTTTAATCATTGACCAAATATCACCCAATTTACTGCCAATGGAGGAGCAAAACTGTCTCCAAGCACTCTTTTTGGATGACTTAATTACTTTCCTTGCCCTTTCTTCCTTTGATATTCAATCAGGTTATCTTGACTCAAATGACTTAAAATTCTGAACGCATGATTTCTTTCTTTAATAGCATTTTTACATTCATTGTTCCACCACGGAACCATTTTCTTTTTTTCCCCCTTTATTATGCTACTCTTAGGAATGGATGCTGATGCAGCACTGATAATCATAGCGGTTATTGTTGCTGTACATTTATCAACATCACCCTCCATTGATAATCTTTCAGAACTTTCAATACAATAATCTTTAAAAACTCTCCAATCCGCTTTATCAAAACACCATCTTTCTATTAAATATTCATCCTGAATAAACACATCAAAATTCAAAGAGCATAATATTGGAAAGTGATCAGATCAGTTACACTGCTAATTACTGTCCCGTTTCCATGTAAATCGTTTTATTTTTAAACAAATTCATATGATTATTGCTTGCCATTACAGACCCACTTTTAATCATGCCCACATATCAGTAAACTTATTACATAAATGCATTTAACATTTAATTATGCAACACTCTATACAGAAATAAATCCTACAGTTATATATAAACTTTCTACTTACATGTAATGTTATAAAATTATCTTCCTTTCTGTCTTGCAGGATTACCTTTTTTTTAAGATCTCTACAACATCAAACTCAACAGCTTTTAAGAGCCGACCCTCACAAGAGCTACAGTACTAGTGAGTCGCAGCAAATCTTGCCGTGATCAGCCCTTCCCAGGTAAAGTTAGAATATTTCAATCAGTAATTACTTATCAAATGCTCTCTCCTGAATCATATGGTAAATTAACTTATTTATAACTGTCTTAATTTATTTGTTTTAAGAACAGTAGTAATTGCACATAGAGTAAGTAGAGACTTTTTTTGTTTTACAGCAGAGAAGGAAGACCAGTCCTTATATCCTTTGTGCCCAAAGACAGAAAGGTGCGCATGGCCATTGGTATGTCTTGTATTGGAAAAATGGTGTAATATGTAGTACATCATTTGATGTTAACAATTTTACATTGTACAGGTTATCACTTGGTTTTTGACCAAGTGAAGCTCTTGAAACAAGTGACAGAAGAGTATGTTGTCTTGAAAGAAATCAAGCATCACTGGCAAAGGCTCAAAAGACCATGCCTTTCTAAAATATCTTTTGAAACAGGTTGCTGTTGATAGGGGTAAAACTGTTTTTTTTTCAGTACTTAGCTTATATTACAGGTGAAACTCGAAAAATTTGAATATAGTGCAAAAGCTCATTTATTTCAGAAACTTCAACTTAAAAGGTGAAACTAATATATTATATAGACTCATTCATTACATGCAAAGTGAGATATTTCAAGCCTTTATTTGTTATAATTTTGATGATTATGGCTTACAGCTATGAAAACCTTTTCACAATATTCTAATTTTGACTTTGGGGTTTTCATAGCTGTAAGCCATAATCATCCAAATTATTAATAAAGGCTTGAAATATCTCACTTTGCATGTAATGAGTCTATATAATATATTAGTTTCACCTTTTAAGTTGAATTACTGAAATAAATTAACTTTTGCTCGATATTCTAATTTTGAGGTTCACCTGTATGCGTTGCATGCAATATATATATATATATATATATATATATATATATATATATAATACTTCAATGTGTATATAATATAATATACTGACTGCTGCTTTGTAAATTTAAATATTGAACAGGCAACTCTGGTTAAAATGTTCAGATGTGCTCAATTAGGGTTAGAGGTAAGCTCTCCACTTCAAAAAGGAGAACGCAAAAGAGCCAGAGTCTTCAGGTTTACTTAAAGGAGCATTTCACCCCTGGGAACCTTGATCTTCATTGAAAGTGGGTTATATATGTATTCGAAATCTGTCAAATTTTTCAAATTTGGTGCCTTTTTGACCGAGTTATGACAGAAAGTAACTTTATAGCGCATTAGTTTGGTAAACCAAATTTCCCACAATGCAACGCGTTTGAACAGCTCCAGAAGCCACTCCCACTAATCCAGAACACCGCCTATGCGTGACCCGAGAATGCATTACGCTAGCTAAAGTTACCACTTGAGTTTGAAAATCATTTGCGATCTCATTCTTGATTTATTCCTTCTTACTATTTATTTTGAAATGGTGAACTATTGTATGGTACCGGGATGTTCAGTCACCTCAAGGAAAGGTCCAAAAGT